>NW_027185903.1:24352796-24368522 GCF_028583685.1 Petaurus breviceps papuanus | reverse complement strand
ATCTATCTATCTATCTATCTATCTATCTATCTATCTATCTATCTATCTAGCTAGCTAGCTAGCTAGCTAGCTATCATCTATCTATCATTGATGATGGCAGGAATGTGAGCCAAGAGGGTAGAGGACAATGACCTTACCTCCATAGCTTTGTTCTTGTCTAAAATAATTTGCATGCCAGTATGAGGGGAGCTCCATTGTAGGCTTCATAGCTCACCTTCTACCCAGAGCTTGTGGGGTTTCTTTGACAGAGTCCTTTCCAATAAGTTTTGTGGGGCACAAAATCCCCCTGAAGAGGTTAAAATTTTAACTTTGTCATTTATTAGTAGTGTAATCTTGGGTAAGACATTTAACTCCCATTTGCATTAGTTTCCTCATCTATTAAATGAAAGGGTTAGATTAGATTATTGTTTTCCAAACTTTTTTGACCCTGCATTCATTCCATCAACAAAAAATTTTGAGCACCCTTTAATATATGTGCATTACTTAGAAATTATATACATGTACTACTAAGCTAATATACTTTGTATATAATAAAGCAGAAAAATGGAAATCAAAAAGGATGAGATAAAGATGAAATAACACTTTAAATTACATTTTAGAACAAAACCTTTATGTTAATTAATATATTACTGCTATTACAGTAATAATACGTTAGTAGGCATTTTTATCACATATACTAATGTCAAAATTCTTATTAATATTTTGTGTTGTTGTCAATCAAATGTTTGGTTCTAAATTATGTTTATTTTGATACTTGACTTTCAAGAGATCTCATTGCTGAAAAAGATACCTCACAAAAAAATATGTAGGATCCAAATATAGGGAATATTTTACTGGCCCTCTGCCCTGCCATGGTCTGCTTCTCCTCATCTGAAAAAGCCACTTTTTGGACTTGATCTCCAGAGACTATGCCCTTTGCTGCAGAGTAGATGAAAAGACATCTGCTAAATTTCACTAAATACCTTTACGTAATTGGTGGATGGGACTGAAAAATGGGTATCATGCCAACATATAGTTATTTTTTACTTATCTTGCTGAAAAGAAGGTATCTATGTCACTATCACTTCCCAGATCTCCCTCCCTATGTCCTTTTTGAGTACCCTGTTATCACCTCCCTTTTCCTCACTATCTTCCCTCACAGGTATCCTGTCTTCCCACCTCATTCCTGTCTTAAAACTCCTTTATGTGTTGTCTTAACCCATTAGAATGTAAGCTTTTTGAAGGCAGAGACTGTCTCCTTTGCCTTTGTCTATTATCCCCAGAATTTGGCATATGTTTAGCATAGTAATATCTTTCTTTCCTTCCTTCCTTCCTTCCTTCCTTCCTTCCTTCCTTCCTTCCTTCCTTCCTTCCTTCCTTCCTTCCTTCCTCCCTTCCTTTCATTCTTTCCTTTGTCTCTCTCTTTCCTTCCTTCCTCCCTCCCTCCTTCCTTCCTTCCCTCCCTCTCTCCCTCCTTCCTTTCTATCTATTCATATATTTGAAGGTATTTTGAAGCATTGTACTGATAAACATTTAACAACTCTGGAAAAAATGGATTAACAGACATTTTTAAGTTTGACTCACATACGTAATATTTTCTCCATTCTAGACAATCAATAAAACAATAAATTGAACCCTGATTGGTAGCTTACTTATTTTGGAGGTATAACTACTTAATGCTGGAAAATCCACCAATGTCCTTGGTTTCAGTTGGCTTCAGCACATCCCTGGATGAGCCACTTAAGTTATTAGCCAGGTGTTAGAGGACAGCAGAGAAAGATTATCACTAATAGGGAGCAGCAGTAACAAAGCACCTAATAGCAATGCAGCACCTGTCAAGGAACAGGTCCAGCAAAGAACAGTATAGTGGAAAGGAGCTCTAGAGAGAGGAATGTCAAGATGACATTGGAAACCCTGTAGCTCAGAGACATGAGACATCCTTTCATATGTGTATCCTGAACATACATGTTCTTAACATGTGTGCCCTATGCATAGATATGTCTTGGCCTCCTTCTTATGTTCCCTGTGTGTTACCTTCACACAGTATTCCTATTTGTGTTCACTCTGACTAAACTATAACATGTGAAGAGTATATCTCATTCAAAAGGAAAATAGTAGATGAATTCATGAGAAGAGTAAACAATAATGTACATTAAGAGGGTATACTCACATGAGAAATTTTAGGAATTGGGGCTGGTGGAAAATTACAAAGAACATGAATTGATATTGTAGTGATGTTATACTAAGGACCTCCCAGACAGAAGGAAGAAGTGGATGCATTTAAGAAATAGATCACAAATATTAGTATGGAAGCACAATAATGTAGTGAGAGAGTATTTTAAATATGTGACTATTTCTTGGACTTGTTGATGCAGCTAGATGGCAAGTGGATTGAGCACCAGGTCTGGAGTCAAGAAGACTTATCTTTCTGAATTCAAATCTGGCCTCAGACGCTTACTTGTTGTGTGACCCTGGGTAAGTCACTTAACCTCTGTTTGCCTTAATCCACTGAATAAGGAAATGGCAAACTACTCCAGTATCTTTGCCAAGAAAACCCCATATGGAGTCACAAATAGATGGATATGACTGAACAATAGCAACAACTTGGACCTCTTTCAACAGAGAAGCTGAAAAACATAACCTGTCCTAATGGTAATTTCATATTTTAAAAGGCAAAGGAAGGAAAAAGGAGGAATTGCTCTTCTGGATCAGATTCTGAACAATAAAGAGGTGATTGTTGCTGAAGAAATTACAGGAATCTTGGGGGAAGAGTGACCACTCCATTAAAGAGATAATAATAGAAAGGAAATAAAAACCAGGCATGGCCAGAATGTACCTCTGGTTTAAAGAGAGCAGATTTCAAAGTGTTCAGAGAAAGAATACCTAGGATTCAATAGTACAGGGGAGGATATTGCAAGACCAAGTAATGAGAATGAATACAAAGGAGTAGCATATTTCTGTCAGAATTGTGTCAGGGCCGCTAGAGACTGGAATGATCTGAGGCTGCTAAAGAATTTTAAGGACAACAAGGGAAGTGGAGGAAAGAGAGCAAGCATTTATATAGCATTTAATTTATATAGCACCTCTGGAAGGTAGGTGCTACTATTCTCTCCATTTTATAGTAGAGGAAACTGAGGCAAACCAAGGTTATATAACTTACCCAGGGTCACACAACTAGTGACAAAAAACAATTTAAAGCTATGTTGGGGCGAGAGAAAGATCAAAGAAGGGGCAAGACTACTCTGTAAGATAAGGGTGAGGGTTATGAAAAATGAGGATGAGAAACCTGAAATAATTAGATCCTGAAAAAATTGTCTTAAGAATTTTATATTTAAAAGTTTTGATTTAATAGAAAACAAAATTGGCATTTACATACGTGTAGTATGACAAAAAGAGGAAATCATACATAAAACTGTGAATCTCTATTATTGGTATAGCATGCTTTTCTCTAAAATGTATAATGATGCAATTTGAAACTTTTAAAGTTTTCCTGCTTTCCTGAGATTTCTTATGGTCTTCCTTCTGAAAAAAATAAATTAGTCAAATCTTATTTTGCCTTAGTTTTCTTTTTAAGGAATATCACCTTTGGTCTGGGAAAACTAGAACAAAAATGGTTGGCTGGGAATTGAAACCCAAGACAAGTGAGGGGACCATCAGCTAACATCAAGTCTTTCTCAATGAGTTCATATACCAATGCTGGATAACCTAGGGTCCTGGAAGAAATGGCAGGCAGGGAGGCTTGGTTTGAGGGTGGAGGTGGGGAATGGGAAGGGAAGCAATGGTATAGCTATCTTCAATTATTTGAAAGAAGAATTAGACAAGTTCTGTTTGTCCCAGGGAGCTGAACAGGCTAGCAGTGCCAAGAGGAAGATTTTGTGCTCAATGTAAGGAAAGACTTCCTAATTCTTAGTGCTATCCTAGAGAAGAATACGTTTTGGGGGAAAGTGATGGCTTTCCCATCAATGGGGATCTTCAAGCAGAAGCTTCATGATAATTTTTCAGAGACATTGTAGATAATATTCTTGTGCAAGTGCAAGTTGGGCCAGGTGGTCTCTGACCTGAGATTCTGTGCCTCTGTGAATCTAGATGACAGTATATCAAAGCCTGAATTTGCCATATAATTGTCAGTCCTCTGCTTTGCTTTGAGCTGCAGAGCCTTAAATGGTCGGCATCTTTTAAAGATGAAGTGTTGGTATTTACCTGTCATAATTTTCCTGTTTGCAAAGACATCTTAGGCCCAGGAGCAAATATAAATTGACCCATGCAGCACTCAAGGGTTTACATATTTTTGAATGCATGATTTGTTTATTTATTTGCTTGGTGCAAAGGGATACATAGTAAATATATAAAAGCAAACTGGAAAGAATGCTGTGGTCCCATCTCATTTAAGGGATAGTTCCCTTAGCTACTTCCTCCATAACTGTCAACCAAGACACTCTTAATGTCTCCATTATGGGTGAAGCTTTCTCATCTTACTGACAGCATGAAAGGAGGTAGGGTTCTAGGCTGTGACACAATGGAAACTCCAGGCTGGGAGGGACCTCATCAATTGTCCTGGCATTTCTGGGTGTCTGCTTTGGCTGGCATATCAGGACAACAAAGCGACCAAGCTCCTGCGCAATCATAGCCTGGCAGAGCTGGCAGAGGTTACAGAAAGGCACAGATCACGTGGTCTAATGACTTCATTTTAGAGACAAAGAAAATGAGGTACAGAGAGATTATGTGACTTGGCACAGAGTTTGTTTTGCAAACTCTATTATGATTGACCAGGGTTACATTTTTAGCAGGTAATAGAAACCTAAGGCCTATAACTTCAAATCCAATGTTCTTTTCACTATCTCAAACATTTTATTAGTAGCAAAGTTGGGACTAAAATTCAGGAAAAAAGAGGGAGCAGTGTATAAGTCTGAATTTCCTGTCCATCTCTTTCCATCTCTGCTCTATCCTCTCAAGAAAAACTTTCAGGGAAGACCTATTTGTGGTTGATTAATTATAAAATGTAGAACTTTGGAAACTTTCAGTGGGGCAAAGCCAAGACAGTGGAGAAAAGGCAAGAGATTCACCTGAACTCTCCCAAATTTCCCTCTAAGCAACTTCAAAATGACACCTCAAAGTGAATTCTGGAGCACTAGCACCCACAAAAGGATCAGGTGAAACAATTGTCTAGCTCAAGACAACTTAGAAAGTTGGCAGGAAAGGTCCAAGTCATGGGAGTGAGAGTGGAGTGCAAGCCAGAAGCAGACGTTGGGGGCAACTGAATTGGCAACAGTGGCTTCTGGAATTCTCAACCCCCAGAAGGCTAGTGGGTCAGACAACTGGTCAGCAGGAGATTACAGGGGTCCCTTTGCTGGCACTGCTTGCAGTATGATGCTGCACCTGCCCATTTGCAAATCCAGGTTGTGGTTCTGGATTGCAGACCCAGGGCCAGGAGGAATACTAGCACGCCAGTGCTTATGGCTACAGGGGAGTGGGTACCCTGGTCATAGTCCCAAGGTAGAAAAGGGTGCTTGTGGTTGCTCAAAGACTAGAACACAGGCTAGGACAGTAGTAACATACTTCTTCTTAGATCATACCACCTAGGAAGAACTGACAACATACAGACCTTCAGAACTAGTTCTGAAAAAAGCTGCACAAAAAACCTGAAGCTTGAGATAGTGGCCCCTCCACATCCAGAGCATAGCCCAACTTTAACATAAAGTTAAAACTCAAGAAACAGTCTAGAAAAATGAGCAAACAATAAGCTGTAGTATATTGGAAAGATGACTGCTGGACTTGGAATCAGAGGACCTAGATTTCAAAACTATTCAAGCATATACTTCGTGTGTGATGTTGGGCAAGTCAGGAATCAGACTGGATGACCTCTAAGGGAATTTCCATTACTAGATCTGGGATCCTATGATCTTTTGGTTGAGTCTTTTCCTCCATAGAGCCCATGGGGGTGCCTGGGAAATATTTAAGCCTATAGATGGAAGCCAAAAATTACCAAGTGCCCTTACTGTGTTCTAATCAATCAATCAATAAGCATTTATTAGGAGCCTGCTAGGTACCAGTACTGTGGTAAATGCTAGGAATATGAAGACAAAAGTTTAAAAGTCTGTGCCCTGACGGGGCATACATTCTATTTGGGATGACTACACGTACAATTATAAGTATGTGTGTAACATACAAAATTAGTACAAGGTAGTTGGGGAGGTTGTACATTCTCAGCTGGAAGTATCAGGGGAGGTGGCATATAGAAGGTGGTATTTGAACTAAGATTTTAAAGAAATCAGGAATTCTGAGAGGCAGAAGTGAAGATGGAGTATATTTCAGGTGTGGGGGACAGCCAATGCAAAGACCTGGAGAGAGGAAAAGGAGTGTCATGTGTGTGGAACAGCAAGTGTGTCAGTATGACTGGATCTCAAAGTATGTGGAGGGGGGTGACTATGTAAGAAGGCTGGAAAGGTAGCAAGGGGCCAAGTTTTGAAGAGATTTAAATATTAGAGGAATTTATATTTGATCCCCAGGCAAATAGAGAGACCCATGAGTTTATTGGGTAGAGGAGTGAAATGATGGTCAGACCTTCATTTTAGGGAAATCACTTTGGCAGTTGTATGGACTCTAATGAGAGACTTGAGTCTGAGAGGCCAACAGGAGGCTATAGTAATAGCCCAGGAAGAAGTGACAAGGGTCTGAACCAGTGTGGTGACTGTGTGAGTAGAAAGAAGGAGATGTATCTGAGAGATGTGTGCAAGTAGAGATGACAAACTTTGGCAATTAACAGATATGAAGAATGAGGGAGAGAGGGGAGGCTAGGTAGCGCAGCGAGTAAGAGCACCAGCTCCAGTGTCAGGATGACCTGGATATTGAATCCTGGGCTCAGACACTTAGCACCCACCCAGAAACACCTGGCCGTGTAACCTTGAGCAAGTTACTTAACCCCAATTGGTTAGGGGTGGCCAGGTGGCTCAGCAAGTAAGAGCACTGGCTCCAGTGTTGGGATGACCTGGAGATTGAATCCCAGGCTCAGACACTCAGCACCACACCTAGAAATAACTGGCCATGTAACCTTGAGCAAGTTACTTAACCCCGATTGCTTAAAAAGAAAAAAAAGAATGAGGGAGAGAGAGGAAGCGAGGATGACATCAAGGTTTTGAATCTGTGTGATTGGAAGCATGCTGACACTCTGAATCATACTGCAGGGGTAGCTTGGAGAAGGGACATTCCAAAGGATTCCAGTCCCAAGACAATGAACCAGCAGGAAGGGCATGAGAGGAGGTAGTGGGGGGAGTTGTCTCTGAAGGGACATGGGACCAAATTAGAAAATAGTTCTGACGAAGTTACGTCTTTCTGTCTGGAAACTCAGTTGCAGACATTTCAGAAACATCCCCATTTGACCCAGCCTTCAGTGGAAGACCAAAGCCTCCATTTAAAAAAAAAAAAGTAAATTTTACAGTGTTTAAAACAACCATCTCAGATAAGTGAAGAGTTGATAAATGAGCTCAATCTGCATACTGCCCTGGAAGAGCTGAGCTGTGGATAATTACCAGATTACCCTGGGGGCTGAAGCTTTTCTCCAAAGAGTTGAAAAGGCATCACTTTGTGAAATGCCATGGATGGCGCTTGTGGGCCAGCACAAGGAGAGATCTGATCTCCTTGCCTAGTGTTTCCTTTGCTTTGTCACCAGGCTGTTTGAATGCCCCAAAGAGAAGGGCAGCATCGCCTCGTTGTATTTGGACAAAGCCCATCACTACATTCTCAGATGCCAATGGAGTCTCTTTCTTTCTTTTTTGAAAAGCTGTTTTAAAAAATAGAATTCTAATGTACTCATATTGAAAAGACACAAGGCAGGGTGATTTAAAATCCCTAGAAAAAGCTGTGGAAAATGAGGCTTGGCGGGTGAAGCATGAGTGCAATCAAGGGGAAAACCCCCCAAAGAATCTAAAGCAGCCAGAGAAAGAATTTTCTCTGTCACCCACTATCCTTAACAGCCTACATTGCCCCTATATTCTCATTCACAAAGAAATCTCAGTTCTCAGAATTCCTTCTGAAGCAGGGAGGTAGTAAAGGAGGGGATCAGTATTCCTTTGTTTGAAAGAGCATTGCACTTTGGAGTCAGAACTCCATTTGGCATGTACCTGGTACTTTGAACCTCACAACCACCCAGTGAGGTAGGTAGGTGTCAAAGGTACTAGTTCCTTCATTTTACAGATGAGAAGGCTGAGGTTGAAAGAACTTTAGTGAATTGTAGCTTGTAAGTGTCAGAGGTAGAATTCAAACCCAAGTCTCTCATGACCCCAAGACCAGCATTTATATTCTTAGCTCTGCTATTGGCCAGCCCTGGCTAAGTTATTCAATACCTTTGAACCCCAGTTTCCTCATCTGCAAAACAGGGATGATGATACTGTGCCTGTCTACCGCACAAGACTATTTTGAGGACCAAGTGAGAAAATGTATTTAAAGTGCTTGGCTACCATAAAGGGAAATATGTATGAATTGTTATTATTATTTTGCAATATTGCTTTTCCCTTTGGAAGTTACATTTATATGTGGTAGAGCTGTAAATGCACTGTGATAATTTGCCTTACATTAATTTAAGGGGATCTGAAAAAGTTTAGACTAAATTCTGTTTTATGAACTGAGATGGAGGATGCATAAATATCATGGAAGCTGAAATTCATAGGCTTAATTAATGATTAAACTCATTTATTTACTCTTATCCAAATGATTCTAAATACAAAATCATTTAAACCTCCACTCTGATCACTACTCATCCCTCACCTACTATATATACTTAAGCCCTTTCCTTTTACATTAAGAAAGGACAGTTTCAATAGGGTAATCCTTCCTCCTTCCCTCCCTCCCTCCCTCTTTCCCTCCATTCTTCCTTCCTCCCTCCCTCCCTCCCTCTCACCCCTCCCTCTCTCCACATCATACCCTTACCTATGGGTGCTCTGTCCAAAGGAATGTAAATTTTAAACCTCACAAAATTTCTGAGTGTTTATAGGCTAGATTTCTTTTTTTAAGAACCATGCCTTAAACCCAGATCACTCTGACTCTGACTGGTTAACAATAGGTCCCAGCCCAAGCCTCACTAGGTAATTGTTTGGATTTTGATGGTTCAGAGTGAGTGTAAATAGCAATTGTTTCTGTTTTGGCCAGAAACCCTGAGGGTCTTCCACTACCAGATTGAGTTTTTTTTTTTTAACTAGGTAAAAGAGGCCCTTTTTTGCCTCATTTTTTTTTTTTTTTACTTAGCTTTAATCACTGAATGGGCATTGATTGCCTCAGACAAACTGAGATCTGGGAAAGACTTTAGCTTATCCAAGACATTTCACCACATCTGGGATCATCTCCAGTCATCCTGATCTATATCTGGCCACTGGACCCAGATGGCTCCAGAGGAGAAAGTGGGGCTGGTGACTTTGTACATCCCTCCCTCACTTAAAATTCACTTGCAAGTCATGACTTTGCCTTCCCGATGTCCGTGGTCCTCTTTGAGAACAAAGGACAAACAACAAGAAGAAATAATAGCACTGACTTTGCTTATAAGACTTTTGGGTGAGTCAGTCAACAAAAGTATAGGGAAACACTTTTGCCTATACCAAAGTGTTGTCTCATTGCTTGTGACCTAATAGTACTGGAACGTCCTAAACAAAAATGCCTGTGGAAAGGAGGTAGGATAGGACAGTGGGTAGAATTCTTGCTTTGAAAGACAGAGGACCAAGGTTCAAATCCTGACTCTGCTACTTACTACCTACAAGTATTGTATGTGATACCACATATGTGATTTTGGGTAAGTTGTTTGACCTTTGGGCATCAATCAGTTCATCATCTGTAATGTGAAGGGTTTGAACCAAATAGCCTCTAAAGAACTCTTCTAGGGCTAAATCTATTATCCTATGAAATAAGTGGACCAGGATATTATTGGTTTCTAGGTATCATCATTAAAGAAAGTAGCCTTACCTTCAACTCTCCACACATCTAAAAATTAACCATTGAGTCATGGACTTGACCCTGTAAGATGATGACCCTGTCATTATTGATGATGTGAAGAAATGTAGTGAAAATACCTCTAGGATAGGAGTCAGGATGACCTGGATTCTACTTCTGCTTCTGACATATGATCAGTACAGAATATGAATTCTACTGATTTCCTGATTCCTAGATTTCCTAGCATTATACTGAAACTACTATCTATGGTTAGCAATCATCTCTTCACCGAAAAATCCAATGTTCACTTCTTAGACCTTATCTTCTTTGACTTCTCTGTAGCTTTTGACAATACTGATTAATCCCTCCTTTAGTATGAACTCTCATCCCTTGGTTTTCATTATAATGATCTCTCTTGCTTCTCCTACCTATTTGACTGATCCCTTGTTAAATCATCATCTGTCTCCCCAGTCCTTGAGCATAGTTGTCCTGGATCTATGTCCTGGGATCTCTTCAATTTTCCCTTTACATCATCTCTCAGTGATCTCTTCAGCTCTTATGGATTCAATTATTGACTCAACAAAGAGTAGATACTGATATTGAATCAATATTAATATTTTTGCTATAAATTAAGCTAAAAGAGAAAGCTGCTTATTCATAAAAATATAGTTAACAGGTTCAAAAATGGTTTATTTTAAGTTGCATCCAAAGGTAAGAAACACCATATCATGAGACTCTTAGTCATCTCACTTTGCATTGCTTATGGTAAACTTGGGTAAAAAGAATTCTGTGCTCATAACTGAAGCCTAACATAAATTGCAGAGTGTGAGTAGGTAGAGAGATTCCATAAAGAACTCCATAAGAACTTCCAAATTAAATCAGCAAATATTTTTCTCCTTGATGACTCCAATGCATAGGCAAACACAGGGAGGTAGAGCAAAAAAAAAATATTGGAAAATATGACTCAAGAGTAAGAAATAAAATAGGCAATGGCTTGTCAACTCTACAGAAAGTACATGGTTATAAGCAATGCATACTTTCTTCAAGAATAGACTCTGGAGACACAGGATATGGTGACCAATATAAAACATCAACAAAAGATGAAATTGATTATGCCTTAATAGACAGAAAATGATTAGTTACTGATGTGGGAATCATTTCCAAATCAGTTTTTCGAATATATTCAAAGTATTAACCTATTAGATCAAAGATAAAAATCAATATCAAATTAGAAGAATAAAAATGAGAAGGTAATGTGGTATATCACTAAAACAATTCCCACTTGATATGTTTCAATGAACTATTTATGCCAAGAAATGGGAAATGAATAAAAGATTACGCATCAACATAATGACCATTTCTTAAGGAGGTTTCATTGATATGAGTAAAACAACACAATGAGGAGGCCAAAAGAGCCTAGAAACCACAGAACTGAACATTACCATGTGGAAAAAAAAACATCATTAACTACTAGTCTGTATGATACATTCCTATCTCTATAAAATATTTATGAGAATAATTTACATGTATTTTGAGGGCATATTTCACAAAAGTATGAGAAAAATGCAGATTTTGGAGAATGATATTCTACAGCAGATCCCTTCATTACAGTTATACATTTGACTAAAAGGTTGTAATACAAGACCCCACTATGCTTACTTTGTTGTTGATTATTTTAAAAGCTTTTGATTTTATAGAGCAAAATGTTATTTTAAAAGGTCTATGACAACAAGGTATCTCTCATACATTTGTCGAATAATATAAGATACATATGTGAGGTGTGCAAATGTAGAGACATCTCCACTCCCAAAGTTAATGGGGACTGTTTGTACTCAAACTGTGGTAGAGCTTTCTGAGCTTGTATTGGTCTGATCGGCCACATATCTCTGCCAATCTCTGAATATAAATATAAGGCAAGACACAAAATAGACAGATAAATGCTTGTCAAAGGTATTTGCCACTTTCGTGAAGGAAGTCCAGTGCAGTCCAAATGTCCTATAAATGATGAGATATTCCACATGTTCCTGTTTATATGTAACATTGTGATGATTATATAAAGACCTGAAACACTGTGGAGCTTGGCTATGCACATTCCAGTATTAAAAGGAAGAAGACTGGATTCAATCTTGGAAACTACTAACTGCTTTTAATCACCCTGAAATTCTCGCTGAATCAAATTCCCATCTGTTTAATGCCAGTTTTATTCCAGAGATGCTATATATGACTATAAAGGATGGAATACCATAATATCTAAAGAATTAGGATTATGAGTCAGTCAGAGGACAATGGAGAGGTATCTGTTTGAGTTGAGTAGATTGCAGCATTTTACCAGTGATGAATTGGGGATGAGGAGTATGAAATACAAGGTGTCCCTAAAGTCTGGACACATAGGAAACCTCATTAATTATGCATATTTTCAAGAAATGAAGTGAATGAAATTTTCAACAATATTTTATTTAATTAGCATAACTTTTAGCCATGACAATTTCATATGGAATAAAATCTTTCATTAGGTATTGGGGAGTATTTTCCATATTAATTAGATTAATTTAATTAATTGTGATTTCCTATGTGTCTCCTATGTCTTCCTATAAAATCTCATTTATACTAATTAAATAAAATTTTGTTGAAGATTTCATTCATTTCATTTCTTGAAAATATGTATAGTTAATGAGATTTCCTATGTGTCCAGACTTTAGGGACACCCCGCATAATGTCCCCTCAATTTATGACTAGAAAAAGAGATAGGTTAATCATATTGTAAGATGAGGAAATAACTGGTGGACTATCTGTATAATACATTGGTATTTAATCAATCAATCAGTAAACATTTATTAAGCATCTTCTATGTGTCAGGCACTATGCTAAGCCTTAGACTAGAGTACTAGTCTACAAATTTTTTTGATTGCGAACCCCTGTCAATAAACATTTTGAGCATGTACCCTCAATATACATGTATTTATATTTCTTTGAATATTACATATATGTGTAAAAATACACAAAAATAGACATTTAAAAAGGATGGAAGAAAGATAAAATGAGATTTTAAAATACTGTTTTATTATTAATTCTTTAAAGTGAGAGCTGTCATTGCATATGTTTCATTATTTGAAAATATTGATTGAACATTTTATTGTGATGTGATCTATATTTAATATAGTAATTTGAACATCATGTTCCAAATTCAGTTTATTTTTCTATTTTGTTTTAATGTCTAACATACTGATTTGTTTGTTTTATAAGATGCCTCCAAAAGTGCATAGCTACAAATTGAGGAAGTATATTGTTGGATGTGGTTATTAACTCATGACACTTATTTTTCAATCCTATTTACCGATTGTTTTTTGTTGGAATTCATCTAGTAAATTTCTATCTTCCCTAATGTTGATCAGTTGTTCTTATAAATAAATCAGAAAGTCACATTAAATTTTTTTTAAACAAATTGTTCCCAAACCCACTAAGTCTTTGTTTTGGAGGATTTTAAATAAGTCAGAAAATCATTTTTCCAAATTTTTAAAGTGTGCAGACATGAGAAGTTCTAAAGGTGCTATACTTTTCACAATTTTCAGTTGCTAAATCACATGAATATGGAAACATTTCCAAACATTAGTTTTAAAAATTCTCTTTCCATAGCACCATTTTCTTCTGAAAAAGTATTAATTTTTTCCACTCATGGTTAAAATGGCAACTTTACCTTAAAGGAACAGATTAAGTGGGTTTATTTTTCTGAAATATCTGCTAGGTAGAGTACTTCTAATAGTTGCTTGTAATCACAGAATAGGCTAGCAAAGTCAGAAGACATATTTTTGTAAAATCACTGAACCTCTGTGTAATTCAAAAGATTTTCCTGGCCATCCCCTATCTCATTATAAAGTGTTGTTAAGATTTTACTACTTAAAGGCCTTATTTTAATAAAACTAACCATACTGATGGCATCCTGAATCATCATATGCATTTCTGGCTCCACCTTCTTTGCAACAATGTCTTGCCTATGAAGGACACAATGAATGGATCTCACACGTGATGCAACCTCCCTCTGTGATTCTTTTTTTATTCCAGTCAAAGCAGTCCCTTGATCAGGTCCTATACAGGGTGTCCTGAGTCAGTGCAGTTTTCAGCTTTCATAATTTAAAACTGCACTAAGACTTTTATAACACCTTATACTTAGATAGAACCATTTCCCCCAAAATATAGTTTTTTATTTTGAAAGTCTTTTCTTGCTGAAAGAATACCTCCTATAGAACATCTTTCTTTTAAGTGGATTAAAAAAAAGAGTTCTTAATCTATGTCATTAATTGAAACAGAATCTAGAAACACTGTATTAGCTGGGACATGTTAGAAACATGTGTACTTTCATCCACCTGTATAGTAAACTACCCCCACTGTGTAATAGTCCCGAAACTTATTTCCTCAAATCATCAGCATTATGGTATTTTCTGAAAATGAAATGTATTTTGGTTTGTTGCTATATTATTCTCCATGTATCATTTCAACCATTTTTTTTTTTTACCACAGTAGGAAGAACAAGTGTTTCCCCAATGGTATATAGCTTTTTAATCTTTCACTATTAAGTAAGAAACCTCAAAAGAGGAATTTAAACATTTGTCATTAAGTTTAGTGAAATTTTGTAAAGTAATGGATTGAGTATCATATGACTTTAAACCACTGAAAAAATTGCAGAGGTTCATCTTCCCAGCTTTCTAAATGGGATGGTTTCATAATATTGTTAGCTAATATCTTGAGAGTCAACATAAATATAGGGCAAGGCTTAGCATTAACTAAAGTGGATCCATATTTCAAATACTCTTTTTGATAGAAAGATTATTAATCCATGTATTCAGTATTATTCCACGTAGTTAATGCTGGTAAAGTTTAATTTTTTTTTTATTTTTAGATGAATATAAATTTATTTGCTTCACTTTGGAGACTTAATTTAGGCGAAGGATCCTGCACAATAGGAGGACCCTCTGTGAGGCATTTGTAAATTTCATTTCTCATTGGGAATTTAACTGAGGATTCCTGAGTTCTTTAGTGTTGAAACCCTCCATTACTTCCCATTTCCTTTTCACAGTTGAGGTTTACCTATTGCCTTAACCAAGCCACAGCCCTATTCTTGAAGATTCTGGATCAACATTAATTCAAGTTCAAGAATGCTGAAGCTCAAGCTGAAAATATAGATGTAGCCCCTGTCCAGGGGATCTGCCCTCTAAATTAGTAGGGTGTCTGGGTCTGTTGTGGCTTGGAACTAGGTGGGTTACCTTCAACCCCTGAAAGGAGAAAACTGACTTTTCAGGTGACGTAGTTTCTTTCATGTGGTCTCTTCAAAATGAAGAAGGCATAACACATCGAAATGTTCAGACTTAGCCTGACAGGTCCAGAGATTCTCCTGCTGGAGACAGGAACACGTTACAGCTCTCTGTCATGGTAACACCAGCAAAACTGAACAGAGAAATGAGCTCATTAGGATCCTTGGATTTATCTCTGCTATTCAAATTGCTTGCTGCTTTTTTCTGGTGTTTTCGGCCTATGAGCTTTGACTGGACTTGATGCAAACTTGGAGGTGACACATAAAAGTGCCACACCTCCGGGACTGGCTGGCTGCATGCTTTGTGCTCAGCATAGCATGTTCATAGTCGAAAAAGGTATTTATCTTTTGAGTGAGCTAGTACTTTGGGACCTTTATTACTCTAATTTTTGGAGCTTGTTTTATCTGAAGCAGCTGTGCCTTTCATATTTTTTACATGAATTGACACCAAAAGGAGAATCAGCTTTCCTTTTCAGCTCTCTAGGTAGTAGTGACCAAAGCTTCTTCCTTTTTCCCTCCTTCCTTCCTTC
>NW_027185903.1:24324599-24352396 GCF_028583685.1 Petaurus breviceps papuanus | reverse complement strand
TAAGACAATCTGGCCTCCTTTATATTAGGATAACATTCTTGCTAAAATAGGAAAAGTTTAGAGTAGGGTTTCATAGATTTCAGGGGATCTAAGAATTTGGATGGAAAAAAATTGGATCTTTCTTCAATATAATTGGTTTTCTTTGTACTTCTGTGTTTTTTATTTTATGCACTTAAAATGTTTTTATTCTGAAAAGAAATTGATGTACTTTATAAGCCTGACAAAGGGGTAATAACATGGAAAATGTTAAGAACCTCTGAAGTAGAGGTAAAATGTAGCGACTATCCCATCCTCTTGACTTCCCTCAACCTGAAGATATCCAGGAGAAAAAGCCAACAATATGGATGTGGTTAGTCAGCCTCTAAGCTCTCTTTTGTGAGATGAATCCTTCAAAAAAAAAGGTAAATGGGTGTTACATTAATTAGAAAATTTGATAAGGACCTTCACTCATGCTCTGGGCAGTACCAACGTGACTTCTAACTACATTATGAACTCTCCCTTAACTCCAACTTATCTCAAACTCATGTACTAAACCTGACCAAACCCTAAGAGTCCTGTAAGCCAAAATATACCATGCCAAGAGGGACTGTTGACTTGGCCCTCAGTCTCAGGAGAGGAGCAAAGGGCTATACACCTGTGACCAACATAATGAGCCACTGGATGGCACTGTCGTTCCATGCAAATGTATAACCTGGTGCATTTATCTTTCTTTTAAAAAGGCAGTTTAGCCTTGACAGGTAATTTGGCACATTTCGAGTTGAAATGTGCCAAATGATTTGGCAGATATTTCACATACCTCTGAAAATAGGAGCACCTGCTGCTGTCGGCCTGCAGAGGAGTGGAAGAGGGTGAGAAGAGGGGGGTGCTCCCCTGTTGTTGCTGCTAATTATGGGATTTGTAACAAGATTCTAGTAGAGGCTACATGGACCTGCCCCATTTTGAGGGCAGTGTCATGTTTTAAAGAAAAGAAAAATGTATGCCTCTCTAGAAAAATAAAAACATCTTCTTTACTGAAGATCCCAATGGCCATCTTCTCAATCTCCTTCTTGAGACTCTTGGGGCCTCAAAAGAGTTGGAACCACCTACTTGTGTCAATCAGTTCCATATTGAATGGAATCTGGCAATACCAGAGCCAAAATGATCATCGACATTGAGGAAAATTGTCTTCTAGATTTAAAAAAAAATGCCTTGCCCCGTGTTGTTTTTTTTTATGGTTTTTTGTTTGTTTGTTTTGGCATGCTTAATTAGAGGAGAAACTAAGAAATGCCAACATGTTTCACACATTATGTCTGGGCTTCCTCTTGGTTGCCACAGGAAAACGTGTAATTCAATTCAATTCAACTCAATGAGCAGTCACAGTGCTAGGCATTGGGGACACGGAAACGACAACAAAAACAGCAGTCCAAACAAAACAACCAGTCTTTGTCTTCAAGAACCTTACATTCTACTGGAATGCAGAAGTATACCTTTCAGGGCAATATTAAGGGAGAGTGATTCAACGTCCTAATTTAAGGGTGTTGTCATAGCACTGAGTAGTAAAGGGATTCACTGATAAAAGATATTTCTCTTTTTGTGCATCATCCTCCATTCACACTGCAATTATGTTTATTGAAGGAATATAGTATAAGGGAGATAGCACTAAGCTTGGGAGTGGAAAGTCCTGGCTTCTGCCCTCTGCCTTACCCACTAGCTAGTCTCCTCTATAAGCTCTTTGACCTTTACCTTTCTTTTCTGTAAAATAAGGGCATTGAACCTGGAAATCTTTCCATTTCCTTCTAGCTCCCAAAATTCTATGATTCTATCTAGACTAGACATCTCAAGTAGGTTGAAATATATACATCAATATTTAATGAATTAATTTTTGAGGGAAATGATGGTTCCCTGGAATGATATCAGTGGAAAAAATAGTGATAATATTAGTAAATCTGAAATTTTCAAACCTTCTGGAAAATTATTCTATAAATGCAATGCCCGTAGTTGTAGAAATGAATATTGGAATAGATTCAAAGATTCAAGTGATGGCTCTGATTACTTTAGATACATGTGATGGTACTGAATACTTAAGGAGAGGCAGGTTTTGAAAATCAAAAATATGTCTCATGAGTGTGTGTCCAAGTGTTAGCTTTTTCACTTTAGGCTAATGTTCTTTGTGAAGATCAGGTTAGAATTTAGGGTTTAAGTTCTGTAGCACTGAGGTTTTCTAACCTTTGTCTACTTCTGACTCCTGGTTGTCACTTTCCCAGACCTAAAGCAGATGAGAAGTATACATGGGGAGGGAGGTTTCAGTTTTAGCTTTAGCAGTTATGGGAACTCTCTGTAATAAAGATAATAAAAACAGTATTATGCAGGAGTCAGAGTGCCTATGGAGCTGATAAAGAGGATGGCATCAGAGTTAGGAGGGCATGAGGTCAATCCCTACTTGGGACAAATACTGTCTATGAAATCTTAGGGAAGTCACTTAACTTGCATTACCCCAGGCAGCTTTCCTAAGACTCCAAGTTGCAAATTAGGTGATGATCTGATTTGATAGAGGGACTTTCTTTATTCTAGGGCAGCTATGTGGCACAATGGATAGAGCACCAGCTGTGGAGTTAGGAAGACATGAGTTCAAATGTGACCTCAAACATTTAATAGCCATGTGACTCTGGGTAAGTCACTTAACCTCAATTGTTTCCAAAAAAAAATTCTTTGTTCAATGGGATCACAAATTCAGTACAAAAGAAAAAGAGCACTTTATGATTTTCAAAACATTTTGTGTTTTACCTCATTTAATTCTCACAAAAGAGGTATTCCAGGCACCTAGGTAGCACAGTAGATATTGTATTAGTCCTGGAATCAGAAGAACTGAATTCAAATCCTACCTCAGTCACTTACAATTTGTGTGACCCTGGGTGAATCACTTCTGGTAGCTCATCCCTCAGCTGCTTCATTTGTAAAATGAGAGGGTTGGCCTCCATGCCCTCTAAGGCCCCTTCCAGCTCCAAATCTAGGATTCTATTATCTATTATTCTATTACAGTTGAGGAAATGAAGACATAAACAGGGGAAGTAATCTGCCTAAGGCTATACACCTATTAAATAAAAAAGTTGAAACTAGAACTCAAGTCTTGATAGCTAGCCCAGTATTCATTCCGCTGATAAGGGAAGAAAATTTTATTTATTATAAGTAACATTTTATTTATTTCTGCATATGTATGTGTGTATATATACATACATTGTGTGACTAAATATATTACATAGATGCGCACATGTGTCGGGGGCTCACAAACAGTAGGATGAGATCCACTGATAGAACTTTTATTTGATTGGTAGAACTCCCATAGTGACTGCCATGCTCCCAATCAATGGTTTGTTAAAGTATTAACCAGGGAGAATAGAGTACCATGTCATAGGAGCCTAGATTTTGATCTGGAAAAGTCCTTAGGGATTACCTGGGCTTACTCCTTCACTTTACAGATGAGGAAATAGAGACCCAGAGAGGTTAAGTAGATTGGCCAAGGTCATTCGGAGACATCTGGCATAGGCACTACCCTCAGGGAAGGAGAATGCCTTGGTAAGGATGAGGCAGGCACGTGGCACGAAGCCAAGCCTGGAGGCAATTCATTTTGACATGGGCATTTTCCCCTGTGATTACACTGGCCCAGTCTCTACTTTGATTGGTCCCAAATCCCTGGTCAGAAGCAGAACACCTGGAGCTGACTCTCCCAAAGGAAAACAAACAAGAGAGGTGTTCCCTGGGCAGCTAACCCAAATCCTTAGAGCCCAAAGCATACGAACATACAGATGGCCACTGGAGACCTCTTGGTGCCACGGTGCCTATTTTGGCATGCCAAGCAAAAAAATTGCATCCTAGTTTCTGTCACATATAGACTCCCCTCCACACTTTGCTTCCGAAGAAAGGCAGGGACAAATTTTCAGTCACTAGCAGCTTTCCATTGCTGGAGTCCAGTTCGCTCTTGAAGGCAGTCTTGCCTTTCCTGACAGGTGTTAGTCCTTGCATACTCTTTCTTCCCCTTTCTAAGATGCTCTGAGATGTGCCTAATATTTCATGGCTCTGTCTATTGCTGATATTCAATGGGCAAAGCAGGTCTATTCTCTCCACGACTTAGAGGGTGGAGGTTTCAGTTGCCTCCCACCCCAGTCCACCCCATCCTGCATGTCAAAGTTTGGGGGAAAGGGAACTGCACTTCTCGTAAAAATGGTGAGTACTCCTGACCTACTTGTGTAGATGACCTAAAATGCAGATTTCATCATGCTATTTCTCTTCAAGGGCTTTCTTTTCTCTCTCGAATGAAATATAAACTCTTCTGTGTGGCCATTAATGCCCTTATTAGTTAGCTTGGATCTAGCTTTTCTTATTACACTTTACTCTTCTTTATATGGGGTAGCTGGGTGGTGCAGTAGATAGAATGCCAGGCCTCCCGGAGTCAGGAAGACTCCTCTTCCTGAGTTCTAATACAGTCTCAGGCACTTACTGTGTGATCCTGAACAAGTCACTGCCCCAGTTTCCTCATCTGTAAAATGAGCTGGAGAAGGAAATGGCAAACCACTCCAGCATCTTTGCCAAGAAAACTCCAGATGGAGTCATGTAGAGTCAGACATGATTGAAATAACTCAACAACCTCTTCATATACTCTACATTCTACTCCAAAGAGGCCTTTTTATTATTCCACATACATGGTTCTACATTTCCAATCACCATGCTTTTTTGTGCTGGCTATTTACCATGCCTAGAATGTTCTCCCTTCTTTTAGAATATTTAGTCTTTTTCAAGATTCAGGTCAAATACCACCTCTTAAGTGAGGCCCTCCAGCTAGCTAATACCCTCTTCCTGCAATTCTACTTTTTTCATCTCCTATCCATTTTGATATACTGATACACATTTATATTACCTCCCTGAAGAGAATATAAGCTCCTCGAGGCAGGGGAATGTTTTCTTTTTCTCTATATATCCCTAATGCCTGGCCCTTAGTAAGCATTTTATAAAAGTATTGATTGTTGATATTATCTACACAAGATCAACCTTTTCTCCAATTCATTATTTTTAATGTGAGTATTTTCAAAAGCACACAATGCACAAGGAGAAAAGCTCTGATTTATCCTTTTCAAAGTCCGCTCCTTGTGACTGATTCAAGACCTGCTCCCTTTTAAAGTCGCTCTTTGACTTGCTGATGTGTAGGAGGTGACTCTTGTGTCAAAATTTCATAGCCATCTGCCTGCCAACTGTTTGTCTGTCTGCTGTTGCTGCCTGACATGCTTCCCCCACCCCCTGCTTTCCCTTATGAAGCCTGCCGTAGGTTTAAATAAAGCTAGTTGTGGTCTAAGGCAACTGGGTGGCTGTTGAAACTGTCAGGCAAATTTAGAGCCAACTCCACTGGAAGGGAATGGGCTAGTGCTGAAATGGAGGCAGGAAAGGGCAGGGGTGAAAGTAAAAGAAACCCACAAAATTCAGCCCCAGGACACTTTCCTTAAAACCCTGCTTTCCAAAAGCAAGCCTGCCAAGAACTGTAGCTGATGTTAGCCTGGCCATGGCTAGTGAAGGGAGTATGCCTTTGTTGTTAACCCCTCAGCTTATACCTGGTTAGTTGTGAAGTCATTGATGTGGCTGAGTGTGCGGTGGGTGTGGGAGAGGGTATGTTCCCTCTCTGGTGGATCTTGCTTGAGCCCTGCTGTTTTGATATCACCACCTCCATTTCCTTTTCGTTGGAGTTGGGCAAATTAAGCCTGAATGAAAATCTAACCCAAAGCAACTGGAGTCCAGAGGATATCTGTGCTGCTTGGATCTCCAGGTTCTGGAGGCTGCCACAGGATTTGGAAATGACTCTGATTGGAAGCCTCAGGTCTGGGTTTTCCCTCACTGGAATGTAAGTTCCCTGAGGGCAGGGACTACCTTTCTTTTTGTTTAGATATATATCCTCTGTGCTTAATGTTGTTCCTGGAACACATAAATTTTAGTACTTAATAAACCACTTATTGCTGTACCTTGCTTTGCTGGAGGGATCATTTTAACATCTTCCTAGAATAATCCCTAGAATGTTGTTTGAAATAAACAATTTTTCCTCTCTGCTACACACACACATACACACACAAACACACACATATTCCAGGAAAATGAAGAAAAATTATCTAATTGGATTAGATTACCTCTAAAGTCTGTTCTAGTTCAAGATCTATGATCTGAACCTATTATGGTAGGCACTTAATAAAGTTTTATTGAACTGAACTTCTTTCTTACCAAGGAGAATTTCCTTTTTTTTTTCCCTTTAACTCAATTTAAATATTAAAATTGCTTTATATTGTCTTTCTCCCCTTCATTTTTCCTTTTATACTCATATGGCCCCCAGGAAATGTATTTTAGGGATTACAGATTTTGAGCCAAAAGGAACCTCAGGGTTCATCTAGTCTAATCCCCTAATTTATAGATTTTTTGCAGATAGGGAAATCGAGGCCCCAACAGGTGAAATGTCTTGAAGGTTACTGTCTACTAAAGAGAAATCCTGCTAAGTTAAAGGATAACATGTCAGGAAAGAAAATTGTCAAGTGGCTAACACAAAGTGAGCAGATGTGATTGGTTGGTTAGGAGTCTTGGTCATGGGAAATAGAGCTGTTAACCTTTAGTTCACAAATTGAACTTTGGCCCAGACTGGTAATGACACAAAGTCATTACTCTCTAAAGGCCATTGGTCCTTAAGGAAATACAAGTGTAGAATTATTTCAGCCCAGGTCCTCCTGGACAAGAGTCCACATCAGACTGACTGCCCTTGCAATTAGAGTTAATTGCTGGTCGTTCAGCAGAGACTGAGGATTGAAAGAAGACAGAAAGTGAATACTTTTTTTTTTAAAGCAATTGGGGTTACGTAACTTGCCTAAGGTTACACGGCCAGTTTGTGTGTGTGTGTGTGTGTGTGTGTGTGTGTGAGAGTTAAGTATCTGAGGCCGGAACTGATCCCTGCGCTTTTACTCACTGAGCCACCTAGCCACCCCGTGAACTACTTTTTTGATATTGCTATATATAGTTAGTCCCAGAGTAACCCAAGAAAACTTACACATGCAGTCTTTTCAAAGGACACAATAGGCTATCTATCACAAACTATTACTAGTAAAAGACACAATTTATTGTTAAAAAAAAAAAAACTTGTGGAAATCAGGGGAACGTGTAATCCATACGTTGAGTAGTGAAGCCTTATTTTTGATATGGGACTCTTGTTGGAAAGAGTGATGTTTTTAATAATATGTGTCATTCCCAAATTTTTTTAAAAATTGAAATCACAGCTGTATTCAGTCCCTAGAATTGAAGCATGGCAAATGGGTTCCTTAAGTTTCAGGGAAGATAAAACATCTTTACATGGGCAAACTTTGGGCATCCCTGCACCTCAGGCCATTAGGAAGGTAAAAATTAATTTAGGCATTTGCCCACCACGTTAGCAAGGAGACAGTGCTATCTGTCCAGGGAGAGGATTCCTGCTGGGGAGTTACTTTTCTTGCTAACAGCAGCGTTTTAAAATAAATGAATTTAGTTGGCCGTTTAAAAAGGCACCACTGGTACATTTCCTTGTTTATTACAGGGTGCATCTAAGTCTGGCCAGGAAATACCATCAAGAGTCTTGTCTTAGAATACAAAGGGCAACTATATATTCAGTATACAAACACAAACCACTTCTAACCTCTTTTGTCTGTGTATTTATAAAAACTTTTTTTTTTATATTCTTTAACCTCATCCTGTGGAATATCATGCAAAGCCTTGGAATTTGTCTTTGGATTGGTATTTCTAATTTGGTGTCATACAATTGTCTTCTCCATCTCCATATTACTGAATGCATTCCACAGGTCTTAGCTACTTGAAATCTTCCCTGAGTATGTAATTGATTTCAAGTGTCTTGAGAGTTGATTTAGATATGTTTAATTCTCAGCTTTGCTAACAGACCCACTGTAGAACTATTTTTACTGAAAACTCTCCAGAAAAAATAGCTGGCATCATGTTGCAGTCTCTTCAGTTCCAGATTCCCAAAACTCTGCTTGACCATAGATTTAGGGGTTGGTAGGACCTTTAGAGGTCTTTTAGACTAATTTTCCCCATTTTGTAAATGAGGAAACAGGCCTAGCAAAATTTAGTGACTTACCCAAGGTCACACAGTGACAGGGTTAGGATTCAAACTCAGGTCCAATCATATTATCTGTTTCAGTGTCATCAGGGAACATTACCCATGGAGGAATCCAATTTCATGAATGATCTTAGAACAGAAACCTTTTCTCTGGAGCAATCAAGGGGTAGAAAAGATGGTAGAAAATCCTCCAGGCTAGAAAAAAGTTTGATCCACCCATCAGATTTGTTTGGCTGATATAAGGCTAGGCAAATTCCAACATGGCCTAGGAAGATCTTGAGAAACCCAATGGAAATGTTGTCGCCAAGAAAAACTCTTATTAATTGTGAAGAGAATAGCTCTTGGGAGTCAGCCTTGGACAGGCATAGGAAGATGGATTTAGAAGCAGAAGAGACTTCAGAGTTCACTTAGCCCCATCCCATTGTGAGATACTAAGACTGCTCTCACTTAACAGATAAAGAAACTGAGACCTATGGAGGTTAAATATCTTTCCCGAGGTCACACACTGTAACAAGCATCAGAGCCAGGATTTGAATGGAAGTCCTCTGACCACCCACCACTTCCCGAAGAGAGCTGGCTGGGGATGAGCCCAGTTCCCTCCCCATGTTCTTGGCTCTAGCATGGGTGGAAGGGGCTGGTGGGTGATGGCAAGTAAAGTCATGGTGCTTTATTGATAGAAGCATGGCTAGCTTCCCCACATGGTAAATATACACAGAAGGAATTCTAGGCAAGGGAATTAATGGCTCACTGATGACTGAGTGCCCTATTGTGTGAAGAGAAGTGTGCCCAGAATGGAGAGGAAATATCAAGGAAGCAAATGCCTAATCCTTTTCCTTGAGGAATTTAAGAAAGGGATAGGAAGGGTGTGTGTGTGTGTGTGTGTGTGTGTGTGTGTGTGTGTGTGTGTAGGATGCTGAGAAAAATTGCAAGTCAAAGCTCAAGGACAGAGGGAGCATTCAGGAACCTGACTGAAGGGAAATCACATGACAGAGAGTACAGGTACTGTCTTCTAGGTATCAATAAGCAGATAAAACCCTATTCTTGAAATCACACCAGTGTGCAAGTACCAGCACTCAAAGGAAATGAAACATTAATAGGAAAAAGTCAGGAATAGAAATGCTAACATAGCACCACAGCGCCCCCTGGCACACACACAGGTAACAGGTACCTGCTTATGTCATTGATACCATCTCCCCCTAGGCTGCTTTGAGGTGAGGAGGAACAGCCCTCAGATGTATGGAAAGATTTGAGTTGAATAAAATATCACTTAGGAAGGATTTTAGAATCCAGTTTAGAATTTCTCAGTCAAGTCAGAGAGGACAGCTGGGACACATAAGCGAACCAACGTTAAATATATTAATCTGATAAAATTATAACCAAGTTAGCATCTGAATGCAGGGGGCTCCGGAGAGGTAAAGAAAAACTTGGTAGCCCAGGGCATGGGAATATAATGAGGTCTAACAACCCCTGATACCAGGAAGCTGGTATCAAGGGAAGGAGTGGAGCCAAGCCTTCTCTAAATAAATCCCCTTCCTTGCTTTCCCTGTATTTCAAGGAGCTGAGTGCTGTAAGGTGAATAGCAGCTTGTAGCTTTGTGCTCCTGAATCAGAAAAGAAATCCAGCCACATGAATGACCTTAGAACTGGAAACCTAGTCTCAGGAGCAAATCTAGTACTAGAAAAGTTGGTGGAAAATCCTGCAGGCTAGCTAGTAAAAAGATCTATCCTCATCAGATTTGTTTGACTGGCTAAATAGGGGTAGACAAATTCCATCTTGTCCTAGGGTGGAACCCGAGAAGCCGAATGGAAATATAGGTATCAAGAAAAGCTTTTATATATGAGAAGTAGAACAGCTGTTAGGGAGCCAGGCATGGATGAGTATAGGAGGATGCATTTAGAGCTGGAAGGAACCTTGGAAGCTAACTGACCTCAGCTCATTACGAGACACCAACATACCCAGACAGTCAATGGGCACAGGTTTGGGCAGACAAGCCTGGGGATCCCGGCACAAGTCCTCCTGTCAGTGACAAACATGGTGGAGAAGAGAGGGGAGTTAGACATAGCCACAACAATTCCTAGGAGGTTATGCTTGTTCTGAGGAGCCATAGAAGTTAATATTAGGGAAAGTCAGAATGTCCTGGAACAGTTATCAAATAAACTGATCCTTTAATCTCAGTGACTTTAATTCTGGAGGTGCCTGGTTCCACCTTTAGATGGTCTATTAAGACCCAGAGGCAGCGCTGTTCATTGGTGGACTAGCCAGCCAGCTACCCAGCAGCATTTCTAAGAAACTACAACATCCTACCTGCTCCCAAATATCACCCTTGCCAGCTTTCTCTAGCATCCTCAACCTTCAATCAATAAATTAATCCACTAATCAATATACATTAAAAACCTTTTATTCATTAGCTGCTGTGTGGGGGATACAAATGAATGAAAGAATAAAAAAAAGTACTTATTAAGTGCTCATTCTGCGCCTGGAACTGGGGAGGCAGATACAAAAGGGAGATAGTCCCTGCCCATTAAGAAGCTTACATTCTAATAGTAGGAGGTTAGGAATTCATCCGGTGATTTCAGAGATACGGTTGGCTGGTCAGTTGGTTATTGTCCTTCATTCTTGGAGAGGACTAACATGACACCACTGTGTTAGAATCAAGTTACAGTGTATCTGACTGTAGCTGATCAGACTAATACAAGCCCACAATGCTCAACCACAAGTCAGGCACAAATGGTCCATGTGAACATCTGGGGTAGATTCTCTTAAATTTGAGTATCTTGCCTTTCTTTTGAACTACTTCCACCTCTCTTTGTTCATAAAGCAGAAAACCTTCCCCGATGAGGACACATCATGCTGAGTGGTTCTGTGCCAGTGTTTCTCACGTCATACAATCATCTCAACAACTTAGTCTTAGAGAGAGTTGCTTAGAAGACCAAGGATTTAAGTGATTTGCTTAGAATCACATAGTCGATTTATATGAGAAGCAAGACTTGGACCCTGGTCTTACTGGGTCTGAGTCCAACTCAGTCTCCATTATATCACAGTTCCTTCTCTTCAAACATGACAAGACAACATATATAGGGAAAGGTGGACAGTGAAGGAAATTTTGGTTTGGGGGTGGTAGATGGGAGGCAGCTGGATGGCACAATGGATAGAGTACTAGAACAGAGTAAAAAAAAAACTTGAGTTCAAATCCCAAATGCCTCAGATCCTTACTAGTTATGTGACTGAGCAAATCACAAGTTTCTTTTAAGCTTCAGTCATCTTTCCCTTCACCCATGGAGTTAATAGATAAAAGCATCTACCTTATAATGTTGTAGTGGAAATCAAAGGAGGTAACATCTGTAAAGTTCTTTGCAATAAAGTTCTATATAAATGCTAACTATTATTATTGTTGTTATTATTAACGGAGCCATGGAAAGTTCAGTCTATAGTCACATCCTTTCTAGAAGTAATGGTAGTATGGATTGATTACTGTCTTCTGAGCAAGACATTGAGGGGGATAAAGGGAAGGGGAGAGAGAAGTATGCCTCCAGGTGGTGTCTTAAACATCAAGATGTCAGGAGTTGGTGGCTTGAGGGTATGTGAAGTTTGGTTTGGTGTAAGACTGGCTAAATCAAGTTGGTTAGATGAGTTTGCACTCATTTACTCTCCAATTGGCTCAGTCCCTCTTCCTTCCCAGTTCCAAAATTGAGAAGATTAATTTTTTCCCTAGAACAGTGAGCTTGGCCTCAGGGTTTGTAAGCAATAGGGTCCAGCGTGGTGAATTACTACATGCTAAGAATAGATGGCTGGTGGAGAAAGAAATGTGGGCAAAAAAAAAAAAATAGAAGCAATCCTAGCAACAGTCTTCTAGAAAACTCCTTGAAATCCTAATGAAGAATCTCCATGCAATTTTGTGAAGAAAGGCTATATTGTCCTTTTTTTTGACATTGCAAGGGATATAGGCAGGGATTGACTTCACTTTCATGCACTGGGAACAGGTTTGGAAACGGATGGAAACAGTCACAATGAACATATTGAGAGAAGATAGGTGCTTTTTGTGCAACATTGAATGAGTGGTTCAGAAACCAGAATGCAAACTTCTTGAGGGCAGGGGCTGTGTTTTATAAATATAGCCAGCATTGGAAAGCACCAAAACATAAGAATTACCTGTGGAAGACAGCACCCTGCTCTCAGAGGGCTTAGGATCATGGAGGTGGGAAGACAAGAAAGAAACCTATGAATGATTAATTGTTCAATGAGTGACAGAGAAAATTAGTGCTCTAAGTTCCTGAAATTTTCACCATCAATCACTCCTTTGAGTGAAATAACAAAGGAACATTATTTTGAAGGTCACTGTTAAAATATGCATGTGTGATCTAGGGGAATGATGGAGGGTGGGAGTGGGGGTGGGCCTAGCCTGCTCAATGAATACATTAGCACTCAAACTGTGGGACTCAGAATAAAGGAGGAAGCTCAAGGGACTGTCAGGCACACATAAAAATAGCAATATGCTTGAGAAATATGACAGAGGACACAAATAGATACACAAGTATTCTTGGGCTATAAAATTGAATATTTGGGGTTTGATGGAGGATTTTGGGATGTGACACAGGTCATAGGAAACTGAAGGCAAGAGATAGCTGCCAATGCCCCAACATTACAGGAACATGTAGTGGTAATGGTGGGGGCAGGTGGGGAGAGGCCATCAGGGAAGATAGGAACCACACTGAGTCCTATACTAAAATAAGAAACTGAAACCCAGAAGCTTAATCACCTGACTTGATTCTCAGGAGGGAGTAAAGGGCACAGAAGGCCTAGATGAGGAGGTGATGAGGTTGTGGCTTACTGACAGTCGAGAGCAGTAAATGAAAGTTCTTGAATACTCTTCCTCCTCCAGAGAGTCTAGTTTAAGATGGGAAATGAAGGCAGTGGTGGGGAGTATGGCCTCTAGAAGCAGGTGAGAGCCCCCCAGGGATGTCAATCTGGGAGACCAAAAAGCAGGAAAATCAACTAAAAGCCGGGGCAGTCAAGGTCAAGGATAATGAAGGTGAATGACATCCAAACAACAGGGTCCAAGCTACAAAAGCCCCCCCCCCCCCATAACAATGGTTAATGCCTCCAAAATGGGCTTCTATGGGCAGAGCCCTAACTAGTCATTCTGGTCCCTGGGGCAAGGACCATAAATGTTACCAAGAGCAAGCAGGAAAAACAGTTTCAAATCAATTTGGAGACAAATTAATTTGGGATGGGAAAGGGGAAGGGAGAGACTTCAGATCTCAGGGTGCAAAACTCAGTGGAGAAAGATATGCTAAGACATGATGATGAGGCAAAGATCTTTGGCACATGTCTCTGTGGTCAGAACTCTAGGATAGATGGGGAGGGAACAGTGTGAGGGCCCCTTAAGGGAAGAAGCACACCAATTGGAACTATTCTTTCAAATTAGCTAATTAACTAGTCTCAGTTGTTTCTATGAACAGGAATACAAGGAAGAATGCAAGAATTCCCTCTAAAATTTAAGCATATTTGGACAAAACCCTAGATAAGCCTTAGGAGATGGGTGTAGAACCCTTTTAATTGCCCAAGGTGGTCCTTTTGGGCCTGAGGTTTAACAAATAGTTCACTATCTATCTAGCTAGATGAAAGACAACATTAAATTCCATTTGGTGGTCATCCCTATTCTGTCAATTGATACTAGATGAATTGACCTTTTTCAAGGTCAAAATGAAACTCTTTAGTTTGACATAGTAGAAGCACTATTGTTACTTAGCCAAATTATGGGAAGTTGTTGATGATTCTGAATCTAAATCTCACAGGAAACAAATTGCAGGCTCCAGGTTTGTTAAAATGAAGAGAATCAAGCTAATTTAATTTTGCTTTATGGACCTTCAAAATGGTACCTCCCTTCCCCCCTCCCAATCTTCCCATGTTAGCAAATGATTTATTTCTATTGCATTACAGTATTGATGTTTCAAAATAATTGAAAAAAAATTTTTTTTTACCATGCAATGGAATTGTTCTTGTAAAGAAGTGAGCTCCCCATTTCTGGAGGTATTTAAACAAGGACCAAATTACCACTTACTGGTGATGTGGAGGAATTAAGGGCTATATAGATGCCCTGTATGATCCTTTCCAATTCTGGAATTCTATGATTCTATTAATTGTTTTTATTATTTCTTTGGAAGTCTAGATCTTTAGTTAGGATTTATAAGTATTTAGACCTGTGCCCTCATAGAATTGTGTGTGTGTACAAAGTTTTATTTACCTATTTGGGATAAAAAGTATGATTAGAATCAAATGATTTAGATTTGGAAAGGACCTTAAAGACAATCTAGTTCAACTCCCTCATTTTGTAGATGAGGAAACTGAGGTTCAAGGAGGTTGTGACTTTCCTATAGTCTCTGTGCCAGGAGATGGCAAAAAAAGTGATCTGAACATAGGGCTCTTTATCCTGTCCCAAAATATTCCATTTTCTGCCTTATTCTTTTTCTGAGTTATTGGAAATCTTAGCAATTGATATTCCTGTGTTTTCCTCCTTCAAATATGTTCCTTTTCCAGAAGAAAAAACATTTCGCTAGTAATGAGGAGTTACCGAAGTAGATAGAGCCATAAAAAAAGGGCTGTTAAGAGTTTAAACATGGAGGTTCATAACAGAAGGAGAGAATCAGAGTTGACAAGGGGTGTCACAGCTAGTCCCACCTTGGTGGTTTCACTAGTATGTGTTGCTCAAAGGAGAATTTTAAGTAGTTAACAAATTCTGCAGCCAGATTTTCACAACTTAGCTTGATGGAGGAAAGGACATTAACTTGGCAGATCATCTCCCAATGTGGCCCAAGTGACTTGCCCAAGGTGAAGCACAGGGTTAAGACTCAAATCCAGTCAGCTGGTGGGAAATATGCTGATCTTTCCACTACTGCCTAGATGGGCAAATATAATTGTTTCCTTTGTAATTCTATGTGTTTTATTTTATGCATTTAAAAATAATCTTCTGAAAGGAGATCTATGGGCTTCCCTAGACTGCCAAAGGGGTCCAGATCACAAAAAAAGGTCAAGAATCTTTGCCCTACACTATGCAGAAAAGCAGTTCCAAAGCTCTACCTATAGGACCCTTGCACGCTCCCTTTATAATATATAGAAGAACAAATTATTTTTTCTTTTTTTTAAACTATTTTCTCTTCTGGATACAATCTTTATACAGAAACACAGTCACAGCTCTGCTGGATGTACTTTTCTAACTGTTTAAATTCTTATTCTCATGATAAAGTGGGGAAAGTGGCATTGAACTAATCCATTCTTGAGAACATCTTAACATTATAAGAAGAACAAAGTGGTACAAAATGTATTCAGCCTCACGGATTTCTCTAGATTGTAGCCAGAATAGAAAATGGCAGAATGTATTAATTCTTAAGATAAAATTATAATAGGAACAGAAAATGGTGCGAGATGAATTAATGTAGTGACCATCTTACATCAGGAAAGCCAAATATTCTCCTAATGTCACAGAGCAGCAGCACTCACTAGACGTCTTCTCTTCTCTTGTCATCTCTAAAGAGAATAGTGGGGATGCATTCTCATTCCAGGGAGCCCAGATATAGGGCTTCATTGAATGGGACTTGCATAGTGATAACAAGAAAGATTTCATCCTTCTGGGTAGCTAATCGAATACCCAAAAGGATACATGTTTTGCCATGATTTGAATGTTCCCTTTAAAACAGCAGATTTTGACCCATGCCTGCCTGCCCACCCATCCTCTGTGACCCTTGTCCACATCCTTGCAGCTGCTTGTCACAGGTGATCTACCCAACTCCAGTCTCTCCTAATATTGCAATGAAACTAGTTCAACATGTGTGCTGTCCATCAGTTATCCCTTGGTCTTATTGTGTAACTGTCTTCTTTTTTCAATCACACATTTCTTTGGTGATGGCCTTTATTTTGGTTCTTTTCGTAGCTTCTTATTTGTTCTGTGTTGCAGCTCACACCTATTATGCTTCTATCCACTCCCCTCCGAATGAGTCTCATGTTTAATTCTTCGTAGACTGCAGTGTTCCGTGACTGACAGCCATTTAACAACATTGGTGGAATACTGGTATTATAAAGATGGGCCTTTGTTTCTGGAAGATGTTTGGGGTCATTAAATCAATCAATCAGCAAGCGTTTCTGAAGCTCCTATTCTGTGTCAGGTACTGCACTAGGAACTGGGAATGCAAAGACAAAAATGAAACAATCCCCATCCCAAGGAGATTATATTCTATCAGAAGGTGCTTAGGGTATGGGGTAGGGATGGAACAACATGTATATAAATAAATCTATACAAAATAGAAAAATAAATACAAGATAAATAATTAATGAGAACACTACTAGCCTACTCCCACTATTACTACTACTATTACTACAACACTACTATTGAATTTCACCTGGGTTTGAGTTCTACCTCTGATACTTCCAGGCTGTGTTGTCATGGGGTGAATGGGGTGCTCAGGGAGGAACAAGCACCTCTGGTGTGAGGGCAGCTGAGCCATTTTCAGTGCTACTCATCCACCTTTAGTGTCCACCTAGCACTCAGTTCTCATCTTTGGCTCCAAGAAGCTGTAGCATGTCCATTGGCCACACCCAGTAAAACCATCCCAGTAGATGAGCCAAATCAGTTTGAAGGCAACCAATAGTCTGCGAACTTGTGGGTGAATTAGGGGGGTGTCTACCCCAAGCGTGCAAAGATTTTCCCCGACAGAATGGGCAAATGAGGACAATTTGTTCCAATAGCAATGAAGGTGGTTGAAGCAGGCACTGTGAAGCTTAGAGCTTGTTCGGACATTCAAGATGTCAAGGTCATTCACTGCATCTCAGGCCATTGCCAGTCATCCTGACTTGTCTTGCCACTGGACTTCAGTGACTGTGGAAGAGAAAGTGAGGCTGATGACTTGGTACAACTCTGCCTTACTTAAAACTCAGTTCACATGCAAGTCAAGACATTACTCATGATGTCACTAGTCCCCTTCAAAAATAAAGGACAAACAACAACATAGCCCTTTAAGGTTTGAAAAAGCCCTCAGTATGTCAACATATTTGATTGTCATAACAAAACCTGGAGGCAGGTGCTATTTGCATCCCCATTTTACAGATGGGGAAACCAAAGCTGAGAGAAATTAAATGACTCACTCAGGTTACACAAGCTAATAAATGTCTGAGGCAGGATTTGAATTCAGGTCTTCCTGATGTTAATTCTTGCATCTTATACACTATACTAATTGACTGAAAGGATCAGGAAAGGCTTCCTGTAAAAGATGGTGTTTGAGTTGAACTTCAAAGGAAACAAGAGGTAGGCTGGGACTATGCCCTCAAGCTCTGAGATACTCTTTCCTCTTTGGATTTTCTTCTGACCATCACCTCCTCCAATCTACCCTTTCTTCAGTCCTTTCCCTTCTCTTATTTCCCTCCCCCCTATTTCCCTATAGGGTAATATAGATTTCTATACCCAACTGAGAGTACATGTTATTCTCTCTCTGAACCAATTTCAATGAAAGTAAAGTTCAAGCAATGGCCCCCCCATCTTTCCCTTCATTGTAATAGTCTTTTGTGTCTCTTTATGTGAGACAATATGCCCCATTTTACCTCTCCCTGACCGTTTCTACCAATGCTATCTTCTTTCTCACTCTTAATTTTATTTTTTTTGATTATCATCCCATCAAAGTCAACTTATACCTTCATGCTCTGTCTATGTATACTTCTAATTGCCCTAATAGTGATAAAGTTCATAAGAGTTACAAGTAGCATCTTCCTATGTAGGGATGTAAATGATTTCATCTTACTGAATGCCTTGTTTTGTCTTTCCCATTTTATCTTTTTATGCTTCTCTTGAGTCTTGTATTTGAAAATCAAATTTTCTGTTGAGCTTTGGTCTTTTCATCAGGAATACTTAAAAGTCCTCTGTTTTATTAAATATTCTTTTTCCCCTCTGAACTATTATATTCAATTTTGTTGGGATTCTTGGTTGAAGTCATAGCTCCTTTGGCCTCTGAAATATCATATTCTAAGCCTTCCAATCTTTCAATGTAGCACCTGCTAAATCCTGTGTAATTCTGATTGTGGCTCCACAATGTTTGAACTCTTTCTTTTTGACTGCTTGCAGTATTTTCTCTTTGATCTGTGAGTTCTAGATAAGCTATAATATTTCTGGGAGTTTTCATTTTTGTATCTCTTTTAGAAGGTGACTGGTGGATCCTTTGAATTTCTTTTTTTGTTTGTTTTTCAAATGCTTTATTAACTTCTGATTTAAATCATTCATTGATGCCAGATTTTGAGTTACAAATTTTCTCCCCATTTTTCCCCTACCCACCACCCCAAAATAGCAATCCCACAGGATATCCCCTCCTCCAATCTACTCTCTCCCATATCTTCTCCCATACCTCCTTCAATTTTTCCAGCAGGGCATGGTGGATCTCTATGCCCCAATGCCTGTATATCTTATTTCCCAATTACATGTAAAATAGTATTAATAATAGTATATATATATATATATATATATATATATATATAATTTTAAACATTTGATTTTAAAACTCTGAATTCCAGATTCATTCCCTTCCTCCCTTGTCACCCACCCTTACTGGGAAGATAAGCACTTCAGTATAGGTTGTACATGTGTAGCTAATGCAAAACATTAACTTAGTAGATATATTGTAAAAGACTGACTATATTTTCCTCCATCCTATCCCACCTCCCACTTGTTCTTTTCTCTACTTTGATCCTGTCCCTTTTCAAAAGTGGGTGCTTCCAACTTCCCTCCCCCCCAGCCTGCCCTCTCTTCCATCATCCCCCCCTCTCATCCCCTTCCCCCCTATTCTCATGTAGGGTGAGACACCCTATTTAGTGTGTATTTCATTCCTTCCCCAAGACAAATTCAATGACAATAAGGTTGACCCATTCCCTTTTGCCTTCCTATTCTTCCCCTCCATTGTAACCATTTTCCCTTGCCTCTTCGAAATGAGATAATTTACCCCATTCTGTCTCTCTCTATCACCTCTTGTTATATTCCTCTCTCACCTCTTAATTTCACCTTTTAAGTATCATCCCTTCCTATTAAATTGGTCCTGTGCCCTCTATCTATGTATACCTGTAAACATATATACACACATTCACATATGTATTCATATGCCCGTATACCCTCTGATACAGACATATATATATATAATATATGTGTGTATATATATATATGTATATATATATACATATTTCCATTCCCTTCAACTATTTTCATACTTGAGAAAAGTTTCATCAGTTACAATTATCTTTTTTCCATGTAGGAATGTTAATGGTTCAAGTTTGATAAGTACCTTATGATTTCTTTCCCCTGTTTACCTTCTCATGCTTCTCTTGCTTCTTGTATCTGAATGTCAAATTTTCTATTCAACTCTGGTTTTTTCATCAAGAATGCTTCAAACTCCTCTATTCCACTGAATGACCATATTTCCCCCTGAAACATGATACTCAGTTTTGCTGGGTAGGTGATTCTTGGTTTTAATTCCAGCTCCTTTGACCTCTGGAATATCATATTCCAAGCCCTTCGATCCCTCACTGTAGAAGCTGCCAGATCCTGTGTTATTCTGATCATGTTTTCACAATATTCAAATTGTTTCTTTCTGGCTCCTTGTAATATTTTCTCCTTGATCTGGGAATTCCAGAACCTGGCTATAATATCCCTAGGAGTTTTCTTTTCAGGAGGCAGTTGGTGGATTCTTTCAACCTCTATTTTGCCCTCTTGTTCTAAAACATCAGGGCAATTTTCCTTGAGAATTTCTTGAAGGATGATTTCTAGGTTCTTTTTTTGATCATGGATTTCAGGTAGTCCAATAATTTTAAAATCATCTCTCCTGAATCTATTTTACAGGTCAGTGGTTTTTACAATGAGATATTTCACATTGCCTTCTATTTTTTTTATTTGTTTTGATCTGTTTAATAGTATCTTGATTTCTCATAAAGTGACTTGCTTCCATTTGCTCCAATCTAATTCTGAAGGAATGATTCTCTTCAGTGAGCTTTTGAGATTCTTTTTCCACCTGACAAATTTGGCTTTTTTTTTAAAAAAGCAATTGGGGTTAAGTAACTTGCCCAAGGTTACATGGCCAGTTTTTTTATGTGGATGTTAAGTATCTGAGGCTGGAACTGATCCCAGGTCCTCCCAACTCCAGGGCCAATACTCTTACTCATTGTGCCACCTAGCTGCCCCTAAATTCAGGTTTTTAAGGCACTCTTCTCCTCATTGCCTTTTTGAGCCTCTTTTGCCATCTGAGTTAGTCTGTTTTTTAGGGTGTAATTTTATTCAGTCAGGTTATTGACTCTCATTTCATAATTTTCTTGCATTGTTCTCATTTCTCTTCCCAATTTTTCCTTCACTTCTCTTATTTGGTTTTCAAAATCCTTTTTAAGCTCCTCCATGGCTTGTAACCAACTTGTATTTTTCTTGGAAGCTTTTGGTGAAGGAGTTCTGACTTCATTGTCTTCCTCCTGTTCCATGGTTTGATGCAGGAGTTCTGTCTTTACTGTCTTCCTTTTGTCCCCAAAATAGGAGTCTAATGTAGGATTTCTCTGTTTCCTTTGCTTCCTTTGCTTGCTCATGTTGCCACTCAGTAACTTGACTTTTGAGCCTTTTGCCACAGTAGAACTCTGCTACCAGAAAGGGGAGCTATATCCCAAATGCTGGAGTTTTCACAGCTACCAGAGCTATTAGTTGGGTGCTGTCTCTAAAGCCTCCATATTCTCTGGTAGACTGTTCACCCACCCCAAGACCTCAACCCTAGACAGCAATCCATATCCAAGCAGGTTAAAGCAAAAGCAATTACCCTGCAGCTGGTCACTTGGTTCCCCTACAATCTGCAGACCAGGAGTTCTGGAGCAGCCATATGGCAGTGGCTGCATGGCTGTGGAGCCTCAGCTGCTTCTTACCCTGGGGGCAAAGGCCAGATCACACTTCCATACTCCCTGTTCCTGCAAAGTCTACACTGACCTCTCACTTTGTCTTTGGCATCTGTGGGTTGATAATTCTGGAAATAGCCACAGCTGCTGATGATCTGAAGTTCTTCCAGCCGGCGGCTGGTCAGGCCTCCCTAGGCTAAAAACTCCAGCTCATGTGGGGCTGGGCTCGGCTCCCACAGCACTGTGCTGTCTGCTTCCTGCCAGCCTGCCAGGCTGTCTTCAGTGGGAGGTTAGCTTTTCTCTGTCATTTTGTGGGTTCTGTAGCTCCAAAGTTTGTCTAGAATCATTTTTTACATGAATTGGGGAAGGTGGAAGCTTGAGCCCCCTGGAAGTCCTGTTTCTACCCTGCAATCTTGACTCTGTCCCCAACTCTACTTTTTAAGGAGTCATTTTCTTTGGTGATTTTTTGTACAACTTTTTCTACTTTTTGTGCTTCCTTTATCAAGCTGTTGATTTTTTCTTCATGATTCTCTTTCATCATTCTCATTTTTTTCTTCTACCTCTCTTATTTGATTTTTAAAATACTTTTTGAGCTCTTCCAGGAGTTCTTTCTGGTGCTGAGACCAATTCACATTTTTCACTGAAACTTCACATGTGGAGGTTTTGACATTGTTGTTGTCTTTTTTTTTTATTTTGATATTCCCTGTCACCACAGTAACTTTCTATGGTCTGGTTCTTTTTGTGTGTGCATGCTCATTTTCCAGACTATTTCATGACTTTTAAAGTTGGGCTCTCCTCTTGGGATGAAGGGGGAACTGTCCCAAGGTCTTTGCACCAGGAAAGCAGAGCCTCGTCACTAGCCTGCTGCTGGCTTGCCCCGATGCCAGCTACACTGGACTGCACTCCCCTTTTATCCAAATGAGACAGACCTTTTTTGTTAACTTTCTAAGTTGTCTTGGGCTGGAAAATTGTTTCACTGTGTGATGAATGAAAAACTCAAGAGGCAGAGTTTCTGGGTAATTAATAATCAATGTATTAGTTAATCTAGCTAATAACCAATAAATTGGTGGTCAGTGGGTTGTTTTGGAAACCAAAGACCAAGACACAAAGAGACTGGAAATCTAAATATGCTTTTGGAAAAGGGGGTGCCCCTGACAGGTGAAAGTCAAACCTTATTGGTGAGTAATTAATGAGGAGATGAGCTAAAAAGTCTTCAGCTCTTCCTGCTGAGAAGGTGGCTTGATCATAAGATTCAGCCACTTCTGGTGATCTGAATAGAGAAACCCATCTCTGCCTAGATCACTCTGGTGGGTTTTCTCCTTCATGACCTGAATCACCCTAAACTCAAATGGAGAAGTGCAAGGGTATAGGCTCATTGCTTTGAGTAAGAATTCACATAGATTAGATCCTGTTTACACTTTAAATAGAAGTAAAGTCTCCTAGTTGGGTGGGGTCCTGTGGAAGATCAAGAAGCATGTTACCAGATCATTAGGGCAATCTCATCTATCAGCCACATCCTTCAGAGACTGGCTGATTGACCTACAGGGGCTGGTCCTTGAATGAGGAAATAAAAAGCTTGGATACTAATTAATAATGGGTTATTAATATGATAGAAAATGATCATTTCTCTCAACCCCATCCTTTTCTTGCTTCTGCTGTTCCAGAGTTCATATTATGGTGTTATTTTATATTTGTTTGGAGGTGAATTTCGAGTTCAGGAGAATCCCTGTCTTATTCCACCATCTCGGCTTCCTCCTCTCTGAGTTTTCATGACCTTTCTCTCTCTCTCTCTCTCTCTCTCTCTCTCTCTCTCTCTCTCTCTCTCTCTCATTTCTCTTTTTACTGTTTCCTCTGAACCTCCTCTGCCAGATCATTATCCATGCCATGCCCCCTATCTATGGGCATTGCCCAAGGCTCTCTCCTGGGCCCTCATCTTTTCTCTCTCTTTACTTTCTCCCTGGATGACTTTATCAGCTTCCATGGGTTTAGTTATCATCTTTATGCAGATGACAAATCAATATAACCAGGCCTGTTTTCTCTCCTGAAATCTAGTCTTGCATTATAAATAGCTTTTTGGATATTTCAAATTGAATGTATCAGAGGCATCTCAAACTCATTGTATCAAAACTCAATTCATTATCTTTCCCCCCAAAATTCATCCTTCTTCCAAACTTCTCTATTTCTATGGAAGTCACTGTCACCCATTCAGACACCTAGTTTCACAAACTTGCAGTTTTACTGGACTCCTCATTCTTTTTCACCCCCCATATTCGAATAATTGCCAAATCTTATTGCTTCTCATTTCTATAACACCTCACATTAGTCCATTTCCTTCTCACATGACCACCACCTGAATTGAGGCCCTTTAGTACATTTGTCACTTGGACTATTACAACAACCTCCTGATTGAGCTCCTACTATATTGTTTCTCCTTTCTATACTCCATCCTCCACGCTGCTGCCAAAGTGACTTTTCCTAAAGTGTGAACCTGACAATGTCACCCTTCTACTTGAAAAACTACATTGGCTCCTTATGTTCTCTAGTTTCCTTTATAAACTCCTTTGTTTGGCTTTTAAAGGCTTTATAACTTGGGTCTGAACTATCTTTGCAGGCTCATTCTACACCCTTGCCTTTCCAGAACTCTATGGTCTAGGCTGTCCTTTTTGCTGTTTCTCACACACAGCTCCCTATTCTCTACCTACATTTTTTTGTATAGGTGTCACAATTTGCCAAGGGCAATCCATCATGTTTTCCTCTTGTTTAATTCTGGGTCCAATTCAATGTCCATTTGCAGTGTTTGTTATAGTGGCTAGAAATCGAAGTACTTATTTAGACAGAGATTTCAAGCATAGCCACAAGAGATGTCAGTTCTGCTGCAGTTAGAGGGGAGAACCCTTTGGAAATATGGGTAGATGTTTGTTTTTCAGGGGACAAAGAATTAGGAGATGCCCTCCCTTTTTTTACATTTATTTGCTCAAAAGCCAAGAAATAATAATAACAATAACACGTCACCCACATCTGTCTGGCATGACTTTTTTTTTTTTTTTGCTTTTTGGAGGGCAATTGGGTTAAGTAACTTGCCCAAGGTCACATGGCTAGTTTTTGTGTTAAGTGTCTGAGGCCAGATTTGAACTCACTCAGGAGTGAGGTCCTCCTCATTCCAGGGCTGCTGCTCTATTCACTGAGCCACCTAGATGCCCCTTGGCATGACTTTTGATATGTGCCCTGCTTGAAGAGAGTCTAAAGAGCTGATTCAGTTACCTCCTATTCTTACTCTATATAGATACCCTCTCTGAGCCTCAGTTTTCTCTTCTGTAAAATGAAAGATTGGACTAGATCAAGCATTCCCTAACTAGAGTATATGGACCACTAAGAACTATAAGAATCTTGTTATGTAGGAAGAGGGCATATTTGGTAAACAACTCTGTTATTACATTGAAATTAATCTCTATTTCTTATGAGAAAATACATAGCAAACTCTGGAAATTAGGTCCTTTCACATTTAATATGTTATATGGAAAGCTTTTTTTCTTATGTACATATGCATGATAAACTCTAGAATAATTCCTTTCTTTTCTTTTTTTTTTTTTTTTTGCTTTTTGGAGGGCAATTGGGGTTAAGCAACTTGCCCAAGATCACATGGCTAGTAAGTGTTAAGTGTCTGAGGCCGGATCTGAACTTAGGTCCTCCTGATTCCAGGGATGGTTCTCTATTCACTGCACCACCTAGCTGCCCCTGTTCCTTTCATTTTGAAGATTTTTTTTTAAATTTACTAAAAGTCAGCTTGTACAGAGACTGGAAAAATGTGGGAACCCTGGACTAGAAAGCCTCTAAGGTCCTTACCAATTTTAAATATCTGTATGATGTGTGAACCAATGGAAGTGATGTCTATATGTGTTTGCAAAATGTCCCAGACTTGGTTGGAAGCCCTTTTGTCTCTTTGTCTCTTTGTCTCTCTGTGTTTCTCTGTCTCCGGCCCTCTTCATGTCATGATTCTCTATCTCCCTGTATCTGTCTCTCTGTGTCTCTCCCTTCCAGTGCCTAGTTCATCGTTCTGTATATAGTAGGCATTTAATAAATTTTTGAATGAATACTTGGTGTAGTTATCATCATGCCTGTAAAAACATCTCATTAGAGTTGATGTATTTATAGCCACATACGTTTGCAGACTTTTATAGTCTGTTTACTGCACTGAGCAATGGAGGAGAATGCTGAAGAATGATGGGTAAGTGAAGAATTATCAGGTGACTGGTCCTTCCAAGATTACTGTGACATCACAAGCCACTGGGGGGAGACTCTTGTTGCCTCCTGTGGTTACAGCGGAACTTTGAAATGTTCAAAACATTCCCTGTTTTCCCCATCTTCTAAAAGCTGATGTGATTGCTAATTCTTAATCAGTGCCACTGTTCTTTGAATCAGAACGATGCTGCTCATTTGATTGGCAGCATTATTGCCTTTATTTCTAATTTTCGTGGTGCTGTCAATTTGATTTCAAATTTTTCTCTCTGTGCACCGACTAATTGAAGACTGTGTGTCTGTACTATCTGAACTATGCATTAAGGCTTTTTAATAACATCAGAGTCATGCATTTGGAGTACTGTTTTATTATGGCTGAATGTGATTTAAGAAGCCAATCTGTTAACTATAGATAATAAGCAAGAGAGAACTGTGAATTATCCTAACATTCTAAGCCCAAATAGCAAATAATATCATTACCGAAGCTCCAGAGTCTTTATTTCTGTTCATCGAATTTTAGCTACGGAGACATTTCCTTGACCTAATTTTATAGACAAGGCCCATGAACTTTAGGTTATTTTCTCCTCTGTGTCTTTCCTGCTCTTGTGCCTTCCAACTTCCCATTCACCCCCAAATCCCTTGACCTATTTAACAGAGGAGTATGGTGGGTCAGTCTTTTGATGTGCTAGTCCTTCATTCTTCCCCTCTTTTTAAAAACTCCTCACCCCCCCCAATTACTTTTTACTTATTATTCTTTGACTTCTGGAATAGCCATACAATTTCAACCAATTTCATTCCTCTCTCTGGTCTCATTTCAACTTTAAAAATCTTTTTATTTTCCTTTTAAGGAAAAAGTATGTTTTTTTTGGTGACAAAAAATTGGATTAATGACAGAATCTTCAGGCTTTAGTTTTAGAAAATAAAAAGCCAACCTTTAAAAGTGAGTGGGGTGGGTGCACGTGCAGGCTTCTACCATGGAAACCCAAGCAGATTGAATGGTCTCCTTTTCCAGAGAAATTACCTTTAAAATGATCCCTTTCCACTGTTTGGATGGCTAACACATATAACATTTACTTTTTATTTTAAAAGCTTAATCAGCAGCAATAAAACCCCTTGATTAAGCATTTAAAATAAAAGTTAAAAGAAGTTGCCATGGATAGGTATTAGGAAATCATCATGTGTCTGGCAGTCAATTAGACTTCAAATAGGTTCTTTTTCAACATGAAAATTGCAATTCATGGGCTTGACATTACTGCTTATTAGTATTTTAGGCTTCATTTATATAATTTTATTCATACATACAGTATATTAGGGAAGAGAGAACAAGTTTTGACAAGTTTAGAATAGGCTGGCGTCGACATTTCTAACAGGAAAACTCAAGTTCCATTTCCAGTTGGCTCACCTGGGCTTCTTGGTCTAGAGAACAGAAGGTATTGATTAGGCATACAATGATAGTGTCTGATATGATGGAGTCTGGGGCAAACAGCATTTTGGAAGGTAAATGTTAAGTGCAGCAGAAGCTCAAGTTAACTATCAGACTACTCAAATCAAAAGGGAAGGTGGAGACTTGTAGAAAATAAGGATCAATCCAAATCAAATAATAATGATGATGATGATGATGATGATGATGATGATAACTAGCATTTATATGGTACTTTAAGGTTTGCAAAGCAGTTTACAAAAATCTTATTTTGTTCCCATTTCAAGCCTGGGAGGAAGATACTATTATTATCTCCATTTTACAGATGATGAAACTGAGGACAGAGATTAAGTGACTTGCCTATCCACTATGCCCCCTATCTTTTCATAGTTTGGATGCAGAAAGGCTTTATTATTATCTTCATTTTATGTGTAAGGGAAGTGGGGATGAGAGACTTTAAATAAGGGACTTGCCTAGGGTTATATTGTTAGTAAATGTCTGAGGCAGGATTTGAACTGAGGTCTTCCTGACCAGCACACTATTGAGTGCATCATTTGGCTGCCTCCTGTGTACCTATTTGGTGCTATGTGAAGAACTAAAATTTATCATATTTAATTTTCATTGAACACATTTACACTTAAATAACCAACCCTGACTATGTTTAGACAAGTCCAGCAAGTGCTGCATCATACCATTAGAGATGTCTATTTAATATATGAATTATTGAATAATACCTAGTTTATTTGAAGTCAGACCTAAGAAGCTGCAAGTCATGTTGTTAAAAAGAGGTGTGGGTTTATAAAGTTTATTGGATTGCTTACCATCTCGGGGGAGGGGAAGGGAGAGAGGGATAGAATTTGGAACTCAAACTTAAAGAAACCAAAACAAATGTTAAAAAAAACTGTTTTAACATGTAATTGGGAGGAAAATAATTATAATTATAATAATATTTTATAATTGAGGTTAAACAGCTTGCCCAAGGTCACACATATAGTTTTTGTGTTGTGTCTGAGGCCGGATTTGAACTCAGGTCCTCCTGACTCCAAGGCTGGTGCTCTATTCACTGTGCCACCTAGCCACCCTGAAAATAAAATATTATTTTAAAAAAGAAGGAAATGTGATGGGGCTACAACTGAGAACATGACTGAAATA
>NW_027185903.1:24225980-24324199 GCF_028583685.1 Petaurus breviceps papuanus | reverse complement strand
ATGGGACAAGCAACTGAGAAGTATCTCTCTTTCTGACTTTCTATATCTGTTTCTCTCCATCTCTGTCTCTGTCTTTCTCAGTGTGTTTCTCTCTGTCTCTGTCTCTTTCTCCATGGAACCCCTCGCCCTTGCTGGATCCCTTTCAGACCACAGCTCAAGATTTGAAGTTTTCTCCTCCTCAGCTTTGGAATTCTTTTTTGTTTATTTGAATTTTGTTTAATTTACTTCCTCCCCTGAGCTGCAGTCATGTCCAAGCAAGATGCCTAGCCCAGAGTATCAATAGCTGATGCTATAGATAGATCATACTTCCCATCCCATCCAACAATCCATCTGAGCCATCTTGACACCTGCCTCACCCCTGCTCATGTAGCACACACCACTCCCTTCCCTCCCCAGCCTCCTTTGTGCTCTGAGCACAGTATGACTCTCTATGGTTCCTTGATCCACTCAGGAGCCTTACCATGCTCAATGTTTTCTCTCTATTATCTGTACCCTCAGCATCACCAGTAGCCATTTCTTGGGTTTTTCATTCACCAATGGTTTCCCTCTTTGAATCCCCAGACCAAAACTCCAAAACTCCCTTAGCTGGAGTATACTTTCCTCTGTGTACTATCTTCCCCAATTGGGATAAAAGCTCCTTGAGCATAGGGGCTATCTCACTTTCCCTATTATCATTCCTAATTCTTAGCACAGTGAACATAGTAAGTGCTCAATGAAGGCTCTTTTCATTAATTCATACCAACAGGCTTTCTAGTCAAGGGGGAGAATTTGAAAGTGCACTAAGCCTCCTTTCTGTTTGTGCTTCCAGTCCTCACTGAATGATTCAGCCAAACTGGTGAGCCACAAGGAATCTGGCTGCCCACATTTTTCAGCCTGCCCTATGATGATAATGGCAATGATAAAAGAAACTGAACGAAGAATAAACAGTGACCATCTGTATTTTTCCTTTCACTAGATTTTTTTTACTAGATTGTAAGCTCCATGAGAACAGAAATGCGTATCTTCTCTAACCTCTATTTCCCTCAATACCTTGCTAGCATAGGGCTCTGCACATAGTAGGACAGAAGATAGGGATAGGTCCTGGACCTGTGATATCATTGGTAGGGGAAGCTCCCAGGTGAGGAAACTTCTACCAGTACAGGCCTAATAAATAGTTGTTGAACTGAATTTATTCAAAGATTTTTGGTTTCACTGTAGTTAAATGAAAACTGACAACAGCAAGAACAAAGGTCTCTGTAGAAGATCTTAAATGTCTAGGTACATAGTAAAGGAGATAGCATCATCTCCTGATTTTTTCATTTGTCTTCAAGGGAATAATAATACCTTGTCAGCCTACCTCCCAGAAACGTTCTAATAGAGGTAGTATAATATAACCAACAGTTTTATAGGAGAGGGAAGATCACTGGGTTCCCATTCTGGCACTTACTAAGTGGCAGTCGCCTTGGGCAAGTAACTTAACTCATTTGGGCATCAGTTTCCTCATCTGTAAAATGAAGGGGTTCTCCTAAATGGCCTCTAATATTCCTTCCTGTTCTGTGATTCTGAGCAACGGGATGTTTTATAAATACACTACCCATAAATTAAAGCAGTTACAGCCCCAGTTACTTCACTTAGTAAGACATTCACCATATTGCTTTGGAACACAGATGATAAAGTAGCATAAAGGGGCCATAAAACTTACACACCACTGAGAAAACATGATTTCTATCAGTAAGTTGTAGATGTAAGTGTCCTCAACATCCTTTGCCCTAGACACAAACTAGCCATCCAACTTCCCTGCTTTTCTGTCATATTTCCTACTAGGAAGCCCATGTTGCCAGTATTCTGCACCCTGGGGGCATCATTTCTGGAAACACCACCTCCAGAAGGTGTGCTTTCCAGAAACAGTACCATAGTTATGAGAAGCACTGATTGGTGGATATTGCTATGCTCTGTATTTTGTACTGTGGCATTGTTGGGTGCTTCGAGTAATAACTGGGAAAACATCTGAGTGCCAAGTGCAAAAAGATACTCCTGTGTGTAGTTAAAAAAAAAACAAACCCTTGGTTTGCAAGCCTAGGCTCACAGCTCCCCCCACCTCCATTTTGGAGATACCTGAAATGTTCTGAATTGGCTTGGCACCTTTCCAATTATAATCTGTTTGTAATCACCCAGGGTCTGGTAGCATCAACCAGTGTTATGAGGGAATTAATTCTTTCTATGTGACAGTTGTTAGTGTAATTCATGTCCTTGTTTTTAATTGCTGGATCAAATTACTTTGTAGATTATTTCATGTTTCATCCCAAGAGAAAGGAGTAGGAAAATGCACAGTGCCTGTGGTGACTTTACTTGTTTAGTCTGCCAGGGGGAAAAAAAAGAAGGGGAAAAAAAGACAGAATTAAAAAGATTGACTTTCTAAACAAAATGACTCTTTCCTGTCCTCAGAGTATATTTTGGAAGGTTTTAGATTGGAAAGTCAGCCTGAGCAAACCTCTTTCTGTTTAAACACTGGGAGCTGAGTTTATTTTCATAATGGCTCTGCCAAAACAATGGCTACAAAGGTCACAACGCAATATCTCCTAATAAATATCTTGAAAGAGTTTATAATTCAGTGCTCTTTCCTTAAAATAAAAAGCACCTTGTAGATAAGAAATTAATGAGATTTAGAATAATTTATTAAGGAACACCTAATAGACTCTCGTGAGATTCAAATGTCAAGATGTTAGGAAAAAAGCCCACAGAAGAAACTTAGCAAATGCAAATTCTATTTAAGGACAAAAAGAAAAAAAGAAAGAAAAAAGAAAAGGAACTTGACAAAGAATATTTGAAAAATCCCCTGAATGTTTATTTTTTGTAGGATTGAAATTTAATTCTTGTGTTTGAATAAACACCTCTTAGATCATTCACCTACTCAGGAGCTTCACCACATGACTGCAACACCCTCCTCCCCACTTTCTCTGTACCCTCAGCATTACCAATAGTCATTTTTTGAGTTCCTCATTGTCCAATGGTTGCCCTGAATGGGGATAGGGAGGTAAAGACTCAAAGGACACAGGGTCACATCCCTGGAAAGTTACAGAAGAACCTTCATGTTCTGTTTATTTCTGTGCTATATAAGTCAAATGAAGAGCAAAATGAATTTCTAACAATTGGATTCTTCAAATGAACTGTCCCCGTAACACTCCAATACCCTGCCAACATTCATATTCCCTCATAAAGAGTCAGTGTATAAAGTACACCTGAGTGGTGAATCAGATCAGAATTAGAGTGGCAATCTCTTAAATATTAGCAGCGGGGACAGTAATAACTACCATGACATTCATAACTACTGCTGGGACTCCTAGGGAACACGCAGAAATCAGAGAGACGCAGGAACCAAGGGCTAGCTGGCAACCAACACATGCCACAGCCCTCTGGTGACCTGGCGCACCTGGTTGGGGTAGTTGCCTGGAGCAAAGGTACTATGTAATTCAGGAAACTGTTGTGTCAACAGAAAAACTCCTGAAAATCATATCTAGAGCCAGAGGAAAGGTGACATCTGTATGGGTTCAAGGTGGAAATGACTTCCTAAACTGTAAGCTCCATGAGGGCCAGCCCTTCACTTTATCAAAACTTTTCATCTCCCCCAGTGCTCAGCACAATGCTGTGCATACATTAGATACTTTGGGCTTCTTAGATCCTGGGTTTACTGGGCAAGTCCCACAGTTTAGTGATTGGCCTTGATTGCATATAAAATCCAGGGATTCTTCATTTTGGGGTCTGTAAACTTGAACAAAAATGATAACTACATTTCAATATAATTGGTTTCATTCATTTTATTTCATGCATAGAAATGCTTTAGCCTAAGAAGGGATCCACAGGTTTCACTAGACTGCCAAAGGGGTCCATGGCACAAAAAATGTTTAGAAACCTCTGATCCAAACAATTCTATTTAAAGAAAGAGCAGGAAAAGTTGGAGAGCTGAAACCCAAAGAACAAAACCAGATTTCTACTTCATGATCAGGTCGCTTTAACTGGAACAGAGAATAAATAGACATGGGATTAAGAGGCACCTGGGGGTGTAATGGATAGATCTTTGGTCTTAGAGTTAAGAAGACCTGAATTCCAATCCTCCCTCAGACACTTATGAACTTCTTGATCCTGGGCCAGTCATTTGGGTTCTTAGCTTCAGTTTCCTCATCTGTAAAATGAGGATTATAGTGGTACCTCCTTACAGGATTGTTGTGAGGATCATTTGAGATAATATTTTGCAAATCTTAAAGTGTCAAATCAATGCTAGCTATTAAGAAGGGAATGTATGCATGCAATTTCCCAGGTTAGCTCAGAAAAAGACATGAGGATAGTATTGCTTTCCCTAGCACAGCATGAACACCCAGGGGCTTGATTCAAATGACTAAATGATCATTAGAGGGGTAAGTAGAAATACTCTCCTTAGAGAGATGAACTTCCTTGAATCTCAGAGCCTTGTCATCAAATAATCATCAAATCCCCAAATAGACTTGTTAAGTAGAGAGAACACCAGGACTTAACTTTTTTGTTCAAACTTGTAATTTCATTGGTATAGGGGATTCCTAGGGCAGAAAATCCCTTTATCCGCCCAGATAAGAAATAGTTCTGCAATTTACTCTCTCTTTGAGAGGACCCTAGAGGTAATCAAAGGCTTAGTGACTTGTCCAGGGTCTCACAATCAAAATCTACAAAAGATGAGATTTAAACATAGGTCATCCTGACTCCAAGGCCAGCTCTATGCATTAAACCATGTTGACTTTATAGAGTATATACAATTAAGAGAAAGAGGGGTAGCATAAGAGGTATCATATAGGCAGGGTTTTTTTTTTTTGCTTCTTTTGGTAATTGTGTTATTTTGATATCCTGAATTTACAAAAGGATTATATTCTAAAAATTCATTTGTAAACCATTGTTTTTCATTAAGAAAACATTTGCCTTTAAGAATAATATTGCACACTTAACCCCAATTGCCCTCCAAAAAGCAAAAAAAAAAGAATAATATTACAAATGGCATTTAACAAGAAGAATAGACTTTTATTAGCAGTACTGAGCCTAACCATCAGAAGAAGCAGTTTTCTTGGGAAAATACAGAAGTTCAAACCAAGACAGCAGAAAACACAATTTCCTTCTTCTGTAATCTCCTTGAACCTTTCATTCCCATTTACTTGACTGAGGAAGTAGAGAATTTTCCCAGTTCTAAGCTAAATGTATTGGGGGAATGAACTCCAGCAGAGTTGGGTTAGAGAAAGGGGAAGGGGAAGGGGAGAAGGATAAAGATGGAACAGGTACTTGGAAGGGGAGGGAATAGGGACTCCAAATGAGAAGTAGAGTAGTTCCTAAGAAGGGGTTGGAAGGCAAGGAAAGGGACTCCAAGGTACTTGGGGGTGGGAATCTTAAGGGCCTATACCAGTATTACTAAAGTTAACAATCTCCTAGGTGGCTTTCTGGTCAACCTTTCTTTTCTTCCAGCACCATGGTGCTATTCTTTCCACTGCTACTGATTTTTGTTTCTTAACTCCTTAAACAACTAGGGCACATAATTCAGCTTCCCAGCTTTTCTCCCAGTCTACTGTTTCTTAAATATGCACACAGGCATTTTGAAATTGCCTCAAGATTTTGGGGACTAGTTATAGCAGCAAAATAGAGTAAGAAAACACCTTCCTCCCTTCTCCTCCATTTCTATATGGAAAGACAAAGTCATATGTAGGTGATCAATGCTACCGTTTATGTGTGTGTGAGTGTGTGTGTATGTGTGTGTGTGTGTGTGTGTGTGTGTGACAGGGGAGGGGTTGTTTGTCCTTCATTTTTTCAAAGAGGACCAATGACATCACAGGTGATATCTTGACTAGTGTATAAATTTGGATTTAAGTTAGGTAGAGTTGCACAAAGATACCAGCCTCATTTCTCTATTACAGAGTCATAGAAGTCCAGTGGCAAGACAAAAGTCCACACAACTGGCTGGCAATGGCCCAGGATGCAGTGGATGACCTTGGCATCTTCAATGTCTGACCAACTTCTAAGTGCTCCACAGTGACTGCTTCAGCTGCCTTCATGGCTATTTGAACAAAATATTCTCATCCTCCCATTCCAAGGGAGGGAAGTATTCATATGGTTGGGGGATCCCCCTAATTCACTGACAGATTTAAACCACTCAGTTACCCTCAACCTAGTTTAACCTGTCTTGCCAAGATAGTTTTACTGGGGTTTGGCCCTTCACATGCTACAGCTTCTTGGAGCCACAGGTGAGAGTTGGGTGACAGGTGGATAGCAAAGGTGAATGAGCAACTCTAAAAAGGGCTCAGCAAATCCTCCCATTAGAGATTCTGGTCCTCCTTAAACTCCCCATACATGGGTATGTTGGTGCCATAGACGATGACCTAGAAATTCAATTCAATACACATTTATTAGGAAGGAGAGGGTTGGTCCATTGTCACTACCCAACTACATGAGGACCCTGTGTTACTTTGGGAGAGACTAACAGAAATATTTTCAGATCCTTATTATTTTTTTTAAGCAATTGGGGTTAAGTAACTTGCTCAAGGTTACACAGCCAGTTATTTTTTGTGTGGGTGCCAAGTATCTGAGGCCGGAACTGATCCTGGGTCTCCCGACACTGGGGCCAGTGCTCTTACTTGCTGCGCCACCTGGCCGCCCCACAGATCCTTATTATTATTCAGTCATTTCAGTAATGTCTCACTTTTTGTGATCCCATTTGGAGTTTTCTTTGCAAAGATACTGAAATGGTTTTTCATTTCCTACTCAAGCTCATTTTTCAGATGAGGAAACTGAAGCAAACAGGTTTAAATGATTGACCCAAGGTCACACAACTAGTAAGTGTCTGAGGATGGATTTAAACTTAGGTATTCCTGACTCCAGGTCCAGTGCTCTATCCACTGTACACCTAGCTGTCCCAAGTCCTAACTCAAACCAAAAGGGCAGACATAGCACTATCAACAGGTTTCGTCCAGGTGAGAAAATCCTCTGGGCAAATATCTTGCTTCTTATCCATGAAGGTAACTGATGGCTAGAAGTGGGGTAGAGGTAGGAGGGTGAAAATGAGTTTCCAGTAGCCTTGTTTATTTTTTGCTGAGTCTGGAGCATGGCAGTTACTGTCTGGTCACAAGGCGGAAGGTGGGTGGGTGGGCATTGTTCCTGAATAAGTTGATACTTATTTTGTTCATTTCTAATATTCTGATTAAAGTTTTATGTAATATGTTTGAAAGTGAATCACTGGAGCACAGGAACAATGCTTTTAAGTAAAAGGCAGAAGAATGAAGACTAAACTTTGGAGATCTGATTGAGTAATTCATGCATATTAATCCTGAACTAAGGAGATTTAGGCGATACCACCCACAAAGGGGAGGAACTTAGGAGAGAGTCTTAACAGAGCCAGAGAAGCCTAGAAGTTATCTAGAACAGGCTCATTAAACTTTTTCCACTTTTTTTCCTATTGAAAATATTTTAATAAGTGTTCTCTGCAAGGCATTTAAAACACCAGTTTGTGAGGATAAACTCCATTGGAGAGAGAGAAAACAGAAAGCAGGTTGCCCCGGAGCTGAGGAATTTTCTTGAGTTGGGGCAGGATTTGTGAGTCCACTATCTTCCGATGATCCTCGTGATGCTCTGTAATCTTGTATTTCTCTTTTTCTAAGTGTCAAAAATCTGTCCTTCTTGACATCTAGGTTTACAGAGCCTCTTCTTCTTCTTCTTTTTTTTTTTTTTTTGCCTTTTGGAGGGCAATTGGGGTTAAGTAACTTGCCCAAAGTTACACGGCTAGTTTTTTTGTGTGGGTGTTAAGTGTCTGAGGCCAGAACTGAACTCAGGTCCTCCTGACTCCGGGGCCAGTGCTCTACTCACTGTGCCACCTGGCCGCCTTGCCTTTTCTTAAAGTAAGCATCAGTAAGATGATTTGGAATTTTCATACCTGAGAGATTAACCCTGGTAGAGGTGGCAATGACAAATTTCTGATAGGTCCTTCTCAGAGGAACACGGTTTATGGTCAGAGGTCCAGTCACCAGCAGCAAGCCAGTTACTTCAGGAAAACCACTCGCTTGCACCTGTGGTGGCCAGTGAAAATGATCAGAACAGTGCCTGGGGTGATGCCAGATCAAAATCTCCTCTTTTTCTTTTATGGAGTATTTACAGTATTTTACTGTAAAATTTGGGTTTAGGTATTTGAACACAAGTTCTGTGTCATCTGTTGGCCTTCGTATATCACCTGCAGCCTCTGCAAAACTCCCCCAAATTAGCATTTTATTTTTCATATTGATCTTATATATCTAAACCACTATGGGGGAAGTCGAAATGTGGAAAGGGTAACTGTATATCAGTAATGGTGCCACCTAATGGAAACTGCTCAAGTTTCAGGCACATGGTCCCCGGTACTTAAAAGAAGGAGGACAAGAATCTCCTAACACTTCCAACAAAACAGTTATCCACATTGGAGACTGCTAGTTGCTACAGGGAGAAACCAACATGGCAACTTTGTAATAGGAAATCCATAAAAGGAAAATACATTCAATGTGATCAAGAGCTGACCACACCAGTGCCTTATTGATGCTGCTGCTCTCAGGACTTAATCAGCAACAAAAGTGTGATCTTCTGGCAAAGAGAAGCCCAGATCAGCAAAGGGTAATTAATGTGAACTCTGTTTATAAGAAATGATAACATCACGCTCCCAAATGACTTAACATGATGTTGGCCCAGCTACAGACTTAGAAACTATAGGATATGGGGCAGGTTGAAATACCTGATATGAAGAAATGTCTATTTCTTATCAGTGATTCTATTGAAACTTCTTCCTGGTTCATGGTTGACCACAAGCCCATTGATTTAGATACTGGGGAGGAAGAGAAAAAATTAAAGAATTCAAACAAAATGTGTGTATGGAAGGAAAGTTAAAGGAAAGATAGGATCCCATTTACTGCTGCTCACCATGACATGAAAGTGTCCCCTCATAAGATTCTTTATTCTTGGGATTTCCCTTGGAAAGAGTCATCAGGAATTTGTTTCTCTTTCTGACATTGTGAAAGAATTTATGTTTTGTGCATTATATAGTAAACATAATATATTTATATTTTTTAAAAAATGTTCTTAATGAAATGGTGATCCTGATTATGTAATGTTTTCCTACATTACTACTTACTTATTCCTTAGGATGAGGGTTCATTTGAAGGATTTTTAAAAAGTATTATTAATTCAGGGAGCAGAGCAGTAAACTTAGGACTCTAAGTTATAATCTAATGGCACAAGATTTAAGTAGATCTTGGGGTAAGAGATTTAATCATATCCATCTTTAATCATTCCCATGTTCTTGAGACTGAATAGGGAATTACTAAAGCTTCATGAATGAGGAGCAGGGACGTTTTAAATTCTCCTTTTTTCATATTCCTTTCCAATAGAAACACAGTAAGATCTTAGGTTTTGTAGTGGATCAGAAGATATATTGAGCTTGATTTTCCTCCTCTTTCTCCCTCTCTCCCCAGGAAGGAGAGCAGGCTCATGTAAATGAGTGCTGGCATCAGCATATGTTTGTGGAGGCTGGACTGAAGTGGATAAAGGATAGGCAGAGTGTATATCTTGTCCAGGAGAACATAAGCAGTGGGGCTTGGGTATAAGCAGTTGCTGCACACAGCCCAAAAGCCAGTGTGGACCCATAGAAGGTATAGGGACTCAGGTCTCATTCTAGTCCTGAATTCTCATCATGTGCTCCTGGTTTGCTTTTGGCAAATACATCTCTTTGTCATTTCTCTCATGAAATTCATGTATCTTTGGTGACAATGCGGTATAGTGAAAAGCCCACTGAATGAAGAATCAGGAGACACAGGGAGGACAGAATGTTTGTCTTCCTATATTTGAAAGGCTGTGGCATTGAATAGGAATTAGCTTTGTTCTGCTTTGGCCCTAGAGTGTAGACCCTGGAGCTGTAGGGGTTAGAAGTGGGGGGAGGAGGAAAAGAGAAGACATAAAGAGACAAATTTAGGCTTGATAAAAGGGAAAATTTGCTACCCCCTAAAACTGTTTCAAAGGGCAATGAGTTGCCTTAAGAAATGGTGGGTCCCTCCTCATTGGAAATTTTCAAGCAAAAGAACAGTGTGTGTTTGTTAAGTATGTTGTAGGGTCCTGGGATTCTTTCCAATAATGTATTGGATTTGGTGGCCACTAAGGTTCATCCTAATTTTGAATTTCTGTGACAATCCTAACTATTAACTTGCTATGCTCTCCTACACAATTCATTTCTTTCTGGGTCTGGGTTAAAGTCAGAATTCTGCAACTAAAACTGGGATTAAATCCCTGCTGTTCCCCTTACTACCTGTGTGATGTCAAGTAAGTCCCTTCAACTCTTGACCTCAGGTAGGCACTTAGGTGGTAGAGTAGATAGAGTACTGGCCCTGGAGTCAGGAAGACCTGACTTCTAATACTAACTGTGTGACCTTTGCCCATTCATTTAATCTGTTTGTCTCAGTTTCCTCGTCTGTAAAATGAATATAATAATAGCACCTACCTCCCAGAGACCTAAATTCAAATACAGCCTCAGAGACTTACTAGAAGTGTGACTTTTGCCCCTTCATTTAACCTCTGTTTCCCTCAGTTTCCTTATCTGTAAAATGGGGATTATAATAGCATCTACTTCCCAAGGTTGTTGTTAGGACCAAATGAGATCATATTTACACAATGCTTAGCACAGTGCCTGGAACATTGCAGGTGCTATAGAACTGCTCCCTGTTATTGATATCTGTAAATGAAGGGGTCGGATTAGATGATCGCTCACACCCCTTCCAACTCTAACATTTTACAGCTCCATATGAACTGCAGTTGGACCGGCCCTGGGGTCAGCTCCCGGGATGCCCACAGCAGAATCTTCCACCCTCGGCCTTTTTTAGTGATTAACTTAATAGTTTATCTGAAGTTCCTATACACCAATCCAGAAGAACTGAGTATTGCTGGTGGATTTTACAATTTTGTTGAGTAGATGGGTAGAGCATGTATTAAGTGTGTGCCAAGCACTGGACTAAGGACTTGGGATTCAAATGCAAGCAAGCAAGAGAGTCCCTCCCCTCAAGGAGCTTGCCTTCTAATGGGGGAAAGGGCAGCACATAAGGAAGAGACAGAGGGGAGTGATAGAGGGTACCCGGGAAGGGAGGTGGCTACTATTGAGGAGTGGATTAGTTCTAGAGAATGAGTCAAGTCAGGAGTGAAGTGAGAATGACTTGGGGCCCCTCTCATGAAATGGTGACCTGGGTTCTGGTCTCCCTGATCCTGAGGGAAAGCCTCAGGGATGGAAGGCTGCTGGCAAGGAGAACTTGAAAAGACTTGTTTGTAGGTTGTTGTCTAGAAATAATATGGACCCAGAGACAGACTTTGTTATTTAAGGACCAATCAGTATCAAAGTGGATACAATGTCAGGCCTGGAGCCAGGAAGACTCACCTTCCTGAGTTCAAATGTGGCCTCAGACATTTACTAGTTGTGTGACCCTGCTCAAGTCACTTAACCCTGTTTGCCTCAGTTTCTTCATCTATTAAACGATCTGGAGAAAGCAAGGGCAAACCACTCCACTATCTCTGCCAAGAAGACCCCAAATGGAGTCACAGAGAATCAGACAGGGCTGAAAATGTCTAAACAACAACTAATTATACATGGAGAAGCTTATCACCAGGATGGCCTTGGGGAACACAATTTCTTCGTTATCACCACAGCCTTCTTTGCAGGGGAAGCATGGCACTTTGGAAAGAGGGCTAGATTTGGAGTCAGAGGATTTGGGCTCAACTCTTGCCAGTTCTCCTCACTGCTTATGTGATGTTGGGCAAACAATGTCATCTCTGTGGACCTCAGGATCCTCATCTGTAAAACAAGAGGGGTTAGACTGGATAGCATCCAAAGGCCTCTAGCTTTGTGAGCTCTCAAAGCTCAGTTTTCAGAAACTCAGGGAACGGTTTCAACTTGCACTGAAAGGGAATTTCCACACTGATGATGCCACAGATGCTTTAAGTCTTGAAGAATTTAGAAATAGTCATGAGATATAGTGTGTATTAATTGATTTGTTTAAACAACCACAATGCTTATAGATATAAATAACTTTCACAGTCATTGTGCTAGTTGTATTGGTGTATACACTCTCTGTTCCCTGGGAACCTAGGAGAGCAGATTATTACATAGGTAGGCAGGCATCCCCATTGCTGAGTAGGCAGGGTCAAGGGTGGAGATCCTTGATGCTCTCTCCGACCTGGTAGGTCTGAGGCAGCTACTCTTCCTTCTGCACCCAGCAACAGACGGTCCTTAGGTACCCAGGGAGAATGGAGCTGACTACCCGATGTCCTCCAGCCAGTTTTGTTAATGTGTTAACAAATGGTCACAGAAGTAGGCTTCTGGATACAAATTGGGAAACTGAATTTTAGATTTTTAGTTATGGTTTGAAGATGTAACTTCTGTGCATTGGGAAAAAGGAAGGCATATAGTAATATTGCAAATGGTCTTTTAATGCATATTGAAAATGTATAGGACTTGATCAATTTCTCCATCTGCAAAATGAAGGTTGGATTTGTAGCAACCAAAATAAAATACCTTCTCTCTGCTACCATTAGACGTGCTTCCTTACTGCTTGCCCTTTGTCCTTTGTTCTCAAAGAAGACCATAAAGACATGCTTCACAATGCTTTCAATAAATGAATCCTTCCTGAACTGGCCATATTATAGTTCAGAATTGTTTTCATTAAGCTTAGAGGCAGCTAGGTGATGCAGTAAAGAGAGAGCTGAACCTGAGGTCAAGAAGACTTGAGTTTAAATCTGACCCGAAACACTTACTAGCTTTGTGACCCTGGGCAAGTCATCTAACCTTTATCTGCCTCAGTTTCCTTAACTGTAAAATGGTGATAATAATACCACCTATCTCATAAAGTTGTTATGAGAATCAAATGAGATACTATTTGTAACGCACTTATCACAGTACCTGGCTCTTCATTAATGCTTGTTGCCTTTCTTTCTTATCCAATCAACCACCAAGGATTTATTAAACATTAGATATGTGTGACACATATGCTACTTTTGATAAGGAAGGTAGAGCAAGGTCCTTCGTGTGGAGCCCAGACATGGTAGAGCATCACTAGGCTGCTGCAGAGAGAAAAGGAATTCATAGAAATTGAAGTCTTGCATATCCGAGGACTAGGAAATCTGCCTTTGGTTGGAATTTGCAGAACACAGAGGACCTGGAAGACCAGGTTCCTGTGATAAAACCACCTTCAAAGTCTCTTTCAAAACCTCAGCCAAGTCTTCTGTTTACAGTTTTTAATTGAGAATGGCAATGAGGCAAATTGGAATGCTCCCTTCAGGCACTGTCTGACTTCCCTAATCTGTGTGTCCGATGCCTGGCACAGTGGGGGTTACAAAGTGGGTGCCTAATAAGTGTGTGTTGATTGATTGACTAATCTTAGACCAAGGAAATAGAAACCATTATTTCTGTTATGTCTGGGCTCTTAAACACACCACTGGGGGCTTGAAGGAGAATTTCAAAACAAGCACTGCATTAGAAATGAGGTCAAAATGGTTCTGGAAAGGCCATTTCAACATAAACACAGCCCTGCCTGGAAATCTGCCTCTTGGTCTTCTAGGGGCTGTCTCAGGCACTGCTCCAGAATACCCAGCATCTGGAGATAGGTACGCAGATACATCTCTCTTCTCTACCTTGCCTCCATTTAATAGACCTGCTGGGGAAATGTCTCCTCTGATAATAAGGTCATACCTTCCCTAAGTTCTGGAGGCCCACCTGCATCTTTCCTTCTGTGAATTGTCTTCTAAATCTCCTAAAGGTTCAAAGTTGGTCAGGCTAAGTAGTATTTTGGTCAGTCAATGCCACCCCCCTCTACTTCTTCCCTTCCCTCCCTCCACTGCTTGGATGGGGAGATGGTGAAACTCAGCTGCACTGGCTCTCCTGCTGGTCCCCAGGCTGAATGCTGACTGCTCCAGGGAGGCAAAGCACACTCTAAGAAGGAAGCCAATGAATCCTGCTTGTCTGGTGAGGGAAGCCACGTGGACACATGAAAAGGTCACAAGAACATATAGAAGGAAAACATCGACAAAACCAGCTTCATGAAGAAGGACGGTTCTGCAATCCTTGAAGCCAAAAGTACTCCTTCATTACCTCATGCCCAAATTGAGGCATTCCATTTTAAAACTTTAAAAATAATAGATAAGTCAAGAGCCCTCTGTCTTTGTCTGTCTCTGTCTTTCTGCTTCTCATTCTGTCTTTTTATGTCTCTCTGTTACTGTCTTTGCCTCTCTGTCTCTCTGCCTCTCTGTTTCTGTCTCTGTCTGTCTGTCTCCCTCTCTCCCCGTCACTCTCTCTCTGTCTCTGTTTCTGTGTACCTCTGTCTTTGCCTCTTTTTGTCTCTCTTTGTGTCTTTCTTTATCTCTCTGTCCCTCTCATTCTCTGTGTCTCTCTGTCTCTGCCCTCCCCACCCCGCCTCTGTCAGAGGGTTATGTAGGCAAAAGGAGAATCCATTTCTTTCTTTATCAGGCTTAAACTCTTGACTATGAGAGAAGATGGGAACATTTACATACTGGTCATTTGCAAAGAAAAGCAAGACACAGAAAATGAATTGTCTGCAGCCTTTTGGTAACAATTTACTCTCTTGCCACCTGACACTGGAGTGAGGAAAAGGGCCATGGAATTTTCAGTCAGTCTTCCCCTTTCAACCCCACCCCCCCTCAGGAAGTCTCTGTTGAGTCCAGTATCAAAATGATCCATGAAGCCTAAATGCTTTTCTCAACCCCAGAACATCTATGGATCTAATGTAGGTCATGGCTAAGAGGAAGTGAAAGGGTCAACCTGGTTTTCTGCCTTCTACAACCTGTATAAAATTCCTTCTGTTAAATCATCTGAACACCTATGCAAACATCAAGAGAAACAACAGATTCTTAGCTTCCTGAAATTAGGTGGAGAGATACACTTCAACTTTTCTATACAAATACCAGCATGGAGTCACTGAATTTGGTGTCAGGGTCCAAATACTGGTTTTGCCACATACCACCTATGTGACCTTGGGTAAGTCACTCGATCTCTCTGAGACATTTTACACATGAAAGGGCTGGACTAGATGGTTTCCACCTATAAATCGTTGATCTGAAGACCGCTTGGCATCCAAGGTTCTTGAAGGAAGAACCCACAGCATTCTGGTTTAAGAACATATTTTGGAAAGTTTGTATGTTCACTTATGGATGAAGGAAGGAAATTTTGTTTTTTTCTGCTTCTGTGTAGGACACATGCATTTGCATCCATCATCCCCAACCCCAGCCAAGCTCAGTGGTTTCTGATTAGGAAAGACAGATGTGCCCTGAAGGTTTCTTTTTCCCCCAGCCTAAGATGATGAAGCCAGCAGTGCATCATGATACCTGGCTTGTGAACAGACAGAGGATTTCAGCTTCCATTTCACAGACACATCCATTCACTCAGAGGGTTTCTTTTTCCCCCTCCTCTCATCTAAGGGAGCAAAATGCCCATTACAGTGTATTCTCCCTGTCCCCAGGCTTTAATATATCTCCAAGTAGCTCTCCTCAGCATTCCACATTATAAAATCAATCTCTATTTAAGTAAGAGGGGGATATTTATTTCTTAATTTTTAATAATGTATTTTGTGATTTGTTATAGCTTCAGTGTTGTATTATTTATTTATTGTGCCTATAGGGTGCCTTGCCACATGGTAATAGAGGAGCTACAGAAACTAGAGACCTAAGCAGAATGAAGTTCAATAATGTTGCCACGCTGTAGGACTTTAGCCCAAATTAACACTAAAACAAAAGTGCAAGGCCACACTAACCCAAGCTGGTTGTACCCAGGGAGGTGTTTGCTGCACCAATAGGGGTGAAAATATCTAAAAACTAAACTAAACTAAACACAAAGAGTATGAAAAAGCCAATGTGACAAATGGATAGACTGGTAAAATCTAGAAGCCATTTCATAAATCTCATAAAAACCTGGTTTACTGTGTACTTTGTGATTTTTAAAAAATATTTTCCTTAGAAAAAATATATCTCAAGGTCAATTCTAACATAACTTTTTTCTTCTTGTTCCTTGCAAATTCACACTTGTCAGGAAAAACTTATATGCAAGGAAAGTGATGAACTTAATTCAAAATTGCGTTCTGCAGGACTTTTGGCCTCAAAACCTATTGTTCGGTTGTTTTTTTAGGTGAGGTCCTAATCTCTGTGACTCAACTTGAAGTTTTCTTGGCATAGATACTGGAGTGGTTTGCCATTTCCTTCTGCAGCTCATTTTACAGATAAGGGCACCAAAGCAGAGAGGGTTAAGTGATTTGCACAGGGTCACACAGCTAGTAAGTGTCTGAGGCCAGATATGAACTCAGGAAAACTTCAGATCCAGCACTATTCACTGCACTACCTGATTGTCCCAAAAAACCTATTAGAATATACTAAAAATAAGGAGGCAGAGTTTCAGGAGGACTAAGGGCAGGCATCATTTTTTTTAATCACTAGTTAATTATTTAGTATTTGCTTCTTCAATTGTATTTTTTCAAATAATTTTCCTTCTTCTTTTGGGGGATCAATGATTTCAAGGGTCTGATGCAGTTCCCCTACAAATTGGTCATTTATCTTTAACTTAAAGTCTTAGAGAGTTCTCCAGGATGCTGAAAAGATTAAGTGACTGGTTCTCCCTCCCACATCTGGGCTGTCTCCAAGCCTGGACTCTAGCTCAGGTCTTCATGACCACAAGGGCAGCTACAAAAGATTCACTATATACAGTATAAAAAAACCTTGATGGAGAAGTAAAACGATCAATTGCCCCAATAGTTCAGTGGCTTTCTGCCCCCATAAGACACTTCCTAAATATTACTAGGAAAACTTCTAGGATCTCTGGTGTCATTAGCCATTCTCTTCACTGAGACTGAAGCATCATTTTAGCCAGAGGGGTCTAACATAAGGTTCATGGTGGCATGTGGCCTATGACACTCCAAGTGCTACCTGAAACAGACTAAAATATAATTGGGAAATAAAGGACAAGATAAATAAAAATACAACAAAACATACATAACATTACATTTAAAATCTGTCAATATGCTACCTACAGGTATTTATTATTATTATATTGTTATTTATATTACATATGGATTTGTGGCCTCCATTTCTACTTGTGCCTGACACCACTGATCTAAGTCACTGTGAACTGAAAGGTGGGCTCCATAGGTGGGAGTCTGGGAGCACCAAAGGCTTGGCACACCCTTTGTGGGCAACAGCTTGAGGGATGAGTGGGAATGTCTCAAACACAGCTTAGAACTTCTTAGCATGCCTAAGAAAATGTCAGTATTTGCCTATGCTTGTTAATGAAGAAAGAACCTATTGTACTAGATTTTCTTTTTGTAATATTTCTGATAGAAAGAATACAAAAAGGTATCCAGGAATCAATCCCTGAGCCCCAGCACCAGGGTTAGTGTGGGGGATGAGCATAAGCACAAGTGGAGGTTCAAATAAGAGGAAAGTCTGGCTGGTGATAGAACTCTGAGAAGTGATGAGATTCTCCTTCTAGTTCACATTGTGACTAATGACTCCGCATCTTGGTCTCTTGATGTGATCGTTTTCTTCTTGTTTCCTTGATCTAACACTCTCACTCTGGATAGATCTCCATGTATGGATGTTCTTTCCAGATTGTGACACCTTGACCAACCAGCACAGAAATTCTGTGCTCTCTCTGGTTACCAGAGTTAGTTAATTTCTAGCCATCAGAACTACCTCTTTTTATAGGGTGACTGATTAGTCATCAAAACAAGAAATGGATTGGCCAATCTAACTAATCAAAATTAGCTCTAAGTTCTCAGCCATTAGCTCACCTTGCCTTCTTTTTCAATTTAATCTACTTCACTGAGTCAAATGACTTTAGCATAACATTTCCAGCTTCACAGAAGTAAATAGACATGTTTGGATAATTATATACCGCATTGACTTTCATAGACTCAATAAGTGAAGTAACAATGAAACCAATACCAAACAAAAATATATAATAAAAATAATAACACATCTACTATACAATTAGGAACTTTCTGTTCTCCTAAATTCCCAACCGACCCACCCACTCAGACATAGGAATGATCTGGGTTGCAAAATTCTAGGACATATTCAGTTTATGTTTATTTTTAGGTTTTTTGTTGCCAACTTCTTTTAAGCAGGTACAGGAGTGTGGAACCAAGTATTTTCCATGGATCAGGCTAAGGTTTGCTTAGGGAGGCCATGTGCTTTGGATACCATGTGTTCACAGTCACTGAGGGGGCAGTTCTGCCAGTGATGGCAAAAAATGAAAGAAAAAATAACATCCAAAAATTAAGCAAAAATTTTTCTGAGTCAAAAATTGGGACATGAGGTCTAACAAAAGTATTCTCTTTTAATAATCTTGTTAAAAGATTTCTTTTAATGCTTTCTTTTTCTGAAAGTAGAACCATCCCAGAAAATCAGGGATGGATTACTTCCATGACTGTACAAATCCAAACAACAATTTGAAATTTTTTCATTGAAGTTAATGAATTTTTTTTTCTGAAGTGACTACATGTTTTTGATGTCATGCAGATAGAACCTTAGAGAAGCCATGAGCTAATAAATACATATATGAAAAGCAGTTGTTATTAATTTTGACTTCTCTCAGGCTTTTGGAGGGACAGTAGAAGGGAACATTTTCTTGATGTTTTAGTTGAGCTTAACTTCTTTCTAGTTTGTTCTAGGTCAGTGTTTTCAAATTGTGATCCATGGTAACCAATGAATGAATAAGGTATGTCTGAGAAAATCTCGTACTATATTCCTAATCAATAGAGCTGTAGTACATTGACCTAATAATACATCTTCTGTAATGCAAAAAGTATGTGAATTTTTTTCCTGACTCAAAAGATGGGATTGTTTTATTTGTCTCATAGATTTATTGATTTCTTTTTAAAAAATAACATGTCCTTGTGTGTTTTTTTAATTCATTCATATGAGCTTTTTGCACAATTTAAAAAATGTTAATAAGGGGCAGCTAGGTGGCACAGTGAATAGAGCACCAGCTGGAGTCAAGAGGACCTGAGTTCAAATCCGGCCTCAGACACTTGACACACTTACTAGCTGTGTGACTTTGGGCAAGTCACTTAACCCCAATTGCCCTCCAAAAAAAAGCAAAAAATAAAAATGTTAATAAAAGGCAGCATAACAAAACAAAACAAAGCATATTCTTCTAGTGGATGTCAATCAACCCATTAATTTTTTGAGGATATACTACATACTGGAGGATGTTCTAGACATCCTGGGAGATAAAAGAAAGTACAAAATGGTATAGTAGAAAAAAAAGAAAACAATGGATTTGTAGCCACAGTACTTAGGTTCAAATCATGGCTCTGTTACTTACCAATTATGTGACATGACAAGTTATTTCTCTCTACTCTTTAGTTTCTTCACCTGTAAAATGAAAGGATCAGTCTAGATGAAATATAAAGTCTCTTTCACTTCTTGATCTATGATCCTATAATCCTAATTTATATGGGGAGAAAATACATCAAAAAAGCAAATAAAATTGTGAGGAATTAATCATAATGAAATACAATAGTACAAGAAAGGCAGTGTACTGTAGTAGATATAGCTGGCCTTGAAGGCAGGAAGACTAGAATTCAAGTCTAGTTTCTGATACATACCAGGTGTGTGACCCTGGTTAGGTGATTTAACCTCTCAATGCTCTAGGTAATTTTTTAAACCTCTTAGATGCAGAGAAGATATTCCCTAATGCAAAGACATCACAGGTCCAGTACCTATGTCTGACCCTAATAATACAAAAGATGTTATGAGTTAGAAAATGATTAATTACCAAATGAGTCACACTGGCATCATGTACAGATGCTGTAAGATCAGAGGAGGGTGATATCTCTGTAGGATGGTAGGAAGGTTCATGGAGAGGGGTGGGCAGGCTTTGTATAGAGAGAGAGATGGGGGGTGAGGGGGCATATTTCATTTATGTTTCTGTCTTAACTTGAGGCTCCTTGGTATACTTCAGGAAACAGAACTGGGGGGCAAACAGCTATGGCAATCAATTAATGAACAAAATTAATTGATTTAATTGATTAAGCATTTGCTACTAGGGGAAGGGACTGGACTTGGGATTTCATTAGGATAGGGGACTCCTAGATGAGGAAATTTCCTACACCAATGTTAGTTGACACCTTTTTAAAACAATATTTTTTTTCCCCAATTATATTCGTACATTACTTCTCTCTGCCCTTTAGTTTCTTCACCTGTAAAATGAAAGGATCAGGGTGGCTATGTGGTGCAGTGAATAGAGCACTGGCCTTGGAGTCAGGAGGACCTGAGTTCAAATCCGACCTCAGACACTTAACACTTACTAGCCGTGTGACCTTGGGCAAGCCACTTAACCCCAATTGCCCTGCCCTCTCCCCTCCAAAAAAGCAAAATAAATAAGTAAATAAAATGAAAGGATCAACCTAGATGAAATTGAAATTCCCTTTCACCTCTTGATCTATGATCCTATGATTCTAATTTAGATGGGGAGAAGTATATCATTAAAACAATTTTTAAACATTAAAAAAAAGTTTTGAGTTCCAAATTCTCTTACTCGCTCCTTCCCCTCTTCCCTCCCTGAGACAGTACACAATATGATGTAGTTTATACATGTGCAATCATGTAAAACATTTCCATATTAGTTATTTTTTGGTCTGGTCCCACAACCAAAGGGTGAGAGGCAAGACTTGAAAGCAAGACTTCCTGGCTCTAAGTCTCTAAGCTCTAAAGAACTTACATTCCAGCAAGACAAACAGCTTTTAACACATTGGCCAGGGGGAACAGTAGAAACTAGAGTAATCAGGAAAAGATCTTACATAAGAACTGAACTTTGAAGAGAATTAGGGAATCTAAGAGGCAGAGGGAGATAGCCTAGGCAAGAGCCTTGTCCCAGGAAATGGAATGTTGTGAGTTAGGAATAGCAAGTCAGTCAATCTGACTTGAATGTAGAAGGGGAGTAATGCCTATATCTCTAGAAAGGATAGATGGAGTCAAATCATGAAATGCTTTAAATGTAGACAGAGGAGTCTACATTTTATCCTAGAGGCAATAGGAAAGCGTAGTTCTCAAGTAGGAGAACATGCTTTCACATCAGTCTGGTAGCCATGTTGAGAATAAATTGGAGAGGGAAGAATCTTGAAGCCCAAAGAATGAGTAGGAGGCTTCCACAATAGTTCAGGAGGGAGGTGTTGAGGGCCTAAATGATAATTATAGGTGTACAAGTGGAGAGAAGGGAACATATGTGAAAGAGGTTGCTGAGAAAGAAACAAGAATTGGCAAACAGATTGGATAATGGAGTCTTAAGAGAGAGAGTAAGAGTCAAGGATAGTGCTGATATTATCAACCTGGTTGACTATTCTAGACATGTTGAATTTGAGGTACCTATGAGATGTACAATTGGAAATACCCAACAGTTCATTGGTAATTAAAGTCTGTAGCTCAGGAAACTAGGACTCATATAGATAAGGGACTCGTAAGGATAGATTTGGGCATTAAAGTCATGGGGGCTTATGATATCATAGTGTGTGTAAAGAGAGAAAACAGCCCAGGACAGAGCCCGTAGTTAAACTAGAGAAAATTATGGTCTTACAGCTTATTTCCCACTGGTAGATATGGTGTGGGGAGAGTATCTTTGCCAAGAAAACCCCAAATGGGGTCATGGAGACAAGGGCTGAAATGATGGAACAACAAAATAAAAAAACTGGCAACCTATCCACAAACCCTGAGACGTGTATTTGTGACCATAACAAAGTTTACTAGATGATTGTTAAATTTTCAGTGTGAGCATTTACACTGTTGTGTTTTGATGCCACACAACACACACCCAGTAGAAGTTGATATAAATATAATGGGTAAGTCTTTAGTCCACAGTTGTGAATTAATTTAAGCACATGGTTTTTCCTTTCTCGTGTGCTTCCTTGTTAAGTAAGAGTGTTTGTCTACTCTTTACCATAGATATTGAATATACTGTTAGAAGAGTATAATCCAGGTTTAAATGCATATTGTGAAATATTTGTTACTTATTAATTGATTTATTGGTATTTTTGATATTCTTTATCTTGTCTTATTTTTAAGTAGTTATGCTTAAGATCTAAAAGTGTCATGAGTGGCTGATTGTGCAGATAGAAGAAAATATAAGATAAGCAGAAGTACATTTCCCTTCAACAAAGCTACCCCTAGGACCCTGGAGGAATTTGAGTATAACTGTGTAGTGGTGGTCTATTACTGGAAATCTAGACCTTCCAGAAAGAGAACAGGTTGGAGTGAAAAGGGCAGCCCAGAAAAGGTGCAGGTATTAACATGCCTCATTCTAGGAGGTGATATATGGTGTTACATTAGTGGGCAGCTATTCTATATCACCCGTTGCATGCCAGTGCCATAACTGTCATTGCATTTTGTGGCCCTTGTCTAGTTTATCACCCGCTGTGACAGAACCATACACATGAAGGAAAGGGCACTGCAGCCACACATCTCCTCCTCCATATTGATACCCATTCTTGCATTGAGGAGAGTATAGCTTACTGCAAACTTTGACTCTCATACCTTCCTAGGAATACTTATCACACAAAAGCTGGGTTCACATCTCCTGTTTTTTGAGGCTATATACAGTTAATCGTGATTGCTCTGTTTTTAATAAAAAGATGTTTTATAAACTCAAAGAACTACAGAATCTTACTGTTAGAAAAGCCCGCGGAGGCCCTAAATGGCCATTGCAATCAGATGCCTTGGGGGGGGGGGGGTGAGAGCTACTGAGGATCACTTCCCTGCCCCTCTCCCAGCCCCACAGCATCCTGATCTGCCATCCATCACAACAGGCCTCTCTTTCACACTTCACCATGATTCAAAATTTGAGTGCATGAAAAGGAATGCCATAGGGTTTTCCCTAATCTCAAAATGTTTAAAACCTACCATTCTAGAGAGAGTTTTCAGTGGCCTGCAGCGAGAGAAAATATCGAACACAGTGACTGTGTATTCTCCATCATCCACTTAGGGGACAGCAAGAGGAAATGGGCTTAAATTGTAGTGTGAAGGATTACGATAGAGGTGAGGCAGGATTTCTCTGCTTGCCAGACTTGGTAAAAACACTGCTATGGGGTTTGTTTTGTTTTGTTTTTGCCTCTCAGAATCTAGTCTCAGTGTTGGGAAGAACCCTCAGAGGCCAATCCTCCACTTGACAAAGAATTTGATCTATGGCATTCTCCACAGATGACTGTCCAGACCAGGGGTGGGAAACCTGTGGCCTTGAGGCCACATGTGACCCTCTACGTCCTCAAGTGTGGCCCTTTGACAATTCAAACTTCAAAGAATTCTGTGAAATTTTGATTCAGTCAAAGGGCCGCACTTGAGAACCTAGAGGGCCACATATGGCCTCAAGGCCACAAGTTCCCCACTCCTGGACCAGACTGTGCTCAAAGATATCAAGTGAGCAGGAGCCCACTAATGCCTCAACACATTTTGCCTTTAGACAGATCTCCTTGTTAAGAATCTTTCTTTTGCATTGTATCTCTTCAACTTACTCTTTTCTCTATAGCCATATAGAACAAGTCAAATCCTTCTTCTGCAAAATAGCCCCTCAAATGCATATCAACAGTAACCATATCCGAATATAAATCTTTTCTTCAAGCTAAACATCCCATTTTCTCCTATGGCATGTTCTCCAGACTTTTCACTATCCAGGTCATTTTTTTTTTCTGTGGAAGCTCTGCATGTTTGTCAATGCCCTTCTTAAAATGTAGTGTGTAGAGCTGAACACATTGCTCCATGAGATGACCAGAGTAAAATGGATCTACTGCCCTCCCTCCTGGACCACCATGTCAAACATGCAGCATGTACTCCTGACAGCAACCTAAACCAGATTAAAATGTGATCCGGAAATATTGAACAAATTAGATGAGAATGCAATAACACCTAGATAACATTACATTTTAAAACTAAGTCAGTATGAGGATTGCAGGGATCCTTATGTACAGATTTCTATTTGAGTTTGACACCCTGACGTAGTAGCACATTGACTTTTTCAGCTACCCTGTCCACTAAAATTCCCACATTTTTTTCCAACAAAGTTCTATTTTGACAGACCTCATCTACCTGATACTTGTGTCTTAGGTCAGGCACAAGTGAAATTAAGAGCATAGATCAGTTGAATCTGATGATTTTTTTAAGATCCCATCCCAGATCTATGAAAAACAGATCTATGTATGGCCTCTGGGCCGAGTCAATTTAGAACACATTCATTCCCCCTGATAAAGACTTAGGACCCATACCACTGGCAACAATTGTGGAGGGCAGTGACACCAGAGGATGAGATGCCAAAGGGTTATTTATGCAGGAGCAAGGCAAATGTGTTTATTCCCTTCCAGGCCTCGCTTTTCCTCAACAGAGAGTAGGAAAAAATTCTGAATTTTAAAAGAGGTATCAACTCTGAAGTTCCACTTGAATTAACCTCTGAGTTTGGGGAGTAATGAGGAAAAGTCACCATGGAGACAGTCTGAAGGAAATGATGAAGATATTTCTAACCTAAATGAGATGAACGAGAAGTGGAATACAGGTATAAATATGCTCACAGAATGTTGTGTGTGTTGATGAAATGGAAAGAATACAGAATTTGGAGTCAGAGGAACTGGGTTTATATCCCAACCTGCCATTTATCTAACTGCCTGACCCCAGTCATGTCATTTGACCTCTCTGGGCCTCAGTTTCCCCATCTGCAAAATGAGGGAGTTAGACTAGAGAGGGTTCCTTCCAACTCAAATTCTGTGATCTACCAACTGGCTACTCAAAGGACATTTCTGGTTAAATCATAGAATTCTTTTAAATTTTAAAAGTTACCCCCTAATTGATCTGTTTTGGAAATCCAGAGGTTCATATATTAGTTCTGCTAAAAGAGGGTTGGAGTGTTTACAACTATCAGGAAGTAGACTATGGGGCAAGGGATGACTGAAGGAGGGACTGGACATGGAGAGCATTTGAGCAGGGCCAGAGAGGCTCGTCTTCTCCCTGTAGTGTGTGTTGCAGGTGTGCATTTCCATATGAGAGCAGAGAGTAAGTAAGGACAAGTGTGGAGGTTGGCAGCCTGTGGTGGTGAGACATTTCTGAGGGAGAATTTTTGCATAGGAGCCGAGTGAGTGTGGGAGCATTCTGAAGCAGGACGCTGGAGGGCTGGCCAAGGGCCTGCTGCTGTGGGACTCTCTTTCCCCTATATGGTCATCATGGTGCTTGGGGGAAGCACATGTACAGGTTACAGGGTAGTTGCTAGAACCTCTTCTACAGCATATGCTGGTGTATAGCAAAAGATTATAAGAGCTGTAAGCTCACATCCCATCTCTCTACTTAAATTTATCTGAGTCACAGGCATAGCTGAACTCGCTTTCAGAATTCTATTTCTGAAGGAAAGGGGCTTATGTGGAGGGGGACTAGGTTGCCTAAAAATTATGGTTAGGGATAAATAACAGGTCTGGAGGGTTAAAAACACCTGGAGAGAAGGTTAGAACCCGAAGGCCTGGGCTAGGGTGGAGTTAAAGGAGTTACTGATACTAATGAATCTAAACTGGACTACCTCACAACTTTGTTCAGACTGGAATACACCCCCTCCTTTTAGAGAGCCTAGTACAGCTCATGCTATTGCCTCCAGGAAGCCCCTTCGGGTCCCCCTAAAATCCTTTTGATTTTTGAACCCCAAACTCCTTTTTCTCATTTCCAGTATTGGGTGATCATCTTCACCCTCAGTTACACTGGAGCCAAAGTGATGCCCAGACTCCCCACTGTGAGGCCCCCAGGTCTCCTCTAACCCATCTAGGTGCTCGGGAGATTCAAATAATCTCATAGCTGTTGGTTGGTGTAAATACTGCAGACGCTGCCGCAGAATGTCTGCTCTTTGAGAGCAGGGGCTGGTTATTATTTTTAGTGGTGTGTTGCTGTTTGTCCTTCACTCTTGAAGAGGACAGTGACATCAGGAAGGTTGATGCCATGACTTGCAAGTGAATTGGATTTAAGTGAGGCAGGGCTGTGCAAAGTTACCAGCCTCACTTTCTCCTCTGGAGACATCTGGGTCCAGTGGCAAGATACTGATCAGGGCCAACTGCAAATGGCCCCTGTTGGTGTGTATTTGTATCCTTAACATCCAGCACAATGCTTTGAACAGAGTAGGTATAGTATTTAATAATTAATGCTTGTTGGATTGGGTTGGGTCAGACAAGAATCTGAACAGATACTGAAGCCTTAGACAAACCAGGATGGGGAGGGAAGGTTTAGTGTAGATTCAGTCATGGAATAGGCAGCGAGGTGGCACGTTGGACAGAGGACCTACTCTGGAGTCAGGAACACCTGAGTTCAAAATCTGTTCTCAGACAATTACTAACTGTGTGACCCTGGGCAAGTCACTTAACTTTGCCTCAGTTTCCTCAACTGTAAAATGAGCCAGAGAAGAAAATGGCAAACTATTCCAGTAGCTTTTGCCAAATTGGGTGACAGAGAATTGGATGTGGATGTGACTGAAATAACTCAACAATAACAGAGGAAACAGTTCCAAGCACTGGGGATAATGAGTTGTGTTATTCGATGCTGTTATGGCTACAGGTTGTTGGATCAAACTGACCTTTGCTATTCCTCACTCACAGCACTCCACCTCCTATCCCATGCCTTTGCAGTTTGCCCTGGCTGCCCCCCATGCCTGGAATGCCCTCTGTCTTCAATTCACCTCATAGAATTCCTTAGTTCCTTCACGACTGGCTATTTGAAATATTTGTTAATACACCAACTGATAGCATCGTCCCTCTTGAAATGACCTTGTATTTATTCTGAATATATATTATATATATATCAATCAATAAACATTTATTACACATCTATTACATGCCAGGCACTGTGTGTACTAACTGCTAGGATTTTGAAAAGAGGCAAAAGGCAGTTCCTGTCCTCAAGGAGTTTATTTATCTCCCCTGATAGACTATAAGCTCATTGAGGGCAGGGACTGTTTTCATTTTTATCTCTGTAAATGCCCAAATGCTTGGCACAGTACCTTAATCAGTAGAGTCAGAGGATATGGATTCAAATGAATTCTCTGATTCCTTCTACCTCTGTGATCTTGGGCAAGGCACCTTATATTCTTGGATCTTAGTTTCCTCATCTACAAAATGGGAGGACTGGACAAAATGGTTTTTAAGTTCCTTCCAGCTCTAGCTTTTCTGATTCTATGCTTGAGAAATGCTTGCCGACTGATTGATTGATTGATTGGTCATATTGCTATTACAGTAAACCCAGATGCTGCCCTCCAAAAGCTGAGAGTATATGTATGTGTATGTGTATGTGTATGTGTGTTGTGGCAGCACTGAAATGTCTAACAGCAGGAGAAAAATCTTCCCTGAACTCACTGTCACTGACACCTAGATGTCTGCACTGCTGTCTCACATATGTGTATATAGCCCACACTTACAGAGCATTTAAGAAATGTCAGGATGTCCATTGAGTTCACTTTCAGGCTCTGACCAGTTGATGTGACAACAAATTGGTGCTTCTGGAAAGTGTGTCTAAGTCCTCTATTCCCCTCCGTCCAAGACAGACTGCTGTCTTCCAGGTATGTGTGTCCCATGTCCTAAGAGACTTTGATTCATAGACCTGGAAGGCACCTGAAGGGGTCATCTAGTCCAGCCCCCTGAGGCCCAGATGGGTTAAGTGATTTGCCTGAGGGCACACAGTGGCAGATTGAGGATTTGAACAATTCAGGCTTCTGACTCCAAATCCAGGTCAATTTCCATGTTATTTCTCAGATACCCTTTCTCTCTCCCCCAACTGTGAGCTTGAAAGCAGGAACTATTGCTGCTTCTGTAAGCCTCAGCCCAGTGCTCGGCACATAGTAGGTCCTTAATAAATGCTTTTTGAATTAAATTGCAGGGGTGGTGCCTGCATTTTTTAATTATTAGGCACAAGGAAATAAAGCCTTCTAGAGCTGCAAGCTAAAAGGAGGGAGCAGGAATTTGCAGGATTTGCAGCTTGACCTTGGGAAAGTTAACTAAGGACTTAAGGCTTCAGTTACTGGGACAATAAAATCAGACTAATGGCATTGACCTACCTCACAAGGAACACAGGGAGATTTAATGAGTAAATACTTGTAAAGGACCCAGTAAATATAAATTGTGGTGTAATTGCTAAATACCTCATTGTGTAAAATTCCAGAGAACCGTATGTTGTCCCTTTGGGTATTTTTTTTTATCACTGTTTATTTGATTTATGCACACAAGACAGCATTTGCCTAAAAACCCTTTCTTATGTGGATATTCTCTTTGATTTATTCTCTTTCCCTCTGCAATACCCAGGCTGACATATGTATAAAGGATTTGCAAGAAAAATCACTTAATGCATGCCGTTTCCTTTGTTGTGACTGTCTTATCATGAACTGTTAAAGTTGTCACTTATTCTCAGAAATGTTTGCCTAGGTTTTTTGTTGTTTTTTTTTTTCTCAGACTTATAAATGCTCACCTTGGACATGGTTTATAGACAGTGTGGGGAAAACAAATACATAGGCTGGAATAGTAAATTTAGATTTATTCTTACTTAAGGAAAAAAAAAAGGCTTGAAGGTTTAATGTACAGCTGATAAGCTATAATTCAACCTGAAAGATTCAACCAGTTTATATTTACTCCCTGGGGTAACCGAGGTATTTATATTCTCAGCCTCCTTGAGCACCTCTGAAGTATTTTATGCTTTTCCTGGAAGTACTGATCCCAAAGCACATTTTTCAAGAATGTTATTATCAGAAAAGTGGACTTACTTGCAGTGAAGAGTATTTATCAAATATCCATTGTGTAGAAGCCCAGTACTAGATGCTAAAGTGTGAGTGCTAGTATCCGGGAATAATAACTGACATTTACATAGCACTTTAAGGTTACCAAGCAGCTAAAATACAATATCTACTTGATCACTACAGTAACCCTTAAAGATAGATAAGGAAGGGATTGCTCCATACATCTTATGGATAAGGAAACCTGAGCTAAGAGAGGCTAGAGACCCCTGGCAGGAGAGGTAATAAGTTGCTAAATCAGTGTGGTACATCAGAAAGAGATCTGGAGGTGCTTCAGAGGTCTTGGGTTCAAATCTTAGCTCTGCCACTTGGTGGCTGGGTGACTGAGCAAGTTACTCATAGGATCAAAGATGTAGAGCTCAAATGGGACCTGAGAGGTCATCTGGTTCAGCCCTTTCTTTTTATAGATGAAGAAACTGAAGCTCATCAAGTTTAAATGATTAGTTCAAGGTCATAGGTACATCTGATATCAGAAGTAATGGACAAAATATTATTTTAAAATTAGTTATTCGAGCAGTCTGAAAAGGAGATTTAACCATGTAATAGAATCTTAAGTAAAATGTAGTGTCTCAAATGAGCATGACAGAAAGACAAGGTTAAACGACAACTGATGGCCATTTTCTTGTCTATGTCAAGACAAAGGCCTGATGGAAAAGGGATGGCCACTAAAGAACAAGGAAACTGAGGGAACCTTAGGAGAAAGATAGAGCATGAGGGAAAAGTATCTCAGTGACAGAAAGTCCCCTTGGGCACATTGCAGGGAAGGGATGAATTTCAGCTAAAAACAAAGACAAATGGGATAACATATTTCAAGGACAGAATTTCTGACCTGACAGTGAGGGCCTCAGTTTCCTAACTTTTAACCCAAAGAGGTTGGATTAGATCTGAGGTTTCTTTCCCAATTCTAAATCTATGATCCTAGGAGTCAAACCCAAGTCTAATAACATCAAATTCAATTCTTCTTCTGCCAAACCAAGCTACATCCATACTCAAGTTCTTTGGAAAGTAGTTCCTATCTGGATTCCTGCCATCAGGCCAAACCAGTGCTAGCCTTACCAGAGCATGACACATACTTTAAGCCACAGAGAAGACCTACATTAAAACTGATGAAAACAAGCAGCCCCTCCATTATTTGCCCTAGCTTAGCTGTTGGGAGACAACTTGCTTGAGGTTTTTGGCTTAGCAATAAATTAGTGATTAAAAAAAAAGCCAATTATACCTCACTAGGCCAATGGATTCTCTGCATTGAATATAAACTCAAGAAGCCTATTACTATTTACTTTTCAGCAGTTGTGAAGTATTCAGATCTAATACATTTATACACTCGTGGCATTGCTCTCCACTAAGATATTGCTTTGCTGCATTGATTAAAGTCCTCTGAGCCACTTGCAAACATATCCTCCTGTAGCATGTTAATAGGTTAAGTTGCCTTCACGATTCCTAATTTCATATGACTTCACAGGAAGATTGCATATTTATGTATTATTTATTATGCAAATCTAGCATTATACATTATTTAAAATGGTATTAGTAGTATGTATTATTTATTACTTAACTGTATTAATATATATTATTTCAAGTAGCTTTTGCTGGGGTTTTTCATTGTTGATCCCAGTTATTGGAAGTTAGTATTCTGAGCAAGAGGTAATACAGCTCTAGGGTTGGGGATGATGCAGTTGAGTTGCTACTCAGAGTGAATACTCAGCCTGATTTATGCATGGTTGTTCCCGGTATTTGTCTGTAGTATGGAAGTACAGAATCCAAATAAGCTGATGTGGTTGGCCAATGTCTTGTCCAGGTCTGCATCTTTGTAAAATTGTGAAGTAGGATAAGTTTGTACTGAGCATGACTCTTTGACCCCTACCTCCCCCGGGCGCCCTTATTTCCTCTTTCTGCATCCCCCTCTCCTTCGTGACAGCATTCCTCTTGTCATGGTCATTGCACTGCTGAAATAAGTCAGTCCAAATGAAAGACAGTAAGGATTTTAGGAGTTATATGTCCCAGTGAGGTCTGTGTTTTAAAATAAGACCTTGAAAAGTGGGTAATTCTTAATATAAAAGAATGAATGAATGATTAGTGATAGGCCCGGCACCACTGAAGGCCAGATGACTAAAGATTTTAGTATTTTAAATTCAAATTATTCCAGGTACAGGACTTCTAATAAGAAAACAAACAATAGGTTGTGTTTAAGCTCAGCTCTCCTTACCTTACAGCAAGCAATGGGATCAAGTAAAATAACAGCAAAAAGATGGGAAAGGAAAGAAACCCCAACAGAAAAACCAACAGAGAGACTGAAGAAATGAGTAGTACAAAGGAAAAAATGCTAATACAATAAAGAAATATTATGGGGCAAAATATTTCAAGGAGAAATCTCTAGAAGTAGATAATTCTGCAATGATTATATGTCAGTCCCAAGGGAAGCTGACAAACAAATCAGAGAACGGAAGGAAGAGATAAGGAGCAAAATTAGAATACTTAAAGAGAAATTTGAAAAGAGCATCAATGGTTTAGTCTAGAAGATAGAAAACTATAATAAAGTAATAGATGCCTTGAAAAAGAGAAAGAGGAGACAGAACTAAAGAAATGGGATGATATAGCAACAAACACTAAAGCAAATTAGAAAAGGGAAAATTGGAAGAACATATGAGATTTCTGTATGCCAAAGCAACTCTGGCTTTGAAAAATAGCTCAGAGAAATAATCTAAGAAAAAAAAAAGACTAAATATAAAAGACTACTCTATTTCAATAAACCATACAAGATAAGTATTTAGAATTAGAGGGCAAAATTCAGAAAAGCAGAGTCCATAGAATGCCAACAGAAGGAAATCCCAGGATTAATTCACCCAGAAATGAACCTCCAAGCTCCAGTGCTTGCAACTCAAAGAGAAAATCACACAAATGACAAGGGATTCTACTCTAGAGCATCTTGTGCTAACTTATCCACCATGAGAAAACAAAGAGATGACAAGACTATGATATACAAAAAAAGCAAAAGAAAATGGCTTGACCCAGGGATATCAGATCCTGCAAAATTAGCATGATAATAATAGCTAACATGCATATAGCACTTACTATGTGCCAAGCACTGTGCTAAGTGTTTTCCAATTATCTCATTTGATCCTCATGACAACCCTGGGAGTTATTGCTATTGTTATTCCCATTTACAGACGAGGAAACTGAGGCAAATAGAATTTAAGTGACTTGCCCAGGGTCATACAGTGTCTGAAGTGGGATTTGAACTCGGGTCTTCCTGACTCTAGGCCTAGTACCACAGTACCACCTAGTTGCCTCATAATTCTGACATAATTTTATAAGGAGAAAGCATTGAGTTTTACTGGAATTAATGGCTCCCCAGCATTCCTTTTGACAAGTGCAAAGGACAAATTAAACTTAAGAAACGGAATCAGATCCCAAATTTCTGAAAATCCCAAATGATGTTCCAGTTCTGCACACTGAAAAGGGAAGACAAATACTACTGACACTTGGGAGTCTTACCATGTTTAAGTGTCACTGAGGCCACAAAGAGAGACAACCTATGGATTTGGATGTTCAAAAAGAATGCCCAAGAAAAACAAGGAGAAGGAGAGGGAAGGAGTTAGTATTTCTTGAAACTGGAGTATCACAGCAGAATGTCATTTGGATAAAATGGTGGAAGATGATGGGGGAAGAAGAGGGTTCATGAATCACAATCATCTGGGCTTGGCAAGAATAGTATTAAAGGGGCGGCCAGGTAGCACAGCAAGTAAGAGCACCAGCTCCAGTGTCGGGACGACCTGGGGATCGAATCCAGGCTCAGACACTTAGCATTCACCCAGAAACACCTGGCCATGTAACTTTGAACAAGTTACTTAACCCCAATTGCTTAGGGGCGGCCAGGTGGCTCAGCGAGTGAGAGCACCAGCCCCAGTGTTGGGATGAGCAAGTTACTTAACCCCAATTGCTTTAAAAAAAAAGAATAGTATTAAAAAGATTATAGCAGAAGAGGCAGAATTAAGCAAACAGCATACTAGCTTGGACTAGGCAGAGAAATAATGGGTGTTTGAGTCTGAAGGTGGTGCTTGGAAAACAATTGCTTCAAACATAACAAACCATAATCACAAAAGGGCTAGGTTTGTGTTTCTTTTTTTTAAGGTGGGGATGAGATCCAATGATTTGGGATAATAGGGGGATGGGAAAGGGAAAGTAATAGAATAGAATCAGATTATTTCAAGCGAAATAAACTGCAACCTTTTTTTCTTTGTCCCTCAGTGACTTCAATGCCTGACTCTAAGGCAAGCCTCATATCCACTATACCCTGTTGCTTTTCATCAACTAAGCACTTAAAAGAATAGCTAACTAAACTTCAAAAAGACCATATAGTTAGAAAACAATTATAGTTTTCTTAAATGTGCCACCCAATGGGACTCAAATCCAAGAGCACATAAATTTGAAACCATGCTCCACAAAGCTACCTCTTCACTGTCATGTGTTTCTAATGCTTTAAGAAGTTTTTCTGGATGAGGGAGAGGGTAAGGAGCAGTGATGGTAGCAGATTCCTGCTTCTCTGTTCCATCTGCAATCAAAGTGTAAAGTCTGCACCTCTGAAATTCATAAAAGAAACCAGCTGGGTAAAATAAAAATTTCTAAGTCCTCAAACTTCATAGTGGGATCTTAGGAAAGACTTGTCATTGGATCAAAGAGTTTATAGAAGGGAGTAAGGTGTAAGAAGACTGGAAAGGGGTCAGATTGTGAAGGGCTTTGAATGTCAAGCAGAAGATTTGATCCTGGAAGTGACAGGGAGTCATGAGAGTTTATTGAGTAATAATAGTAATAACTGGCATTTATATGGCACTTTAAGAATTGCTAAGTATTTTACAAATATTATTTTATTCTTACAACAACCCTGCAGAGGTAGTTGCTATTATTGTCCCAATTTTTCAGTTGAGGAAACTGAGGCAAACTCAGAGGTTAAGTGACTTGCCTAGGGTTATACAGCTAGTAAGTGTTTGAGGTGGGATTTGAACTTGGGTCTTCCCGACACAAAGTCTAGCACCATATTCATCATGCCATCTAACTGCCTGGCAACGCTTTGCTCCTTCCTAATCCCTCATTCCTCATATACAATCACTTACCAAGTCCAACTGATCCTCCCTTTATGCTATCACTCATATTCATGCCTTTCTCTCTATTCTTGTTGGGCTTTTAGAGTAGTTTCCCAATAGGACTTCCAACCTCTGCTCTCCCCACCTCAATCCATCCTTCACAGGACTGGCTGATAAATCTCTCTTACACATAGATTTTCACTGTTTATTTCAATGCTCAAAAACATCAGTACATGAACTAATACATAGAAAAGTGAGCAGAACCAGGAGAACATTGTACACAGTAACAGCAATATTGTAAGGTGATCAGCTATGAATGGCTCAGCTATTCTCAACAATATGATGATCCAAGACAATTCTAAAAGATTTATGATGAAAGGTGCTGTCTCCAGAGGAAGACCTGGTAGAGTCTAAATGAAGATCAAAGCATACTTTTTCTTTGCTTTATTTTTCTTGTTTCTTTTTTTGTTTGTGTTTTCTTTCACAGAATGACTTACATGCAAATGTGTTTTGCATGACTGCATATGTATAACCTATGTAAACTTGCTTACCTTCTAATGAGTAGGGAAATAGAGTCAGGGAAAAATGTGGAACTCAAAATTCAAAAAAGGAACGTTAAAATTATTTTAACATGTAATTGGGGAGGGGGAATAAAACATTAAATTAAAATTTAATTTAATTAAATTCCCTATTGCCTGTGGAGTAGAGTTCGGATTCTTTTGCCTGCAATTTAAGACCCTCTATAATATACTGTTATTGCCTTTCCACCCTTACCTCAAACACTTTCCTTCCTATGCTTAGGCTAAACTAATTTTGTTTTCCTCTCAACATACCTTAGATTTTTCCCCTCCGTTCTTTTGTTCATATAAATCCCTATATCTTGGAATGTTCTCCTCTTTATTCATCTGATGACATTATTCATCCTTCTAAGTACAACTCAAAATTCATGAATTCTTCTTAGAATCCCCCAATTGGTAATAACCTCTGCCTGCTGGACCTTGCATTAAACTTTATTTTGGACAATTAGATTGTACAGCATTTAAAATCTTGGCCGTGGAGTCAGGAAGACTTGAATTTGAATCCTGCTTCAGACACTTCCTAGCTCTGTGACTCCTGGGCAAGTAATCTAACCTCTCTCAAACACAGTTTCATTGTCCAATGGGGATGCTGCTAGTTCCTACCTCTCAGGGCTTTTATGAGGATCAAATGAGATAATATATGTAAAGTAGCTTGCAAACCTCAAAGCGTTAAATAAAAATTATCTAATTCTATTATTATCTGTCTAATGCATTTATTTTAATTATCTACAAAATGTGTCATGTCCCTCTGCTATCCTATAAGATAAGGTCCATAAGAGCAGCAACAAAACACCTTGCACAATGTACTGCAACTAATAAATGTGTCCAAAATCTACTCTGTGCTTATAGAACCCAGGGCCAGGCATGGCTGAGAAGCAGGGGTTTGGTCGTGTGACCGATGGAAAAAGTCAGCAGGGAATTAAGAAGGAGTTTGAGTTTCAACATGAAGGAAAAGAATGGAGAAACAGCATTCTCTTCATGCGATTTGTGCCCATGTTGTGGGATAACTTATATCCTGTGGTTAGAACAAACAAATTCTCAAGCTTGTATTCATTGAAAAGACTAGAAATTAAACTCTCCACACACTTGAAAGCAAAAGAAAGGGAGACACATACACAAATACACACACACACACACACACACACACACACGACAGGGAGACCAGAGAGACAGACACAGAGGCAGAGCAGGAGAGTAAGAGAGAGAACTAGAGATTAAAGAATGGGCTGAGACCACCTAGAAGAGAGATCATGACCAGTGCCACCCTGCTTACCCTGTTTAGTGCTATCTTTGGGGGAAAGCAGCAGACTATTCTGAGTTTCCACTCCCTTTCAACTCAAAGCTGACTAAACATTGAATTAGTTAAAGGAAAAAAATGTCTGGATGAAAGCTGTGTTCCTGATTGAAAGTGATGAGGAATTGAACTTCTGGGGCTTTTTACCTGCCTGCTATTTTGGGGATTGATGCAAGGAAGAGAAGGTCATGGGTTGGGGATATATGCACTGGATGTATTGATGCAAACTCTTTGATTTATATTTACCATTCTGATTTAATTCATGTCACCATATGGCTTTATAAATCACCTTACAGGAAACAGAGATGCATGGGAGGAGCAAGTGGGAGGGGGCCTGAGTGGTGGGATTTGGTTGCATGATGTATATGCAGCCCCTACACTAATGTAAAACATTGACTCACCCACAAAGGAACACAACCGAAAGGTCAGCAATAATCAGCTGCTCTAAGAGCCTGAGAGACGCCCAACGTGCCTAGTAGACATCCTAGACCTCCCTTCGGTTCTGGACAGTGGGCACCACCCACGAGGGGTCTCTGATCCCTGGGGGTTACAGATGAAGCTAGTTGAATTGCTCTCACTCAAGGTTGTAACCGCACTAGATAACTTTGAATCACGTTTCTGTATCAGCCCCTAGCCTGGGTAGTTATAAGTTGGTAAGGGATACACTAATTAGTCTGAGTATTCGGTACTGTTTTTAGCTTCTCCCACATCGCCAGAGCAATAGCACACACTTTGTACCCTCAGAAGGCTTTGTAGGGCTTTCTTTTTGTGTTGAATCAGAGAAAAATAGAGGGAAGAGTAGATGGCATATGGTAGCATTCCCTCATCCTCTGCTATTGGCTCACTGGACTGTCAGTCAACATCAGGCCAGCCAGGGATGGTACAAAAGCCAATCAAAATATTGTTGATTGGTCTAAAGTAGCCAGTGAAATCTAGTGAAGTCGTGATCGCCCGCTGCGATTTCTGCTTTCAATCCTGCCTCTGATTCATGTGCTTGCCATTATCTGTCCTTTGACAAAACAAAATTGCTGTTTCTAAACACACAGTAACAATTCCTGCTGGAGGCAGCATTTATCCAGTAGATAAGATGCCGCTGGACAGAAAGCCCAGCAGCAGCAAGAACCTTGGCAAAATGTTTACTAAATGCCCTTTTAGAGAACGAAGGGGAGCAGCCCTGGAAGCACTTGCCTCCTAGTCCTCGAGTAGCCTTGGGACGCCTCACTAATGACTCCCTCCCAGAGAACTCTGAGCAGGGCATTGGAGCTGAGTCTGAAAACATCATGTTCTGAATTCAGTAGGTGTTGGGGAAGATCTGCTTAATATTGATTTCTGCAATTGAAGTAGGAACTAATGACAGCATTTGCTTGAATTCATGTCTCCTGTGGATACCAGCTGAAAAGCATCACAAAGGCAAACCAATTGCCATGCCAAGCTCTTTCCCCCCTTTTATCAACATCTGGCTCCTGCATCAATTTTCTTACTGAAAAGTTGGATTTACTCTAATAATAGCAGTAATAACATATTTCAGTGATGCTTCAAGATTTACAAAGCTCTTTCCTCTCAACAACCCTGTAGAAGCAGGAGGTATTACCTCCATTTTAAAGATGATACAGTGACCTAACCATGGCTACACAAATAACTAAGTGTCAGGGCTGAGATCTGTGGTTTTTTGATTTGCAAGTCTAGTATTCTTGCCACAATGTAGACACCTCTGGATTGAGGAAACTGGGGGGAAGGAGGAGGGAGAGAGGGAGGAAGGAGAGAAAGAGGGAGGGGGAGGGGAGAAAGAGGAGAGGGAGGGGGGAGGGAGGGAGAGGGAAACTTGTGCTTCAGTTCCTGCTGGAGCCAGGGCCAGTAGTTAAGGAGATAATGAGAAGGGGTTGGGTGCCAGGGAATAAATTAAATGATCTGCACTATATCTGAATACTGCACAGATCTTAGAGGGGCTCCAGCAGTCACAAAAGAAAGTCATCATAAAAATGTTTGTCCCTGGCTTATCACTGATACTAAAACAACATATGTTCTAGGGACAATGCCAGTATTCTGTCACAAGTGGACCGCACTGTGGCCAGTGCAACCCTGTTCTTCAGTATCTTCCCAATAAGCAGCTAAATAGAGCCTCCACAATGAAACCCAAGCATAATTCTCCTCAAAGTAACTGCTCAGGGACCCAATGAGGAGGCTGATGTACCCTACCACCTCCTCTCATGTTGGGTGTTGCTTTTGTTCTGGGTCTCTGCATATCCCCTCCTTGCTGGTGCTTTGGACCCAGGTCTTGGCTTAGCCTTGATCCTTCTCAGTAGAGACATAACTGGGGTGCCTTTTAGAGGGGCCAGACAGCACCTTTAGTATGGGGAGAAACAGCGGAGCTTTAGCACTGCTATGCAAGAACATTATAGCACTAAATCTGTGATTTATTCCATCTGTATGTGGAGTAGTTTCCAAGGAGGCATGACCTTGATCCATGAAGGTCAGCCCCTTCTCTGCAACCTCAAGTCTTTGAGAGTTATCTGGTGGGGGGGGGTGGTGGCTAGGTGGCACAGTAAATAGAGCACCAGCCCTGGAGTCAGGAGGACCTGAGTTCAAATTTGGCCTCAGACACTTAACACAAAAACTAGCCATGTGACCTTGGGCAAGTCACTTAACCCCAATTGCCCTACCTTACCCTCCCGGAAAAAAAAAAAAAAAGTTATCTGGTAGAGCCCTTAGAGATAAGGTGACTTGCCCCTGTCCACAAGGACAGTACATATCAGAGGCAGGACCTGAACCTAGGGCTCCTTGACTCTGAGGCCAGCTTTCTAGACACTATACCATGCTCTATCATATGCAATCATAATTATTTAAGATAGGAAGTTAAGGGAAGCTAGGTGGCACTATAGTGCACAGCATGTCAGACCTGGAGTCAGGGAGACTCACCTTCCTGAGTTCAAATATGACTTCAGACACTTACTAGCTTTGTGACCCTGGGCAAGTCACTTAAAACAGTTTGCCTCAATTTCCTCATTTGTAAAATAAGCTGGAGAAGGAAATAGCAAACTGCTCCAGTATCTTTACCAAGAAAATTCCAAAGGGAGTCACGAGAAGTCATACACAACTGAAGCAGCTGAACAACAGCAAAGTAGGAAGTTATCAGATGGTGGATAGGTACCTAATTTATGAGTAGCCCTCTACATTGCTCCCTACTCCCCTCCAACGCTGTATGGCAGCCTTCCAGAAGTGGCTTCCCACTGGTCTTCTTTGGTATCTCCCCTCCTTCTCTATGGGGGCAGTGTACATCCCTCTTTGTCTGCGGGTATATTTCCTGTTGCTTGTTCCAAAGTCATTTGTGGGGCTTAGACAAGAAACACAAATTACTTGTTTCATCTTTGCTTCTCATACCTTGTTGTTGATTTGTTTGGGAACTTATTGCAATGTTGTTTGACGTGTAGCACTGTGCACTGGTAAGTCTGCATCTAGCCTTCAACAGGCTTCTGACTCTCCTGTCTTCCCACCAAGGCTCAAAACAGTTTTATTTCTAGTTTAAGAGAAATCTGTAGGACTCAGATTAGATTCAGTAATCAGTCAGCCAACAAGCATCATCTCCTCTTAGCCTGAAGATGGCCTCAGATCCCACAGGTGACACCAAATGTCTATTTTAACTTACCCAACCTGGTGATAGAGGCCCTTGTCAACTTTTTCCTTTCTCTGCTAGCCAGTGTCATGGTCTAGTTCTGAGGTTCCCAACCTTATCTGTCATACAGCCCCCTTAAAAGAAAATTATTCAGTGGCCCCCTGCCGTGAAACCTGCTTTCTTAAGCCCTTTAACACTTTTTTTTTGCAAAATTTGCATCATTTCAAAAAATATATGATTTTATATTTTAAATTATGCATCTTAAATTTAATAATTTATTGTAAATTTGTGTTTTTTCTTGGATTGAAATTTTGATGACACAATATTATATCATGTAACCGTATAGTATCATATTGCAAACAAGTCATTGCATGTATATATTTCTGCCAATACATGCTGGATTTCCCAACAATGTACTACACACTTGCCTGCCAACACTTGCTTATCAAGACCTATCAGAGGACCTGACCACTAATTGATTATAGCTTACATTTTGTGAGTTTATTTAGAAAATAATGTAATCACTATGATTTTAACTGTTAAACAACAGATGAAACATGTACAGTTTTTCAAACTTCTCTTCTTTCCTCATGCTTCCACCACCCCCTTATTTTTATTCAATACCCCTATAATGGTAAGGTAATTTAAAGATCTTCTCTGCCCCTTAATGGGCCTCTCTTGGAGCCCAACAAGAAAGGCTTGCTTAGGGGAGGCTTGTTTTTCAGGAAGACCCACACCTTTTGTTACTTTGTAATTAGGCAGTTGGTCACAAAAGTTGTGATGTTCTCTGACCCTGGAGAAGGGTATTTATACTCTGAGGTGAGATTTTGCTTTGAGACTCACTTATGGGAAGAGTGTGATTTGGCCAGATGAGACTCTGGGTAGCTATTGAGCCCCCCACCTTTGAAAACCCAGATTGGTGCTTCTCTCTCTGATAACTATGTATGTATATAATGGTCAGACAGCTAGAAGCCCTGTCTGTTGGTCTGTTGAACTGTGCTATTTTCTCTGTGTTTTTTGTCTGCTTGTAATTTCTATTTTTATTTTCTGAAGTTCAGGATACTGAGTTTTTACCCTGAACTAAGTGAATGATATATGTTTGATTAAAGTAAGATTGTTCACCCCTTTTGAGTTGTTTTCCTTTAGAAAAGCAGATCAAAGAACCTGTGCTAGCAGCCATCCTGGGTATGCCAGGGTGCTTGCTATTATAGCCCCCGAATTGAACTTGAGGCTACTACCAACCCCCTGGAACATTCTAGCACCCCCAGAGGGTAGTATCACCCACTTTGGGAACCTATGTTAAGTCCAACCCACACTATGCCTTCCTTTCAGAGGCAGGGATGGGATGACTTCCCAAAGCATACCTAGTACAAGAAAGAACACTTGCACTGGAATCAGGGGATCTAGGTTCACGTCCCACCTTTGTCACTCTCTATCTTTGACCTTGAAAAAGTCACTTAACCTTTCTAGTCCTCAGTTTCCTGGCAATATGGAGAAGTTAGATACGGCTGCTTCTAGGACCCCTTCTAGCTCTAGGCAGGTCTATGATCCTGTGAACATCTGGGGACTGAAGGAATGTCTTCCCACCTCTCCCTTAGCCCCCACCATAGACACACCCACCTCTGGGACACAAGAATCCTGCTCTAAGTCCTCCCAAGGAGGGCACATCTCAGGCTTCTCTACTTATGAACATTCAACCTTCAGGAGTTCCACCCCCTTCAGCTCAGCACTCATTTGGGACCCATATCACCTTAAAGGCCAACATTGATGTGGTGTGTAGCAGGCAAGGCCATCCAATCCTAGGCATCTTCTTCCAATGTCTGGGGTGGGAGAATTGTGGGAGATGGATAGAGAGCAGACCATTACTTCTGCTTGCAGCCTCTACTACACACAGTTCAGGTGAGATATGGCTCCTGCTTTTATGAAGCTTATAGTCTGTCAGGAACATTCTCTCTCTCTCTCATACATGCATATACATATCCATATATATGTGTATATATACGTACATACATATATGTATAGACACACATATATATCTATAATGCAAACTAATGCATTATGAGTATAGAAAAAGACAAATGACTGTGAGAGGTCCAAGATGGAAAAGGTCTTACCAACTAAGAAGATCAGAGAATGCTCCCCAGAGACACGGTGATATTTGAATTGGGTTTAAAAAATGGGTGAAATTAAGTAATAACAACTTACATTACTATAGTGCTTTAGAATTTACAGAATATTTTCTTATGTGATCATATTTGATTCTCACCATATCCCTGTAAGTTAGGTAGTATAAGTTCTCTCCATTTTGCAGGTGAGGAAACAGGTTCACAGAGCTGAAGTAAATTGCTGAAGGTCCCATGGCTAGGAAATGTTAGAGGCAAGACCTGAACCTACAACTTCTGATTCTATTTCCAATATTTTTCTACTATACCATAAGAAGAAGGGTGTACTAAGCACAGAAGACAGCAAGCAAAGACAGGAAAGTATAGATGAATTTAGAAGGTTGAAGGCCATCCAGTCTGTGTGAAGTGTTGAGTACGTGGTGGGATTGAGTATGAGGTAGAGTTGGAAATGTAAGGTAGGGTCATATTGTGGAAAGCCTGGAATGACAGGCAAGCTTGAACTTGTAGTCAGTTGGAAATGCCTGGAGATTTTTAAGAAGATAAGCATTTATTTATTTATCGTATTTATGCATATGCCAAATGAATTCATTTGGCAGCAATATAAAGGATGAATCTGAGAGGAAAAGGAATGATGGTGTACAGTTTTCCTAGTTGGCTAGGACTATAGTCTGGTTCAGTGGAAATTAATGCCTTGAGGAAGGCAGCAGCAGTGGAAATAGAGAAGAAGTGAATATAGAAGATAATGAATGTGAGAGATGAAGGCAAGGGAAGAATAAGGGATAATACCACAATTTCAAACATGGGAGACAATATAAATGGTGGTGTCACAGAAAGATATAGCAAAGTCAGAATGAGGAGCAGATTGAGGAGAAGAAGATATGGTTGGCTTTGAGTAGGTTGAGCTTGAAGTGCTGCTGGGATATCCAGGTCAAGATGACTAGTAGACATTCAGCAAAGAAGGTTGGTACAGATATTTGATCTGGAGATGCAAATTTGAGACTCATCTGTGCTGATGTCATATGGAAGGAATGGAAGTGAATGACATTTCCAAGGGAGAGGTTGTAGAAAGAAGGCTAAGGAAAGGCCTTTGGGGAACCTTTAAGGGATTAAGAAGAGGAAGATGAGCCATCAGAGAAGGCAGAAGAAGTGCTTAGAAAGATATTAAGAGCATCTCTGAAGCCAAGGAAGGAAAGAATATATTGAAGAACGATGGTCATCTGCGTCAAATAATGCACAAAGTTAAAAGAATAAACTATGGCATGTGATGATGGGGAAATCACTGATGACTGTGGTGTGAGTACTTTAAGTAGAGCTCTGGTGAGGATGGAAACTACATTGGAAGGGGCATCACAGAATTTGAACAGTGGAAGTAGAAGCCTCAGTCTTAGGTAGCTATTCTAAGAAATTTCAAGATGACGAGGAAGGAAAGATAGTAGATTACTGTCCACTTGTTACCTCTCACTATATCCCAGCCCATTTTCTTTTTCATGGATATATTTTACTACTAACATCTCTTACTCTACTTCTTTGAATTCCTTATTTTGATTATGTATTACATCCCATTCATACCTGCCACAAGCTTCTCTGCTACCTCCGATGATATTTATTTTTACTTTCTTGGAGAAAAATGTTCTACAATTTGCAATATACAACAATACTGTAGATTAGCAGCATTTTAAAATAATTTTTAAATGGGGTCATTAAAGTAGCTTGGTAATTTCCTGAAGGCGATCTATTCTATACTTCTCCTCCTATTTAATTCCAGGCACAGCTCATTGGTTCATTTGTATTGTATCAGATCTATACACTAACAGAAAAGTTCCATAGATTATGCATCTAGCTGTGTGTCATAATCTGGACAACAGATATTTTTCATGTAGAAGAGGGATTCCCGGTGGATGCTGAGGTCCTCTAGATGTTTCTGTTTGCATAGGATGATGTACTAAGTTCATCAAGCTTGAACACTAATGAGCACAAGGGAATTGTAAACACTCCAAAAAGTTCTACCTAACCATCTAAACAAAGGAATTGAAGTGGATGAAAAAAATAGTTAGCACATAATGGGAAAGCACTGTGCTAAGTAAATACTTCTGGTCCCAGTTTTCAGTAGCTTTGACTGCTGAGGAGGCAGGGCTACAGTTACCAGGTTGTGTTTCCATCAAGAGTTGCTTTTTAGGGGGTGGCTACGTGGTGCAGTGAATAGAGCTACGTGTATTTAGAAATACAAAAAAAACCAAGTAGCCTCTGATAACAACAACAACAATGTACTTGTACAGTGCTTTAAAGTTTACAAAGCATTTTCACATATATTATCTTATTTGATTCTCACAACCCTGTGAAGTAAGCAAGGCAGGTATTATTTTTCCCATTTCACAGATGAGGAAACTGAGAGAGATGAATGTTTTACCTAAGGCTTTGCAACCCATAAGTGGTAGAGCCAGGTCATAACCTCAGAATTTCTAACTTCAAAGGCAGTGTTTTTTTCAGTGGATTGTCTTGCCTCTAACAGCAACATCAAAGTCATCTTCCACATTGCCAGGGCTATGAAACCCTGAACAAAAAGCTGAGACAGAAATGGCCCCTGCCCTGTAGCAGCTTCCACCCAGAAATGTAGTAGATCTATGTGTAATTAAGGTAGCTCAGTTCTACAGGTGGAGAGACGCATCCCTACAGCTCAGTGACTTAGCCAAACATGGGCAGAACTGTGGTTACATCAGCTGACTGCATTTCCTGATGGTACTTTTGGAGGCAGGAGGTTTGGAAAAGAAAGAAAGGCTGGGGCTAACTTGAGGCAACCCCCTTGGCCAGAATGTTTGATTGGATATAGTTCCAAACATCAGAAAGTTTTACTCCACTGGGTTCCAGCCAGCTCTCAGCCCACATGATCACTGTGAATCAGATCCAAACCAGTTTGAACAAAGCCTGCCAGTAAAATGTGACGAGACAGTACTTCAATATAATCTCAACTTATAACTTCTATTGCTTTATGGACCCCCCAGTATCTTTGTTAGTTCTAGCACAAAAAGCTCATGGGACTGCCCAGCATGTCTTGTTCTTGCTTTTCAAAAGTGATCCAGATGATGGGCCAAAATTACATTCTGGAAAGGAGACATTTACAATATTCTTGGCTATTGGACTCAATGTAGCCATATGAGTAATTGGCTACCATTGCTTCGTCCCATCTCTACTGGCCTCCTCCATTTTCCTTTTCTGAAAATCAGTTTTGAGTTCTTTAGAGAATCAGCTTTGGGGTAGCAGAAGGAACCCTAGAAGAAACATCAGAAGACTTAGGCTCATGTTCTGCCTCCATTACTTGAACCTTATTTTTCTTTTTGGAATTAGCCAGTCCTGTTAGGATTGGATGTCAGATCAAGTGTTAAGTTTTTAGCAAATGTAGAGTCAATGACATCATTAATCTGACTGGACCTGGAATCATCCTTTCCAAAGGATGTTAGCTTCATGGTCCCGGGCAAGTCACATAGCCTCTTTAAGTTTTCTTATCTTTAAAATGGGGTTAGTGATAAGTTGCAAGTAATACTCTGCTCTTCCTCCTTCATACGGTTCTTGTGAGGATCAAATAAAATAATATTTAAATCTAAAACTGAACTGACTTTTGGTACACCATGTGTGTGTGTGTGTGTGTGTGTGTATGTATATATGTGCAAATCTCTTGTGTCATCATAAAAAAACCCTCTATGCTCAATGAACTAGAGTTATTATTGTTTCTTCTAGGGTTGGACACACTCCACAAAACAGGTCCATGTGATTCCTGTGATGCAGGGCTCAGAGAGGGCTTCAAGTAACTCGTATGCCTCCACATTTTATGTCTCTCCTTTGGGCCCCTACTCCTAGGAAAATTGGAATAGTACATCTCACTCCACAGACCATGAGACATCCCACCTTTCCCTCATCTGTTTCTTTGTATAAGACGATTCCTAAGTCTTCCCTTCTTCTGTTCTACTTCCTGGAGTCTCAGGGCTCAGCTGGCATGCTACCTACCACAGGAAGCTCTTCCTGATTCCTTAAGTTATTAGGGTTCTCTGCCCAGCCTGAATTTAGTTTAGATTTACTTTAAATATATATATTTTTGCTTATCTATGTACATGCCCTCTGTTCCCAATCCCATCTCCCAGTGAGCACACACCTCTTACAGAAATGTAAACTCCCGAAGGGCAGGGGCTGCCATAATTTTGTATAGATATTTGCATACTAGGGCTTAGTATAGTGCCTAGTTTCCAAGCATACACTTAATTAGTACTTGTTGAATTGTATTAAATTGAATTGACCTCTGGCTCTAGACTCTCACATTTTCATAATTTTGTGAAGGCAACTGACAGGTTAAGTATTTATTAATCAATTCTTTTAATACACAGTCAATCAAAAATTATTTATTGACATTATTATTGGTGCTCAACATCGAACTCTTAACAAAACCTTTGGAAAATTTTCAGATACCATTAAATTTCTCAGTAATTTCTTACATTTCTTAGGTATTTCAAAGCATATGTAAGATTTTTAAAAATATACTTTAATTGATTTCTTTTGGTTTTTGTATCACCAGAATTTATCCTGATATCTCTCCTCCTCTCTTCTCCCAGACAACCATCCCATATATAAAATAATATATTTAAATAAAAAATGGAAGAGAGAAAAAAATCAGCAAAATCAACCAATACATCAAAAACATCTGAAAATATGTGCACTGTGCTACATGAGGGGACTTGTCACTTTTGCAAATGTGTGTGTGTATGTATGTGTGTATTGTGGGTATCTTATCATAATTCATCTTTGTGACCATGCCTGTTCTTTGTAATTCTGCAACATTTGCTTTCAATAGTTTTGTGGTTGTTCTTTCCATTTACATTGATATAATACTTGCTATATTGTTTTCTTGGTTCTTCTCACTTTACATCAGTTCACTTAAGTCTTTCTATGCTTTTTTGTATTCATCATATTCCACATTTTTATGGTACAGTAACATTACATTAAATCCATACACAACAATGTGTTTAGACTTTTCACAATTTATGGGCATCTAGTTCATTTACAATTTTTTGGTATGGAAAAAAGCAACACTAATTTTTATTTACATGGAACTTTCTTCTTATCAATGTCCTACTTTAACATTAAGCCTATTCATGAAATCTCAGGGTCAAGGTGTATGGGAATTTAGCCACTTTATTTGCATAATTCCAAATTACTTTCCAAAATGGTTTTCTACTGATTCACAGCTCTGCCTACATCGTTCACATGGGTCTCTCTTCCCACAACCTTCCAACATTGACTATTCCCATATTTCGTCATCTTTGCCAATTTGCTGAGTGTGAAGGAAAACCTCAGGATTGTTTTGACTTGCATTTTTCTTACTCTTAGTGATTTGGAACATTCTTTCATATAGCTGTTAATAGTTTGTAATTTGAGGTGAAGGGGGATGGATGGGAACTGGGTAGCACAGTGGATGAAATGCTGGGCCTGGCAAATTTGACCTAGCTGTGTGACCCCGGGCAAGTAACTTAACCCTATTTGTCTCAGTTTCCTCATCTATAAAATGAGTTAGAGAAGGAAATGACAAATCACTCTGATATCTTCACCCAAAACAATTGGGGTCATGAAGAGTCAGACATGTCTGAAAAATGACTCAACAACAAATTTTTTTTGAGAACTGTTCTTTTGTGTGCATATCCTTTGACCACTTAACCATTGGGGAATGACTTTTGGTTAGATAGATAAATGTATAGATATAAATATAATATACATATAAACTAACATTTATATATCTTACATACTAATGTGAAAAATTTGATAAAAAGATTGTCCCCCATTCAACTACATCCCTATATAAGATGTTTATACTTAAGCATGTGTTTTTTTCCCCTCTCCTAATCATTTAATACCTAGCTCAATTGTCCACTACTCTCATAATGGAGATGAAATTATTGCTAATTGCAAGCTTCTTTTTCAGTGTGAAATGATTTAATTTATACCCCTCTTCCTTGATTTCCATAATTACATTAGAAATATTTGCAAATAGATACCTTCTTGTTAGCTTCTTTTGCTAATGTGTCTCCATCCTGCCTTTCGGTTCCACTATGTATGTGATACCGAATTTTCTTGCTACTAGAATTTCCCTTATTCCATGAAAAGAGTTTCTATCTTTTTCTCCAACATTCTTCATTCCACTCCCATTTTATTAGGCAAGAAGTTTGGCCCAGTCTCAATATTTAAAATTTACTGAGTCAGATTTTCCTAGTATCCGAGGAGCTCCCTATAGTTCTCTAGGTGCCTACAGGGTGACATTAATTCAATTCATCAGGGTTATCATTTTGTGCCATGTAAGTGTAACACAACTCAAACCTGGAGTATTTGCTTAAGACTCTTCTCACTGATGAAGAGAATGATGATTGACATGGCATGCCCACATATGGCATGGAGTAAGTATGAGAACCTAGGAAAAACAAGATTTTCTTCCCTCTAGCCTTGAGAGAAGATACTTGTGGTTGCAGACTCTCTTTGGACAGAAACCCAAAGAGAAAAAGAGGAGATTTTGGAAGGTAGACATGTCCCTGATTTCCAGCTAGCTTTTCTAGCCACTTTGGGTAATTTCTCTTTGGGTGAGATCAATGACTTTGTCTCTCAGTTATTCACCATTTGTGATGATCTTTTATATAACTAGCTTTTGATGGGAGGTCATGCCTTCAGATATAAACTTAGGGAACTCCTTCCTCTTTAAGGAAAAAGAACTAGAAAAACTGCTTGAACCTAAGGGGGAAAAACGAAATAGTATTTTCCTTAAGATTAACAATATTTGGATATGATTCTCATCTGGTATCCCCACTCCAAAGAGAGCAGAGTGACTGGCCTTATTCCCCCTTCTCCTGCTCCCCTCCAGGCAAGAATCAAAGTCTCCTTTGGAGATGGATAGGCAAAATTCCCAATATATCTAAACAAAACCTTCCCATAAGCTGCATTTAGACAAACCCATGTGGGTATACACATAACCTACATGGGCACCTCCAAACCCTACACGAGTGTAAAGTGACAAGCACAAAAAACAATGAAACTTATTAGAATGTGGTAGGAAGGATTTGAGAAGTTGGTTTTGAGAAGTTATAAAATGCAAAGGAGAAAAGAGAGCTAGCTTTTTTCGTTTGAGAAGGGCTTATTGGACATCTATAAAGAACAATGAATTTAGAGTCAGAGACCCTAGGTTTGACCTACGTGACCTTGGGAAACTCATTTAACCTCTTTGGGCCTCAGTTTCCACATATGTAAAATGAGAGAATTGGACTAGATGAATTCTGAGGTCCCCTCTGCAGATAAATTCTATGACTGTATAATTTGGAGTTAGAGCTAATCATCCAAAGACCTAGCACATCAGGGAGATGAAAATCAAATTAGTCAACTTTTAATAAAGAATTCAATTTATGTTAGTTGAGATTTGAACCAACCAATTAGATGATCAAATGTGACCCATGTCATGGCAAGTACATGGCCCGTTGTATGTTACATAGAGGGGATGTGGTCCCCAAAGATGTGAACACAGTGATTGCAATCCATAAGAAAAAGTGTATGATTCGGTTTGTGGATTGGTATCCAACTGAATTCAAGGTGGGCATCAACTACCAGCCTCCTACTGTTCTACTAGGTGGTGAACAGACAACATGCAGAGGGCTGTGTGCAAGACCACCATGAGTACAGAAGTGTGGGCATGGCTGGACAATAAGTTTAACCTGTTGTGTGCCAAATGTGTCTTTGTACACTGGTAAATGGGGGAGGGTAGGGAGGAAGGTGAATTCTCAGAGACCCAAGAGGATTTGGCTGCTCTTGAGAAAGGTTAGGAAGAGGTATGCATTGATTCCACGGAGGCAGAGGGTGAGAAAGGGGAAGTGTACTAAATGGAAGAGGAATACCAGAGTCTAACTTGCTAACTGAGTAGATTATTTGTTTACAAATGAAAGTTTCCATCTTAAAAAACCCCAAAATTATTATCTAAATACGATACTAAGATTATAAGTGAAGGGAACTTGATTGAAAAATCAGGCATAAGTTTTCAATTATATATTTTCTTATGCTTATCTGCACTCAAAAAAGAAGCCAAGGAAGGAAGAATATAAAGTAAAATTATACAAATTTTATACAGAATTTGTATAAATTTTATACAGAAGTACTCTAGAGGGGCATACTAATACTTGGACTTATTTGGGCACATATAGTTGAGGAATTTAATGGAATAATTGAATAATTTGAAGTATCAGGTAGTTAGCCAAACTGATTAAAATGGTATTTTGTTACCAGTGAAATGCGATTACAATATGAAAGATTAAATATTGTTAAATGTATGTATCCTTGGGAAAACAAGTGGGTCATTAATTTTTTTTTTAAAAGTCAATCAAACTGGTTGTTTCAAACACAAACTGATGTGTAGACACATTTGCATTACCCACAGTTGTAAGGCAGCATGATTCAGTGGGAACTTTGATGCATTTGAACTCCTAAGATATGGGTTCAAATCCTGAAATTTCCACTTGTTCCCTATGTGACCTTGGACAAGTCATAATCCCTCTGGACCTCTGTTCCAGCTTCTGTGAAAGAGGTGTTTGAACTACACGGCCTCTAAAATACCTACTAGCTTTAAATCTATGATCTTAAGTCTAACTAAAGTGGAGATTCATCCTTTAAGAAGAAGACATTCCATAATCTCTCCCATCCCCCACTACTACCCCAATCTTTGTCTATAAAGGGTGAATAGAAGCTAGGATGTTGAGAATCTGCTGTGTTCGGCAAACATGTTATAAGAGATCCAAAAAAAAGCAGAGAAACTAATTCCTTGCTTAAAAAGCTCCCACTATCGTTGGGAAGAAAAGTAGCAAGTATAAAACAGGCAGAAAATGGTACGAGGTAAGAGCAGAGTAAAATGTGTGTGTGTTGTATACTTTAAGTGGTGCAGTACTTGAGAGAAAAGAGTGCCCGCCATGATTTAGAAGAAGAAAGTGAAATTTCAAGTGTAGTAAGAGCTGTCCCTCCCCCACCCCATGTGTCATTGTGTGGCTCAAAAGGAGGTAGCACAGACATCGTTCTCCCCTGTGTTGTCATCCCTTTTAGGCTATAGGCTCCTGTGTCTTCTTGATTTCTGTATCTTTTTTTTTTTCCTGTGCTTAGGAAAGGGTAAGGATTGATTGTCACTCAATCAAATCACCCCGCTCCTCTTTTTTTTTTTTTTTTAAAGCAATTGGGGTTAAGTAACTTGCTCAAGGTTACACAGCCAGGTGTTTCTGGGTGGGTGCTAAGTGTCTGAGCCCGGATTCGATACCCAGGTCATCCCAACACACTGGGGCTGGTGTTCTTACTTGCTGTGCCACCTGGCCACCCCCTCTTAAAGTAATTGACAAGATGCTGAGGCCTCCTCCCTCCCCACCCACATCAAGTGAGAGAACATGTTGTGATTGCTCAGGTGGTGTGGACAAGACCTAGATCCCTTTATTGAATCAATGACTCAGCCAAACATAGTATTTAGACTAAACTTGAAAAGTCCCTTAATCAAATTTAAATGTTTCTGAAAGATGTTGGATGAATTGGAATGATGCTGCATTTGGTGAGGGACTTTGTCCCTCTCTGTGGGGCTTATGTGAAACAAGAGAACTAGTTTGGAATCAAGGGGTTGACTGTTGTTGTTTGTCTTTTATTTTCGAAGAAGAACAATAACATCACAATATTGAATTCAAGGTGTAGTGTGTTCGGCTGCAATTGATCAGTCCAGTTCATTAGAAATTTGGAATGAAGGTGGTTCCGGATTTGTATAGTTCACATTTCCTTTGTGCTTCTACAATTCTATTTTGTTTATAACATACAGCAACATGTTTAATGTAGGTATGCCATGCTAGGTGGTCCTGCGACAGCATCTCCCACATCTCAGTCAATACTAATGCAGTGCCTGGCACTGATTCCATCCCAGCAGAGATCTATAAGGCGAGGGGTCCACTGCTCATAGAAAAGTTGACTGAAATCTTCAGGATTATATGGCAAGAGTAAGTTATCCCCCCGAAGAGGTCAAAGATGCTTCTATTGTCTATCTCTATAAAGAAAAAAATAAAAGGCTGTCCTTTGATAATCACAGCAGAGATTTCCCTCTTAGTGGTTACCAACAAGATTCTTGCCAGAACCCTCTTTAATAGGCTGATCCTTCATCTGGAAGAGAGTTGTCTGCCCAAAAGCCAGTGTGGCTTTAGAAGGGGCTAAGGAATGGTCAACATGGTGTTTGCTTCCTGACAATTCCAGGAGAAATGCCAGGAGCAGAACAGAGGTCTGTACACAACATTTGTTGATCTGACCAAGGCCTTTGATACTGTCAGTCATGGGGGCCTGATCACGGCAAAATTTGGTTGTCTGGAGAAGTTCATCAGTACTGTACGTCAGTTTCATGATGGCATGCTCACGTGGGTTCTGTATGAAGGACGATGTTCTCACACTTTCCCAGTCACCAAGGGAGTGAAACAGAGCTGTGTGGTTGCTACCATGCTTTGCAGCATGACATTTTCTGTGATGTTGTTCCACACCTTCAACAAGGACAAAAATGGTGTCAAGGTCAATTTCTATACTGACGATAAAGTATTTAACTTGATTGATTATTTATCAGTTTAGTGATGGAAGCCTCTTGCAAAGTCCCTGAGAAAGAATCACTTGGGAGGAGAGTAGAGAGCCTTGACCTTATTTTTCTTAAACCAACTCACCTTTTACCTATCTCCTTTGCCTGGAGGATGACATCATGATATTTGCAAACTTAAGGTTTCAGGATTTGGACTTCTCTTCAGCATCCTGTCCTATCAGTGTCCACAGAATGACTGAAGGCTGCCTCTTCATTGGGAGCCAAGGACAGACTGGCTGTGATGAGGAAAAGAAGATTTAATACTCTGAAAGGAACCCAGCATAAAAGCTACACGACTCCCAAGGGACCCTAGCAAAAGGAATTCCTGGAGTTTTGGGGTAATCTCTTTGCCACATTACCTTGAGCCCACTTTCCCCTGGGCTCTGTTATATGTTGGTGGAAGAATGTGTCACACTTTTGGAGGGATGTTTTGTATGAACTGTTCTTACTAATCACCTTAGTAAATATTGCTTTTTAAAGCTAACTAATTGATATTGACAAATAATGATGGAGCAACACACATTTGTGAGAGCTCCTGAGCATTACAAAGATATCCCAAGTCCCTTGAGGTGCCCCTAGAACTCTGAGGGGAGATACAACCACCCTCTGGAGACCTGATCTACCATTGCAAATGGAGGTTGGGAGTGTAGCTCAGAGGACTGCTACATAGCATGGTGCTCTGAAATACTACAAATGTTTATTGAGTTGTATTGACCAATACATTGCCTTTGGGTACTACTGAGATCATCTATTTTTATAAGATTATGTTCTCTGGAAATTTTTAAGCCCTAGTTTAAACTTTTCCTCAGGGCTAAGAATCAGCACAGTTAAGTCTTGTTACATAGCAAAATATGACAAAATCAAAATTAAGGAGATGATTTAGCAGCATCTTAAATAAAGTGCTTCAAATTATGAAGGGGATCTTTGCGAGGCAAGAGAAATAAATGGAGAGAAAATGTAAGAGAGCAATATATCCTCTTTGTTTCATTCTGACATTGATAAATGGTCAAATCAAGGAGAAAAATTTTAAATAGCTACTTTGCACAGCCAAAGTATGGAAAGCAGCAATGTGAGTGGCTAGCACTTACAGGCTGTAACTAGTTTTAAAGGACTATTTTGATTAATTCAATAGCTATTAACCACCCCACTTGTGACATTAACCAACTTGAGAACAAATCTTCAGAAGGCAGGTTTGAAATTATTGGCAGGCTGCAACTTGGAAGTGGGTTATATTCCAAATTTGTGTTTGTAAGTTGGTTATTTGGATTTGGAACACAATTTTGGGCAACCTCAATGTTTTCATGGAGACTAAGGCTCTAACCTAGCGCACAAGAGTCAATTTAAATCATAATATATTCTAAATATATACATATTAATAATGTTATAGAACTTGATTGACACATGTAGCAGTGTGTTTATGAGGAATGCAGTCAGTGTTCCAATTTGAGATGCTAGCACCATATGATCCCCAGTGGTCTGGAATTAATCTTCCTGTACCCACCACACCTTCTAGAGCATGAAAATAAGATCTTATGTAGTTTCAAGACCCTGGTAGTAGTTCCATTGGCTTAGGACAAGGGCTCAGTACAGGAGCTGGGGGCAAAAGCTGGTGGGGTCTTAGAGACAAGCACAGGGGTTCCAGGGAGTAAGAAATTGTTAGAGGCTGAGGTTCTCTGTCCTTGTAAATTTCCAAGGATATTTCCTGATTCTGACTGATTTTTTAATGCACTTTCTTTTTCTTCCATTGACTTTGGAGATCGGGTGGTTCTTTTCCCTTACCAATGCCATCAACTGTTGTTTCCAATCAGTCAACTAACAAGCATCTATCAACCACTTACTGGATTCCTTACATAAATTCCTTTTCAGGTATTCTTAAGGGATCTGACAGATATCAACATGGAAGAGGAGAGACGGTGTAGTGTGATAGTGAGCGTTTCTTTGAGTCAGAAAGACCTTGGTTTGAGTACTGCTTCTCACACACACTATGGGACTCTAGGTAAATCATTTATTCTCTCAGTGCCCCAGGTAACTCTCACTGCAATAAACTTTGGAGCAGATGCTCATCTGTTCTGGTAGAAAGGTTTCCTCATGTCAATGAAATGACAGGTCCTCCTGAAAAAGAGAGAGAGAAACAAATGGAGAAGTAGTGATGAGATCTTCTGTTCCTTATTTTTACATTTAGTCAAAGTCACACACAAGTACTAATGGGAAGTCTTTGTAAACAAAAGAGAGACAAAATTGATAATTTTAGAGGACCACAACAATTAAGTCACATGGATAAAAGCAAATTCCTTAAGGGCAAGGACAATATTCTTTGTCCTTGTAACCCCTGAACCTAGCACAGTGTTAGTACATGTTCAGTCATTCTTCTGTAGTGTCTGATCCTTTGTGACTCCATTTGGGATTTTCTTGGCAAAGTTACTGGAGTCGTTTTCCATTTCCTTCTCCAGCTAGTACATAGAAGGTGCTTAATTAATGCCTGTTGATTGATTGATGTAGTGAAGAGATGGATAGTTAAGTAGTGGGATTGGGACAGGAGATGGTCTCAGTGAGACTGATATTACCATTGGTATATGTGGTGGGGGATAGGAAAAACCAGCTGTAGAGTTAGGTCTCCTTTTCATGCTCCCCTTTACCCTTACCCCTACAAGACCTGCCCCTTACAGTACCACCATCTCAGACTCCCATCCTTTGTTGGCACAGTGGTGAAGTAAGAGAGTTGGAGAAGAGAGGCAATGGTTCCAATAAGAAGCCAATGGAGGGGAAAAGGGAGAGGGGAGGGAAGGGAAATCCCAGGTATCTGCACTGGGGAGGGGAGAATCCCTGTGGGCAGTTCAAAAGCCAGGGGACATACCTAGTAATTTCAAGGGTACAGAAATTGGGAAGTGCCTGTGTTTAAATATTCCTTTTAGAAAATACACTAGTTAACTGTGATTCTGTGCTTTGCAGGATTTGCCATAATAGTAATTTCTCTAATCCTGCCTATTCTTAGAAGGAATTGTGAGCTCTTTATACAAAGGATTTATAGGATACAAAGTGAAATTCATTTACTACTTCTGATGAAGCTCCATATAAAATACAGATAATATTTGTTTGCATTTTCTCTGCATTTGTACAACTGATATTTAGCATCTCTGTAATTACATGATACTGGGTCTACATGAAACTTATTTCAGTTTCTGAAGCCTCAAAACACTGTAAACACATTCAGCTTTTGCCTTGGAATGTGGATATTAGGTTACTTTGCTACGTAGTCCAAACTATCCCCTCACCCAAAGAGTTGAATACTTGTTTGCTTCATTATTGTTATTATGATGGTGATGATGGTGATAACTATGACTGCTTTAGGGGTTGTTGCTGGCTTCAAATTCAATCTCCTTTGGATTTCCTGCTGCTTTTAACCAGACCGCACACCCAGAGGCTTTGGGAGTCTCCTGATGAAAACTTCCTACCTAGTCAAGTCCTTTGGAAACCTTGAAGCTGTCTACCCAAGAGAGCTATTCTTGGTTCATTTTTTGTTGCTGCAAGCCACAAGATCAGCTATGAAGAACAGTATTTTATTTTGTTGATGTATATTTTGATTTGTATGATGTTGAAAATGTTGAAGGAAGACTGCCTCCTTTTAGCAACCTGGTGTTAAAATGAAGTCATTCACTCATTTAGAACATCAGAAACATTTGGGAATACACACACACACACACACAACACACACACACACACACACACACACACACACACACACACACCCCCCCAAACATACACACATACATACACTATACACACTCACATACCACACATACACACTCACACATACACACATTTACACACCACACATGCATACGCACCCCGCCCCGCGCCAACAGCTTCCCCTGTAATTAACATTTCAGAATCCCTTAGAAAGGAGTGAAGAATGGAAAAAGAGATACAGAGAAAACCTTGCAGTAGCAATAGCAGCTGGGTACTATGGAGAACTGTAAAAATGAGCCTAGGAGAACTTAAGAGCTAATTCAGACTTCCATGCTAAGAGTTACAGGGGATGATTACAAGGGATAACTCACCTGTGGTCTAAAAATCATCTGAATGAATGAATTTATTAAGCATTCACTGTGCGCAGAACACAATCTGCCAGCCCTGTAGCTGCTTACCCTAAAATGTCCCTTCATGACACTGCTCCTCTTCTCTCATTGGTGAGTTCCTCCTGGAACCTCCATTTTATGAAAGCACCCAGAGAAGTCTGCTTTCATTCTCTTTCTGGCCTGATTCCTGGCTTTATGGATCTCACAACCATGCCCTTGCGCTGGGCACCTTTGTTCCCTCCCCACCCCTCTTTCAGCTCCCTTTCTGGGTGCTGGGCGTGTTTTCTCCCCCTCCCCCATTAGAATGCAAACTCCTTGAGGGCCGGAACTGTATTTCTTTTTTGCTTGTATTTGTGTCCCCAGCACTGGCACATAGTAATCACTTAATAAATCCCTTCCTCTCTTCCTGTGGAGTTATAGAAACAAAAATGAAAAAGATAGCTCCTGCTCTCAAGGACCTTACTCAGACATCACATATAAGGCGGTGGCAGTCAGAGGGGCATTTTGGAGTTACAAGAAGAGTCGAGCTAGAGAGAAGCGGAATGACCCACCCTTTCTAGTAGCAGTGGCAACATGGAATTATGGTTTTAGAAATGAGAAGAGGACAACATGTGGTGAAAAGCTGGTATTGGGGGAGAGTGAAGTGAAGTATGGTTGGAACAGCTAGCCTGATGTAGGGGACACATGTGAAGCGGTCCCAAATCAGGATGGCATGGGGGAGGGCAGAGTGAGAGTTCCAAAGCCGAAAAGGTAAAATCCTCCAGGACGTGGTTTCTGTTCTAGGCAGCAAGGTGTCTGGAAAGAACATGGCAGTAGAGTAAAGCTGAGTATAGCAGAAACAAATGGGAGCATGAAAATAAGTTATGTGTTTATTTATCTCTACTGTGGAAATAAAGAAATTGATACAGCAACAACAAACAGCTATAACTGTTAAGTTAGAGATACATACTCCCAAATATGCACCTAGGAGGTTTGTCTTTTTTTCCCTTCTGTGATACTCTAACTGGAGTATATTCCTATTTATACCCAGAAAGTTTGTTGATATTTATTCCTTTACTAAATCATAGTGCAGTTTTGTTTTTTAAGTCAAAGGTATATACAGTGTGTTGAATGGTCTATTTCCCCTGCTTCAATTTGCCAAGCCCAAAGTCAGTCTATCAGTTGTTTCTGTCACCCTAATTAGGCCCCTCTGCACGAGCTGGTAACTGAGCCTCACATTGTACCATAGAAGAATTAAAAAGCTGCTCCAGGACGCATTCTAAAACCTCAACCCTTTTTGACGTGACAACTTCCACAGGGGAGTTTGGGCCCGTGTGGTAGCAACACACATGGTGCCTCTTGCTGGGACTGACTTTTCTGACAGTGAAGTGTTGACACAGGGGACTCTGTTCTGTTACTCACATTGAAAAAGTTTCTGATTTGACCTGAAGTTGGAGTTGAGAGCTCTGGCAGCAGCATCCGTGTGCCCTTCTCTGTGTGTGATCCAATCAGTTTGACTTCATCCAGCAAAATATATTTCCTATTGTTGTTTTCATCCTGTCCCCTTTAATCTGCCTCCAGCACCCCCATAGACCACTTAATTGGTTCCCTCTAACCAGCCCTCTTTAGCCTGACAGGATAGCTCTGTGTATCTAGACCCCTTTAATCTCCCGGCTGGCTTGGCACTGTGCGATAGTCTCATATTTTTCCAATGTCAAAAAGCAGATTGTACATCCTGGATGATCTTCGTACTAACTTCTGTCTCCCTCTTAGAAACTCTAGTGGAAAAACAGCTGTTCATCTCAATTAGGTTTTGATTGCTAATTAGCATCTACCTGTCACTATTATTCAGCTTTCTCCAATGTTCCCTTCAGCTATTTTCCATTCGACTGGTACACCTGGTTTCCATGAGAACCATTTAGCTCTCTCCCTGCCCAACCAAAGCTGCCACCTATTCTGCTGCTAAGATAGTGTCTTTCTGGCACACTGTTAGTTTGCTTGTCTGTTTCCCTTCACCTGGCTTTCTTTTTTTCATTTGCTGACCAGATTTCCTATTTTATAGGGAGAGCCACCCAGTTCCTATTTTTCCCCCAGTTACTTTTTTTTTGTGAAGGAGTTCCATAGGATCTCTCCAGAAGACACGTTTGGCAAAGAGAAGTCCTTATAGACAGTCTCTAAAATGCTACTATTTATGTGGCCCATTTTTGTTATTACCATCACCAACGAATGTTTCATGGGAACTTAGGAAATGCATGGTGCTGAGCGAGGGAAGTAAACTATTCTTCATGGTTTTAGGACCTTTGGGCATTTACTCAAGCATCCTGCTGCTTTTCTTAATTCTTCAGATGGACTTTTCCTACTTCTTGTGTTTCCTCCTTACAGGAGAGCAAGTGATCCTTCCTGCATCGTTTTTTGTCTCTAGCATTGAACATGGGCTCTTATGTGTTATTTATTCATAATTTAAGTGCCTACTGTGAATGAATAAAAAGCATTTATTAAACACTTATTTTTCATCAGGCACTTTGCTAAGCACTGAGGATACAAATAGAAATAGCAAGCCTGTGCCTGCTCTCAAAGATCTCACACTCTAATTGGGGTAGATAGACAACACATAGTATGTTCCTGACTCCACTCCCTTCTGTGCTTCTGGGTAAGTTGTAGGCCCTGCTTGGTCTCATGGAGGGTCCCTTGGGTCCTTGTGCTGACCTTCACCACCTCGGTTTAGGACCACTTAAATCTTTAAGGGTCAAAATAATGGATTTTGGGTCCTGTCTGCCATCTCAGCACAGCCTTAGGAATCTCAGAGTCTGGGTGATCTTTGATTGATGCTCCATAGGCCTTCTATGTTCCCTGAAACTTTTTTTTTATTGGAATTGAGCACTAAACCTTGTAGCCTATATATGTCTTTTCCCCATCTTTGCTGGTGGGTCCCATTTCCTGAAAGCTTTTCAGTGTTTTTTTTTCTATAACTTAATTTCTGGGGTGGAAAGAAAAGTCATTTCCCACTGGATTCCTTGATCATTATTCCATCCAGTAAAAACCTGGAGGGTTTTTCTCAAGTAGGTATGTGGGAACTGGATGAACTGCTACCCTTTCAGGTAGCCTTGTTGTCTGGAAGTCCTGTTGAAGCAATTAATTAAAGTTGCCTACAAGGACAAGGTGGGAAAACACTGAGCCCATGTAACCCAGACTTATTGGGAACTCAATCTAACTTTCAACTCACCACTTGTGAACAGATTACCCCTCAAAACTTTGGAAGAATGATTAATCCACTTTTCCCTATCATACTGGTTATTAACCCTATACCATCTGTTGATGGCGCAGTGGAACAGAGCTTTGGGCCTGGAATCAAGAAGACCTGAGTTCTTTATCTAGCCTCCGACATTTGCTGGCACCCAAGAGTGTTATATAAATTTTAGATATTATTTTTTATTAATTTACTTGTTATGTGATGTTAGGCAAGTTACTTATCTCCTCTGGATCTTAGTTTCCACATTTATATTATGAGATGGTTGCCTCTGAGGCCTCAGTCTAGATCTATGATGCCATGATATCATGACCTTTAAGCTTCCTATCATATAAACATCTATGATCTATCAATAGCTGATTTCAATACATATGTCCTCTCATTTTCCATCAATCCCTTCTTTGCCTTACATGACAACTCTACCCACTATATTTCTCCAACATGACTAGCCCTAATACTATTTCAAGGAAAGGAGGTCACCTTTAACCTTTTCCTCTAACTTGTCCAACCTACATCCATTGAGTAACCAAGTCTTACCAGTTCTTCCTCAGTAACATTTTACAAATCCATCTCTTCCATTCTCAATGCCAAACACGGAGTATAGTCCCTGGACATTTTGAACCAAACAATCTCCATTCAGGCCATCACATCTATTCCCTCCCTAATGGAAAAGTGGATGCAATCCTTGGGAACTCCCCGAGACTTAAAAGGCCTACTTTGGTCTTATCATGCTTAGTTCTAGGCCTCCACAATATTGTGGAAAATCTCTAGCCTTGTCATCCCACTTTCTAGCTTATTTCATGTATTGTCTTCCCCCATTAGAATACAAGGTTTCGAGGGCCAAGACATGCTTTTATGCATAAAGTAGGTACTTGACAAATATTCTATCTATTTGTCTATCAATTTATCTATCCATTTTTAAATCATCTCTCTCTAGCTCTCTGCTCATCTATCTATCTATCTACCCTTATTCCCCTCAAATCTGAACTATGACAATAATCTAATTATGCCATTGACAGAACTACGAAAGTCAGGAGAGGAAGGTGATCTGGCGCTTAGCACAGTGCCTGGCACATAACAGATTCTTAATAAATGCTTATTGATTGATTGGTTTTCAGGGGACGAGGGTAAATCTGACCATAGACATATCCAGTTTGAGATGCTGGCAGTACATCCCAATGTCAATGTCAATGATGTCAGAGGTTATCTTAAAATTCCCTGCAGGAATGACAGTTGAGCTCAGATGCTGCTGGAACTGAATCTCTGAGTGAATCCTCAGGGGCTGGATTTTGAAGTCAATAAGGCTTGATTGAAGTCTTACTCATGGTCTTAGTTTCTGCCAGAGGCCTTTGGAGGGGGCATTTAAGGAAAAGAGGTACTTTTTGATCCAGAAAATCAAATCTGATCTAGGGGTTCTGGCTCAGGGAAGTGGGTGTTTATTTTGGATTCCAGTGGTTTAGATTGTGTGTGAATGCTTGACTTTCCTTGTTTTAAAACCCTTAATAATATGCCTCTGTTCAGCTGAATTTGTATAATAAAACAGTCAGAATGTTAAAAGTCTAATAATAACAGAAAAGTAATTCATAGTTAAGTTGCCCTTCGGTAGCTGGGGACAATGGAACACGCCAAGCATACAATTAAACAGATCCTCCCTTTTTTTTTTCTTAGTATTCAAGGCCAGCTCTAAACCATTCCCTGCCTTGATGTTGGTGGCATGTGCCACCATTTAACATTGTTTTTAAATTTAGTCCATGTTCCCAAATGATCTTTCCATTTTTTTTGATGATGTTATGCATATTGCCTTCAGTCCACAAAGCAAAATGTATTCTTCAAAGAATGAAATCTAATTCTGCTATAAAATTCAGGCAGGCTTGTTCTGAAGAGATGCTAATGTCTCAGTGCTGCCTCAATACACTGAGGGACTGATAAAACTACAGGAAAGACCTGAAGAAGCTTACTTAACAAGTTAAAACAAACAAAAAAACCAAGTCATTCCTCTCCACCCACTCCCTTACATCACATGTAGGATATAAATGGAGCTAAACTCATAGGATCATAGCTTTAGAGCTGGAATGGACCTATGTGGTGTTGTTCAGTCATTTCAGTTGTGCCCAACTCATTGTGACTCCATTTAGGGTTTTCTTGGCAAAAAGACTGGAGTGGTTTGACATTACCTTCTCCAGCTCATTTTACAGGTGAGGAAGCTGAGGCAAACAGGATGAAGTGACTTGTCCAGGGTCACACAGCTGGTAAGTGTCTGTGGCCAGATTTGAACTCAGGAAGATGAGGATCCCTGACTCCAGGCCTGGTGCTCTATCCACTGCTCTACCCAGCTGCCCTAGGAAGGAACCTAAGAGATCTTAGTCCAACTCCATTATTTAGCAGATGACAAAACTGAGTTCTGGACAAGTGAAATTATTTGCCTATGATCATGTGGGTAGCAAACTGAAGAGTCAAGATTAGGACTCAGGTCCTGACTCCAAATCCTTTTCCACTATGTTAAATTGCTTGTGTTAAGATTAAAATTCTAAAGTCTCTAAGCATATGATATTTCAAGCAACAGTGCTAGTCTTATTCCCCGAAACCCTGTAGTTCCTTGTTTTTTTGTATGAATGAAAGTAATTTGGTGTCCATGTTTATTCTGTCCTAACCTTTTGTTTTTTGTTTAAGAAGCCCATTAAAGAATTAACAACAGGCAGGACAGCCTACAAGTAAAAATAATTTTCTTTGTAGAAATCAATAATTAGTAATTATTTACATTTTAGTCTATAGAGGTACAATGCTTACTTATCCCTATAATGTGTGAAATGCATGAACTGACACATTTTGATAGTTTTCTTTTACAAAACAAAATATACATTTTTTGTGTATATGTAAAGTAAGTTTATTTAGGGTACAAGGCTAACTGTTCCCATTGGGAAATATATTCCCAAAGAGAATGCTATAGGCAAAGGTGCTTCTACAAGTATGAACTTTTGACAGAGAGGAGTGAAGCACCTTAGAGAGAGAGAGAGAGAGAGAGAGAGAGAGAGAGAGAGAGAGAGAGAGAGAGAGAGAGAGAGAGAGAAGGGAAATAGCATGGAGTCAGGAGGCATGGAGTCAGGAGGCAGTTGAATCCAATTGCCTCTGCTAACAGGAGGGTTTCCCCACCCCTACCTTAGTCCATGCCAGGAAACAATGCACAGGTGCCTGCAAATATAGTTTCTGTCCAGAAAAGACCATTTCAAGACTTTAGTGCTTTCTAGATATAATACTGAGAGGCAATGTCCTTCAAACCTTGAGTATTATAGATATGAACCTTGGTCAAGTTTGTAACACCTTCTTACCCTCCCAGCTTGGTGGCCAAGTGATTAGACTCCCAAACCTGGGTTTTGGTTTTAGTTTTCTTTTTTGCTAGTCTGTGGCACTGTGATAAATTGGCATGGGAAACAGAACCAGGTGGATTCTGAACCTACATTCCCTGAAAGTTTGGGAAGTGATTGCTTGTACAGTGGATGAAGAGATTGCACTTTCCTTGATTCTTATCTATTGTTTATATATCTCGCATCCTAGTGTAAATAAATGTCAATTTGTATTATTAAGCTACTTCAGGATTAATTTCTAGCTAATTGGGGAAGTTCAGATGGGGGCTCCTGAGATGTGGTCAAGAGATGCTGAAATTGAATGCCTTCTACGAATGTGGCACATAGAAATGCTGTAAAGGTAAGGGAGAAAATATGCTCTGATGTTTCTTTGAGAAGCCACATTTTGGGGCAGGTAGGTGAGGTAATGCCAATTATCTGATCATGAGGCCTGGCATCAGGAAGACCTCAGTTCAAGTCCAGCCTCAGACATTTGTTACCTGTATGACCCTGAGCAAATCATTTAACCTTTGTCTTTCTCAGTTTCCTCATCTATAAAATGGGGATAATAGCACCTACTTCCCAGTGTTGTTGTAAAGATCAAATGAGATATATTGTAAATAAGATATATTTGTAAAAAAAAATAAACCTTAGCACACTACCTAGCACACAGTAGGCTCTATGTAAACATTAGTTATTATATACATGCTTTCTGTAGCTCAGGGCCAGCAGAAACTTATCTCATTATCTGAGTCTCATTGTGTGAAATAGTGTCTCATAACATGTCTCATATAAATGAGCTAGAATGGAGTATATGTTTTCCATTTATATCCTCCGCATAGTGAATTTGAGATCAATTTGACTTTGAAACGATCTTTTTTTAATGACGTTTCCATCATATGGGCTTGCTAGAAGGGAGTATCAGAGTCAGCACACATCACCAACACTGTTTTTGTAGTTGATTAGAGGCAGATATCTGGGTAAGGAAGAGCTTTGGGAGGGGACAGTAAGAAGTGGATGATATCCACAGAACCCACACACAAGTAGTCCACATGGCAGGCACAGAGATGAATAAAACCCATATGTTCTGAGTTGAAACTTGGTATTTGAGTTTAACTGACTCAAATATTTTACCTCAAATATTAGAAACCCAGGAAGCTGTAGTAAACATTCTTTATTAAGCAGTTGACATCTATCTTGAACAGAGTTGAAAATGAGGGGAAGACAGAGTCAAACAGAGTAGAGTATATATGTATTACCTATACCTCTGCATGCCAATTTCCTGTAGAGACAAATATTCCATGGCACATAGCCAAGGGGTGTGTGTGTGTGTGATGTGTATGAGTGTGTGTGTGTGTGTATGTGTATGAGTGTGTCTGCTACTACATCCTAGGCACTGTGCTAAATGCTGGGAATACAAAAAGAAAGAAAAAGAAAAAGACAGTTCCTGTCCTCAAGGAGCTAACAATTTTACAGAGGTATATGACACATAAAAAGAAGCTGAAAATAGGAGGAGGAAGGAGAGAAAGGTATTTTGTGTGAGGGAATTATGGGAAAAGGTCAGAGGAGTGCAGCCAGGTGGGAAAAGAAGAACCATCCTTTGTTCCACAACATATAGACAGATAGAAATATATATATATATATACATATCTCTTGATAGATGGAGATGCACACACATGCACACACATGTGCACACACATACATTTGGGGTTTGACACTTGAGTGCTATGTGAGGAAGTAGAAATGGTATTAAAGGTGAAGTCAGAAAGAGAATCTGGATCAGAAAGAGAAATCCATCCCATAGAATTATTCAATTTGAGGGGTTTATTATCAAAATATCTAAAAAAGAAAAGGAGAAAAATTTGAAATTAGAAAAAATCATGAATAGTATTATTACTAAAGATAGTGAATACATGAGTAATGTTCAATAAGATTGACCAATATGTATTCTTTTTAATCTTTGTAAAACTTTCATGAGAATAATCTACATATATCAAAAACACCCTTTGTGGAAATATGAGAAGGGAATAGGTAGGCAGCAGACCTCATCTTCACTGACCAACAATTACCTGAAAGACATAGAGAATAGAAGATCCTGCTATGTTTATTGCTTATTGATACAAAGTGTGAGTTTAAAAAAAATATTGGGGTGGCTAGGTGGTACAGTGACTAGAGCCCCGGCCCTAGAGACAGGAGGACCTGAGTTCAAATCTGACTTCAGACACTTGACACAATTACTAGCCATGTGACTTTGGGCGAGTCACTCAACTCCAATTGCCCTACAAAAAGCAAAAAAAAAAAAGCATACAAGATTCACTTATACATTCAATCAAAGAAATTACTTTGTTCAGTGATACTCTGATTTGTAATATTAAAAATAAGTGACTTCATTTTGTTTTTTAATCACCATTTAGTGAAGCTAAGTTTCAGTTACTTGTAAGTCATTTGATTTAAAAAAAATTTATTCATTCTAAGTTTAAATATAAAACAAGAAAAGAAAAAACATTTCTATACAATCAGCAGAACACAGAGGATTCAGTATAAAACAATAAATTTCTATTTCAAACTTTTTTGAAAACTTATATAATAAATACTCCACATTGTTTTCAAAGCTAACCAACTTTTCTGTGCTTCCTTCTAAGTTTTCTTTTGTTCTCTGCTTATACTTTTTATTTTATTTTTTCTCCCTCCTCACCTCACCTTAGAGAAAGTTATAATTAAACACGAATATATATATACATATACAAATAAGTAAGCTCATATTGTACATATTTCTATTCATCAGTTCTTTCTCTAGAGGTGGATGGCATCTTCTTTCAAAGGTCCAAGTATAGGGGCAACTAGGTGGTGCAGTGAGTACAGCGCCAGCCCTGGAGTCAGGAGGACCCGAGTTCAGTTCTGGCCTCCGACACTTAACACCCACACAAAAAGACTAGCCGTGTAACCTTGGGCAAGTTACTTAACCCCAATTGCCCTCCAAAAGGCAAAAAAAAGTCCAAGTATTTCCATCTTATTATAAAGTTAACCAAGCAAGCTCATCATTTCTTATATCTCAGTAGTATTCCATCACAATCATATAGCACAACTTGTTTAGCCATTCCCCAATTGAAGGGCACCTATCATTTTAATCAATCTGATAGATATAAGATGATATTTCAAAGTTGTTTTATTTGCATTTCTCTCATTAGTAATGATTTAGAGCATTTTTTCATATGACTATATATAGTTTTTATTTCTTCATTGAAAAATTGCCTGTTCATATCATTTGATCATTTATCAGTTAGGAAATGACTTATATTCTTATAAATTTGACAAAGCTCTTTATATGTTTGAGAAATAATGAGACCTCCATCTGAGATATTATCTATGAAACATTTCCCCCAATTTTCTACTTTCTTTCTAATCTTGGCTATGCTGGTTTTATTTTTAGATTTAATAGAATTGAAATGATCCATTTTATACCTCAAATGCTTTCTATCACTTGTTTCTTCATATATTATTCTCCTCTTCATGAATCTAATGGGCAATATGTTTCATGTTTTTCTAATTTTCTTTTGGTATCTTCCTTTATATCTAGTTCATGTATCCATTTTGGCCTTATCTTGGTACATGGTTTAAGATATTGGTCTATGCCCCATCTGTGCCACACTGATTTCCAGCTTTCTCAACATTTTTTAAACCAAATAATGAATTCTCATCCCCAAAACTTAAATCCTTACATTTGTCAAACATAACATTATTACTGTAAATTGTATGTTTACTCTGTTTCACTGACCCACCTTTCTATTTCTTAGCCAATGCCAGGTAGTTTTGATATTTACTGCCTTATAATGTAGTTTAAGGTCTGGTACTGCTAAATCTCCTTCCTTTACATCTTTTTCCATTAGCTTCTTTGAAATTCTTGACCTTTTGTTCTTCCAAATATGTATTATTTTTTTCTCTAACTCAGTAAAATAATTTTCAATAATTTAATTTGGGTGGCATTGAATAGATTAGGTAAATGTTTTACTATATTACTTTTGCCTAACCATGAACAATGAATATATCTCTATTTAAATATGACTTTATTTGTATAAAGAGAGTTTTATAATTATGTTCATGTAGTTCCTGGGTCTGTTTTGGTAGGTATACTCTTAAGTATTTTATACTGTTTACTATTTTAAATTGATTGAAACAATATTGAATAATATTGGTGATACGTAGTGTAGTTTCCCTATATATCTCTTTTAATTAAATCTACTTTAGCTTTAACTTTGTCTGAGAGCATGATTGCTACCTCTGCTTTTTTTTACATCAACTGAAACATAACAAATTCTACTCCAACCCTTTATTTTACCTCTGTGTGTATCTCTCATTTTTTAATTGTGTTTCTTGTAAGTAACAAATTGTCAAATTCAGACTTTTTAATCCATTCTGTTATCCATTACTGTTTTATGGGTAAATTCATCCCATTCCCATTCAAATTTATAATTACTTGTGTATTTCCTTCTATCCTTTTTTCATCACTATCCTTCTTGTCCCATTTACCCTTCCCCTCCTCATGTATCTAATTTATTTCTAGATGCTACCTTGCCCTCCTGTTCCTTAATCTACCTACCCCTCTAAGAGTCCCTTCCTTATCCTCTCACTCACCTTCCAATTCTTGCTCTACACACCCTTCTAAAAGTCCCTCTCTTGTCCTATCCCCTACCCCTCTTATTTATTTATTTTTGCCTTTTGGGGGGCAATTGGGGTTAAGTAACTTGCCCATGATTACACGGCTAGTTTTTTTTGTATAGGTGTTAAGTGTCTGAGGCCAGAACTGAACTTGGGTCCTCCTGACTCCAGGGCAGCACTTTACTCACTGTGCCACCTAGCCACCCCTCTTATTTCTTTCTAAATTTAGAAGGCTTTCTCTCTTTAACCCATTTCCAATGAGAGTAAAGTTACAGCCATACCAGCCCTGTACCCCTCCACTTGCTTCTTCTGTCTCAGTTCTTCTTTTCATATATTCTTTGTATGAGATAATTGCTCCCTTTTACCTCTACCTAATCATTTTTATTTTTTAGAATTATCCCATCACACTCAGCTCAGTCCAAGACTTTCTTTCAAACTGCTCAAGTAATAATGACAGTCATAAAAGTACTGATAACATTTCCACATATAAGAAGTAAACAATTTGACCTTATTGAGTCCCTTATAATTAGTCTTCAATACTTACCTGGTATTTCTCTTGGCTCTCATATGTCAAATTTTCCATTAATTTTCTGTTTTGTTTTGTTTTTGGTTTTTTTGGCTGCAAATACCTGAAAGTCTTTCAGTTTTTTAAATGTCCTTGTTTTTTTCTATTCAGGATTATACTTAACTCTGCTGGGTAAGTTACCCTTGGTTGCAACCCTTATTCTTTTGTTCTTCGAAATACAGTGTTCCAAGACCTATGGTCCTTCAATGTAGAAGCTGGTAGGTCTTGTGTGATCCTGATTGTATTACCATCATATTTAAATTGTTGTTTTTTCTTGTTACTTGCAATATTTTCTCCTTAACCTAGGAGCTTTGAAACTTAACTATTATATTCCTGTAGGTTTTCCATCTGGCATCTCTTTCAGGTGATGAGTAGTGAATTAGTTTTAGTTCTGCTTTACCTTCTTGTACTAGAACTTTCAGGGCAATTTTCTTTAGTAATTTCTTGTGTCAAGAAATTTTGTTATCAAGATTCAGTCCCAAGGTGTGAGAAATGATGCCCCATGCCTCAGGTACTTCTTATTGTTATTTTCTGAGCTCTGTCTGGGCGCCCAACTTTGGCACTCCTTACCACCCCAAGCCATAGTTAGGGCCTCCAGCTGCACCGACCTACAATGATCTTGTGCCCTGCAGTTCCTCTAGCGACTGCAAATTTCAGCTCTCCTCTCTTCCATGGAACCAAAACCAGGGACTCCACTCTCTTTCAAGTGCCCACAGCTAGCAGGGTCCCTGATCTTCTGTTACTGCACTCACTTAGCACATACTCATTCTCTCTCACATATAGCCATAGCCTGGAACTGTGTCTGGTCAGTGTGGCTGGGCCTCGTATCCAGTGACAGAAGATGAAGCTTCAATCTTCCCCTGTGTTACTGTCCAAACCCTACACTCTCTGTAAGGTGAAAGTTCCTGAGGCCAAGGTTGCTGATCCCACCCAGCTGCACCCAGGGCTTGTGGTTTAGTGATTCAGCAGAGTCTGCCTGGAGGGGTTTGCACTTCAACCAGGTCAAATGTCCACCCCAAAGGTTAAGTCTTTCCAGAAGTCCTCTCAAGTGGTCTTAGGAGGATGACTGCTTTACTAAAACTTTTATTTATTTCTGTTGCTTTATGTTCACTTTGAGGTGATGTTCTATCTTTTTTTGTGGAGGAAATTTGTGGAGCCTGGAGTTTTCTGACCTACTCAAGACACCTTCCCAGAATCCTCTTGATTAATTTTAGTTACCTTATTTTACTTTACTACTTTTCCCCACTGTCACCTGACCACAAGAATATCCCTTTTCCCCTTACCTTATTGCCTCCTGATATCCTCCACCAATAAAAAAGCTGGTGTCATAATCACTTTATCCAGTTTTTCCTGTTTTTCCCTCCTTTCAAATTGGTTTCTAATCAATATTCAATGTCCTTGGCTACCTAGAGCCTTGGTCCTGGATTGTTATACAGCTGGCATGCATTGCTTGAAAAATCATTGTATGGATGATACTCATTTTCTTCATTTCAGTGTAACAAATATCAAGCAAGGCATAAAACAGGGACACATAGGCTCACCAATGATGTCTTGTGTGAAATTCAAATAGAAGAGGGATGCTGCAAGCATGGTGTCATTATCCAGATGTTCCTTTTTGCAGATAATATTGTACTTATTACTTCAAGCCCCATAGTTCTACAGGATCTTGTCTATGAATACACATGACTACCCAGAAGTGTTGGCCTAATAATTTACATAAGGGAAAATCAAATGAAGAATGTCTATTGTCCAGGCTGTTATAAATTTGGATGAGCAAGCCTTTGAAATAGTTCATTAGTACATAAAACATGGACAGACATTTCAGATTGGCATTGACTGGGTCCAGATCTGAACAAGAGGATGAAAGCAGGCTGAATTACATTTGGACAATGGTACATTCACCCTCCCCAAGCTCCTCCCTGCCATAGAAACACATCTTTTAAAGAAATCAATACTTTCCTAGTTGTGCTATAGGGTTACAAGTTGGAGAACATATACATCTCTGAAAAATCAAAGTTACAGTTGAGCCAAAGGACGGAGATTCATGTAGGCAATATGTAACTGCAGAATGCTACCATGATGGCTTCTATGTCATGCTCCATAGGAATAGCTACCCCTTAGGCAACAAATAGCTTTAAAAATCTCTTACTTTTAAAAGATGAAAATTCTTCCTGCTTTCATTATGCAAAGCCTTCATGTGTGGGGGGTATTCAGAGAGGACTACCACACCTGGCATGAGGGCTCACTGAGCCCTTTTTAGGACTCCTTCTCTACCTTCACCCAACTCTCACCTGTGGCTCAAAGAAATTGTAGCATGAACAGTCATCAAACCTTGGTAAAAACCATCTTGGCAGATGGGTTAAACCAGGTTAAGGGTAACTGATAGACCTCAAATCTGTTGTTGGATCAGGAGGGTGCCTACCCCAAGCATGTGAAAACTTCTCCAGGTGCAATGGGTGGATGAAAACAGTTTGTTTCAATGACCATTAAGGCAACTGAGGCAGGTGTTGTGGCGTGCTAGAGCTTGATCAGACATCTAGGATGCCAAGATCATCCTCTGCACCCCAGGCTATTGTCAGTTGTCCTGATTTTTGTCTTGCTACTGGACTTTGATGATTCTGGAAGAGAGAGTGAGGTCAATGACTTTGTGCAGCTGTGCCTCACTTAAATCTAATTCACAGGCAAGTCATCACTTCACTCCATGATGTCTTTGGCACCCTTCAAAACTAGAAGATGAGCAATGATATGCAAGAGATGATGTAAAAGATATTTAGGAAATGTGATTGGAGGAGGAGGTGGGCAAGTCATGCAGCAAAAGGTCAAGATACCAGGCAGCTTAGGCAGCTGCCTTGGTGCCCACAAAATGGTGGCAAAGGCCTCAAGGATTTTAGGTAGATTCTCTATGGAGGATGTGGAAAGACAAGATAAGACTCATATAGGAGGAGAAGACATGGATGAGTTGTTCTAGTAGAGGGCTAATTACAGATGAAACCATGTATTCAATAAAATATTGAAGTCATATGAAAGAGGACTCAGTTGTTCAATTTGATCCCAAAGGGCAGAGTAAGGAACAGAAAGTAGAAGTTGCATTAAGGCATATTTGTGTTCCATATTCAGGAGACAAACCTTACAACCAGGCTATGCAGAAGTGGAAGGACAGACTAAGGATTAAGTGGACTCAACCATCATTGGAGGTCTCCAAGCAGAGACCCTTGTGCAGGATGTTTGTAGAAGGGATAAACATAGAGGTTGGCTTGCCTAGATAATTTCTGAGGCCCTTCCAAAAATGGAGATCCATTTACTCTATGAATTTGGACTCTACTATTTACTAACCATGTGGTCTTCAGTGAGTAACTTAACTTCTTTGTATCTCAATCTCCTTATCTGTAAAATGAATGAATTGGACACTTCTATTGTAAAGTCAGTTTCAAGCTCTCAATCTTGAGCTATCACCTCGACTCCTTCCATTAGATAATTGTGCTCTACCCCTGAAACCAACATGGCATTTGACAAGATAGCTTTAGCCTTACCTCACCCGGTTAACAAGTCTCCAAAGTGCTTCTTATCCATCTCCAGCCATGCCATCATGATGCTTTCCCCTGCTCCCCCCCTCCACCATCTGCCATCTTTTTACCCTATTTATATTCCCTTGTAATCATTCCCTTCTATTTGTTGTCTCTCCCATTAGAAAGCTGATTGAGGTTAGGGACTGTTTAGCATGTTTTCATTTGTATCCCCAGTGCTTAGCACAAAGCCTATCAGATAGCAGGTGCTTAATCAATGTTCTGTCTATCTATTTCTTTATCTAATCTAGACTCTCAATTCCTTTTGCAATCTTGTCTGAGTGCACTGTGTGGGAATGGAGAATGCCTAAGTATCATCCTGGATAGTTATTGGTTCACAAAAGGCAACGTGGCTTTCTTTCTTTTTTTTTTTTTTAATTTTAAGTTGTTGCACAACAGGCATTGATTCAATCCTGGAACACGGAAAAGAAAAAATAAGTTTCCTTCTTAAACGCCTGATATCTGGCAGGGATGGGGTTAAAAAACACCCAAAGACACAAAAGAGTCTTGAAGCAACTCCCCACCTCAGCAGGCTACCCAGTGAGAGGAGATAAGCAGGTGCTCCTCACAGAAACGCTGATGTGCATCATTGGCGATAGGCAGCTGAGTCCCTGAGGACTGGGCTGTGCAACCCAATGGGACTGGATTTCAAGAGTGAGAGGGAATGGATATATGAAATGAGAGCTAGCTGCTGCTGCTGCATCTAACTTTCCTTCTTGCCCTTACAATGAGAAGAGTCTAGCATAGAAAGCTGGGACATACCATGCTTGGAGGGTGGGGGCTTGTGGGGGCTGACAAAGAAGCATACATGCTAGTCACTATGGAAAATATTCCAGCCGTACAGAGGCCCGGGAAATGCTGATGAGTCCCACCTGTGAGTATCAGGCTCTTCACCTTTCAGCAGAGAGGGAGTGTTGGAAGGCTTCTTGGATATGGTGGCCACATCAGAAATGCCCTTCCTTCTCCCCTCTAGTCACTAGCACCAATGTGTCCTCCTTGGCAGGTTCTTGAGGAGGCGGGGCAATGATTCTACTTACATAGTGCTGGAAAGTTACCAAGCACTTTACATCCATTATTCCTTCTAGTCACTCTTTGATGCAGGTAATAACCCTCATTTTACAGATGAGAAAACCAAGCCCAAGACAGGCAAAGCTGGAATTTGAGCCCAGGACTCCATACTTCTTCTCAGGAAAATACATCCTACAAGTCTCAGCATCAGAAGGTCCTCAATAGAAATTCCAAAATTTTCACAAAATCCTTGTGCAATCTAGAAAGCATAAACCCCCTGCATTCTGGGCTGGGCTTGACTCAGGCCAGTCCCCTGGTGGTTTAGATTTGATATTGGAACAAAATGAGATATCCATTAACAACTGTCAGCAAAAGGAGATTTACTTTAGGCATAGCAGAAGAAATATATTCAATATGTGATAGGCCTTGAAGACAACAGGAATTGCTTCAGTTGAGCTTCTTGCCTGAGTTGCTCATTACTCACCACTGGCCAAGAACCAGAGCTCCCCATGGTCACTTTATCCTCAGGAAGTATGGTCAACAGCCTGAGCCTTGAATCCCCAAACAAAGTTGCTGGAACTAAACATAACACTCCAGGTGTGGTCTGGCAAGGACAGAGTAGAGTGGGACCTTCACCTCCCTCCTTCTGGATGCTCTCCTCTTATCAATGTAGCTTAGAATCACATTAGCTGTTTGGCTCACCATGTTACATTATTGGCCCACATTGAACTTGTGTGCACCAACCCCCCTCTCCAAAAATCTTTTTTACAGAGGCAATATTGTCTAGCTATACCTTCACCATCCGGTACCTGTGCAATTGATTGTTCAAATTCAGAGGAGAAGTTTACATTTATGCCTAATGAATTTCATATTTTTCCACCATAGTCCAAATTCCAATGCCTTAGTATGGCAGAAAACCATACTAAGCAACCAGCTCTGGCAGGTATCACCAAGGTAGAAAATTTTCAGTTATGGGTTTAGCAGGACCAGACTAGCTAAGTTTAGTAAGGCCCATTGCCCTTGCACTCTGATCATTGACGAATTTTTTCATCCACCACAATTCTTAAATACCATATACTAATCTACAGAGGGTTTGCAAATTGTATTGGTCATTAAGGAGTATGCATGAAAACACAGATCCTCAAAGAATTGAAATAAATTTCATGGTATGAGATGGTCCCTAGAAAATCAGCCCTTATCTTGTTAGAGACTATTCATGATTTCTCTGCCTTTCCCTATGCATAGTAGACTGGGAGCTTCCAGAGTTCCAAAGCTCTAGACCAAGTGTCAGAAAGATCTGAGTTCAAATCCAGCCCCAGATACTTAGGTAGCTGTGTGACTTTCACTATGCACAGTACCTGGCACATGGCCTAGGCCCTTACTAGTTGTTGTTAATTATCTGTTTATTGCATGCTTTTTGCCTGAATTTCTTGCTTGCATATATTCTTCATAGACTGAATGTTTGAATGCAGGTTCCTTGTCTTTTAATCCCTCTGTTTACTGCCCAGTAGAGTGCCACCGATGAATAAGTGGTTTAATTCATTCTATTCTATGGTGATGAAAACACCTGCATGGCATGCAAGTATATGACCAACAATACCCAAACTGTGCTACTCTTGAATTGAAGAGGTTATTTTCAGACACCAGCAGATTCTCCATTGAGATACCTTCAAGTAGAATGGCTGCACTGATAAACCAACCACATTAAAATTATAAAAATGCTATTATGCTTTTCAAGGTAGAGTCAGGTCTCGTTAATCAGAATTGGTTTGCAAAATTCCATTTGTTTCTGCATTTAAAATAATGTCAGGTTGACAAGGCTTTTGTTCCCACAGTCTATCAAACAGACTTTTGCTCTAATCTGTGGGATGCCCAGACAATACAGATAAACCAAATGCGGTTTAATCAATTCTGACTTTTCTGATCTGACTGATACTTTTGCTTGGATTTTGATTAATCAGATATGTATGGGATGCTCATGCTTCATACAGCAGTTGTGACAGGTACGACTTGGCTTTTCATTCATGCAGTAGGATTGCCATAACTGGGAGATGGCCTGAATCCACTGACAACATGCCACTAATTGAACTTCTTTTCTTCCTTTGTTGGAAGCAACAGAATTGCCTGTTGGCTTTACATCTCTGAAATGTGAAGTGTGAAGCAGGACCCATGTGGTTAAAAGTCCTTCTTCCTGGGTTCTATGAAGCATTGTTACTGGCTGGAAAAATGGAATGCCCTTTTGTATCCTGATATCATCCCGAAGCTCTCGACACCAGAGGATCTCTGAAGAGTTCCTTGACCTTCTGGAGACAAAAGAGCTTTGGAACAGTGAGTTCAGAGAAGAGAAAGCCAGCTAAATAAGAAAAAAAGTAAGATCAAAAGACCAGAAGACTAAGCATGTTAGGCTGACCAAAGTATGAAGCAAAGTTTTGAGTTGAACTGGCAATCAAAAGATCTGGGTTCAAATCCCAACTCTTTTTATTGTGCAAGGCATTTAAACTCTCTGAGCCTCAATTTCCTCCATTATAAAACAAGAAGATTGGGCTAGATCACTCCTAAGTTCCTTTCTAGCTCTAAATCTATCATCCTGTTTATAACCTTCAAACAAAAATTAGAAGACACAAATCTTTGCAGGATAGGGAAATTAATTTATGTAGGTAATAAGGTAAGTGTTTCCCTCTGTCTTTCAGTGCTTTGTAATTCCAAAGCTAAAAGAACATTCCTATAGAGATAACATTCTATCTATCTATCTATCTATCTATCTATCTATCTATCTGTCTGTCTGTCTGTCTGTCTGTCTGTCTGTCTGTCTGTCTGTCTGTATTTGGAAAGAGACAGACACAGAGATCTATATGAATCTATATAAATATATATTTCTCTGTGTGTGTATGTGTGTGTGTGTATGGTAGGGAAATCTCCATATATACCTATATCTCTATAGGTATATATGGAGAGTGGTACAATGGATAGAGAGTGATACAGTGCAAATTGTATGGGTCATTAAGGAGTATCCATAAAAACACAGATCCTCAAAGAATTGAAATAAGGGGCAGCCAGGTGGCTCAGCCAGTAAGAGCACCGGCTCCAGTGTTGGGATGACCTGGGGATCAAATCTGGGCTCAGATACTTAGCACCACACCCAGAAATAACTGGCCGTGTAACCTTGAGCAAGTTACTTAACCCCAATTGCTTTAAAAAAAAAAAGAATTGAAATAAATTTCATGGTATGAGATGGTCCCTAGGAAACCAGCCCTTATTCTGTTAGAGACTATTCATGATTTCTCTGCCTTTCCCTATGCATAATAGACTGGGAGCTTCCAGAGTTCCAAAGCTCTAGACCAAGAGTCAGAAAGATCTGAGTTCAAATCCAGCCCCAGATACTTAGGTAGCTGTGTGACTTTAGTCACATCATTTAACCTTTGTCTACTTTTGTTCCCTTATCTGTCAAATGAGGTTAATAACAGCATCTGCTTCTGAGAGTTATGAAAATAAAGGAGATCATATTTGCAAACCTTAAAGCACTATAGAAATGCCAGCTGCTGTTATGATAATGAGTCCAAGCTCTCAGAATCAAGGGGAAAGACCTCAGGGGCCAGCCAGTCAAACCCACACCTGAACAGGAACCCTCAAATTAATGAGATCCCAAATAGTCACCCTGCTTCAACTTGAAAACCTCCAGTAAAAAGGAACTCCCTCCTTCCTGAGAAGTCTAATTGTTAGGAAGTCATATTAATAGTCAGTCTAGATCCGCTTAAATATGCTTCTCTGCAACTTCCTGACATAGCTCTGCCCTCTGGACCCAAGTGGAACAAGTCGAATGTCTCTTCCAAATGGCAGCTCTTCAAATACAAGAAGATAGCTGTTATTTTCCTACCCAGTCCTTCTCTCTACAAACTGAAAACTATTTGGTACTGTCTAAGAAATAGAGTGGTAGATTAGTGGAATAGGTTATATACACAAGACACAATAGTCACCAATTATACTGTTTGATAAATGCAAAGGCTCTAGCTTCTGGGATAAGAACTCACTATTTAACAAAAACTTCTGGGAAAACTGGAAAATAGTGTGGCAAAAACTAGGCATAGATGTTGATCTTATACCCTACATTAATATAAAATCAGAATGGGTACATGGTTTAGATATAAAGGCTAATACTGTCAGTAAACTAGGAGAACAAAGAATAGTTTACCTGTCAGATCTATGAAGAAGGGAAGAATTTATGACCAAACAAGAGATAGAGAACATTATGAATTCAAAATGGATGTTTTGATTACATTAAATTGAAAAGGTTTTTCACAAACAAAGCCAATGCAACCAAGATTAGAAGAGAAGCAGAAAGCTGGGAAACAATTTTTACAGTCAGTGTCTCTGACAAAGGCCTCATCTCTAAAATATATAGAGAATTGAGTCAAATTTATAAGAATACAAGTCATTCCCCAATTGATAAATGGTCAAAGGATATGAACAGGTAGTTTTCAGATGAAGAATGAAAACTATCTATAGTCATATGAAAAAATGTTCTAAATTACTATTGATTAGAGAAATGCAAATAAAAACAACTCAGAGGTACCACATCATACCTACCAGACTGGCTAACATGACAAAACAGGAAAATGATAAATGTTGGAGAAGATGTGGGAAAATTTGAACATTAATGCATTGCTGGTGGAGTTGTGAACTAATCCAACTATTCTGGGAAGCACTTTGGAACTATGCTCAAAGGGCTATCGACCCAGGTATACCACTTCTAGGTCTATGTCCTAAAGAGATCATAAAAACAGGAAAAGGACCCACATGTACAAAAATATTTATAGTAGCTCTTTTTGTGGTGGCAAAGAATTGGAAACTGAGGGGATGCTCATCAATTGGGGAATGGCTGAACAAGTTGTGGCATATGAATGTAATGAAATACTATTTTGTTATAAGAAATGATGAGCAGGTAGACTTTTGAAAAACCTGGAAAGACTCATATGAACTAATGCTGAGTTAAGTGAGCAGAACCGGAAGAACATTGTACACAGTAACGGCCACATTGAGCAATGACTTTCATAGACTTGGCTCTTCTTCGCAATGCAAGGATTTAAGACAACTCCAAAAGACTCATGATGGAAAATGCTATCCATATCCAGAGAAAGAACTATGGAGTCTGAATGCAGATTGAAGCATACTCTTTGATCTCTTTTTTCTTTTGTTTGTTTTGCTTTGTTTCTTCTTTCTCATGGTTCCTCCCATTGGTTCTAATACTTCTTTACAACATGACTAATGTGAAAATATGTTTAATATGAATGTATATGTAGAGCCTATATCAGATTGCCTACTGTTTTTGAAAGAAGGGAGGAAAGAGACAGGGAGAAAATGGAAAACTCAAAAGCTTATGGAAGTGAGCGTTGAAAATTAAAAATGAGTAAGTTGTTTTTTTTAAAGAGAGAATGCCTTTCTAATAACTATGACCTCTACTTCTCTCACAATTTCTCCCTCTGTCGGTTCAGGTGAAAGAGAATTTGAAACAGTTCAGAACAGTCCAGCTAGACTGTCGGTGTTTCAGTCCATGTTGGTTTTTTTCCTCCTCTCTTGGGGACCCACCCCACCTTGTGTTTTTTTCCCCTTCATATCAGACTTGACACCATGCCCTGATTTAGAATTACCAATAATTTTCATGAACAGATAGGAATTCACTCCTAGGTATATAATGAAGGTGTTGCATAAGACAGGACCTGGCAGCTATTTCCACCCCTCCCTTTATGCCACTAGATACTTTGCAATTTATCAATAACCTTTCTTTATGATCTTGTGGCTAATTTTGCAAATAAGATTGCTTGAGACATTTCAAACCATCACTAACATAAGATATGTGACATGCCTGCATTTTCCCTTCATCTATTCATAATCCTGTCAAAAAAAGCTATTGTGCTGAGATGATGGGTTCTGTGGGCGCCAGAGCTGCCTCTTGTTCCTGATCCCATCACTCTCCTGAAAAAGATTTTAAAAGAAACAACACAAAACTCAGGCTCCAAGTGATGTTTACTGCATAATCATTGCCAGGCTTGTTCCACCACCCCATCCCCACTTTCTTGGAAGATCAAGACATCTACCTGTTAATCTTCTTGGTTTACCACAAAATCCTCAAGCTAATTCATGATGATTATGACTTCAGTCTCATCATCTGCCAGGATACCCAGCCTCCTTAACTTGAACTATATCTTGTGTGAAGAAGGCCAGCTCCTTTGCTGCAAATTCTCTCTCACACTATTACAAGAAAAGAGTCTGCAAGACTAATGAGTGGAATTGACACTTTCAGTGGAAAGCCAGTACAAGTATAGTAGAGTGAGCTCTGGGCTTGGAATCAGGAGAGACTTCTGTCTAACTCCCTCTTTCAAATCTGACTAGTTTAGTTCTAGCTCATCTATTTACTAACTGTATGAAAATGGAAAAAGGCACAGCTTCTCTGAACCTCAGTTTTGTCATCCATAAAATGGTGACCTTGGACAAGTCACCTAACCCTTTTTGCCTCAGTTTCCTCATCTGTAAAATGATCTGGAGAAGGAAATGGCAAACCACTCTAGAATCTTTGCCAAGAAAATCCCAAATAGGTTCACAAAGAGTTGGACATAACTGAAAATATGACTTAACAACAACAATAAAAGGTAGTAATGATATTTGTAGGACCTACCTCAAAGGACTGTGCAAATCTTAGTGTACTATATAGAGGTCATCTATTATTATTATTTTATTATTATTACAAGATTATCATGTGTGGAAAAAATAAGTCTTTAAAGTATAAGACTGGTATTTTTATCTTTTTAATAGCTTAATTTTTTTCCCAATTATATATAAAAGCAATTTTTAACATTCATTTTTTTTTTATTTTGAATTCCAAATTCTCTCCTGTTATGGGAATGGGAATTTAAGATCTTCCCTGCCTCTAGGCCCTTTGATAGGCTTAAGTGACTCTGAGAACCTTCCTTGATTTGAAAATATGCTCTGCACCCTAATAGGCTGAATGTGGTCACCTGGAACCTGTGGTGGGAGGCTTGTTTTTCAGGAATGCCCACATCCGGTTGCTTTTTGATTGGGCAGTGGGTCAAGAGGGTTGTGACATTCTTTGAGCCAGGAGAAGGCTATATATACCCTTATGTGAGGTTTTGGGAGGGGCTCACTTTGAGAAGAGTTTTGCGATTTGACCAGATGAGACTGAGCAGGTGCTTAGCCCCCTGGCTTTGAAAACCCAGATGCTGGTGCTTCCCTCTCTGGTAGCTAACTAGGTATGGATGTAATGGTCAGACAGTTGGAAGCCTGTCTGCTGATGTTTCTCTGTATTTGTTGTCTGCTTGTAACTTGTTTATATTCTCTGAAGTTCGGGGTGCTGACCTTTATCCCCTGAACTAGGTAAATGGCATATGTTTGATTAAAGCAAGATTGTTAACCCATTTTGATTTGCTTCCTTTAGAAAAGCAGATCTAAGAACCTGTGTTGGCAGCCACCCTGAGGATACTAGGGTGCTTGCTGCTATATCTCCTTTTCCTCTCCCCTGAGCTGGTAAGCAATTTGATATTGGTTATTCATATACAGTCATTTGAAACATATTTACTATTTATAATATTATATATAACTAATATTTATAATATTAGTTGTGTTGTGAAAGAAAGCACAGACCAAAAAAAAAGAAAAATAAAGTTTAAAAAGTATGCTTCAAATTTTATCAGACTCCATCAGTACTTTCTATATAGGTGGATAGAATTTTTTATCCTAAGTCCTTAGGATTTGCTAAGAATAGTTGTTATTCATACTTGATCATTGTATACTATTACTATCGTATGTACAGAGTTCTCCTAGTTCTTACTTTACTTCGCATCAGTTCATGTAAGTCATTCCAAGTTCTTCTGAAAGCATCCTACTCATCATTTCTTATAGCTCATTAGTATTCCAGCATGATGACACACCGCAACTTGTTCAGCCATTCCCCAATTGATAGGCATCCTCTCAATTTCCAATTCTTTGACACCACAAAAAGAGTTACTATAATTTTTTGTACATCTAGGTTCTTTTCCTAATAGACCTAGTAAAGACCAGTTTTTTTATATAACTGTGAAAAGTATTATGCAGTTTAAGAAATTATGGCCATTGACATACATAAACAACTCATGAGATTAAGCACTGTCCCATGCACACAAAGTCTAATTATATATCATATATTTCACATATGTATTTCTACTATATGTATATGTGTGTACAATACATTTAACATATGTCTTAGTATATATGTATGTATGTGTATGTATATATGTATGTGAAGCTGCCCACCCCTCTTGAGCCTTTATTTTTTCAGTTTATTATTTTGGCTTGGGGAAAAAAAGAATTTTAGGGAAAATTCTGTAGTGTGCACCCTGTAATACAACAGAAGCAGCTGGTGCCAGATCTGGAGTCTGGAAGACCTGAGTTCAAATCCAGCCCCAGGCACTCGCTAGCTGTGTGATCCTGGACAAGTCGCTTAAACTCTGCCTGCCTCAATTCCTTAAACTTTAATATCTTTTAAATGGTGATAATAATAGTACCTGTCTTTCAAGGTTGTTGGGAGGATCAAGTAAAGTAATATTTGTAAAAAAAAAAAAAAAAGCACTTAGCATAGTGCCTGGCACATAGTGGGTGTTACATAAATGCTTTTCTTTTCCCTTCCTTCTGTAGGAAGATAGTTCTCTTTTCTTAGCCAGATGATGGAAGTCAAGCATTGGGCTAGGTCTCATTTAGTTCCAATTCCTGCCTGACTCATGTTCCAGGATTCTATGATTTTATTAATTAGGAGAGAGAACAAGATAAGCAGGTGGGATCTGTTGATTTTCAGAAATGTGGATGGGGTTCATATACATATGCTTGGCATTTGCATACTGAGTAACTGGGATTTAGGACAATTTCACCTAAAGAATCGAAGAAGTAGAGATGATAGAGTGGGAGAAAGCAGTGGGATAGAAGGTATGAAGAAGAATCAGATAGTTTTTAGACTATTTATAAACAGCTTAACCAAACACTGAACCCTGAGAGAAGTGAATAAGCATGGCAATTAGACTTTTTAGCACAGAGGTTAAAGCCAAAGGCCAACCAAGAGGGCCACCAGAAAGAACCCAAAGGACCCTAAGGATTGCTTCTGAGAAAAGATGGAGTACCAAGGGAACTTTGCAGTAATCTGCAGAGAGCATATTTTTACAGGTACCAAGTTAACTACTATGAATGCACAAAATATAAATTGACCTCTGTTCTAGAGGACAAGGCTGGAAGATCATCTCTTCAATTTCCAGGTCATCAGGAAAAGTTGATTTTTCCTTGAAAGAATGAATGAAATATTTGAAGGAAGAAACAAAGAAGAAAAAGAATATGGAGAAGAATTGTCACTACTATCAGAGTTTGGAAGCTAGATGACTGTGGCACTGAGAAGGACAATGAGGAGGATTGCTCACTATCTGGAGTGGAGCTTAGTCATGGAAAGGAGGATCTTTCTGTTGAAGGCATGATGGGGAATGTGGTTTGGACATGATACGCCTATAGCTGCTGTCAAAAGAGGGATCATTTTCTCATAGTCAAAGTAAGTCGAGGCAAGTAGTGGTGTTGGTGAATGTACTGAGGGACAGCAATCGAAGAAACTATGAAATAAGGCCTCAAATGGTAGCCAAGCACCAGTAGAGAGGGAATGAGGGCACTGATGAACAGGGACAAAGAGGTTTTTGTTCTGAAAATGCAACAACAAAGACCAAAGCCATATGTCTAGAGCAGTAGTTCTCAAACATTTTGGTTGTAGGACACCTTTGCAGTCTGAAATATTATTGAGGACCCTGAAGAGCCTTTGTTTATGTGGATTGTATCTATCAATATCTACTATTTTGGGAATGTTGTTATGAAAATAATTTTGATCTTTGAACCCCCTGAAAGGGTCTTGGGGATCCCAGATCTTGGGTTGCTGAGTCACACTTTGAGAACCAATGGTGTAGAAAATTTAAGTTGTAAACATTCCACGTCCAAGGATCCTTGATATAAATTATTATGTACGATGTCCTGCCCTGTTAACACGACAAAATGGTCATTGAGTTTACTTCCTATAACATTTTACATGTAGTTACTAAACCAGAAATAACTACCTAGATTAATCTTTACAATGTATAAAATTAAAAAAATCATAATACCAAGAGATTAAAACATGGGAACTATATTAGGCTGAAAAGAACCATAGAAAATGCATAAAAGCTACCTGATCATGTCTGTTACTCAGTGTTCTTAAAAATGCCTGGGAACACTATGCTGGTTTAAGAAACTCCTTGCACTTTCATGAAATATAATAAAAATGTGATTCCAATTTGATTTTAAACACAATTCAAGGCTTGTTTCCTCAATACAAGGCAGCTATTTGTTGACCATATAAGCAATAGAAAGGTCTACTATCTTCCTTGGGAATGTTTCTGGGATGTCTTTGATCTCTCAGACCTGATGGTCACTACCCACTTCTGGTGATTCATATGGGGGCAAATGATGTTACCAGAAAGAATTTAGCATTGCTAAGGATTATGAAATCCTAGTCATGAAACTGATGAACTCAAGGGCACAGGTAATGCCTGTGAATAGTGATTTCACTACTACTGATTGAAAGTAAGTGATTCAGAAGACAATGGCAGATTTGGTTTTCAAGACTACAGTGGAAAATAGTAGAATAATGGGCTTTGGGACCAGGACCTTAAAAGGACAGATCAAAACATTTGCCTACAGTCTTATAAACCTGTTTAAGAAGACTGAGTTGCCAAAGGTATGAGGAAAGACAAAACTTCCCATTTATATCTGTCAAACCTGGGATAGTAAAGAGTAGCAAATATTGGCAAGAGGAGAGCAGAAGAGAAGGGCATTAGTCATGGGAAACAATATCTAAGCAGAAAGCCAACAGTAAAAATGGCAAGATCCATGACTGATCAATCCGCAAACATTTTTAAAGTATTTGCTATGTGTCAGGTACCATGTTAGGCACTGAGGATACCAAGGGGGAAAAAAAGAGTTTCTGACCTCAGAGAGTTTACATTCTATCAGCAAAACAACATGTGTATGTGTGTATATGTGTATGTTTGTATGTATGTATTAGGAAGAAAGACATAAGGTCATTTGGGTCAAGAGTAAGGAGAAGAACTAGGAACTGGGAGATAAGAATAGTTTTCATACCGAAAGTGGCATTTGAGTTGACCATGGAAGGAAATTAAATTCTAAGAGGCAGGGATGAGGAACACCAAGCATGTGAGAAATGCAAGGGGAAGGAAAGGTGGCCAACACAAAGGTTCAAAGTGCCATACATGTAGAGCAGTAAGAAGGATAGTTTGGCTAGATCACTGTGTTCATGAGAGAGAGTAATGTATCATAAGGATGGAAAGGTAGGTTGAGGCCAGATGGTAAAGGACTTTAAATCCCAAACAAAAGAGTTTCTATTTGTTTCTTGAAGTAATTGTGAGCCAATGGATTATTGCAAAGGGGAGAAATGTGGTCATATCTGTGATTTAGGAATTTCACTTTGCTATGTGGAGGATGGATTGGAGTGAGGAGATATTTCAGACAGGGAGATCAATGAAGAGGTTGTTGCAATAGTCTAAGGGAGAGCCGATGAGAAATTATGGTAGAGTGGTGGCCATGTGAAGGGAGAGAATGGAATGGTTGTGGAAAATATAGTAGGGGTAGATATAAGATTTGGCAACTTATCTGTTGATCTCAGATGTCTGTATGCAAATGTACAAACTCCAGGTGACAGGTAGTGTGACAGAAGTTGACCTGAGAGGCTGGAAGACCAAGGTTTAGCAGTGTGCTTGTGAATATTTAACAGCCAGCTCTAAGGGGATGGATGGAGGGAATGTGTGCAGGGTACACCTTTCAGTTTAAGATGCATTATTAACATTTTCTCCAAAACTAGATGGAGACTGATATCTGATTTCTACATGTATCTGACAAACCTGGTGAGAACTGATGATGGTGAGAAGGCTGGACCATTCAATTCATCTTTTGTTTCCATTTTCTCTGTGGTCTGGGAGGGATAGAATTAAAGTGGTTAGCAGGGAGTAGAAACTCAAGTAATTGAGGAGACAGCATCCAGCTGCTGTCTAGTATATAAGTCACCAGAGCTGGAGGAACTATACCCTGAATGTCTGTGATCTTAGAGAATGTGGTTTGGGCACTCACCAGCTCTGCACTTAACCTAGACACACACAAACTCCCTCCATACTTTAATCCTTTCAAACCTTCTCTCTCTTGTGATTGATTGTGGTTTCTCTCACCAGGCATAAACACACAAGCCTCCAAACACTCAAGACAAAGGTTTCCTCAGCCAATCAAAGTATTCCAATTTATTCTACCCAAACATTGACTCTCCATTCACAAACCATTCTTTATCACACTCAAACCAGTTTCCAACCCCTTCACAACCATATAGGCCATGAGGCTCCTTCCCCACACCCTTAAGTAGGATGAGGTTAAGTCCTGGGGAAATTCCTAGCTGGTGTGTGTTTCTACAGCCTTGGAAGTTTGGGGGTAAACAGTTTTTCTTTCCTATTATTCTCGATATCTAATACTTATGTCCATGTTGTTGTTCAGCCCTTTTTTCAGTCATATTCTCTACTTTCATGTCTACATGACCCCATTTGAGGTTTTCTTGGCAGAGATACTAGAGTGGTTTACCATTTCCTTCTCCAGCTCATTTTACAGATGAGGAAACTGAGGCAAATAGGGATAAGTGACTTGCCCAGGGTCACACAGCTAGGAAGTGTCTGAGGCCAGATTTAAACTCAGGAAGAGGAGTCATTCTGACTCCAGTCCTGGCACTGTATTCACTGCCCCCCATCTAGCTATTCTTAACTAATGTCCCTTCTAAGCCTAAGTCCTATGATCCCATGAAACTGAAAGTCAGAGAAGTTGAGTAATTTATCTACAACGAAACATTTGGTATGTCAAAGCTGGGATGTGAATTCTGGTCTACTGACTTCATGTTTGATTCCTATTCTCTTCCACTATATGGCACCTATAAGTTTATACAAATATGTTCATATCTACATCCATATCTGTAACTGAAACTGTATCTGCATTTATGTATGCATACATAGACACACATACACATACATTTTAAATAAGGCATAGCATACCATTGCTATCATCCAATCATGAATGATGTGATCTAGGCCTCTATTTTTTTTCATTTATATTAAATAATACAATCCAACAAACTTATTGAGCACCTGCTTCGTTCCAGACACTGTGCTAAGCACTGAGTATGCAGTTAATCAAAAGATAGTCCCTATGCTCAAGGAGGTTATAACCTAGTGGAGAGGAGAAAGACAACACACAAAAGGAACCAGGAAAGCAAAGTGAGAGGGGAGACACCAGGTGGGACCCTGCATCTTGTTCCATAGAATTGAAACCAGAGCCGAAGATTCAAAGGAGAATAAGCTGAGAGTTCAGTTTCTGCCCTTTTGTTTGTTTTTAGTTTAAAACATTCATTTCCAAAAGATTTTGAGTTACAAATTTTCTCCCCATCTTTTCCCTACTCACCACCCCAGAACAGCAATCCCATTGTATGCCCCCTCCCCCAATCTGCTCTCTCCTATATCCTCTCCCATCCCCCCTCTGACTTTCCAGTAGGGCAAGACGGATCTCCATACCCAAATGCCTGTATATCTTATTTCCAATATTTCTGCCCTTTCTAAAGAAAGACGTTGGGAGGGCTTTGGTGTTCTACCTTCCAGCCCTCTAATCCAAGGAGAGAGGAAGCCAAGAGAGATGGTGTCAATCAAGGCTTGAGTTAACAGCATGGTGGTAAGATTAGAAATGATGATCTTATCCTGGAAGGAGCATCTTGTTTCTGGAGTTGAAACTGGGCAGAGCAGCAGATGCAGAGTGGGGTGACATTTATGAAATGATGGGGTTGGACTAGACAGCCTCGGAGTTTCCTTCCAGCTCTATAAGCCTCTGATGATATCTCTTTAAATCTAGTGATTACTTACATTTACTTCCTTGCATTATAATCTCTGGTTCACTTTGTTTATTACACACATTCAAAGCCCTCCGGTAGAAATGTGAGGCCATGAAGGTTACTTCTATCTGTCTTCACTTATATTGTTCCCAGTAATTTATTGGGAACCTTGCTTCCACTCTCGTACCATGTCTGCAGCTCTCTGTGATGTCTGGGGTAGCAAGAGTGTCAGGGTACTTTCTCCACCCCGAGCTCTACCCCATTGTCATTCTGAGTTTAAAGCACTCCATTACATCAGCAAGTCTATAGGAAAATGGATTCTATCTGTTCTTCAAGTGCTATGCTCTATTTCTGGACAAGAGCCTATTATTTTTCTGGCTTAAGTCAAGGTCAGGAAAGCCAAATCTTAATCTCCAGCCCTATCTTCTTAGGCACTTATTTCCCATATCCTTCCAACCTTCAGCTGGCTACAGCAATGAAAATATCTCTGCAAACACTTTTGCTTCCAGAACAAATCTCCCTCATCCCTTGAGATTCTTTCCAGGTCCCTCCTGGAAATACTATTTGTTCCCTCATGGATAACTAGAAGTAGACATTGGTCATAAGGCTTGACAGATTTAAGGATGATTGGCTCTTTGTCCTGGATTCTTGCCCCTGAAATACAGCACATTTTCCACCAGGCATGTCAACTTGACAGACAGCTGCCTCAGTACCCCTCAGTAGGGAGCCACTAACCATTAGATAATTTTTTTTTTCTGCTTGTGAGCTGTAATGGATCTCCTTGCTCCTGGTGACATTTTATTTGTTCTTATTCTGTGGAGAATAGAAAACAGCTTCCTCAGAAGGTTGCAAATTATTTTCTACATGAAGAGTTTCATACCTGGTTTGTGGCTCCTGTAGTAAGAGGTCCTTTTTTCTTCCCTGTCTCCCCTTGAAAGTGCTGCATCTCCCTCTGCTTTCTTGGTCCTTTTCTCCTCTTCCATCCTGCTCAAGGGTTATTCCTTCCATCCTATCATGGAATACACTATACAACAGTAGAAAGAAGGCTATATTTGGAGTCCAAGGTCCTGAGTTCAAACCCCAGCTCTAGCAATCACCACCTATGTGCTCTCTGGCCCTCAGTTTCTTCATCTGCCAAATGAGGGCATTGCACTAGATGACCTTGTAGGTAGGCCCTGTCCCCTCTGGATTTATGGTCCTATGATGCTATGGCTATAACCTTCCTGCTAAGCCAGAGAATGGAATGGTTTCTTTTTTCTCTAACTTGAAGTAATAGCCGTCCCACTCCATCCATCCCACCAACCCATCACAGCCAAAGAAGAGGCAGCAGTGCCCAGACCTAGAATAGGGGGCCTCATAGCTTCTAATCTGTCACTTCATCCTCTGGGTACAATGCCTCTCCCTCTTTCATTTTGGGTAATCCACAGCTTTTGAACAAGAGTTTTTGAACAAAGGTGCTGACTTTATTGCTGTATATAATTCTGAAAACTGGATATATACTGGATCACTTTCTTTTCCAGACAACTGGTAGACTGAAGAAGCTGAAATTTCTTAAAAGGAACTGCTGGATATGACTTGCTCTCTTGCCACTTCCCTCCCCCCTGTCCTCATTCCCTCTATAATTACAGAAACTGAATTACTAATGTGTGTTTCTCTGTTCTTCTTCCCTTGCCCCTCCTCTCCTCCTTTTGTATTATTCAGTAAGCAAGATTGTATCTTTTCACATAATTTGAAAAATAACACCTTCAATATGAAGAAAAAGTGATTGAAAAGAAACAGTATTCTTTTTCTTTTTTCTTTTGTAACACAGACAGTATGATACTTTCTATAAGTCACAGTTTCTTTATTATGTCAATGTTTTTCTTCCAAGAGGTGTTATGTTCCGATTGATAGCCCTGAAAATAATATAGTGTTTTAAGAAGTTCTGAAAATGTCATTTTTCTTGGAAATTCATCTCTCCTTCCACAGAGAAATGCCTGTGTGATGATTCTGTAACCCTTCAGTGAACCAGATACCCTAAGAGAGTGTGAATTTTCTGACCACAGGGACAAAATAACCCCTAGAAAGGTAAACACTAATGTCAATGCTGCTAGAGGAAAGGAGAGGGATCAAAACCTGGTGAAAACTCAAGACCCAAATCTCTCCTTCAGTTACCCTGCAAGGAGATCTTAGTATTTAAAATTGAGCTCTACCTTCCTTCCTGCCTTTACTGAACCAGAACTCTTAGCATGGCCCTGATTTCCGACCCTGTATCAAGACAGAGAAGTTTGGATGAGCCTTGGACTGTTTGCAAGTCATCTGAATTTTTCTCATCAGTAATGGAGGCATGTCTCAGCCAACGGGCAGTGAAGCTTTTATGTTGTTTTTTGTTGTTTACTTTCCACTGTCTGGTATCTCGAATAGATGATGTGACAGAATCCTTCATTCAATTCAAAATTTATCAAGAAGGCTCAGTCACCTTGTCCACCATGGCAGCTCTGACGGCACCCTGTGCTTGCTTCATCTGACTGAGAAGAGGCCTAGAGCCTGATGGATGGCAAAACCCAGATCATAGGATGCTAGGACTGTCTTAATGATCCCTAATGTTGTCACTCTCTTGTTAGAGAGATTCCTGCCATTTGGCAAGCACTTTTAGCTTCTTTCATTATTCATGTATGTCTTCATCCTAGTTCATCCTCTTCTCAGGCAGACTTACTCAATGTTTTCTTCCCTTTATGGCCTCTGATCCAGGTCATGCAGAAGTTTCTTCCTCACCTTACTTTTTGCTCTTATTTCCAGAGCTGAAGTGAGCAGTGCTGCACCCAGGGCAAGCTGCATCAAAAACAGGTGTCTCTGTGGCCAGTGAAATGCTCAGTTGGGGTGTAACTTCTAGGAACAATCTGGGGGTGCTAAGCTCATTTTGTAGGTCCCCCTCCACTTCCCACAGCTGCAAAGCTGGTTATATTGATAGTATCTCTGACTTTCAGGGCCCTGGGTGGTGGTGGGGAGGCATCCCAGTCACCCAGGTTTAGTTATGGTTCTTATTCCATCTTCACTCTTAGCAAAATTTCTAAAATGCACAAGGCCTTTTCAAACTAAGTGCAAACTCAGAGCAAATTCTCCTGTTCTCTGCTGCACCCTCCCCTCCCCATTTAAAACAGATAATAATAGAGCCTGACTCACAGAGCTATTGTGATGATCAAATGAAGGAATCTATGTAAAGTGCTTTGCAAATCTTTATGTGCTATATAAATTATTATAATCTATTGTTATTATTATTGTTATTATGCCTTGAAAATTTAAATATACCTTTTTCCCATAACAGACTCTTCACAGCTAGATAATGCATTCTTTGATGCATATGTCTCTACTATTGTCAGAGTCCTGAGTGTACAGATGGGATGTTCTTATTTATTGTTTTGGGACAGGCACTGAGAGATACACATAAGCCTGACACATGTGGTAGGAAGAATTTGGGGAGGAAGGGAGAGGGGGACTTTTTTTTTATTTGGTTAGTTTTAACCATCAGAGCCCTGGCTAGAACCAAGAAAATCTATCATCAGTTTCTAGAGGAATATGCTTTGTGTCATGCCAACATATACTCACCAGGGAGAGGAAATGGAGGAGAAGGAAAAAGGAAATGGGGGAAATAGTTCTAATGTATTTTAAAGTGGAAGGAAGCTTACATTATGATTTTTACAGCCTTTGATTTCTGGCCCTGTGCAGCAGCAGCCATGAGGCTCATCTGAGGATGGCATATTCTTTCAGTCCTAATCAAATTCTTGTAGACTACTATGTGTTTCTCCCAGCCAGAGTCCATGCTTGGAAGGGAAAATTGGGGACTGGAAAAACTCCATTCTGAGTCTTCCCCTTCATTTTTACTCCCTTTTCACAGATTCTGTGGCTTTACTTCTCTGCTAAAAATGCAAATGTAGAGGCTCCCAGGCTCCGGGTCTCCATGGGCAAAATGAAACAGAGAATTGGAGTAGTTATCTAGTTAGTGGTGGGTGGGTGTGTGTATGTGGTGGGTGCTTGGGGGGGGGGAGGAGGGAGAAAGGGGATGTTATGTTGTTATGTTGGGGAAAGGGTGGGATCTTCTCTGATTTCAATTCCTGGAGCTTTGAGGGAAGAATTTTTCCAGAGAACTGCCACAACTGGTTCTTGGCTGTTCTTAACCCCTGGACTCCTGCCTTGTGTAGGTCCTGGTCCCCAAATCTGATGAGTTTTGCACAGCTGCTCTGGGGTGGGGTGGGGGGCAGGTGTGAAGTATGGGGAGAACCTTGTAATCACAAATTCCCTTGTGTGACTTATTAGGCAATTTTATACCCAGCCACAGTGATGAGGGCATTTGGTACAAAACTGGGGGATAGGAGTGGGTGAAAAAGACAAGAGAAGCAAGGCCATAGAGAAGTAACGCATTTTCAACTGGGGGATGTCCACAATCCCACGGGCAGGTCAGAAGTCTACTTGGTAAGCTTTACTCTACCTCATGATGGTCTATTTTTCACTGTACATTACTTGAAGCAAACAAATTTTACCATCAGTTCTTATTTCAATTCCGTGCCCATTGAAAGAAACTCACATTTGCATAATTAATCACCCAAATGAAGACAAACCATGCACCCAACTCCCTCACCACTCTTACAGAAGCCTGGGCAAACAGATGGTCCTGACACCAAGCCCTGTAGGTCAGCTGACCCACTGCCTACTCAGGGTCAGGGGGCACTGAAGCTCAAAGCTCTGGTCCTTAGTAGCTCACCCAGGTTATCTTACTACCTCAAAGTAGATTTTGAGGAGAAACAAACAACTGGGAATTACTAAGCCCAAAATGGTCCCAGAGCAGTTTCCACCCCAGTGTTCATACTCTCAGAGGGATGTGGTAGAAAGAACACTGAATTAAGAGTTGAGAAAGCTGGGTTCTCGGCAAGGACCTGTCACTAACTCGATTTACGATTCCGGGGAAGCTACAAACTCCTCTGATCATCTGTAAACTGAAAGAGAATGACTCAATGACCTCTCCAGTGCTGACACTCTATAATCACAGGAACAGAGTTAGAACTAGGTGACACCTTCCAGGTCATCTAATCTAACCTCATCATTTTATAAGTGAAGAAACTGAGGCTCAAAGTGGTTACCACCAACATGGACCCAAGACAAGTCACTTCTCAAAATGTCATAGAGCTGGGAAGGGGTCAGAAGCAGGATCCTTCTGCTGTGCCAGAAATAAGAGCCTTCTGCTGTACACTAACCCCAAACAAATATATTTCCCTTTTACATTTGTACAAAATCACATTAAAAATTCCTTTTTTTCTTCCTCCAGTTATATTTATTTATTTTTCCTTTGTGGAGGGGTCAAGGCAGGGCATTTGGGGTTAAGTGACTTACCAAAGGTCACACGGCTAGTTTTTTGTGTTAAGTGTCTGAGGGTGAATTTGAACTCAGGTCCTCCTGACTCCAGAGCCGCTACTCTATTCACTGCGCCATGTAGCCACCTCTCTCCAGTTATATTTAAAGATCCACCTTTTGTTGAAATTTGTGCATTTTTAGAATAGTGGAGTGTTAGTTTAGATGTCTGCCCCTCATTCTGTTTTATTTTTAAATTTTCATTCATGTCTTTGGTTTTCACAGCATTTTCATTTCCAAATGCTTCTCCTCCTCCTTTATCCACCTCCTTCTTTACCACCCCTTACAACAAAGAATAAAAAAGAAAGACAAAAAAATATCATTCAGTAAAACTAGTCAACACATCAGCAAGTCTGACTGTATATGTGCAATGTTCCATAGCCACAGTGCCCCACCTCTGCAAAGAAAAGATGCATTTTCTCATCTATTCTCCCAAGCCAAGACTGGTCATTATAATTGCAGAAGATACAGTTTAAGTTGTTTGTTTGTCTGTCTGTTTCTCATGTATTTTATCATAGTCATTTTTTCCTTTCTGGTTCTACTTGCTTTGCTCCACTTCAGTTCATATAAGTCTCACCATGCTTCCCTGAAATCTTTGTATTCGTTCTTTCTTATGGTTTAGCAACATTACATCCCATTCAAGTACCATAATTGGTTTAGCTCTTCCCCTAACAAATGCCTGCCTCTCATTTTGAAGATGAGCAAATGGGTGGCACAGAGAGGCCAAGTGATTAGCCCAAAGCCAAATAGCTCATTTGTGGCAGGCTTAGGACTAGAATCTGTATGGCTTCACTCCCTATCCAGTGTGCTTTGTACAAAATCATGCTGGCTCCCTGCTTGCTTTCCTCATGGTTTCAGTAATGTAGTTCTCTTTAATGTTGGCCTTATTAAATGACAGCTTTCTAGATTCCCAAATATGCTCAAAATCAAAACCATGACTCTCTCTCTTACTGGTGCAAAAAACCCTACAGCCAACAACATCCCGTTCATTTCTAAGCCGCCACTATCACCTGCACTGGATACCTCCCTCCCCTTCTCCCCCACCCCCAACTCCAGCCCCCAACCAACCTTCTCAGTAAGCAGATGAAAAAGGACTCTTCATGATCTCCAAGTTCACATTCCTCCTGGGTACTTTGAAGACTAAAGGGAGCAAAAGCAAAAGGTAACCACAGGGTTTGGGGTTTTTTTTTGCTCAATTGCCATTTATCCTTCCGTCAATTGGGGACTTAAAACTTTCTTCTGTCAGTTACAGATTGTTGGACTTTCCCTGGAAGCAGCCCCCCCCCCCAGATTTGGACAAATGAAAGCCAAGGCAGGGTGTAGTATGGATACCACGAATAAGTTTAGAGTTCTTTTTAGGGAGCCTTTAGTAAACATACCACCAAGTCTGGTCCTTCACTGGTCCTATGGCAGTCTCTGGTTCCCTGGCATGACCTGAACACATGGCTTATCTTTTTTTATGCACCCATATCCCCCTTGGGTAGTTCAAGCCCGTCTCAGACAGAGTTTCAATGACTGCTTATAATCCCTAGATGGTATAGTGAAAAGGGTGCTGGACTTGGAGTCAGAAAGACCTGAATTCAAATCCTGCATTAGACACTTGTAGCTATAAAACAGGACAGCTAGGTGGCTCAGTGGCTAGAGTATTGGATGTGGAGTAAGGAGAACCTGAGTTCAAATCCAACCTCAGACATTTACTAGCTGTGTGACCTTGGGCAAGTCACTTAACCCTGTTTGCCTCAGTTTCCTCACTTGTAAAATTGGCTAGAGAAGAAAATGGCAAACCACTTCAGTATCTCTACCAAGAAAACCCCAAATGGGGTCACAAAGAGTCAGATACAACTAATCAACAAAACAACAACATCAACGGCTATGAAACTCTGGGCAAGTCATAACCTATGTGAATCTGTTTATTCATCTGTGAAATGGAGATAATAAGAACACACACACACCCCAGGGTGGTTAGAAGGATCAAATAAGGTAACACCTGTAAAGCACTCTGAAAACCTTAAAGTGCTATATAAATAGCACTGATCGCTGGGTATTAGTTATTAAACAGATCGTTCCCAACTCTCCATCACAAGCCTTGATCTCTTGCTTTCTCCAGCCTTACTTTTCTCACTTTCTACAAGGCAGCTGGATAACAAAAGGAAGGACAGTCTTGGTTACTGGAAGAGCTATAAAGACACCATTCTCACAGTCTCTCCTAAAGTGCAGGAGTCAGGCCTGTGGAGCTACTTGGATAAACATTGAGGAGTGGTATTAACGTCCAAGAACAACCAGGTAGACCAAAAACAGCTGCTTCTGTTCTGGGCTTAGGGGACTTCTTTTATTAGTGTACACTTCATATTTCTTGGGAGCAGTTAGGTGGTGCAGTGGACAGGCGTGGAGGAAGGAATATCTGAGTTCAAATCTGACCTCAGACACTTACTAGCTGTGTCACCCTGGGGAAGTCACTTAACCCTGTCTGCTTCAGTTTCCTCTGTAAAATGAGCTAGAAGAGGAATGATAAACCACTCTAGTATCTTTGCCAAGATGAAGAGTCAGACATAACTGAAAACAGCTGAATTACAACAAATTATATTTTATGGGAAATACAAGGAATGGGATGGATGAAACTTTTCAATGACTCCTCCAAGTTAGGGACAGTGGCAGGTGCACTAGATTTGGGGTCAGAAGACATTGGTTTAGGTCCTAAATATGTAACCTTGAGGAAGTCACTTAAACATTCTGATGCTCAGCTCCCTCATCTGCAGATAAAATAGGGTGCAGGAAGGAGGTGAGTGCAAAGGGCAAAACCCCTATTTATAGACCTACTGTATTTAAATAATCCTGCAATTTGATCCAAAATGGGAATAATAGTACTTGCAGCACTTTACTCTCAGAGATGTTGTGAGGACTGAAGGAAGAAATAACATTGTAAGCAATGGGAGGTAGCCAGGTAGAGTAGAAAGAGTAATGCAAATAATAATGTGGTCAGTCATTTTAGACTTGTTGTGACCCCATTTGGGGTTTTCTTGGCAGAGATACTGGAGTGGTTTGCCATTTCCTTCTCCAGCTCATCTTACAGATAAGGAAACTGAGGCAAATAGGGTGAAGTGACTTGCCCAGAGTCACACAGCTAGTGTCTGAGGCTGGTTTTGACCTTGGATTTTTCTGACCCCAGGCCCAGAACTCTATCTACTGTGCCACCTAGCTACCCCTAATGATAACAGCAAGTAGTTAGATATTACTGTGTACCAGGCACTGTGCTAAGCACTTTACAATTATCTAGTTTGCGCCTCACAAGAACCTTGAGAGGTAGATGTTGTTATTATCTTTATTTTACAGATGAGAAAACTGAGGCAAACAAAAGTTAAGTGATTTGCTCAGGATCACACAACTAATAACTGCGTGAGGCTAGATTTGAACTCATATCTTCCTGACTCGCGGTAGTACTCTAGCTACTATACAACCTAGTGGATTTGGAGTCAGATGATCTGAACTCTAGTCCATCCTCTGTCATTCTTTGTATGGCTTGGATGTGATGGGACTAATCCTATCAAGGTTCTCCTAACCAGGGTTTACCCTTTTCCCCCAACCCACAGGGTTAGTCTAGATTTTCCTTAAAAGGTGACCAGTCCGGGAGATGGGGAAGGAAGGCTCAAAGGATGTATCCTTTGCAGCAGCTTCCTGGTGCCCTCTGGCTGTGCTAACACGGCTCCCAGTAACCCAGAGTCATAAAAAAATCCCATCCATGGGTCAATCCATGCCCTTTAGACTTCCCTGAAAACCATGTCAGTCACATGCCCTACCCTGCTGACCATGATATGTTATAGAAACAAGGGGGGATCCACCAGAACTAAGTGCTTCTGTACCTTCTGCCTGCATCACGGCAAAGCAAACCTCCTTCTGTTATCTATTCAGTGACCTGCAAATGCTGCATCTTGTGCCAACATGGAGCCTGAAGTAGCAAGGTTCTCATGTTAGACTTGCCCTTCACACTTGGACAATTCTCTTAGACCTCCCAGGACTCAGTTTTCTCAACTACAAAATGAAGGGATTGGATTTTATGGATTCTGAGTTCCCTTTCAGTTCCAAATCTTTAATCTGATGACTCTGAAGGCCCTTCCATCTCTGATTTTATGATCCCATTATGCTCTATAAAGGGCAGCTAGGTGGCACAGTAGATAGAGTACCAGGCCTGGAGAAGACCTGAGTTCAAATTTGACCTCAAACACTTATTATCTGGGCAAGTTGCTGCACCCTGTTTGCCTCAATTTCCTCATCTATAAAATGAGTTGGAGAAGAAAAACCACTCTAGTATCTTTGCCAAGAAAACCACAAATGAGGAGTCGCAAAGAATCAGACACAACTTAAAATAACTAAACAACAGCAATTGGTAGGCATATTTTAACCATTTTAAAATATGTATGAAGAATTGAATGGGAGGGAGGGAGAGTAAAGGACAAAAATCCCCATTTATGCCCTACTGTGTTTAAATAATCCTGCAATTTGATCCTAAATTCTTTCAGTGCTACCTTACCTTCTTCCAACTCCCAGTTCCAGATTCAAAGGCCTGCTGTTAACCACCTGTTAACCGTGACAGTGGCTGTGACTATGCCAAAGGCAACTTGATCTCCACAGCTGTGAATTGGGACATCAGAGCTGTCCCAGTGCAGCTGCTTCATGTGTTGGCTTTCTGGGACAGTGCAGCACAGCAGCTGGGCCTCTCCCGCAGGTGGACCCCCCATCTTATAAGCCCCACTCCATTTTAATTTGCCTGTTTTTGTCAAGATTCTGGGCCTGCTTTCACCTCTAATTTTTCCTCCCTGGTCCTTTTTCTACATCTTATTCCACATTGTTGTTGTTCAGTCATTTCCAATTATCCATGACCCCATTGGGCTTTCTTGGCAAAGATACTGGAGTGGTTTGCCATTTCCTTCTCCAGTTCATTTTACAGATGAGAAAACTGAGGCAAACAAGGTAAAGTAAACTGCCCAGGGTCACTCAGCTAGTAAGTGTCTGAGGCGAGATTTGAACTCAATTGTTCCTGACTCCAAGATCTATTCACTGTTGTCTTTAAATTCTGCCACTTATTCCTCTGTACTTTTTCTCAGATCTGCCCCCATCATCTCTATATCCCCAGCCCTAGTTAACCTGTGTCCATCTCATGTGTGGTGGGAAGAAGGATGGATTTGGACTCAAATCCATCAAAACCACTTACTCTTTATATGACCTTAGGCAAGTCTTGTCTCTAATGTCAGTTTCCTTATCTGTTAAATAAAGGGATTACACTGGATGCCTTCTGAAGTCCCTTCTGAAGCCAAGGTGGAACAATGAATAGAGTGTTAGATTTAGGAAACTATGAGTTCAAATCCTGCTTCCATCACTTCCTATTTGAGTGATCCTGGACAAATCACTTCACCTTACTCAGTCTTGGGTTTCCTTATCCATAAAAGGGGTATAATAATAGTACCTATCTCCCAGGATTATTGTGAAGATCAAAGGAGATCACTTATATAAAGTACTTTTTGAATCTTAAAGTTATCATAAGTGTTAGCCATTATTAGGATGGTTATACTATGAGCCTACTGTATTCATCCTAGCTACCTTCTCTAAGCTCCAGCTTCTTTTCCTGCCTTTGTGTCTGACATACATCATTGAAAATCATCTTTCTCCAGTGACATTTAGATCACACCACTCCCTCTGCAGAAGTTGGCAACAGCCCCCAGTTGCCTCTCAAATCAAATTAAAACTCATAAGTGTGAACTTCAAGTCCCTCTACCAATTAGCCCTATTTCACCTAACTGCCCATAATTCCTGCTAGGCTCCAGCATGTGCTTTGACTCCAGCCAAGCACACTGAGCTTGGAAGTAGAGGTCAGAGGGGGCCGAGTAGAAAGTGTACTCCTTCCTCACCTCCTCTGATTCTATGCAGGTGAAACTTGTCTAGAATGAAGATCAAGTGCAGTGGAAAGAAGCAGGGAGACGGTGGTTCTTTCCAAAGAAAAGTGGGGACAGGGTTTCTTTCATTGTATGTGATAGAACAGTGATTGGAAGGAAGATTTGAGGACTTGCTTTCTCACCGTAATTATATTTGCTAATTAAAATCTACTGTTTCAATACTACCCTTCCTCCTTCCCTTCCATCCCAGGTGGGCAAAGGCACTTCTAAAACATGGAGTTCTGGGCAATCACCCCAATTATTGTACTCTAGGGACAGTTCTACCTACCTATAGGACCCTATATTTATTCTATCTATCTATCTATCTATCTATCTATCTATCTATCTATCTATCTATCTAT
>NW_027185903.1:24222182-24225970 GCF_028583685.1 Petaurus breviceps papuanus | reverse complement strand
TATCTATCTATCTATCTATCTATCTATCTATCTATCTATCTATCTATATCTACTTTTCTTTCTCTATCATCTATCTATCTATCTAATCTATATCTCAGTGTTTTTTGCCTTATTTCTACCCAAATACCCATGCCCCTGTCACTTTTTAAAATACTAATTATGAGTCACCTGCTTCATTAAGCCTTTCCATGTTCCCAAATTAGACCTGTCTGGTTTTAGGCACTAAAACTTTAGGTTTTAGGCCTGTTATTATCACAGAACCAAAGAATCAGAGACTCAGAGAGTTGGAAATGACCTCAGTGGCCATCTAGTCCTGCTTATACCTGAAAGAAATCCTCAGTAATAACATAATTGCAAAGCATTCATTCAGCCTTAAAGACTACCAAGGACAGAACCCAACCAGTTCTTGAAGTAGCCATGACATTATGGGCATAGATCTTGGAATCATTTTCCTTACATTGAGCCAGAATCTCTCTCAATACAATGTCCACCCATTGTTCCAAGTTCTTAGGGGCCATATAAAACAAGCCTTATTCTTCTTCCATGTGACATCCCTTCAGATACTTAAAAGCAGCTGTCATATCCCCCATGAGTCAATACTTTTTACTGGATAAGCACCCCCAGCTGTTTAAAAATCCTCATAAAATCCCTATGCTACATACTAATATGTGGTTGTATATCCTACATACTATTACTCTTTTCTTCATGGGTGCCTTTTGTCTCTTTTGTTGAACTGCAAACTTAAGAGGATAGGAGGAATGTCAATATTCAATCTATTATCTTAATCATGTTGTTTAGTCTCTTTGTGACGCCATTTGGGGTTTTCTTGGCAAAGATACTGTAGTGGTTTGCCATTTTCTTTTTCAGATCATTTGACCAATGAGGAAACTCAGACAAACCAGGTTAAGTGACTTGCCCAGGGTCACACAGGTAGTAAGTGTCGGAGGCCCACTTAAACTCAGAAAGATAAGTTCTTCTGACTCCAAGCCTGGCACTTTATCCACTGCTTTACTTCACTACCCAAGCTTAATCATAGGCACCCCTGAAAGCTACCCAAGATCCAAGACATTCTTAGTTTATCATTCACTCAAAACCACAGGTCACAAGTCCCTACCAATGTTCCTTGTATCAAACTAATCAGAGAACATGTCATTTCAAGCAAAAAGACATTTAATTAAACAACATAAAGTATATTACAAGGAAAATCTCTCCATCCCCATACAGAGGGTATCATCTCCCATAGATTTCCACATCTAGAAAAAAGGCACCCACATGAAAAAGTACACAACTATAGGGAACACTTAGAGGTAAGACAATTCACTATTAGGCTGGCAGTCTAGCTGGAACCATTTTCTGCCTCTAACACTGCTAGTGGTAATTTCCCCCACAGAACAACAAGATTGTTGGGCTGTACTGCTGGGCTATTTTTTTCTGCTGTTTAGCTATATTTAGGTGGTTCCTTATGCAGGTTCTCTTTTCAAATCCTCTGATATTCTATATTGCTACCAACTTATCTATTGCCATATAGAAGGGATTTTCAGCTCTTTTAGCCTATAGCCTCTGAGCTGCTACTTGGAATTCAATTCAGTCCCTTTTACTTAGAGTGAGAGAATGTCTCCTGTTCTCTTCCATCCCTGTAAACTACTACTATGGGAGCCTCAGTTAGAAAGTCACCTTGAGATTAGATAATGTTTTTCATTATGATTTTGTATCCCCAGAACCTAGTATAGTCCCTTACAAGTAGTCAGCACTTAATGAATCCCTGTCTATTTGTACTGGACTGGCAGGATAGAGCCTGTCAATTTTTGGTCAGCCTTTCTCTTCACAACAAAATCTCTGCTCTTCCTACACCATTCTTCATGCAGCTGCCAAAATAATCTTCCAAATATCTGATTATGTCACTTCTTTGCTCCCTATAGTCTAAAGGATAAGTGATAAATTCCTACCTTTTCTGTCCTTGGCCTCATTTCATTTCACTTCCTTTCACACAGACACATGGGTGTTCCCCAATTTTATACTGCATTCTCCATACATTTAGAAAGGCTGTTCTTACACCAGGAGTGTATTCCCTTCTCATTTTCGCCTGTGGAAACCTTTACCTTCCTTCAAGGCTCAGTTCAGTTTTTGCCTCTTCCATGGAGTATTTCTTGATGGTTCCTACTGAACATGACTTTTCCCTCCTCAGATGTACTTAGAAGATTCTGTAGAGCTTTCCTCTTGGCACCTATCAGTTCCCCTTACCATGTATTTATTTATGTGTATATCATATCCACCACCTCCCCATCAATCCCAATAATAGGAAAGCTCCTTGAGGAGGAGGGTGACGCTGTTTTTCACCTTCATATTCCAATACTTAGCATGTTGTCTTGTATGCATCAAGTGCTTAATAAACAGTTGCTGAATCAGATCAAATTGAATTCATTTCCTGAGACTTCTCAAAGCTAATGTTGTATACTTTACAACTCAGTAAGTCAGTAAATCATATTAATGCCTCATTTATCCATAAACATTAAAGAATGGGCTGTACTATGAAGTGAAATTTCTAGATAACTGAAACCTTAAGCATTTTTTTAGAAGAAAAAAGAGTTCACTATTTTAGATGAAAATATTTCTAAAACTACATTTTCCTGCCTTCTTAAACACAGCATGCAGGATAGAATATAACGTTTTTCTTGATGATTTAGGGCTATTGTTATGAATGTCAGTTATTGTACTGGGCTGAAAAGGCTCCTATGGATTGTTGCGATATATAAGGATATTTGCCCTTCCATAGTAGCCCCAAGACTCCTGTGATTTCAAGTTGTCAGTAGGCTTTTTATAGCTTTTATGTTTTTCCTTTTGCTGTTAGTTGGTCAGCTCCCACTTCTTGAGCTATCAATGTGTATTCCTATAAGTCACTCTTTTCTGCCTCTTTCTCTTCTTCTAGATCAGGGGTGGGGAACCTTTGACCTTGAGGCCACATGTGGCCTTCTAAGTCCTCAAGTGCGACCCTTTGACTGAATCCAAAATTTACAGTCAAAGGGCTGCACTTGAGGACCTAAAAGGCCACATGTGGCCTCAAGGTCAAAGGTTCTCCACCCCTGGTCTAAGTCTATCCTGGGTTAAAAAATTAGATTAGAAACCTTATAAGAATGAGATGGAAAATAAGAATAAGAAGGTGGGGTCTAGAAGGACTCCCCTGTATTCTAAGTATTGCCATTTGTGCATGAACTCTGTGACAAATGTTTTAATGTGTCATCAGCCTTTCTTGTATCCTTCCTGGATATTCAGTTGTGTTCCAGATAATTGAACTTATCAAATAAGTCACCTCTGGCTATGGACAAAATATTCCATTTTGTAGTTGCTTTAGGCAGAACATGCTTCTCTTTTTCTTTAAAGTAATTATTTTATTATTTATTATATATAATTAATATTTCCAAACATTTCTGAGCTAACTTTGAGGATTTCCGTGGGGATTCTGTGGTTTTACTTTGCTACCAGACCCATGCCATGCCTCTCTCTACTCAGACCATCACTTTTACTTTCTTCTTACTAGTGACCTCAATTCTGTTTCCAAGTTCCTTTTCTGAATAGGTGACTGTACCTTATCTGGTTGAGAGTCACTTTTGGCCAAAACCACACCTTGTTGCTGCAGTTCCCCATTAGAATGAAAGCTTCTTGAGGACTGGAACTGCCTGAACTCCTTTTATTTTAATTTAATGCACAGGGCCTGAAGCATAGCAAAAGCTTGCTATCTATCTATCTATCTATCTATCTATCTATCTATCTATCTATCTATCTATCTATCT
>NW_027185903.1:24211986-24222172 GCF_028583685.1 Petaurus breviceps papuanus | reverse complement strand
TCTGTCTGTCTGTCTGTCTGTCTGTCTGTCTGTCTGTCTGTCTGTCTGTCTGTCTCTGTCTGTCTGTCTTTTTCTCTGTCTCTCCCTCTAAGTTTCCCCAGGCTTGACATAGAAAGACCAAGCCCTCTGTGTGGTAGCGCAGTTATGTCCTATAGATGGCAGTAAACACATTTTTTAAACACTTCTCTTCACCTTGCTTTAGAATCAATGCTCCTTAAGGGAAAGGAAATGAATGCCCAAGCCTCTGGAGTAATAATTAGCAAATGGACCATGTTCTTTCAAAATGTGGCAAGGAGTGTTATTAAAGGAGGTAATAGTTATCATATTTTGAACTCATAATAGGTCCTTTCATCTTTAAAATGACTTTAAAATGCCTGCCTGAGTCATGTAACAGAGGGAATAAGCAAAATGAAACAAACCCTGAGTAAGGTCAGAAGTCAGTTAGAGGGAGATGTGCTTCACATTCAGAGCCAGAACTCCCACTACAAAGTGAAGGCATGAGACGTTCCCTCCCTTTAAATGCCCAGGAAGTGAAACAGGTTAAGGAAAAAGACAAACAAACAGGGCACTAGCTGATGAAGTCCCCCATTCCCCAGTCTTTGCACATTGGGGCTAAGACTAGAAATGCTTCCCATTACCCCCCACCCCTCCTTTCCATTGAAAAAGACAATGATGCTTTGCCTCATGTGGACAGCATTAGTATTCATGGGGTGCCAAGCAAATTGAGAAAGCCTTTTTCTATTCCCTGCCCTGTATTAAAGCTTAATTATCAGCATATCCTTGTATGTGTTCTTATGTGGGCAGAATAAATACAGTGAAAGATGAATATCGGTCTTGGGAACTATATTTCACTAATTCTTTATCTCAGGGTATAGGAAGGGGAATAAGAAAGAAAGAAGCATCTAGCATGTATATCAGGTAAAGGTCTTAAATCTTCAAAATCTTGCCTTCCTGCTTGTCTCCCATTAAAACTGTGACTTAAGTTTACCACAGAAAATTCAGCTCTAGTGAAAGAACATTAAAACCCTCTTTCCTTGTCACCACGGTATAGTTACTTGACAGCCAGAAGACAGACACCCTGACTGTCTTGGGGAATACGTGTTTTGAAATAAAGGAAGGCTGATTTTTTCCCCCAACACATCAGCATCCACTTGGGGTCTTACTAGGACATTGACATTACAAAAAGAAATCCTCGTTCATTGCAAAATCTACATACGGTGTATAGGGATAATGCCCAATCGACCTCTTGTTTCATGGAAGGGATCTAAAGTAGAGGAGTGTAAAGTAATGGCAGTAAAGTGAATATCTATAGAGTAGCATCTTATTTCTCTAACATCATTGTGAAAGATGGATGTTTCAACCAAATGGACTTTCAATAGGTTCTTTTTACTTTAAGCAAAACAAATTTGTATCATATTAGCTATGTATGAAAATCTATGTCTCATTCTATACCTACAGATCATCACTTCTTTGCTAATGGGGAGAAGTGTGCTTCAGCATTAGCTTTCTGGAATTGTGATTGGTAATTATATCGACTAGAGTTGTCATTCAAAGTTGGTATCCTTTACAATGTTATAGTCAATGTATAATTTATCTTGATTCTGCTCACTTCATTCTGCATCATTCATTATGAATTTTTGAGGTTTCTCTGAATCCACCTCTTTCATCAACTGGAACAATAATACTCTTTACTTCGTATTCCATAAACTGTCCATATACCAACTGACATATACCCACTTTGTTTCCAGTTCTTTGCTATAACAAAAAGTATCCCTGTAAATATTTTTGCACATGTTAGTCCTTTCCCTCTCTCTGTCTTTGATTTCTTTGGGACATGCACCTAGGAGTTCTTTTGCTAGGTCAAAGGGTATGTACTGTTTAGTGACTTTTGAAGTACGATTCCAAATTCCTTCCCAGAATGGTTGTACCACTTCATAAGTCCACCCACATTACATCAGCATGCTTGTCCTCCCACAGACCCTCCAACAATTGTTATTTTCCTATTTTTGTCTTCTTTATCTGTCTGATGAGTATAAAGTGGAAACTCAAAGGTTTTTTTAAATTTGCATTTCTCTTATTATTAGTGATTTGGAGCATTTTTAATGATTTCTAACAGGGAACATTTCTTTTTTTGAGAATTGCTTGCTCATATCCTTGAGAGGCAGCAGTGATGGTGTTGCCGAGAGAGTGCTGGACCTGTAAATAATGTTATTCAGTAGTTTCAGTGATATCCAACTATTTGTGACCCCATTTGAGGTTTTCTTGGCAAAGATACTAGAATGGCTTGCCATTTCCTTCTCCAGCTTATTTTATAGATGAAGAAACTGAACGAACAGGGTTAAGTGACTTGCCCAGGGTCACATAGCTAGTAAGTGCCTGAGGCCAGATTTGAACTCAGGAAGATGAGTCTTCCTGACTCTGGATCTGGCACTCTATCTATTGTGCCACCTAGCTGCCCCATAATCAGTAAGACCTGAGTTCAAATTCAGCCTCTGATACTTAGTAGCAATGTGATCCTAGACAAGTCACATTACCTCTACCTACTCCAGTTTCCTCAGTTGTAAATTGGGGATAATAATAGCACTTACCTCCCAGGGCAGTTGTGAGGATGAAATAAGATAATGTTTGTAAAGCACTAGCACAGTGCTTGGCTCATAGTAATTGCTTAATAAATGCTTGTTTCCTTCCTTCTTTTTTTCCATCTATTTATTAGAGAACAACTCTTGTTCTTCTGCATGTGTATGTATGTATCAGATCCCTATGTATCTTGGATATCAGATCTCTATCAGAGAAATAGGCAAAGATATTTTTTCCTAGTTAACTATTTTCTTTCTAAATCTAAATTCACTTATCTTATTTGTGTCAAAGCTCTTCAATTATATGTGATCAAAATTGTTTATTTTACTTTTATGATCCTCTCTATTCTTTGTTTGGTCAAGAACTTATCACCTATCCATCCACTATATCCATAGCTGTGAAAATATTGCCTTCTCTTCTCCTCTATTTTATTTACGATATGAACATTTATCTATAGATTATGTCTCCATCTGGAGTGTATGGTAGTATATGGGACCTAATTTTTTTACAATTGTCCTAGTGGCTTTTGTTAAATAGGGAGTCCTCACCCCAGTAATCGGTGTCCTTGGTTCTGTTGAACACTAAGCAATTATATTCAGTTGCTTCTAGATCATATGTACACACACTGTTCCATTGATCAACTTTTCTATTTTTCACCATTGGTTATTCCTCCCTGCTTTGCATCTGCTGCCTAACCTGGTTTCAATCCCATTGAACAAGATGCTCCTCCCAGGATAAGTTCATCACCACTAAACTCAACATTATGCTGCTAACTCAACCCTTGATTGACTTTTCCTTTCACAGACTTCTCTCCCCTCTGTTTTAAGAACTGGAGGGCAGACTACCAAACTCCTTCCAATACCTGCCTTTATGGAGGGAAGAAACTGGACTTTCAGATCACTGTACTTTTCATCTGCTGGTCTGTCTGGTTTCAACTCCACAGAACAAGATGTCCCTGGCCGAGCACCTGTCGGTATCCCATCCATGTCCCCCAACCTCCCTCTCACCCCTGCTTTCCTGCTTTCCTTTGTGTGTTGTCCCCTCCTTTAGATTATAAGCTTCTTGAGGCCAGGGACTGTCTTTTTTTAATATTAATTAAAATTAATTATGTATCTACAATTATGTATCTACAGCACTTAGCACAGTGACTAGCACATAATGGGTATTTAATAAATGTTTATTGGATTGGATTGTTTATTAGATGATTACTACTTTGTTGAATAGTTTAAGATCTGCTGCTACTAGTTCCTTCATAGTTCTTCTCATTATTTCTCTTGAGATTCTTGACCCTTTTTTCCTCCAGATGAATTTTGTCATTATTTTGTCTAATTTTATAAAGTATTGCTCTAGTCATTCGACTGGTATGACACTAAATCTGTAACTTAATTTAGGTAGTATTGTCATTTTAAACATATGAGCGAGGTCTAATCAAGAGCAATTAATTCTCTATTTGCCTTCTTTTATTTCTGTAAAGAGTGTTTTGGAGTTGTAGTTATATAATCCCTGTTTGTATGTGGACTCTCAGATATCCTTTACAATATGCAGTTATTTTGAATGGAGTTATCTTTTTCTGCCTCTTTTTGGTGGGTTTGTTAGATACACACATGCTGATGATTTGTTTTGATTTACATGTATAATATCTGAATTTTTGTCTATCTATCTATCTTCTATCTATCTATCCATCTATCTATCTATCTATCTATCTATCTATCTATCTATCTATCTTCTATCTATCTATCTATCTTCCTATTGAAGTACAACCCATATTTGAAACATGAAAGTACTCTACCCCTGTCTCTAACAAGTGTCCATAAAGCTCCTGTTAGAAGAACTCTAGTAATTCATTATCTCTGAAGGGAGCTCATTCATTCTACTTTGAAATAGCTCTGATTACCATTACATTTTTCCTCATATTAAAATTCTGTCTCTTGGTAAAATCCACTTATTGGTCTTAGTTCTCACCCCTGGGGGCCAAGCAAAATAAATCTGTTCCCTCTTTATATTTTATAATTTTAGGTACATTTCCTAAAACATATGGCACTTTTTCTTGTTTTCTAAAAAAGAATGCTGAAGAAGAATTATCCTGTCTTGACAGCTCAAGATCATCAATATCCTGTATGAGCACCTCTTACTCTACAGTGCCCATTTAGGCACTTTTGAAGTATCTGTGGGCACTAAAGGGCCCCAGACCACTATGCTATTTGAATACATGCATCTGCTTTTTACAGCTTTTCTGTCCTCTTTGCAGTTAGCCTCGCAGCTGTCCTTTCTTGCACCTGTCACTACATCTGCCTCTAGCAGCCCATCTTCTCCTTCTCCCTTAAAATTTTTGACTAGAGTCTTTTAATCTTCTGAGGATAAGGAAACCAGAGGAACAAGATTGTTAGAATTCATTGCAAAATGAGAGTCAAATAGTTCTGAGTGTAGTCCTAAGGGACCCTCCAACAAATAAAATTCTTGAACTTTAGAATGTTACCAATTAGAATTACCCATAGGACTTGGTAATGTGTATGTGACATTATTCCATTTATTTCAGCAATCATTTATTTATTGTAATATATAATGATGTAAATATATACTATCTATACTTATATAAATATATATATAACATAGGATTATATAAATAAGATAATTATATATTATAATAATCATTTATTATACCTGATATATGCAAGGTATTATACAGGGTATATAATAAGGAATAGGCACTGCTCCCAAGAATCTTATAGTCAGTGTTGGGAGAGGGAACCCAGATAACTACGATACAAGGAGGAATGGGGTTAAGTACAGAGGAAAGGTTTAGATAATGTGCAATGAGAAATCTAAGGATGGGGAGGGGCAGAGCGGGAGGAGTTAAGGATTAATTTTATTCATTACGTATATTTGAAATTAGCATACTGATTTTACTTTGAATTAGGGATAACTCTACTTGCATGGATTTCTCCCTTTGTTGTATGAATTTTACATGAAGAAAGACCATTTGCTGTTATCCTATCCACAAGGGACAGACACCTAGGAGTGACACCATTGCTGCTATGAGCTTACCTACTGTTCTCTCATTTTATAAAATGCTTTGCACTCATACGGGCTGCATTTGTTAAGTCTGTGCCACCAGAAAAATGGGTTCTCAGCACAAAAGCTGTTTCTATCCCCCAGTGCACATCCCACAGGAACCATACTTTGTGGGGCTGGCCATAACAAATTCTATACAAGAATAATCCTGTACAAAAATTGCTTTCTCTGGTCCTCATCCACAAAACAGTCACCGTCTACTGGGAAGTACTTGACTGGTGCTTGTACCAGAGGTGGAGAGAGGAGAGCCACGCTAAGGGACACCTCACTAGCTTTTATTCTGTCATCAAGTAGCAGCCAACTATTTTTTTCCTCTCAGCCCTTCCTACCTCAAATATCTTGACAACCTAACCCCCCCCCTCAAAGTTAGAACTGCCCACAAAAAACCCTAAACAAACAACCCACCAGAACATTGAGGAGCTCAGGAGAGCAAAGAGAGGGGTGCTTCACTCCTCCCTTCTTTCTAGTATATTTCGGTGCAGAGCTGTAACTAGCACAGGGCTGGAAGGGCTTTGGCCCAAGGTGCTGACAGCCAGCAGGGGTGTACTTCCTCCTTAGGAGGCACAATCCCAGCAATAACCGCTGTGCCTGTGCCTAGCTTTCTGGTTCTCCACTGGACTGTGACACCCCGGGCTGCCCTACTTTCAAGGTTCCTGTGGCTGCAGCACTTTTCTCCCAGGGTTGCCTCCCTTCTACCTCCAGTGGTGAAATGGGGGAGTAGGAACACTCACTTTCCCAGGATGGTCGCTCCTAGGGTGCATCTAAGTGTGCCTGCTTCCCATTGTTTCCTCAACTCAAGGCCAGTCTCAAACTTCTTGCTTCTGTGATAGTTTCTCTTATGACCCTTTAAGTTTCTCTAGTAAAATCTTTCTCTACCGCCCCTTCATGGACCAAAGGAGATCACAGAATCATATATTTTGAAGAGATCTCAGAGGTGATTCAGTCAAACCAATACCTGAACAATAATCCCCTTCAAATGTCCCCAAGAAATAGTCCTCCCCCTTCAGTATTGGGGGTGGAAGGGAAGCAACTCTGTGAGAAAGGTGCTGTAGCGACAGGAACCTTGAAGGGAGAACAGCCAGTGGAGGACCAGAAGGTTAGGTACAGGGAATGCTGGTTACTGTTGGGTTTGCTCCTCCTAAAGAGGAAGTATACTTCCCTGGACCAAAGCCGCTCTACTCCTATGCTGGTTATAGCTCTGGGAAAGGGAAAGGAAAGGGAATAAGCATTCATGTAACTCCTACCATGTGTGAGGAGCTGTACTAAGAATATTTTTACAAATATTACCTCACAACAAACCTGTAAGGTAGGTGCTTTTATTATCCCCATTTTACAGTTGAGGAAACTGAGGCAAATAGACAATAAGTGACATGCCCAGGATCACACAGCTAGTAAGTGTCTGTAGCTGGATTTGAATTCAGATTTTCCTAACTCTAGACCCAGCACCCTATCCACTGGCCACTAGCTGCTTCTTTAGTTGTTTTTAGTCATTTCCTTCATATGTATGCATGCATGTGTGTATGTACATATATCTATACATATCTATACACATATGTCTATGTATATGTGTGTATATGTATGTGCATATATGCATATATTTATATACACACACATACAGCCTTTGCTTAAAGACTTCAGATGAAAGTGTCAAAACAAACCAATCTGATTTGAAATGACTCTATTCAAAAAGTTTTCTTTACGTTAAGCCTAACTTTATACATCTCAGCTTGTAGCCCCTGGTTCTATCCTCTAAAGCCAAACAGAACAAATCTTATCCCCATTCTATGTGGTAACCCTTCAAATACTTGAAAAATAGCTCTCTTCCTCTCTCTGCCATGTATTCTCTGTGTGACCCTAAGCAAGTCTTTTTACCTCTGAACTCCAGCTACCACATCTTTCCAATATCGTATTTCACCACATAATCATCATACCCTATTTTTCCAGTCCAAAAATTGGCTTATAACCTTTCATTGCATAATCATTGTTTCTGTTTATCACGATACTTAAAAGATAAACAAAACAGCAATGTGTTCACTAGTGGCATATGGATACACATTTATCTTTTGTGCATTGTGAGCCATGAGCCTAGAATTCTCAGGGCACATGCATTGTCAGTATTCAATTTTAATGTATATTCACAAGTGTTCCATGCATCCTAAATTTGCATCAAAGACAGTTTAGTAATAAATGAATTTTAAGGAATACCAGCACAATTTTTAAAAGCTTCACATAATAGTTGAACCCACTTTTTTGCAAAAAGTTGGCATAAAATCTGCAATGATTTATGTGGTGAAATACAAAAAGGGCACCTGTTGTCAATAAACCTCTAGATTTAGAGACATACAATCACAGACTCAGAGTTGGATGAGCTCTTAGAGGTCATCAAGACCAAACCCTTCATTTTACAGATGAGGAAACTGAGATCCAAAGAGATGACTTATGAAGCTCAAATGGTGAAGTTCCAATGTAAAGGAAATAACTCCCTCAACCAAAGCAGTTCAGCACCTTCTTTGCAACTTAGACTCTTGGAGTTGCCTAGAGCATGGAAATGTTAGATCAGTTGCCCAGGCAACTTACTGGTCATATGGCCACTGGACTTAAACCCAGGTCTTCCTGAATTCCGGGGTATCACTCTTGTCACTATGTGATAAGTGCTATCCCACCTCTCACTCAGGAGGCATTGAATGAAGATCATTTATAGGATCATAGATTCAGAGCCAGAAGGAACCTTGATGATCATCTTGTCTAAAGACCTCAACTTAGGAGGAATTTGAGGGGGCACAGAAGAAGTTAAGTGATTTGTCCAGGATTGCATAGATAAGAAGTCCTAGAGCTGGGATTTAAACACAGTTCCCCTGGCTTGAGGTAAAAAGACTTGCTTATGGTCACACAGTGATCTTTCCATTGCTCCACCATGCTACTTTGATGCCAAGTGGAATTTGTAATTAAGCATTTTTACCTCTACCAGTACATGCTGTAATGGGTGCCATAAGACATTAATCTCCTTCCTCCTTGCAGCATCTTCTCACCACAACATATTTCAACAATGGGAGAGCAAATGATCATAGCTCTTCAAGGACTTCATGTCCTTCAGAGGGCAAAAAATATTCCCATTTAACTACTTGAAATGAGTGACTTGTTAATGGGAGGGGATGGTGGACATTATAATAGAGTAAGACCAGCTAATTGTAGGTGGGCAGACTATTTTCTCTTTTTTATGCTAATTAAGTTATATTTTACTGGTAAGAGGAAATCACTTCATTTCTTTCTTTCTTTTTTTTTTGTCCTCTTGGCAATTCTGCACGTTAGTGACTCTCTTTTTCACCAGTGATCATGCATTCAGAAAAATTCAACCTGAAAGTACACTAAGGCACTTAAAAATTTGGTTCAAGAAACTGAACTACCAGTAACAAATACCTGCACCAAAGTTGTTTTGTCTTTATAGCTTTGAGCATGAATGAAATAGAGAAGAAATAGGCTTATATTTTGAAGACAATAAATAGTCCAACCATAGCTAGTTCCTTCAAGTTCTCATATTATTAGCACTTGAAAATTAAGCCCTGTGTGTCCGAGCAATGACTGCAATTTTTCTCTCATTTAGTTGTGTAGTGAGGGAGGGGCAAGGACACTAGAAAGGAATATGTAGTGGGTGTCAAGACCTCTTACCTTCCCCTTTATATCATGATTATGAACATATATGAGGTGTCTCAAAACTTGAAGCTAGACTTTTGGGACAGTCTGTATACCTTGGCCCCTTGCTGAACTGTAAATTCCTTAAGGGTAGGGAACATGTCTCTTTCCATATGTGTATTCCCAAGACAATACATACAGCAGGCACCTAATAAATGTTTATTGATTTCAATATTATTTAATCTGTCTACTCCATAAATCTGTTTGGTGTGAAAAATTGATTTCCCAAGTTTATGTAAAATTTAGCTCATCCTTGAAAAGATTTTGTTTTGCTTTTTTTTTTTCCAATTTTTTTTTTGATAATTCAGGTACAACAGGAAAATTACATAGGAAATATTTCGTTTAACACATACTAATTAGAGTCAACTTGCATATTTGCCTTGGGGGACAATGGGACACCCAAGGCTATTTTTAAGAACTGATTCGTTTTGGTATTTCTGTGTTATCTGAAAAGGGGGGACATACAAAGAGGAATTTGGAGCTAGCATCAAATTACCTAGATTTACTACTAGGAAAAAGTGGGGGGCTAGAACAATGATGATAATAAGGACTTCAGTGATGACTAACATTATATAGTGCTTTAAGGTTTGTGAAGTACTCCTCACAACAATCCTGGGAGGGGTACTATTATTATACTGATTTTGTAGATGAGGAAACTGAGGTAGACTAAGGTTAAGGGATTTGTCCAGGGTCATACATCTGGTAAGTATCTGAGGCTGGATTTGGACTCAAGTGATTCTGACTCTAACAGCTTCATCATCATCATCATCATCATCATCATCATCTTCTTCTTCTTCCTTTTCTTCTTCTTCTTCTTCTTCTTCTTCTTCTTCTTCTTCTTCTTCTT
>NW_027185903.1:24173835-24211976 GCF_028583685.1 Petaurus breviceps papuanus | reverse complement strand
TTCTTCTTCTTCTTCTTCTTCTTCTTCTTCTTCTTCTTCTTCTTCTTCTTCTTCTTCTTCTTCTTCTTCTTCTTCTTCTTCTTCTTTCAGACTTGCCGAAGATCACATAGCTAATAAGTGTTAAGTGTCTGAGGCTGGATTCCTGACTCCAGAGCCAGTGCTCTATTCACTGCACCACCTAGTTGCCCCTAACAGTATCTTTTAAGAGTAACATAGCTTACTTTGGGCAAGAAGGTGTCCACTGATGCATGTCTTACCTCAGTACACAGCAAAAAGGCAAATGCAAAAAAAAAGGACTGGGGGCAGAGGAGTGGGGCAAGAGCAATGGAAGTATGACACTCTGGTTTTGCTTTCTCAAGTAACAACAAAGGGATCTTAGAAGTTTCCAGAGAGCTGGCATTTAACAAAGCTGTTTAACTTCAGTTACCACTAGGCGACACTCCTTGCTACAGACCACCCTCAAGAGAGTTGGGCAGATGAGGCCTTTGAACAGCAATAGATCCAGGACCAGGGGAGACAGGGACATCAGCCAAAGTGCAACAACCAACAAGAACCAAAGCCAGGAGCAAAGTGAACAGCCAATTCTGTTAGGAAGGGTAGTAAACTCTTACTGACTAACAACTGATGCTGTAGAGTGTAGTCTAGGGAAAACCTTCCTACCTGGAAGCCTCTAGTGCCCATCCCTATAGCATATAACCACAAATGTTAGAATCTCTGTTCCTGTTTTAGGGAGAGGCTGTGCCAGATGTCAAGATCTTGAAAATAGTCACATCCTTGGGAAGAGGGAGGAGACTTTAATAGGATTTTTTTTTAATTGACAGAGACAAGAGTCTGGGGGCATTTGTTTCATTGCTTGGCTAATTTCCTTATTGTTATCTCTAGTCCTGGAGTCCCACATAGATAAGTAGCACCTTAATCACCACTAAGAATCAAGCTCTTGGAACCTCTTTTCTGGCAATACGTAAGATGCATTCCTAAAATGGCCTCTAGGGTCAAGAGATGTTCCAGAGAGTCACAGAGAGCTTCTAGAAAAGGAAGGAAAGATTCCTAAGAACCACTGTGACCATGTTAGTTTGCTTACTCAAGAGGCTGCTTTAATTCTCTCCTATATTTTAATTGTTACTCAATGGTGTTGGCTAGTTCTGATAACATCAATGGCTTTCTGCCACAGAAATCTGTCTTAAAACCTCATGTTTATTTGCCACCTTTGTGGAATGTCTACTTTGTTATGTGCAGCTTCCCAGAGCCAATGTCAGATCAAAGTTTATTTCTCCACCCATGTGAGTCTGAAGTATCTCCTCCAGGAGAAGACTCCTGCTAACAAGCAAGAGAATGATTCCTCAGTATACCTCCTCATGGGAATCAGTTCCTGACAGGCTCAAAAGGGAAAAAAAATCCTCCCAGCTGAGCCCCAAATGCACCTGAAGGATGTAGTCTATCAGATGTAAACATCTGGTTTTTTTGGGTGAAAGTCAATGACGATTAACTTTCTTGAAGATTCCACATTTTATTGAAATTTAAGGCTTAAAAAATACACTCTGCATATAGTAGATGCTAAATAAATGGTTGCTGGTTGAATAAATGAATGAATGAAGTTAAGAGCTAGAAGAGCCTTCTTCAGGGGTCAAGAACAACTGGAGAAGCCCAAAATAACTAGCTATCCAACATTTGCTTTTTTAGGTAAATACTTGGTGTGATAGCAGCAAACTCATTGGGAACTCTCCCTGGTACTGTTAAGAAAGCCAACCTTGTCTACCTATTGATCTTGTCATGACTTGAAATTATTTTATCAAGTTTTATCATAAAATCATGGTATCATAGAACTTTCTAGATGAAAATGATCTGAGATCATTTAGCCCATACTCCTCATTTAACAAGTAATTCTAATAGCTGACATTTGCATAAAACTTTACAAAATTGTTCATATCCATTTTGGTGGGATGGGTCATCTAGTGACCTTGATTGATGATTGGTTCAATCAGCAAACATATATTTAGCATCTATAATGTGCTGACCACTCTTCTGGAGAAATAAATAAAAAGCAACAGTTCCTTTTTTCAAGGAATCTACATTTTAAGGAAGGTAATATACACATATATAACTATAAAAAAACACATAGAAAACAGGTATGTCTAGGAGTTGGTCCGGTGCAGAAGGCTGGGGTTGACCTGGTTCTTAAATGAAGATAGAGTATTTCAAGAAGTGGAAATGTGGAGGGAGTCTATTTAAGGCATGAGGAATAGCTAAAACAAAGTTGTAGAGATAAAAGATGGAATCATGTGCAAGAAACAACAAAAAGAATAGTATTATTTGACTTTAGAAGGGAGTGATATGAATGAAACTGAAAAGGTATGTTGGAGCTAGGTTGAAGAGACCTTGAAATTTCATAAGAGATTATATTTGACTCTAAGAGTTATATAGGGACTTATTGTCGACAATCATTTTATGCCTACAGAGGATCCAACAATGTTATATGGGGCAGGGGGATGTCACTGAGTCAGAAGACTCAAATTTGAATCCCAGTTCTGCCACATATTAGTTGTGTAACCTATTCCAGAGAAGTTCCTCCTCCCCCAGTGAATCATAGGGATGCTGGGGTGAGCAGCAAAAGTTGTTAATTGAATTTGGTCCCTACTCAGTTTTCCAAGAGTCCCACTTTCTTGTAAGGGTGATATAGTCCACATTTGACTATAAGTTGCTTTGGGTTACTTTCTCATAGTACTTTGGTACTCTGAAGGGAAGAAGTTATGAAAGGACAGAATCCAGTTGTCTTCTGGTGCCTGCAAGCACCGAAAAACATTTATAGATGAAAGCTCATTCTTTGCTGTTGTCATTTCCTGCTGCTACTTTTGTTGCTGCAATTGTGCTCTAAGAGCCACAGTGATTCCAGAGTCTTTGTGGGGGGTGGAGAGGGCTAGTGAAAAGGCATTTAACACAGGGATTCCTTAATCGGTGGCATTGCTGCTGGCATCACTCCCCCACCCCTACACATTCCATTTGGTGGTTTGGTTTATCTTAAGAGTTCAGAGTATGATGGCATGGGCTTATCCTTTTTTCTCCCCCTACCCAGTGTAATCAAATTGTAATCTTCAAAGAAGGAGGTGCAGATTCCGTTACCTTGAGTAGAGAGACCAAGTTTAGGGTTGATCTTGTTTGGTCAACTTTAGGCTTTCATCAAGTGGCTAGTAGAGCTGTTGGAAATCCCAGAGAGACTCAGGCTTGAGAGACATGGATAAATTGTATTATATTGTTGACTACGTAAAACTACAGTCATTATTCATAGGACTTTACTTAGAATTTATCTCAATAGCAATTTGGTTTATCACCAAGTAACCATAAAATGTGAAGAATTTATGAAGAAAAAAAATGAAAGAAATACACTTCAGTAAAAACTTACCAACCTGTCAACTAATCCTGATCACATACGTGATGTTCCATACCCACTACTACAAATAAAGAATGAATGAAAAGTGCATATTAAGTACTTGCTTTGTGCCAAGCATTGTATTAAGTGCTGGGAACCTAAAGACAAAAGTCATACAACCCTTACTCTCAAGGAACTTTCCTTCTAATAGGGGAGACAGCACCTGCAGGAGAATGGCAGCCAGGGAAGGGTGCTGCAGTCTAAAAGTTAACAGGGATAGTAAGTGGGGGTCATAGGAGAGTTGATTGACATACCCTTTCAAGAAACAATGCTTGTATTGACTTCAGTTCTATTCCCAATAGAAGGGATGAAGGTGGGGGGGTGGGGCTGGGATGTTGACATATAGAGCAGATGACAAGAAGATGACTGGATGGCAGGTGAAGCAAAGTGTCTGTTCTGGTGCCAGCTGGATGAAGGAGGGTATTTGAGTTTGTACTTGCTCACCAAGATTGGTGAGCTTGGTCCTAAGCTTGTTTCCAAATGTAAATGGAGTAGGTTCCCTAGTGCTAAAAAATCAGGGAGGTACATTTTCCCACCTCTTTTTTGAGAACAAGCTTGGTCATTATAATCATACTTAATAACTGATTTATATGAACTTCCATATTTTTTTTAACAATCTAACAATGCCCAACCTAGGCTGGTTTGTTTTATTGGTGAGTACACAGAGTCCCCAGGAATTCAATGGAACAAATAGCAGGTACTCCATTGAGTCTCCCAAAGAGAGCTGCTATGTATACTATTTACTTCTACATCTCCCTAAAACAGAACCATTGAGCAGAGGCTCTATAAGGGTGTTATTGAGATGATTTGTCTTATACCCTGACAGAATAGTGTGCTAAACATTCTGTTCTCTACTGCTTTGGGGTTTTCTCTTTCATTAAAAGAACCTTGCAAACAGTTGCTTGCCAAGGCGAATACTAATTTATGCTGGGCAAATAGGAAGCAATGTGGTTTTTTGTTTGCATTACTAATCGCAGAAGATCCTAAACTTAGAGCTGGAAGAGAACTTAGAAATCATCTGATATGACACCCTCATTTTTTCAAATGAGAAAAGTGAGGCCAGTGAGGTTAAGAGACGTGCCCAAAGACACACAGGTAAAAAGTAGCAGAAGCAGATTTAAGCCCAGCTCATTTGGATCTGACTGAGGATTCTTTCCATTGTACCATGCTGCCTTTCTCTCTGGATAACTCACAAAAGCTCTCTACTAAGAAATATAGAGGTTTATTATGCTTCGGTAGGGTGAGCAGCCAGGCCTTCCAAAAACTATCAGAGGTCCGTGAAGATTTTTTAATTGCTTGAAATCTTGAAGATTTACTTGCTTCCTCCCCCCACCCCACCCCCCACCCCGCTCCATGCCCGCCAAAGACTGTGGAAGTGGAGAATGCAGCTGCAGGGGGGTGGGAGGAGGATGGGATGATGCGTCTAAGTAGCTATTTTTTAAAATATTTTCAATGCTATATCAAAGGATGATCCCCAATCCAGTTTCTGGCAATCTTTTAGAAAAGCTGAAATCTGAGCAAATCTGGCTTGGTTTAGAGCTAAAACACCGAGGATTTTTTGGACTAAAATGGCTAGGCATCTCCTGAGTTATCATGAGCCGAAGTCTTCCATAGACACTTTATCTCTTTCTTGCATCCTGGGGTTGAAGTGGCAGGACTTAGTCAGTAGACATTTATGCAGAACTGACCATGGATGAGGCACTGTACTAAGTGCTGGGGATACAAGGAAGGGTAAAAGTCGGTCCCTGCCCTCAAGGAGCTTACAATCTGCTGAGGAATCTAATGTATGATGTATACAGGATCACCTGAAGGAGGAGCTATTAACAACTGAGGGGATCAGGAAAGGCTTCACGCTGGAGAAGTCACCGGAGCTAAAGACTGAGGTAAGGTAGGGATCCCAGGACAGAGAAGTGAGGAGGGAATTGCATTCCAGGCACATAATACAACCTTAACAAAGGCATGGAACAGGAGACGAAATATCTTGTGTGAGGAACCAACTAAATTGGCTAGATCATAGAGTACATGAAAGGGAGTCATTTGTAACATGTATAGGAAGGAAAACTGGAGGCAGGATGCAAAGTATCTTAAATGCTAAACCCTGGAGTTTATGTTTTTTGTTTTTTTTCCTAGAGGCAATATGGAGCCAGTAGAGTTTTTGAGAAGAGGAGACAAATGTGCTCTAGGAAAATTACTTTTGTAGCTGTGTGGAGAATGGATTGTAGAAAGACTTGAGGCAATGGAATTGATTATAAATCTATTGCAATAGTCCAAGTAAGAGGAGATAAAGATCTAAGAATCAACAAGGCTTAACAACTGAATGGATGAAGAGACTTAAGAGAGAGTGAAAAGTTGAAGAAAAATCTGAAATTTTGAACCTAGTTGATGGGAAGGATAAAGGTACTCTTGATTAAGAGAGAAAAGTTAGAAAGAAGGGTGGATATGGGAAGGAAGATAGTGTATTCTCACTTAGACATTGAGTTTGAAATGCCTCTAGGACAATCATTTTTAAATGTCCAATAGGTGGTTGGATCTATAAATCTGGGAGTCATTTGCATAGAGATAACTAGACCTATTAGAGCTGATGAGATCACCTAGATAGAAAGGATAGGATGGAGCCTTGGGGTATACCTTTGGTGAAGGATTAGGGGTACAGGGAAGATGAACCAACAAAGAAAACTGAGTAGAAGCAGTCAGGTAGGAGCCTAAGATTTCATTGGCTTTTTTTTTTTAATCAGTGATCTCTTACTCTAGATAATATTGAGTTTATCCTCAACAAAAATCTCTCAGATCTTTTTTTTTAATGAACAATTTTCAAGTTAGTTTTTATCTACCTTTTTACCTGTGCAAATGATTTTTAAACTTAAATTCAGGGTTTTACAATTGCTCTTGTTAAAATTAATTTTCTTTGTTTTGGTTCAGAATTCTAGAATCTTGAGGTAACTTTGAGTCTTGATTTTGTCATTCATTATATTAACTCTTCTTCCCTGCCATGTGTCAGATCTTGTAATTATGGCTTTTATGTCTCCATCAAAATCATTGATAGAAAATGTTAAGTGGACAAGAATGAGTGGAACATTATTTGGCAAGTAATTAGAGATCTTCATCCAGGTTGACATTGATGCATACATCAACCTTCTTTGGGTAGAGTTGTCCAAATTGTTTAAATATGCTGTAATTTAGCCCACATTTCTGTCTTATCCACAAGACCATCAGGAAGAATTTTGTCATCATCAAAATATAGTTCGATTAAGACATTCCCCTGACCTACCATTTTGATAGACTTTTGCCCATGCTAGTTCCTGGTGATCATTTCTTTCTTTTCAAAATTTTTAAAATCATCTTATGTAGAAGAGGAGATAATATGAATGAGAAATTCAGGAGAAAGTCTATCAGGGTATGCCTGTGCTTAAAATTTTCTTTCTCTTTGTCTTCTCATACCCCATTCCAGACAAATGTCCCACTTATATCCCTCCACCTAGTGCCTTTAGTCTAGTCATCTTGGTATTTACTTCTAAATAGTATGAATATAACAGTTACTTGGTTTATTCAGAGGTTCTTCCCATACTTCCTAAGTGTTCCCTGGATTCTCCCTTCATTTTGATCCTTGGTTCCCAGTCTCTGCCTTGACTCAACCTGATAGTACCTAGTCATTGTATCTTTGTTTTGACTTCGAATCTCTCGTCTTCTTGCCTGGATTTCTGTTGCCTAAGCAGCCTTTGTAGATTAAAAACCAATTGTAAATACTTGCCTACCTGATTTTTTAAGCTTTACTAGAGACTGTATGAATGGATCCACTGCTTTCTCTGACCTTCAGTGCCTATAAATAGTACATCATACTGTAAAAAGTACATCCTCCCACCAAAGTCAGACTAAACTTCTGGTTCCAGAGTCTTGTCTGTGATGACTCCTGGTTGTACTAATAACCCATCCCATACTCTAAGTACCCTAGGCCTAGTTTTTTATCCTACACCCCCAACCCAACAGTCCTGAAATCTACAAAAAGGTAGACAAGGACTATATTAGGTTAAAAAATAGAGAGACCACAGGGTCAAAAGTATGTAAATAGATTATCTTGACAATCACAGGGATGACAAAAAAGAATGTGAAATGAGATTAGATCATGTTTCTTTTGGAAGTAGTCCTTACCCATACCTCACATTTGCCATGATTTGCTCCAGTCTGATAATGTTACCCTAGAGGATGTGGAGTAAAGCCAAAATTTCTCAGTGGCAGGCAGATCTGGGAAACTTGGCACTGGGGGAAGTGAAGAGTTTCCTGGCATAGACCCACTTACCAGTGAAGGAGAAGGACTCAAGGCTGCATCTTTTGATTTTCCAGGGTGGCACTATCATGCTATTCCAACATTGGTACTGGCACTCCTAATCTGGAAATCAGATGCTGATTTGTAGGGTAGTGAGCAGCTGGCCTACTGGCTAGATTCTAGATTTGCTGTTCAGGTAGAAACCCAATGCAAATATTTAACATTTCCAAGCCAAATGAAGGCCTGGAGAGTGGGAGTGAATGGGTAGCATTGTGTAGTCTGTTTGGGTCCCTCAGGGAGCAGGAGAGGGAGTCACCAAGGAGAGTATATAATCTTTGGAGAATTAGACTTCCTGTGGTACTGCTGAATCCTTAACTTCTCTAGAGCATTATTGCTGAAGCTTTCAGGGTCTTGTGACCTCATACACAATTAAGAACAAGAGAAAAGGGAAGGAAGAGCTTAGAAAATAATGTCCGCTGAGTTCAAATCCAGCCTCAGACACTTAACACTTACTAGCCGTGTGACCTTGGACAAGTGAATTAACCCCAATTGCCCAGCCTTCCCCCTTCTAAAAAAAAAAAAGAAAAGAATGTCCAGACTTCAGTTGTCACCGATCTTGTGTCAGAGTCATCATTGCCCATCCCCATCTGTGCTTAAGACTTCAGGCAGTTTATAATCTAAGACACAAAATGACCACAAGGAACCCCCAAGACACAATACAGGGAACCCAAATGCAGACCACAGGGAAAGTTATTGAGGAACACCTTCCCCCCAGAGCTATGCTGATCTTCCATGAAGATATGTCACCTGGCATTCTTGTTATTTCTCCCTCCAGCATACATAGCTTTCCTGCTGCAACATAATAGACCAATCTAAGCATCGGTCCAGAAGCCTGGGTTCTCACTGCTTTTATCTACTGCCTTACAGGCAGGCTTAAAATGGGAGAGAAGCTGGTACCCTTGTTAGAGTTTTTGGCAACAGCTGCTACCTTCTTGTTTCCACAGCTCAACTGCCCTCTCTCCCCATTTTTGGACATAATTGTAACTTATGAACCTGGGCGTGGGAGCTTGAAGGGACACATGGGCTTCCATGAGTAAAGTTAACTTCAGGAGAGGGAGCAACTTTTTGGCAAAACGAACATTGATCAACTTCTTCAGCTCTTTCTAGACCTTCTGATACCAATGAGAAGCTGCCCTTTTCTGCTTTCAGAGTTGCTGTAGCTGCCTTGGGTCCATTTCCCCTTTGGATAATAATAGCAAATAATAGCTAGCATTTACTTAGTGCCTGCTAGGTACAGAGTAAGGCAAGGAGCACTTTACAAATCTCTTCATTTGATCTTCACAACAAGTTGGGGGGGGGGGGTAGGAGAGGGTTGTTGTCTTTCATTCTCCAAGAGGACCAAAATGACATCACCATGCTGGAGTCAAGTTTCATTGTGTCTGACCATGACTGATCAGACCAATATGAGCTGGGAATGCCCTACCACAGGTTGGGCATAAATAGTGAACATTTTGGGTGAGTTCTCAAAATTGGGGCATCCTAGGGCAGCTAGGTGGTGCCGTAAACAGAGCACCAGCCCTGGAGTTAAGAGGACCTGAGTTCAAATCCCACCTCAGACACTTAACACACGCACACACAAAAACTAGCTGTGTGACCTTGGGCAAGTCACTTAACCCCAATTGCCCTCCAAAAAAAGGCAAAAAAAAATTGGGGCATTCTTCATTTCCTTTGAGCTATTCATTTCCTCACTCATAGAGCACAGCACTTTCTCTGATGAGAAACCGCCATGTTGAACACTCCTGTGCCAGTGTCTCCCATGTCACACAATCAATTCCAAAGTTCTTGAAAGAGACCTTGAGAGTATCCTTGTATCACTTCTTCTGACCACCATGTGAACATTTGCCTTCTGTGAGTTCTCCATAAAATAGTCTTTTTGGCAAGCATATGTTTTGCATTCCAACAACATGGCCAGCCCAAAGGAGTTGGGCTCTCTGAAGCAGAAATTGAATGCTTGGCAGTTTAGTTCGAGAAAAGACCTCGGTGATTGGTACCTTATCCTACCAGGTGATCTTCAGAATCTTCCTAACACAATTCAAATGGGAGCAATTCACTTTCCTGGCATGGTGCTGGAAGACTGTCCAGGTTTCACAGGCATACAACAATGAGTTCAGCACACTGGCTCTGGAGCCCTTCAGTTTGGTAGTCAATTTAATGCCTCTTTTCTCCTACACTTTCTTTCAGAGCCTTCCAAACATGGAGCTAGCTCTGGCAACACATGTGGCAACTATGTACTGAGTACTGTGCCAAGCACATTACAAATCTCTCAATTATCTTCACAACAACCCTGGGAGGTAGGTTCAATTATTATATCCATTTTACAATTGAGGAAACTGAGGCAAAGATTAACTGACTTAAGGTCACACAGCTAATAAATGTCTGAAGCTGGATTTGAACTCAATTCTTCCTGACCTAAGTAAGGCCCAGGACTCTTATCCACTGTGACACCTAGTCACCTGTCTTTTTTCTTCCCCAATAGTGTGTCTCCAGTCATGGGGGATATATTGCTGCCCAGATTCCATCATCTGTGCTCTGATCATCAGCAGGGAGGGAGTCAGCTCAGCAACTTGGCTTCAATAATAAATCTCCTTGCTTTCATGAGTTTAAATCAGACTTTAAAACATCACCCTTAATGTGCCTTTAATGCAGTTTTCTTCTGAATGAGTTCCCTTTAGGTCTAGTCTTGTCACTAATATTGTCTCTTGGCAAACAAAGGAGGATTTCTTCAAGGAAAACCCTGCCAGTTTAGGAAGCGGGTTGAATTTCCCTGTGATGCCAGGTAGCCTCTCTTGCATTTTACAAGGACACTTGAGAAAATAAAACTCTCTGACTGTAAATTTAATTTTCTCCTGACAGCCCCAGTGTCTTTGTAGCCTCAAAAGTTATCCATTACTTCTTTCTTCTGTAATTAAAAATCAAGGGGGGGGGGGAAATGTACGGGATTAACGAGCCCTGATTTCCATTGATGAGCTCTAAGAGCTTATCAATAATGGGATCAGGGAAGCAGCTTTGGCTAAGCTCTTCTTTGCCAAGCCGCCAATGTTGATGGAGGACCTGGTTCAGCACGGGAAATACTGGTTTCCTGACAGGCTCCACTTACATAGTTTACTAAAGAGAGCCTTTGTGGGCTAGGTGTTACATAGTAGTTCTGCTGGTTCTCTCTATCTCCAGTACAATCAAGTGGCCCTGGCCTCTTCTCCATACTCAGCACTTAGACTCATGGGAGCTGATTACAGGGAAAGATGAAAAAGGCTGTCTTTCTCACACATGTTGAGAGCCTCTGGACAACATCTGCAGGAATGGAATGAACATACATCTGTTTAGGACGAAAAAAGATAATTGCAATTAAAAGAATATTGGTGGTAATCCCTTATTTGCAGATATTAATACTTTATCAGGAGATAAGGAAATCAGATCTGTTTATCACCCAAGGTATGTGACAAGCATGACCTAAACTCTTGTAGAAGCAGAGGCCCCCTTGCCTAAGGATCCCCATCATGCCATTTCAATAGGTATGAGCTACATTTTGTAGGGAAAGGTACCATATAAAATAAATGGCTTCTTTAATTCATATACACACACATACACACTGGAGAGTTCTCTAAATTCAGTGACAGAGGGTTTGTTGTTTATTTTTGTTTGCTTGTTTTGTAAAGAGACTGGGCAGGGGAATTGTCAGCCTTAAGATGGCAATTCAGAACTCTGCTGAGTTCATATGGGACTGGGTCTATGAGACTCTCCAGCAGAGCCATTCCTAAACAGGGCAGTAGTATTTTGCCCCAGGGTGCCATATTTAGAGATGGCTGAATTTAGAAGGTGCTGACAATATTTTTAGCAGCAAATAAGAACACTACCTAGCATCTAGTTAGGGGATAGAGACCAGAACTCTATTTCATTAGCGTTGGTTCCTAGTGGGGAACTCCCTTTGCCAATACAAGTCAGTGTCCTCTGCAACTTATGGTATTAGAGAGTTGCTTAAAGAACACTGAAGGGCTATATCACTTGGCCAGAGCCACACAACCAGTATGTGAGACTGAACACAGGTATTCTTGCCTACAATACCAACTCTCAATCCACTATCCCATGCTGCCTGAGTTAGTTAGCATCTAGGTAGGAATAATGGGGCAGCTGGGTGGTACAGTGGATAGAGCACCAAGCCTGGAGTCAGAGATATCTGAGTTCAAATCCAGTCTTAGACACTTACTACCTGTGTGACCCTGGGCAAGTCACTTAACCTCTATTTGCCTCAGTTCCTCATCTATAAAATGAGGACACATTACAGAAGGAAATGGCAAACCACTGAAGTATTTTAAAAAAATTTTTTTAAAGCAACTGGGATTAAGTAACTTGCTCAAGGTTACATGGCCAGTTATTTCTGAGTGTGGTGCTGAGTATCTGAGCCCAGATTTGATCCCCAGGTCATCCTGACACTGGAGAAGGTGCTCTTACTCGCTGAGCCACCTGGCCACCCCTAAGCAATTGGGGTTAAGTAACTTGCTCAAGATTACACGGCCAGGTGTTTCTGGGTGGGTGCTAAGTGTCTGAGCCCGGTATTCGATTCCCAGGTCGTCCCAACACTGGAGCCGGTGCTCTTACTCACTGTGCTACCTGGCCGCCCCTCACTGAAGTATTTTTGCTAAGAAAAAGTCCATGAGTTCCACAGAGCTGGACATGTCTGAATGACTGAACAACCACAACAAAAGTTGGGAATGATAATGATAGGAAACTATCTTTCTCTGACCCACCCTGTTCTCCTCTTCAACAAACTTGTCGATGACTTTATTACATCAGTGTCCTGGGGTGTTCATCTCCCCCCTAACAGGACAGTGTCCTGTTTTTTCCATCTCAACTGAGGACATAGTTTGTGTTGTTTACCTCACAGGGCTTGTGGAACTTATCCCATTGGCAAAAAAAATATTCCTAGATATAGTTATACCAGCCAGAAATATTTTCCTGCATAAACTACTCTAGCTCAGATCAAATATAGGTCCTTCCTGACTAATACCAAGTTACTAATTTCTCTTAGGTCCATACTAGTCAAAGATGTGATATCTTTGCTCATGTCCTTTAAAATAATACTCATATTCAATAGACTGTCAGTCAATAAGCATTTATTAAGCGCCTACAATGTGTTGGGCACTGTGTAAAGTGCTGTGGTTACAAAGATACAGTCCCTGCTCCCAAGAAGTTTATATTCTATTGAGGGAGACAGCAAAAGGCAGTGTGTGTCAGTGGATAGGGCCCTGGATTTAAGGTCAGAAAGAAATGACTTCCAATCCTACTTCAGACACTAGCTATGTGACCCTGGGGTAAGTTTTGATGTCTCAGTTTTCCCACCTATAAAGTGAAATGGTTGGATTCAGTGGCCTTTAAGGTCCTTTCTGATTCTAAATCTGTGGTACAAGAATAATTATAGAGAAAATAAATAAAAAGTAACTTTTAGAGGGGGAAGCTCTGGAAGCTTGGAGATCATGAATGGATTCATGCAGAAGGTAGTACTTAGGAGGAGACTTGAAAGAAACTAAGTATTCTATAAGACAGAAGGAAAAGAATCTCTGTTCTAAAATGTTTATAGAAGCTCTCTTTGTGGTGGCAAGGAATTGGAAATTGCAGGGATGCCCATCAACTGGGGAATGACTGAACAAGTTATAGAATATGATGGTGATGGAATACTATTGGGCTATAAAAAACGATGAGCTCAATGATCTTAGAAAAACATTGAAAGACTTGCACAAAGTAATGAAAAACAAGATGAGTAGAACCAAGAAAACATTGTACATGGTAACAGCAGTATTGCTTTAAGCACAACTGAGTCATTTTGTTTATTATAAATACTCAAATTAATAATAAAGGACTTATGAAGAAAGATGCTATCTATAGCCAGAGAAAGAACTAATAAGTAGTAGTATGTCTAGAATAATTTTACACAGCCCTATATTTGTGTGTAATGGTAGACATCTAGGAGGGAAGGGGAAAAGAAATATATATATATATATGTATATATATATAATTTTATTATATATTTAAAAGTAATAGCAGATAGTATACAATAGATTTGTGGTATGGAAATGCTTATTTTATTCCATAAATTAAAAAAAAAGTTTTCTAAAGAAGAGGCAGAGATGAGGAGGGGGTTAGCCAGTACAAAGTTATGGAGATGAGAGATGAATTATCATGCAGAGGAAGAGTAAGGTCAATTTGACTAGAGCATTGAGTTCACAAAGGAAAGTCATGCATAATAATGCTAGAAAGATAGACTGAAGGCACGTTGTATGGTCATTCAGTGGATCACTGTGTCCAGACGATATCCCTAATTTGTAAGGTAGAGAGGGCAGAACTCTCAGAGGAGAGCAAGTGAGAGGATTAGAAGATACATAAACAAGCCCCATTGGAAAAGGAAAGCTGGCTCATAGGCTGCCAATATCACCACTGTGGACAAGGCTTATGTTCCATCTTCATGTAGCCCACTTGGCTTCACTCTGATCTAGGACAACAGACATTTCCAGCTCTGTCCAGCTGTTTCACAAATATTTGCTAATGTCACTATGGGGACCAGATGAAATTGAGTCAAATCCATGATCATTAATAGAAATATAATTACAATTCAATACATACTACACAGAGGGATGATCTTTGTATATGGGGGCTAGGAGAAAGAGGAAGAGGAGGATGAAAAGGGTTAAAAGAAGATAGGATGACTTAGGCTGGAGAAGAGAAGGCTAAGGGGAAACAATGAAGTTGCAATAGCCTTTCTAGCTTCTCCTTTTGTTATCCCACTCTCCATATAGTTCACAAAGTGATATTCCTAAGGCACAGGTCTGGTAATGCCACTCTGCTGCTCAATGAGCTCCAGTGGCTACCTACTACCTTTGGGGTCGAGGAGAGCACCTATCTCCTCACCAGAGCCCAGAACAAAGGAGTAAAGAATGAGGGAATGATGGGGATGGGTTTTGAAGTATGGAGTGGGAGAGAAGGGGGAAATAATAATGAGTAAACTATTTTCTCAATAAAGTAGGGAACTCTCTGCTGATAGAGAAGGGATATGAGATTCTGTAAGAGGTTTGAGAAGAGAGGAGGTTTGGCACTGTGAAAGGTGGAATAAAAGAATTACTAGGTTGAGTTGATATTAAATACCATAAATTTATAATGAATGTGGTTGGGAAAGTTTTGTGACTTTCTCAAGAGCATTCATTAGTACATGAGTACGAATGAAGAAAATGGACTGTAAATGCAACCTAGGTTTGAGATTTATCAAGGCATGGGTAATGATGATAGAACAAGGGATTGAGGAGTTCAAGGATAGTTAATTGGTTGAATTGATCAACCATAGAGCCCAGATTGAAGAGAGGCAGATAAGAAGAGCAAAGGTAATACACTAGGGGAACATGGAAGGATGGAGGGATTACAGGTCACAGTGAAGACAAATAATAGGATTAGGTGGGCTGAGGCAGAAGGAGACACCGAAAATAAAAAGCTGTGTCCAGAAAGAGGAATTTCAGAATTCTGGATCATAGAGGTGGGATAATTATGCATGATCACCAATATTATCTCCCTTTGCATATCAGAAATGGAGGGGAGATGGAGGGTATGGGAATTGAGGAAGCTGATGAACTGGGATATCAGGGTCATCAAGGGGAATATCAACATGTACATTAAAGTCTCCAGATGAGAGGGGTGGTATTAGGATAGAAAGATTGTGAGCCAGATACTAGACTCTGGTGGAAGAGTAACTGAGGGGGTGGTAGATGACTTTAACAAGGAGCTACATTTGGTAATGATACAGATGGTGGCAGAACCTGAAAGGGGAAGTGGGGAGAACGTTTCCCAGTGCTTCAGGTGGCATGAAAGACGTATCAGCATGATTTTGGTGAACATGGTCAGTCATGTGAGGCATGTTTGATAGCCAAGACTCAGTGAGGTATCCAGAAGGCTAGCAGCAACCCTTGTCAACACTCCTCTGACTCTAGCTGGTGGCAACATTAGATTTTTTCACAGGGCTACCCTCTCCCCAATCCACTGATATAATGCCATCTTGATGATAGTGGAAGACTCCCTAAGAAAGACTTGTATAATAAGAGCTAGCATTTATATTGCACCTACTATTTACCAGAAACTGCTAAAAACTTTACAAATATTATCTCATTTGTTCCTCACAACCACCCTGAAAGGCAAGTGTTATTATTCCCATTTTATAGTTGAGGAAATTGAGGTTAACTGAAATATTTAAGGTCACACAATTAGTAACTGTTTGAGGCTGGATTTGAACTCAGGTTTTCTGTGACATCTGTGCAAGTCCTGCCCCGTGTAAGAACTTTCACTGTGGCCAAGGGAGTCCTTTTGCTCCTAAGGAGAATTTTGTAGCCCCACAGCCTTCTCTTCTCTGTCACCTCTAAATGAGATCCTTGGTTTACATCTCATTTCTCTGGGACACTCTTCACAGGCTCGAGAAATAAAGATTCACCTTTCCATATTATATCACATCAAGCCAAAGGGCCGACAGAGGGCACACAAACACGACTCTGGAACATCTCTTGTATTAAATATCTCTGTGATCAGACATGTCAGACTCCAGAAATTAGTGACAAAAGAGTCACAGAGGTTGTTATACCAACTGTTAATTCTGGAAAATAAAGTAAAATAAAACCAAAGAGCTCACAGAGGTTATAAGCAAAAAGCCTTCTTTAGTCCATTGGAGGAGGAAAACTAGACAGGCATGCTAGGATCTGCTCTAGGATTGGGCAGACCCAAAGCACTGAGGCTAAACCTCGATACTGGATATCAACTAAGAGGAAACTCCTCAAGTCGTGGCTAGACAGAGTCAAGCAGTAAGGTACGACCATAGCAATGAGGGGGTGACAGCAATAATGAGACAAGTTTGCCTAGTGGAAAAAGTCTATTCATAGCAGGGCTTCATGACCAGAATGTAGTTCCTACAGGCCCTTGTCTGAGTTCAGGGACCACTCGGGACTGGCTTGAGCCAATTCTGTGATTTAACTGTGGCAGAGTTCATCCAGAGGATGAGCACAAAAAGATTATTGTTGTGCCAAGCTCAGGATACAGCTTGCTTGCTGGGCCTTAGCTCTGGAAAACAGGGGGCCTCCTAAAAGGAAAAAAAGAGAGGGGTAGTCTTGGCATTGGGGATCCTGAAATTTTCCACTTTTGGGCAAAGGGGTTTGGAGATTAGTCATTTTAAAATTGCAGGGGAGAATTCTTGGGATTTGGCGTAATTCCAGGACCTCACTCTGTTCTGAAATATCTTAGTGAGTTTTGGGGTACCACTTGGGTTTCCCCCTTTCCCATGCAATGTGGATTAGGTTAAACTTTCCCTAAAAGAGAACAAATCTGGTGTTTGATTGGCATAGGGGGGCTGTGCCTCATTTGAAGCAACTTCCGGGTAGTCTTTGGCTATATTGATGTAGCTTTTTTGTCAGCTTAAGGGCATAAAGTGTCCTACCAACATGAGTCTGTGCCTTTCAGATTTAGTGGATATCAATGAAGAAGAAACTACTCAAGTCACCATCACCCTGCTCTGCTGACCAGACATGTTCCATGTTGGAATAAGAGGCCATATCCACCAAAGCGAAATGCATGAAACTAAGCGCAATGTCTTTATTGGACAACCTTGCTATGTCGAAGCTATCTATGTAAACCTCCTTTCGTTAACTGTTCAGTGACCTATGAGTGTCTCATTTCGTCCCGTTATCAAACCTGAAATTCCTCTTTCTGGTCACGGCTTTTTATTTTCCGTGTCTCCTTCAGCCTCAGCCCACCTAACCCTATTATTTGTCTTCACTGTGACCTGTAATCCCTCCATCCTTCCATGTTCCCCTGGTGTATTACCCTTGCTCTTTTCATCTGCCTCTCATCAGGAACATCCCTAACAACTTCCAACTGTCAAGATAACTGGATTGTTTTAGTCTCTTACAGTATTATATCTATCTGCCCACAACATGCCATTCTTTATAAAATCTCATTTCACATAGCATTCACTATCAGATTATCCCCCCTCCTCAACCATACACTGAAGTTCCCACAGCCAATAACTATCTAAAAGGAATTGGAGGCTCACCCAGACTGACTTGCAGAATATCCTGTAGGTATTTTTTATATGTTCTATATGTAGGGGTGTGCTAAGAGCCAGATCATACCAGCTCCAAAAAGCTAATTGTAACATTTAGTGTAAGCATTTACACCTCGGAAATGAACAAATGCTAGAAATGTGAAGTTAGTTCATTGCTTTGTTGATTGTTTAGACTTAAGAAAGTGATGAAGAAAGTATTAATAATACAAATTAAACTTTAAATTGTGTCATGCATACTTTCTTTTAGAGTTGATTGTTATACATTTACCATCACATCTCTACTCATGAAACACCAAGGTGGAGGACAAAGAGGGTAATGATTACCCTTGCAAATGAAAGATCTTTAGAGCATAGCAAACCAGGCCTAGCTATCTACTTGTAGGCTTTATTGCAGCAGACCTTCACAGAAACTGGACAATGTATAATAATCCTCTTTGGCCTCAGCCCTGAGTCCTTTTGAGGGGGGGGGGGGGGTTTTACACTTATACTTAATTATTTATCTATTTCAGTTTCACCAGCTTTTTATTTATTTGCAATAAGATTATTTCATCTCCACCTATACCTTCTAAACCCTCACCTAGCATCATGAATTGTGACTGGGAAGAAAAAAAATACATGGTTTAGGACATTCTCAATAGCAATTTGTCCCAGGAACACTTCTATCTGAAACACAGTGAAAAAGAGAAAAAAATAGCAATAATAATAATGTATCTTGATAAAGCACTTCACAATTTACAAAGTGCTTTCTTCACGAAAACCATGTGAGGCAGGCAGTATAAGTATTAGTATTCCAGTTTTACTGACAAAAGCTTCATTAGCAAAAAAGCAAGAGAATTTAGCATAGTCAACCAAAAAACATATGCCAGGCACTGTGCTAAGTGCTGGCGATAGTCTCTGCCCTCAGGGAGTTCACAATCTAATGGGGAGACAATAAGCAAACAAATATGTACAAGTTATATACAGGATAAGTAGGAAATAATTAGTAGTGGGAAGACAGTAGAATCAGAGGGGTTGGGAGAAGCTTCCTTTAAGTGATGGGATTTGAGTTGGGACTTTAAGGAAGCCAGGAAGCAGAGATGAGGGAGAGCATTCCAGGCAGGAGGGACAGTCAGAGAAAATGCTTAGAATTGAGAGACAAAGAATCTTTTTTTACAGAACAGCCAAGAGGCCAGTGTCACTAGAATGAAGAATATGGGGAATAAGGTATAAGAAGACTGGAAAGAAGGGGAGATGGGGCGTGGGGGTGGAATGAGGTGGGTTAGGTTATGAAGGGCTCTGAATGCTCTTGGTAAGTTAATAAGAAGTTATTAAAAAGTAATTAGATAAAATGGGAAGGTTATGGACTATCTGAATTCCTTCTCCTTCCTCACTCCCTGACTCTTTTTCCACATGCTGCATAGTGGTTTCCCCAGCAATGGCCTCTCTTTGAAGCCTTTGTGTCCTTCCCATGAGCCAGCCCTACTCCCATCCAGACCCCCATCACCTGGGGTACTTCATTCTATTTGTCCTAGGCATGGTTATGGTACTTGACCTGAACTGAAAAATTCTTAGTTGTGTTTCTGAAGCTGGCCCATCAGGGGCTACTTAGGCATGATGACAAATGGACTCTTCCCTGATCTGTTCTAAGCTTCAGTGACCCTGCTGGCTCTTTACCTCAAGGGAACTTCAATCTCATAGTCTCCCTGTGTTATTAGCAATTACTAATTATTGTGTTATTACTGAGTCATTAGTTATTCTTTGTTCTTTTCAAATGCCTCTGACCTGAGGCAAGGAATTGGTTCTTGACTTCTTGATTATGAAAGGACCTTCCTAGCAATGGTTTCCCTGACTTGAAAGGAACTGCAGAGTCAACCCTTTTAGACTTAGATGACATCACTTCAGGGACATGGAGAGGACCAGGAAAACAAGCTAACAAGGAAAACTGAGGTCCTAATAAGGGAGAAGGTTTCTAGAGCTTGGTGCTAACCAGGGCCAGTCTGCATAATCCTGGTGAAATGCCCTGGATATAAGTCTCTGGGCCTGGTAAACAAACGAAGTCAATAGCACAAAGCTGGAAGAAATCCAGGGAGATTGAGAAACTCTGATCATTCAGGGGTTATTAATGGAGTGGACTTTAATACTTCAAAGGCAGTCCCCAGGGGTTCAAGAGGCTCTGGAGCTGGAGGTGGTGTCATGGTCCAGTCCAACCAATACTTTTGCCTTGAAGTAAGTCAAAACAATTCAAGTCTGGGCAGTTGTCCAGACAGAACATTCACCCTTAAGAGTTACACAGGGGAACAGACAAGAGAGGTGGACTAGGCACATATAGCCTATATCAAATTGCTTACCTTCTCAGGAAGAGGAGAGGTGAGGGAGGAAAGAAGAAAATTTGGAACTTAAAATTTTGTTTAATGAATGTTAAAAATTGTCTTTAAATGTCATGGGGAAAAATAAAATATTATTTTTTAAGAGAGGTGTACTAGAACAGGATCTAATTTGGAGGTGTACATATCAAACTGAGGGTGTTTTTGCCAGAATCCAATCCATACAGTGCATGAAGGAGAAAGCAGGTGCTCCTTGGTGAGAGGTTTGAACCAAGAATACATTCCATCTGCCAGGATAGGACCAAGAATTTCCAGGGAGATACAATAGAATCTGAGAGCAGTTAGCTGAATAGTAGCAACACAGAAGAAACTATTTTGTGTCTTAACTGTGTTCTTATACCTTACTCCCCACCACATACTCTTCGTTTCAGTGACACTGGCCTCTTGGCTGTTCTGTGAAAAAGATCCTTTGTCTCTCAGTTCTAAGCATTTTCTCTGACTGTCCCTTCTGCCTGGAATGCTCTCCTTCCTCACTTCTATGTCCTGGCTTCCTTAAAGTCCTGGATTACCAGGAGACATCTTTATAAGTAGACTGCCTCACCCACATGGTGTGAGAGGAGGTGTTTGTAAAACACGACCTTGCTCAGCCCATCCACAGCTTTTCCTCAATGATACTCCAGCAGATGTTCCCAAACAATTATCACCTACCAAAGGACATCCCCAGTTTGGATTTGTGTAGTCCCAATGTTTCATGGCAGTCCTGTGTTCTAGGATTCACCACATGGCATCATATTCCAACTCTGCATGTTCTCCTCATGGGATCAATAAAAGATTACCTCAAGGAAAAAATCCAAGAAGTCTGGGATAAGGCCTCTGCCTTGAAGTCCAGGCCTCCTGACTTGCCAGGACTGCTGCACTAGGCTCCTAATTGGCCTCCCTGAACCCATTTTTCCCTTCTTCAATCCATGCAGCTGCTAAATTGACATTCCTAAAAATGCACACTGGACCACATTGTATCATATTCCTTTTTCTCAGGAAGCTTCACTGCCATTTGGCTCAAATACACACTTCTCTATTTGGTATTTAAAACTCTTCACAATTTGGTTCTAGCCTATTTTTTTCCAGGTAGGATTTCACATGTACTAAGCACTCCAGCCATACTTGGTGTCCCCCACACAATGCCTCCTTCTTCTGTATCTTAGCACAGGCTGTTTCTCATGCTTGGACTTCTCCCCCTTCTGACCTCTACCCCTTCAGCCCTTAGCCTCAGCTCTAGTGCTGCCTCCTTCAAGGGGCCTTTTCTGATTCCCCCAGTTGTCAATCCCACTCCAAATCATTGTGTATTTATTTCTTATTTTTATGTAATCTGTCTTTGCTATTCTGTGAACACATTACCCTCTCTAGGAATATATAAGTCCCTTGAGGACAGGGGTTGTCTCCCTTTTGCAATAGTATCTCTAGCACCTAGGACAGTTCCTGATACATAGCAGGCTCAACACATGCTTCTTGATTAGGTACTAATACAGAGGTCCCCAAATTTATTTGGCCTACCACCCCCCTTAAAAATTACTCAACCGCCTCCTGGAAATCCATTTTCTTTAGTCTTTTAATGGTGCTTTAAAAAATTTGCATCATGTCAGAAAATAATTGTTTTAATGTTGCATCTTAAATTTAATAATTTGTTGTAAATTTGTGGGTTTTTTCCTGAATTGAAATTTTGATGACACAATATTATATCATATAACCATACAGTATCATATTGTAAACAGGTCATTACATGCATATATTCCTGTCGATGCATGCTGGACTTCCCAACAAGGCGCCACACCATGGCCTGCCAACACTCGCTTGTTAAAGCCTGTCAGGAGACTTGACCACTGATGGGTTATAACCTGCATTTTATGTGTTTACTTGGAAAATAATGTAATCACTATGACTTTAATTCTGTTACACAACAGATGAAACATGTACAGTTTTTCAAAATTTTTCTTCTCTTCTCTCCTTATGCTTCCACTACCCCTTTATTTTTATTCAACACCCCCCAATTTCACCTGAGGCCACTACCACCACCCTGAATCACTCCAGTGCCCCACAGGAGGTGGTATTTCCCACTTTGGGAGCCCATCTCTAATACTACAAAGATAAATAATCCCTTTCCTTGAGCTTATAAGGTAGGACACGTATACAAATAACTATCATGAAGAATAGCTGATGCTGAGGGCAAGGTTGAGATATAAAGACCTGAAGAAAAACTGATGTGGGAGTAAACTTAGAGCAAGGACAGTCAGTAAAGAGTTGACCCCTGTGAAGCAGAGTCATGAGGAAGAAGAAGGTGTTTGACGGACCCGGGATGAAAAGTGAGGTGTTCTAGGCTCAGCAGATGGACCACAAATAGGCACAAAACAGAGTTTGGATAATGATTTCTACTCCAATCTTTCTGGAATTTAATTGTATAAAAGTAGTTATGCAAAAAAAAATTCAATAGTAGCAACACAGTTTCAAATAAAGCATGGAATGAAATAACTTTATATAAAAAGCAGTAAAAATGATGAGGGGTGGGGTGGTAGTGTAAATAGAGAACTGGCCATGGAGCCAGGATGACCTGGGGTTCATATCCCACCTCTGACACACAAAGACCATGTGACCTTGGGCAAGTCCAAACCTCTTAGTGCTCAAGACAACTCACCAAGGCTGTATATCCAGAGAAGATTCAGGCCTCCTCACCTTGGAGGTGCCATACCAATGAGTTCACAGGTTCAGACCTCCTCCTAAAAATAATTACTCTGCTTAATATAAAAACATTCACTTACTTATGACCTGCTATTAGTTGTTTCTTGTGTATATTTCAATAAAGTACCTAAAGATGCATGTTGGGCTAACTAAACAAATAAAAATATCTGAATAACTAATTACCATAATAATTATTATTTATAAGTAACATATCTTCTAGAACATACAAGACTTTTTATAAAAATAATAGAACATATTTAGTTATACTGTTCTCACTAAAATATTTTAGTGAGAGCCAAAAGGGTTTTGTACTATTAATAAATAAAATATCTTAACTTTTTTATTTCTGAGCTGACACAGTAACCTGAGGGTTTCCTCTCCCTCAAAACTCCCACCTGGAGCTCCAGCTGTGGAAGGGGATAACTACTCTCCTTGGGACAAACCTAAACCACTCATCCTGAAAGTTGAGGCCTGCTGCTGCAGAGACAAGCTTGTCTTGGGCACCAATTCCCCAACTATCCACCTTGCTAAGAATCTGGAGCTTTTCCTGAGAGGCCATATTCCACACAGTTCAGCAGCCTTCATAATCCAGGAAATTGACTAACTCAATTTAGGTGTACTCAGGAGAGAAACTAGGGCTAGATGTATAGATGTGCTGAAATTCATCTCCATAGAGATGATTAGGTCCCTGAGAGAGAATAGGCTCAAGGGCAGAACCTTGGGGAGAACCCACCATTATTGGGCAGTGTATGGATGATGATAGGAGACTGGGAAGGAGTGGTTGTTCAGATAAGAGGAAAACCAAACAGAGGGGAAGGCATAACAACCTTTCTTAGCCACTAAGTGACAAACCATATAGAGGCGCCAGTGACTTATTCCCCAAGAACATTACCTGTACCAAATGGAAGATAAATGGTTAGTAAAGGCTTTACTATGGTCTCAAAAGATTAATAATACTAATAAGCAACAACAATAATGGAATTTATATGGTGCTTTAAGGTTTACAAAGTACTTTACCCAGATTATCTCATTTGATCTTCACAATAACCCTGAGAGGTGGGTGCTATTGTTATCCCCATTTTACAGATGAGGCAACTGAGGCAAACAGACACTAAGTGACTCCCTTATGATCACACAGCTAGTCAGTGTCTGAGGCTGAATTTGACCTCGGGTCTTTCTGACTCCAGGTCCAATGCCTCTATTCACTGGGTCACCTAGCTGCCTAGAAGTTTCACTTCTATGTCTTAGACCAGACCTTTATAAAATTTCATAAGTCTCTTGTAGTATTCTTTACTAAAGATAATCCTGTACACTGAATTATCCCAACACATATCCAGTATGAGCAACTCTTGTTCAGTGTCCCTGACTCCATACTGTGCAATCTTGAAATTGAAGCATTGGAGGTTGATGCCCTTATTTATCTGACTACCAAGCAAGGCTTGGGTAGCATCACCTTTGCTGGGAATGCTGATGTGTTAATGGAAATGTTGATTAAATTATAGAAGTACCTGCATAGGATTCCAGATGGGCCTGTGTGTATAGAAAGGGGAAGCAAAAAGGAAGGGAGCAACAGGAAAAAAATGACAGAAGGAATTCATGTCATTCACAAACCCTCAATGTCAGTTATCTACCCAGAATGTGACTTTCATAGCAAATTGTATTGCTACTCTGGAAGGTCACTAACTACTTTCTGGATGTTATTTTGGCCACACATCTAGGTCTCATTCACCTTCTAGGAGATGTGTCAAGTGTCCAGAAATTAATTTTGTTATTGAAGAGATTTGTAAAAAGTAGAGTGTGGGACAGTAGAAAGACTGCTGGGTCAGAGGACCTGGAATCTTGGCTCTGCCACCTACTAGTGTGTGAACGTGGGCAGGTCCCTTGGATTGTAGAGGCCTACGCAGTCTTAGCTCTCAGTCCAAATGTATGATCTTATGAGGGAAAAGCATGTCAGACTCCATGATACAAACCTCCAGGGACAACTTTTCCATTGTAAGTGAATAAGCAGGCTACTACAATTAAAAATTTCTCTCCCTGGATATGTCAGGAATTCACTTTTTTCTCTTTCTGCTGGTACATCCAGGGAGAGAATTTTTTTATTATAGCAACCTGCTTCTCACCAGAGTGTGAGAGTTCTCTCCCAAACCTCTGCTATAACAGACTCAGCTTTGCACCCACTATTTGCAACACGAGGATTACCAGACACTATTATTTCTGACAGTGGTTCAGCTTTTACCTCAGTTGAGATTATGGGATTTATGGGCAGAAAGCTTATCTGAGCTGTCACCATCATGCCCCATCACCCTCAAGCAAATAGTCAGGGTGAAAGGCTGGTTCAGACTACTAAGGATGCCCTGAAGCTGGCTGTTGAAGGAGATTATCCAATAAGATGTGCCAAGTTTTTCATTGCTTAACATGTCAAGCATTGGATTTGAAATCAGAAGACCTGAGTTTGAATCCTATCTTCTACTTTTTAGCTGTGTGAGAGTGGTAGGACATTTCATCTCTCTGGGTTTGTTTTCTCAAATATAGATTTTACAAAAGGCAGAGGATTGGAACAGAAGTCCTCTCTGGCTTTAAATCCCATCCAATCTAATCTCATGTCCCACTGTATTCAGCATAGGAATCAATCTTGTTGGATTACTAATGGGACAGTGTCTCAAACTTTGCCTCAACCTTCTCTATCTGGACTTAACCAAGGGTTTACAAGACCAGAAAAAAGCGTATTCTGCTCCGTAGTCTTTGTGATGGATCTAAACCTGAACTGGTTCTTGCCATTTAAGTGAGGTAAGAGTTATTGTCTTATAAAGTCCTGATCATGGAGGGGAGAGTGTGGTATTCAGATCAATTAAACAAATATTAATTAAGAGCTACTATGTGCAAGCTACTATGCTAAGCACTGGGCATACAGAGATGAAATAAGATGAGGTCTGACCTCAAAGAAATTACTTACCCATGGGCATCCAGCTAATAATTACCAGAATCAACTACAGATCTCTCTTTCAACTGTATGGTGCTATCATTCTAATGGCTATTGAGATTCTCATTTAGGACTTAAGACGTTTTGCTGCTCAGAAGCTTGTCAGTTTCAGATGAAGGTCTGGTGGCAACAGGGTATGTCAAACTAGGGAAGACTTCTTCTAGAAGTCTGGGAAGACCCAAAAGTCAGGTGCAGGCCAGATGTCAAACAGAAAATAGATGTTGATTATTCAGTGGATACATTACCTGACCTGAAGCCAGGAAGATTCATCTTTCTGAGTTCATATCTGTCCTCAGACTCTTACTTAGCTATGTGGCCCCGGGCAAGTCACTTAATACTGCTTGCCTCAATTTCCCCATCTGTAAAATGAGCTGGAGAAGTAAAAGGCAAACCTCTCCAGTGTCTTTGCCAAGAAAACCCCAAATGGGGTCACAGAGCCAGACATTACTGAACAACAGCAATAACATTCAAGAAGAACATGAGTGTGAAAGAAAATTTGTAACTGAGACACAAAGGGAAAGACAGATGGGTATTTTTTAGTTCTTGTTAAAAACTAGATTCAAGATTAAGAGTATATATATATATATATATATATAGGACAGATACATTACAAATTACAGGCCATCTATGAGTGGAAGCCTGGCAGGTCAGGTGGTCATCATCAGGAACACTGAGTAGTGGGTGCCAGTCATGAGGAGTGGGTTCAAGTGAATGAAATATTGTCCTCGGGGAAGGAGTAGCAGAGGACTAATTCAGGACTTAACCTAAGGGAGAACAAAGTGGGACTCAAGTTATTAAGACACTGAGTCACAGAACAGAGTCCCCAGATGCTAAGGGAAGAGTGGGACCAACAGAAAGACCGACTCAGTGACCCCAGGACGCCTTATGATTCCCCCTGCCTAGAGGCAAGGTTAATACCTGAGTCTAGGGCAAGATTATACCTGTAGGTGGGTTATAAGGGACCATAACTGGAAAGATTCTGGAAGGGAGGTAGGAGATATGGGGTCAGGAATTCAGATAAGCTCTGCTAGCCCCTGAAGGACAGGGATTTTTGTCTTAATCTTCTTCTTCTCTGTCCCTCCCCTCCCCCATAAACACACATTGCTCAGCCTGGTGCACAGACAAGGCACTCAATAAGTACTAGTTGATTTATTATTTGAAGACCCTTGGAAAAGCACCAACTCTATGGGCACCTTATGGTGATAGGTGCTCTAGAAATCCCCATGCAGGTGGAGAGAAAATGAAATTTTGTGAGGGGGAAAGTTTCCTGGGGCAGCGTTCCCATGACCCATGGCCATCAGCTGCAGTGGTCTCCCTCTGAGGAGAAGGAGGAAGAGGACAATGATGATGACAGTCTAACTTGGTGCTGTATCTCTGCCAGCTGTGTTGTCACAATATCGGAAGGGGAGCACTGGAGGTCTGCATTAGTTTGGGACTCACAAAAAATAATTCATTATGCATAATGGTGATGTTGGCAGTGCATGCCAAATGGTTAAATCTAATGTAGCATACAGTTTCATTAAGGCACAACAAAATTAATCTATCCCTTCCCACCAGGAGGTTTAAACAAAAGCAATGGGGAAGGAGATGCATGTAAAAAGCAGCAATTCATTAATGAAATGAAGACATGTAAAATAATTAGGCTTATAACAAGAGATTAGAGAACTAAATTAACCCTTCTGTTTACTTTGCAATACATGCACCGGGAGAACTTCAGCAAACGGTGAGTTATTGTGGAAATCCCATCTCTAGGGGCCAGCCGTGTGGCCGCTCATAGAAAGGGTGACCTGCATCTTCTGAGCACAGTCCCCAGTTTAATAACTTTGGTTTATGACTGTTGAAATGGCATCTACAAAGCATTTCTGCTCTGCTCCCCGTGGCATCTGGGAAAGCAAGTACTGACTTTGAAGCTACAGAAGAAATAGTTAATTTGAAGAAAGCCAGGATTTGATGTTGACATACTGTATTGCTAACTTGTGTAATTAATAATGTTGAAACTAAGGGGCTAATCTAAATCAATGGAGGGATGAAGCTTTCCTCTGCCTGGTTAGTAATGATAAGCCAAAGGGGACAATTGAGTTTCCTTTCTTAATAATTCCCTTGTCCCCATCTACATAGAAGGATCGGTGGGAACAATGGTCTGTCCATATAATAAGGATAAAATGCTGCTGAGGACAAAGATAGGCTGGGAAATCAGCAGAAAATCAACTCTGGCAGGTAACATTCCTTTCTGGGCAACTCAGTATTTTGATTCTTCAGAGGGAGCTTTCTGCTTCTTCCATCTCATTAGTCCTTAATTTGGAAAGTGTAGTCCAAGTCTGCCTGTCCCCAGCACATAACAATGCACATGGTAAGCACTTACAGAGTGATCATTGAATGAATGAATGAATGAATGAATGAATGAATGAATACCACATTTCTCCCCAATTCACCTTATCATGACCTACTACAGGGTCTGACCCAAGCTATACGACAAGGCAAATCAGAAGGAAAAAGTCATCCATTAATTATCAGTGATGTTTGAGAAATTCTATTCAGTTTTATTCAGTTCAACCCAACAGGTATTTATAGGCACTTACTAAATATTGTACCAGGCCTTGGGGATTAAAAAACCAAAACAACTCAGTCCCTACCTTTAAGGACCTTGCAGTCTACTTGGGGAGGTGGGAGGGGGAGGGGAGAGTAGGAGGCAGAATAATGTATAAATGCCCAGAGAGGCAGGAGGTAGGCTGACAGTAGGTGGCAGCCCAGCTCACCCTTCTCTTGCAGTAATTCCCAGCTGGGCAGTAATGGTGTCATCCTGAGGGTGGCAATCAGGGAACAAAGGGGACTTTTATCAATAAAGTCCAAATTCCTTAGCCTGACATTCAAACCCCTCATTGCCACAATGCTGTTTAGACCTTGACAGTTGTGCCTTATCCACCACAACTCTCTTTCACAAACTCAACACTCCTACCAGACTGGCCTTCTACTATTCCCTGAATAAGTAGTCTTGCACTTTGTTCCTCATTTCTTCTCTGAATAGTAGTCCCTATACTGGGAATGCCTTCCCACTCCATATCTACCCACTGAAATCTAAGCCATCTAGCTTATATCAGATGGATAGGGTCCATCTGAAATCCCACCTTTTCCATGTCGCTTTCCCTCATCCCTCCAATCCAAAGGGATCCTTCCCTTCCACCTCAACTCCAGGAGCTTTTGTGAGGTCTCATAGCATCCCTTAGTGGCCTTGTGCATGTTCCCACATTTCTTTATTTTGTGTGTATTGGTATGTAGCTTATCACCACCAATAATAGGAGCTAGCATTCACATATTTCTTTAAGGTTTGCAAAGTGTTTTTACAAATGTTAGCTCATTTAATCCTCATAGCAATCCTGGAAGATAGGTACTATTATTATCCCCTATTTAGAGATGAAGAAACTGAGGCAGACCTAGGTTAAGTGACCCAGGGTCATACAGATAGTAAGTGTCTGAGTCTGGATTTGAATTTGTCTTTCCTGACTCCAGATCTAATGCTCTAGCTGTACTCCTAGAATATAACCAGACCACCATTAACATAGTCCTATGCAGTTTATAAGGCATTTTACATACTTCATTTCATTTATTCTTCACAACTATGTAAGAGAGGTAGTGTAAGTGTTATTATTCCCATTTTAATAGGAACAGAGATTCAGAGAGGTTAAATAATCTGTTCATTGTCACACAGAAATCGTCAGAATCAGAATCATTGGAAGTATAGTCTCTATACAACCACTGTACCCAATTCAAATAACTCTAAATTCTGTTCCAAGACACAGCAACTCTGATAGGGTCATCCCAAAGTACTGGGATTAAAGGGAGGAAGAAAGGGGATATTTCCTTCCCAAAAGGACAAGTGGTTCAGAGACTGACAAACCTTGGGCCTCATAGTGCACTACTATCCTGAGCACATGGCATAATGGTCTTAAACCAGGAAGACCTAGTCCTGTCTCTGTTACATACCAGCTCTGGTTCTGGGCAAGTCACAAAGGCCACTCCCTCCACCCATTCCTGGGCAGCCATGCCAGGATCTTGTCATTATGATTCCTCCTTCTTGTGGCCATTTGCCCCTCAAATGCCTCAGGGGAGAGTTGAACCCTCTGGGATATGAACCATGTATATACAATGTCTGTCATTTGGACCAGGTAAAAGAATTCCTAGGTTCACTGGGCTCAGGAAATAGCTGTCATTTCAGCTCTGAGGGTTGAGAACTCCCCAGCCTGAAAGAAAGAACTTTGCTTGAGGTGCTTAAGATGTTGGAACCAGAAAAAGAGTGCTCTCTTGTTGGGGGCTAGATTAATTTGGAGAGAAAATGGGAGAAATTCTAGTTTTGTATGGGTGTTGGTGGGGAAGTGGAAAACTCATCATTTGGGATTATGATTGAATAAACTGTGGCATATGAATGCAATTGAATGTTGTGCAGTAACAAATGACAGATATGAGGAATACAAAGAAACGTGCAATGACTTCTATGAGTAGTAAAGTAAACAGCACCCCAAGGACTACCAAGGGAAGCTAAACTGAGAGGAATAATCAATGACCAATCATGGCCCCAGAGAATGGATAATGAAACCTGCTGCCCTCCTTTTGGCAGAGAGATAGGGTACTATGGGGGCAAAATGGTCAGGTCTGATTATCAAATCAGTGGTTTTTACTTCACTGTTTTCCTTTGTTATAAAGGAAGATATAAGGCTGGAGAGGTGGGGGTAGAGAAAAGCTGTATCTGAAAACTACTCTAAGGTTAAAAACATAAGGCAGCAATAAAAGATTAAAGAAAAGAATTCTAGTGGACTAGCAAGCAGCCTCCTCCTGCCTTCCTTCTTTTTTGCTATATTCTCAAATATTTAACTTCTTAATGTGGGGTTAAGTGACTTGCCCAAAGTCACATGGCTAGTAAGTGTGTCAAGTGTCTGAGGTCGCATTTGAACTCAGGTCCTCCTGACTCCAGAGCCTGTGCTCTATTCACTGTGCCACCTAGCCTCCCCAGCCTATTAATGTTTTAAACTCCTCATTTATAAAATTAGGGAGTCAAACAAGATAACCTCTAATTTCCCTTACAGAGCTAACATTTAATTTGATTCAGAAAGACCTTCTTTAAATTTCCTAAGATAATATATATATATATATATATATATATATATATATATACATATATATATTTTAAAAGAGAACGTAAACATTGAAAATTTTAAAAAATAAAATAAATTTCTTAAGAAGGCTCAGTGTGGCACAGTGGATTGAAAGCGAGCCTTAAAGTTAGAAAGACTTGGATTCATCTCTGCTATGTACTATGAGACACCTGGGCAAGTCACAGCCTCCAAGTGACCCAGGCACTGATCTCAAGTTATCCATTACCCAAAACCTCCCTCACTGGGAGATTCCCGCACAAATGAAATCACAAATCCAGACCCTCCCCCACCCCCCAAGTGGGATATTGGAGATGGATGGGGAGGGGAAGAGATCACTTCCCCTTGGTGTGATCAGCCTGGTCCTCAGTGAGATGGTAGACCATAAATGAATGAATGAGAATGAAAAAGCATTTATTAATCATTTCACTATGTACTGAACACTGTGCTAAGCATTAGTGATGTAAATTTTAAAAAGTTCCTCCCCCCCCCCAAAAAAACCTTAGACAAAGAAATGGGCATGAGTATATATGTATGTGCATTAGATTGAGGAGGATTATGGGAGGAGGTGAGACCTGTCAGACCTGTTCTCTTTCCCCAGTTGGGCATTCATGGGATGTTTTTCAACATGCTATCTTTGTATCTTTTCTGATTTCATTGTGTTAGATTCCAAAGAAGATGGTAGCAACACCTCCCATGCATTGTCCAGATGTTCACGAGGAGCCCCCTTGGTCCCAGGTTACCCAGGAGTAGGTGAAAATTTAGAGTTGTCTCAGCCTTTAGGAATATGCTACTGGGACTTCAGTACCATATTGTAAGATAGAGAGATTTTTGTCCACTGAGAGGGTCAGTGTCCCAGTCAGTTGAAAGAAACAATTTGTAAAACCTTGCTTATGGATGAGCAGAGCGATTCCTAGACTTTTCAAAGCCCCCTGATTTACAATTGCCATGGACAATGGCTGTTGATGAGGGAGTGACCTCCATCTGGAGGGAGTGTCCACCCTGCTCTGAAGGGAGCAGCAAGTGTCCATAAGACTTGCCAATTTAGAACTAGGAGGCCCCTTAGAGGTCTAGTCCAACCCCCTCATTTTGAAGATGAGAAAACTGAGAGTATTAAGCGATCCATATGAGATCACACAGGCAAAAATTCAAATCCATGTCCCTTGACTCAAAATCTGACTCTGGGGTCAGAGGACATGGAATTACATTCCAGCTCAGATGCTTACTATCTATGTGATTTGGACAAGTCACTTGATGTCTCTAGGTTCCAGCTGCCTTCCTTGCAAAAGGTGTGAGTGGCCTGTCAGGTGCCTTCTACCTCTAGACCTTAGGCCCTTAGGATCTTTTCCACAGCACCGCAGTGTGTTGTTCTATAAAGTTAATGCGTCTTCGTGCCAGTTTTGCATCTTTATGAACCAATACTTTCAGATTTCCTCAGCATTTGTCACCAGACTCCCCACGTGTCTAACGGATTACACCTGGCAGTATTTTTTTTTTTTTGATTAGTTGACAAGAGTTAAAATGAATTGACTCCAGGGCAATTCCTAAGGTAGTCACGCTGTTCATTGCCATTGATTAAATGGGGATCTTAAAGATGAATGGGTGTGAAACATATAGATTTTTATTATTTTTTATTTTCTTTATTGAGTGGTGGAAGGATACCTGTCCACTGGCCCCTTTATGGACCATTAAACTAAGTGGGTATTATGTATCTGATTGCTTGGAAACTCTTATATTCAGAGGTAAACACTGTGCTGCTTGGGTCCAGGAATCTGCCTTCTCTTGAAGAAAAATGGATCCTTTGTGCCTAAATCAAAGGGAATTTGGTAAGGCCCTGACTTGCAAAAGGACTGTTAAAACCCCATCTCCTCCTCTGTTTGCTAGTGAGGGTACTTCTCTTGCCTTAAGTTCTCTCTTACCCATTTTCTCTTCTCTTCTGCTCTATGCCTCAGTATAAAGCCATTATCCACAGTACTGCATGCATGCACAGTGTAACTGGCATTTGCTCATGGTCTTGACTCTTGGCATCTCATCAGCTCTCAGACAGCCTTGTGCCTCCCTGTGTGGCTCTGAGTCTGCCATGATACCACCTAGGCAGGATGGTTTTGAGGGAAAAGCACTAGCTGTAGAGTCAGAAGTCATTGTTCAGTCATTTCAGTCATGTCCGACTCTTTGTGACCCCCATTTGGGGTTTTCTTGGCAAAGACACAGGGGTAGTTTGCCATTTCCTTCTCCAGCTCATTTACAGATAAGGAAACTGAGGTAAACAGAGTTAAGTGCCCAGGGTCACCTAGCTAGGAAATGTCTGAGGCGAAATTTGAACTCAGGAAGATGTCTTCCTGACTTTAGGCCAGGTACTCTATCCACTGCACCACCTAGCAGCATCAAGAGTCAGAGGACCTGGGGTGGCGAGGTGGTGCAGTGAGTAAGAGTGCTGCCCCGGAGTTGGGAGGACCCGAGATTGGTTCCGGCCTCAGATACTTAACACCCACACAAACAAAACTGGCTGTGTAACCTTGGGCAAGTTACTTAACCCCAATTGCTTTAAAAAAAAAAAAAGAGTCAGAGGACCTGGGTTCAAATTCAGCCCCTGGTGTTTGCTCTCTGTGTGACTTTGGGCAAGTCACCTAACTTTCCTAGGCCTCATCTTCCTTATTTCTGAAATAAATGGGTTGGGCTTAGATGACCTCTGAGATCCCTTATAAATCTACCTTCTTATAACCTATTTCATGCTCTGAGCTATGTAAGGATACTGTATAGTGTCAGATAGAGACTGATACATGTGTGATACTGTGTTGAGAATTTGCGTATTAGATCTCTCTGTTTGTTAGCTTCTTAGGCATTGGACATCACGCTACATCTCTGATATATGCTCATTTAGCAAGAGAGGACCTGGGTTCAGGTCCTGGCTCTGGCACAGACTACCTGAGTGGCCTTGGACAAAGGAACTTCACCTCCTTGGTCTCGATTTTCTCATCTTTAAAATGAGGGTTTTGAACTAGATGATGCCTAAGGTCCTTTTGTAGCTCCAGATTCCATGATGTTTTTATTTCCAAATAGAAGCTAGATACTATATAAAAGGTTGAATGCTCAAATGTGTATGTTTTTGCATTTTATTTTTTAAGAGGGGAAATTCAGTATGGGCAATATTTACACTTAAAAAGGCAGTGTGGCATAATTTGAGGAATGCTGGGATGGGCACCTCTCCCCCAGATGCCTCCTCTTCCTGTTGATGATAGCTGGAATCCTGCCATTAAAGTTCTATTCCTTTGGGTTAAGTTCTTCTCCTCCGTTAAAATGGAAAAATCTACAGGAAGAGTAAAACATTAAACTGTTATTATTCATTAATGTCTTAGTATTTGGCATATAATTTCCATTTGGCAGCTAGCTTGGAGCAGGTTTTAATAGGGATAAAAGAAAAGGGACTGGGAACAAGAATCTAAATGTGATTCCAAAAAAGGAGTTCTTGAATTGTTTGGAACAACGGCAACATCCTTGGAATAAGTATACAATCTCCCAAGGGGACTACTTCAAAAGACAATATTCATTGTCATGGGTAAAGTTTTATTATATTTATCATAAAGTCAGTCACATTACAATCATAACTAATATGGCCAAATGAGTATTCTTGGGAGTCTAAATGCAAGTTACAGATGTCCTAGAACGTCTACTCATTTCTAATCTCCAATTGAGTCCCTATCCCTTAATGCGCCACTAGTGGAGAATCTGCCACCATGTTCATAGGTGCCAAAATTGTAGCAGTGATTTTTTTTCAGTTTCCTTAATATACTAGGAGTTTACAAATATTTGTTTATTTGAATTAAATTTAATTTTCCCACAGGAAGAAAATTATAAATATACATGCAGTGTCCCAGGTATGAACCTGGGACTATGCAGGACAAAAAAAAATACCTCTGCAGATCATGTTTATATCTTTGTGCAGAACTGAGGGGTGGAACTTGGAGTTTTGTGCAGAAGGTTGAAGGTTGGAGCTCTAAGCAAACCACTAAAGTAGGTCAAGTCTACCTTTGGTACCTTCAATCTTCCCTTTTTGCACCCTGTCCCTCCCTGTTTCTTCTAGTCCTTGGTACTTTATACAGGTAAAGGTGAAAGGGAGCCTGGATGAGTGGTACTGATGAGCACAGATTCTTGTTCAGTTATTTTCAGTTGTGTCTGACTCTTCAAGACCCAATTTGAGGTTTTCTTGGCAAAGATACTGGAGGGGTTTTATCATTTCCTTCTCCAGATCATTTTACAGATGAGGAAACTGAGGCAAACTGAGTTAAGTGACTTGCCCAGGGTCACACAGCTAATAAGTGTCTGAGATTGAATTTGAACTCAGGAAGACGAGACTCCCTGACTGCAGTCCCAGAGCTCTCTCCACTGCGCCACCTAGCTGCACAGAGGAAGTCGCCAAAGCAAAGGTCTTCTTGGCTTTGTCAGTGAGAATAAGAAAGGGAAAGAGATAGCCCAAGGGAAGGAAAGTCAGCTTGGAAAACTTAGAGCAAAAGTGACTCTGTTAGTGACGCTTTTATTTGTACGTGTGTGTCTGTGCAGGGACAAGAGCAGGAGACTTGGCTTTTTCTTTCCTCACATTGGTTTCCAGGTGAACCCAGCAGACTATGGGGATGAGAGCGTGACGTCGTCATGGAATTTCCTGACAGTTTTTTCCTGACACAGAGAGACAGAGACACAGAGAGACAGAGAGAGAGACAGAGAGACAGAGAGAGAGAGACAGAGAGAGAGACAGAGAGAGACAGAGAGACAGAGACAGACAGAGAGACAGAGACAGAGAGACAGAGAGAGACAGAGAGACAGAGAGACAGAGAGAGACAGAGACAGAGACAGAGACAGAGAGAGAGAGAGAGACAGAGACAGAGAGAGACAGAGAGACAGACAGAGAGACAGAGACAGAGAGACAGAGAGAGACAGAGACAGAGAGAGAGACAGAGACAGACAGAGACAGACAGAGACTGAAGATATAGATCTATGAGTTACTGATGTAGAGATGATAATTAAATCCATGGAAATGGATAAAGTCACAAGAGAGAATAGAGAGAGAGAAGAATGGGGAGGGGGAGCCAAAACCATAGTCTTAGGGAGTATCCAGTTTGGGGGCATGATCTGGATGACGAACCTGCAAAGGAAACTTGGAAGAGATTAGACAAATAGGAAAACCAGAAAAGAATAGTGTCATGAAAGCCCTGAGAGGAGATAATACCCAGGAGAAGAAGGTGTTAACAGTGTCAAATTCAGTATGTGGTTGAGAAGGATGAGGACTGGGAAAAGACTTATATCCTTATATCCACTCTCTTTCTTCCATTCATGTGACCACCACCCTAGTTTGGAACCTCTTTACCTCTCACCTGCACTTTTAAAGGAGCTTCCTAATTGGTCTTGCTTCAGATCTTTGCTCTTTCCAATCGATCCTTCCACACAGCTGCCAAATTGATATTCCTAAAGCATAGATCTGATCATGTCACTACCCTCTTTGAGAAGGTCGAGATACTCTCTTTTGCCTCTAGGATAAAATGTAGACCTTTCTTTCTGGCATTTAAAGCCCTTTATGGTTTAACTCCAGATTACCTTTCCAAGCTTTTTTTACACATTTCTCCCCTTCTTGCTCTCTCTCTGTTCCAGCCAAACTGACCTCCTTACCCTTGTTCCATGTATTAGAACATTCTATCTCCCATCTTGTCTAGTCCATTTCTTGGAATCCATAGGTCCCCCTTAAACCTCACCCTAAGGGTCATCTCCTACATGAGACCCTCCTTACCTAATCCAATGAAGTAATCATTTCCCCTCCCTGAAATTATCAGGTCTTTGCTTTGTATCAATTTTCTATTTATTTATAAGCTGTTTGAATTGAGTTTAATTGAAGAGAGATTTAAGATTTGTATTGTGGACAATGCTACCATCAAACAAATTATCCCATGGGCTAAGTACAGGGGAAATAAGAAAGTTCCCAAGCAATGGTATAACCCATCTGACCTGATCCCTAATATAGTCCAAAGTAATATTTTCAAGAACATACCCATTATACTAAATGAGGCACAATTGAAATTGGTGATCTCATTTTATTGGTTATATTATCTCATTTAGTACTCATAACTCTGTGAAGTGGGCCCTGATAATATCTTTCTTTTACAGATGTGTAGACTGAAGCCAAGGGGGGTTTGTGACTTTTCAAAGGTCATACAGTAGGTGCCTGAGGTGAGAATTTAATTCAGGTCTTGCTGGCTCTATGTGAAGAATTATCTAAGTATTGCACTGCCTTGCAGCCTCTCCAAATAAAGTAGTGAAAATTCCTATTATTCCTAGGATTTTGTTCACACTTTTGAGAAAGCATATTTAAAAATAAGAAATGTGGAAAAGTAAAACAAACTCCAAGTGTAATGCTCAGCTCAGTGACAAGAAGGTAGGTCAATGATAAGCATCCATGTCTGGGAGTTAAAGGGGCATTATTTATGTGGTCAGTCTTAAGTCCGTTTCAGTTCTAGGCAATTTCTCTGGTTCTCCCTCATGCTTGGAACACACTTCCTACTCCACTCTGACCTCCCTGGCTTCCTCTGAGTGCCAACTAAAATTCCATCTTCTACAAGAAGCCTTCCCTAACCTAATCCAAGTGCCTTTCTTCTGATAACTATTTCCCATTTATCCTGTAGATAGCTTGCTTTGTATATATTTATTTATTTGCACATTCTCTCCTCCATTAGATTGTAAGCTCTGTGAGGGCAGAGACTGTCTTTTGCCTCTTTTTTTTTTTAATCTCCAGCACTGAGCACAGTGCCTGGCACATAGTCGGTGCTTAATAAATGTTTATTAGTTAATTGATCGATTGATTGATTAGGTAAGGCTAAATAGGTTATGAAAGGAAGCCTGAACAGAACTAAGACTGATAATGAATGACTTGCTGGAAATGCTTAATAGAGAGCAGGTAGAATCATCATTCAAAACTAAATGGAAAGTTCCTTGTCTGGGCTTTGCTTCTGACCACGCCAAAGGGGGAAACACTGCCTGGTCCGGCTCAGCGGCAGCTGCACTGACCCAATGGGGATTCGCTAGTATGGTGTGTTTGTGAGCTCAGGTGTATTAACTTAGAAAACGGACTTACGGACTTACCTTGTACCTGTATTTAGAAAGTAAGCACGGCTTCCACAC
>NW_027185903.1:24163919-24173735 GCF_028583685.1 Petaurus breviceps papuanus | reverse complement strand
GGGGGGTTTTGTAAGCGTGTGCGGGTTTTGGGGCGGGGGGTGGGAGACCGCGGTTGGGTTGCACACCCCGCTGCCCCCCCCCCCTTGCCCTCCTCCCTTTTCCAAAAAGACCCACCCCCTCTCCCCCCCCCCCCCCCCCCCCCCCCCACCGGCAAATATAACGAATGTAGGATTAACTATAGTGGAAATGTCCAGTGGGAGGAGTCGGGAGTAAGGTTATGATCCCCTAGTTATGTGACCTTTGACTTCTCCGGACCTCAGTTTCCTCACATTTTCAACCTGAATATTTAAAGAGCTCGCATGGCACCCTGTCTCGGTGCTGACACCTACGCGGCACAGCCCGGCTGCCTGCCTTCCCCGTATCTAAAGCCGCAGCACTTCTATTCTGATTAGTGAGTTACCTCTGGGATTTTCTCCTAGAAGCGCCAAGTGATATGGTTCCCTAGGCTAGCCTGCAGGATGTGTCAGCTTAGTGGGATGTATCAGATCCCTCCCACATGCAGAAACCTCACTCAACGTGGCTCACAGCAGAGAAGATGAACTAGGAGCTAGGGAACGGCTTGCCTATCTGGAGCAAGCGCCTGTTTGCTGGAGGGAACGAGGCCTCGGCATAAACAGCAGCTGAGCAGCTCCTCCAACCTCAAGTTCAAATCCCAGGAGGTTTGATACAGCCTTTCGTGGTTTGGAGACAGGTGTTGAACAGCGACTGCCATGCACCGTCCTCTGTGTAAGCAGTTCTGGGAGAGACATTTAAAATGCGTGTCAAAACAGAACTTACCTCCTCCACACAATACCAGCCCCAGCGGGCAAATGGCTGTCATCTCCCCGGAGATTCTTCCGACGACCTAAGTTTGCTGTTGTTTGTTTGTTAGCACGTTTTTTCTTTGTTTTGCTTCCGAGTTGAGCCCAGTGGGAGAAGCAGGGTCAATCTGACCAGCTGGTGATTGAACTCAAATGTTGGGAAACAGGCGAGTTCAGTCCCGTCTTCCTGACCCCATTTGGAGTTTTCTTGGCAAAGATGCCGGGGTGGTTTGTCATTTTACAGATGAGGAAAATGAGGCAAACAGGGCTAAGTGACCTGCCTAGGGTCACACAGCTACTGAGTATCTGAGGCCAGATTTGAACTTAGGAAGATGAATCTTTCTGATTCCAGGTTCCTCGCTCTATCCACCGGGGACCACTTAGCTACCCCTACACCATCACAACTTCCATTCCTACATAAATATATGATAATACTGCCCAACATGGGTGTTTGAGAGAGGGGGAGAGGCGGAAAGAGGGACAGAGACAGACAAAGACAGAGACAAAGAGACAGAGATAAGAGAGACAGAGAGAGAAACACATTTTAACTTTCTCAAAAATATTTGCCCATCTAAATGCATCTTTAATTGGTGAAATCTCAGAATGTCTAAAGAAGATATCTGGGGATAGAACCAGACTTTTAGACTTCATCATAAAATTATAACTACCTATGTGTGGAGTTTACCTAAGGCAGCAAGGAAAGGCTGAGAAGAATTAATCAATATTGCACATCCCCTTACCCTACCAAGTCTGAGTCCAAGGCAAGGAGAGGCTGTTCTTCACTTTTCAAGCAAGGAAAGCAACTCTCACTGCAGTGGGGAAAGGGCTAGCCCACATTAAACCAAATTCGGCCCTGGTTCCTTATCATTATTCTTTATCATGGTCCTATTACTTTGAGATTTCTGCATTTATCAATCAAAAGAGGTTTTAAACTTTCAGAATATGTGGTCCCATCTAGAGACATAAAACTGTCTGACCAACTAAGTCATCTAGGAAACTTTAGAGGGCGTTCTCAGAATAGCATTTGATCTTGCTATTCATTCCCCTTGGCAGACTTCAGAAATACTCTTCTTTTTCCCAGCTGCTATATCCTCTGCACTCTTTCCAGATCCTGTTCCTCCGCTTTCCTGAGGGAAAATGAAAAGGTTGGGTTGTAACTCACTAGGGTCTCTTTCCCTAGTGAAGGTGACACCTGGACTGGGCAAGCCCTGAGAAACCATATCTTTCTCCAACCCAACTGTATTGGGTAGAGCCAAGTAGACCAAAAGATAGACTTCTTGAGGGCTGGTATAAGACTGAAGAATCTTGGTTGCCAATATAACTGAAACCTCCCCAAACTGCTAACTAAACTTATAGAAGACATAGGAAAGGACTTGATTTTCCACATGTTGTGGGTGCTAATTGGAGGAGAGCAAGGATTGCTGTTTGGAGGGAGAAGCATGTGGGGAGAACAAAGGTCTTTTTAATATCACAAATCATGGATTCAGAGATGGCAGGCATCCTTGAGGATTAATCTCCTTTATTTAAATGTGGAGGGGCAGCTAGGTAGAGCCGTGAATAGAGCACTGACTCTGGAGTTAGGACAACCTGAGTTCAAATCTGACCTTAGATACTTGATACAAGTCACTTAATCCCAATTGCCCTGCCTTCCCCCCTCCAAAAATACAAAAAAAAAAAAAAACTGAAATCAAACCAAAACAAATGTGGAAATTGAGGCCCAGGGAGGTTAGTAGATGCCCATGGCAGCACAAAAATTTGACCTTTGTCTTCAAATCCAGCACATCTCCCCTGCACCACACTGTGTCTGAGGATTAGATGTGAGGAATTGGGTAAGATAGTCAAGTCAGTTGCCACAACTAGAAAGAATATAGGAATTGGATTGATCTGACTGTGTCTGGCTTCTGGCTAAGCAGATGCTGCATGGCCCAGAACCTGAGACCAAGAGAACAGTTGTTGGAATAAGAAAATGAGCAGAATTCCTGAGAAAAAGAAGCATGAGGTAGATTTAACAATCTTTATTCCAGTCATACCACTCGGATTTCCCCTAGAACTGACCCTCTGGAAAAGGAGGGTCTCTACCTAAACATCCCTTGCCAAGAGAGACTCAACTGTATAAATCATCTCTACTCTAGCTTAAAAATGAATAGACTGTTTGAAAGGACTAGTTCTTATTCCAGGGGATGAGGAGGTAGAGAAATTCTCTTGAAAAAGCTCAGTTAGACCTCCCCTAATAAAATCAGGGCAGATAGGTGGTGTGACGGATAGAGTGCTGGACCTGGAGTCAGAAAGATTCATCTTCCTGAGTTCAAATCCACCTTCAGACACTTACTAGCTATGTGGCACTGAGCAAGTCACTTTACCTGGCTTGCCCCAGTTTTCTCATCTGTAAAGTGAACTGGAGAAGGAAATGACAAACCACTACAGTATCTTTGCCAAGAAAATCCCAAATGGGGTCATGAAGAGTCAGACAAAATTGAAATGACTGAATAACAACAACAATGAAATAAAAATATACTACAATACTCAGTGATTGCAAAATCATGTGTGTGTATGATTAAAAATGGTTGAGGAATAAAAAACAAGAGAGTCCAATGCTTTATAAATAAATAGAAAACTTAATCCTGTACATCATTAATACTTTTTTCCCAAAGAAAAAGAGGTGTTGAACTTTTACAAAAATGAAACTGATTATATTCTAAGACATATGAAATGATTAGTAACCAAGATGAAAGTCATTTCTGAATCAGCTGAATTAACCCAAAGATCAAAATTAATATACAATGAGAAGAAAGGATAAAAGTGAGAAGACTGAAATTGGGTAATACTAACAAAATCAGAAATGGATAAAAGGATGTATTTACATTGATTATCACTATTTTCTGAATAAGCTAAACTAATAGAAATAAAATGCCACAGCAAAAAGGTCAAAAAAGTATAGATACTGAATTAGCCAGCAAATACTTGAGTTTCTTGCTATGAAGAGAGACATGGCAGTCAAAGACAATACTGGTTTAGACTAAAAGTCTTATGAAGGAAAATGAGGGAAGATTATGAGCAGAATTATCTCAGAAACAGTGAGAAGCAGGGGAGGGTGGGCTAAACTTATAGAAAGTTTTGCAAATGACTCAATTAAAAGTACAGAATGAGAAATATATTTTCAGACCATGTCAAAGTGGGAATTTCTTATGACTTTTAGCTTAGTTTTTTTTTTTTTTTTTTTTTTTTTTTGTCACTTGACCAGGCATATCTGTAGAAGGTTTTGGGGTTGTTTTTTTCCTTCGTTTGTGGAGGCGAAGTGGGGAGATAAGTGAATAGCAATAGCCCTGCCAAACATTAAATAAAATAAAATAAGAGGGTAATTTTAAAAGGATTCATTGGAGAGAACAGGAGGGAAGCCTAAAATAAACAGTTCTTTAATGACTTTTAAAGCTTTAAACTACACTAAGACTTTTGGAACACCATATACCCTCAAAAGGAAAAGCATACTTATTTTATTTATTTATAAGAATAAATATTTCCATATACAAAATAGAACAGAAAAAGAAGAGTGTACATGGAACTATAAATCTCTGGAAATACTTATTTTATTTGGTGTTTGTTAATATATAGATACACATACATATATACACATATATATAAAATTTTGAACTTGAGTATAATTGGATCTATGTGTATGTGTGTGTGTGTGTAATGTAACACCAAGGAAAGGCAACTTCCCAGCTTCAAAATACCAGCATAGGGGCTCTCCATTTTATTCAGTGACCAACCAAGAACAGAGAAGATCAAAACATGACATCATTCCAAATACAGCATTTACTAAGCGTGATTAAATAATCTCCAAGGACTACCCCACCCCAGGATTTTCCAATCATTCAATCAATTACAAAGTTCCTTGTCTAAATACTTCTCCACCCTTAGGCTATACCTTCATTTAGTCCACCACAAAGCCCCTCTTCTCAAATGGAGATTAGTTTCCAAACATAAGTAAAGTACCTTCATTTGTCAATCACAGAGCACCAAAAGGTCAAAAGTTCCCCACCCCTGGATCTCAATTGAATCTACCCCAGAGTTACATCAAGTTTAAACACAGCACTTAATACCCAAAAGGAGGTCTTTTCTTCATCTTGACACAAGGCAAGTTCTCAGCAATCTTAGTTCCTGGGGAGACAAGGCTCAGCAAGGCCACAAGATACATTGCCAGTCCCTTCATCAATTCATCCTCTGTCTGTAGAACAGTCCTAGAACCCCTGAAAACATTAGCAAAACCCTCTCCCAGGATTTCTGTAAACATACAACCAGAAAATCCTTCTTCAGGGCTTCTGAACCAACAGAAAGGTTCCCAGACCCCTGCAACAACAGCACTGTCCTTCACCAGTGGACAGTATTCATTCTGTCTGCAGGACAGTCTCCAGACCCCTGCAACAACAGCACTGTCCTTCACCAGTGGACAGTATCACTCTCTGTCTGCAGGACAGTCTCAGGGCTTCTTAGCCAAAAGCCAGGTTCCAGGACTTCTTCAACAACAGGACTGTCTTTCACCAGTGGACAAATCTGGAAAAACAACATCAAAACAGACAAAGTACCAGCAAAACAGCCATGTCTCCTCAGTCCTTGGCAGCTCAGGGGGCAGGTCTCAAAAGTCCAGGGCGATTCAAAGTGGCCCCAGCAATGCTTCTCAGTCTCTCTCTCTCCCTCCACGAGGTGCTGCTTCCAAAAAAGGTCTTCTGCCTCTCTCTTGTCTCTCCAAATCCACATCACCAGCTCCTCCCAGTTCAGGACTTTCTTTTCACATCAACAAGTCCATCCCACAGGTGGGATTAACAAGCTCTGGGTTTTAACACAATCAATTTGAAAACCAAGCTAATACAGGGGGAATCTTTAAATGCCATTACTATCACAGTGTGTGTGTGTGTGTGTGTGTGTGTGTGTGTGTGTATCCTTAAGAGACCCAATTACACTAAAAATTCATAAAGAGAAGCAATGTAATTCAGTGGAAGTAGAGCTAAATTTTTGAGTCAGAAGACCTGATTTCAAATCCGGATTCTGCTACTTACCACTATGTGGCCTTAGTCAGTTATTCCTCTTGGCCTCAGTTTACTCATCTGTAAAATGATGAAACTGGATTTATGATCCCCAGAATGGTTTAGGATAGAATTAAAAAGAGGAAAACAATCAAATGAAAAATGGAAAAGATCTGTCAAGATCTTCATAACAAACTTTTTTCTCTAGAAACAACAGTGGAGCCACCACATTTCAATTTTAATTTTACATCCCCACCCCCAATTCTTAGAGTTCTGCATGAGGAAGTACAATTGCATTTAAAACAGAAAAGAACCACTAAAGGCAGCATAGACTCTCTCTGCATATATTTAGAGGTGATGACAATGTTGAGGGCCTTTCTCTACTTTCCGATCTTTACAAAATCTGCTAGAGACTAATCTATACATGCCTAAAGGACATCCTTGACAACAGTATGACAGACAGGCTTTTGTCAATGATAGGCTATAACAGAATATACTATTATAGTCACTCAAGAAAATGTAGAGAATAAAATATCTTACTATGCTTACTATTTGTTGAATTTTTTTAAATTGATTTGGTCTAGCAAAATGCCACTTTAGAGTCTCTTTTCTAATGAAGTTTTCCACAATACCTTAAAATCCTATAAGACTCCTTGCAAGATGTGAAAATCAAAAGAACTTTGTCCTGTGGCTCTGTCATTTAAAATTTCAAGCAAATTTCATCAAAGGTATTTATCACTTCCATAAAGGACACGTAGCACAGAATTCAAATGGAAAAGTGATTCTCTATAGGTTGTGAGGTTTTCCAGATATTCTTGTTTGTGGATGACATTGTGCAGGCTGTGCCAAATCCCAGAACATTTCAGATTCCTCTAAATGAGATCCATAATCAACTACAAGTTGGTCTATTTACACTGGGAAAAGCAAGTGCATAGAGAATGCCTGTGTTTGGACTATGACATGTAATTGGATGAATGACTCATAGAACGGGTCCACTAATATATATGTATCTTGGAAAGATATTGTGGATAGATAATGAACCAGTAACAGAATGGAACAGGAGAGCAGTCTGAACTACATTTGAAAAACTGTACAATGCCTTTTAATGTCCCAAACTTCTCCTTGAAACAAAAACCTATCTTTTTAGCATCAATATCTTCTGTGATGCTATATGATTGAGAGTCATGGAATTTAGAAGGAAGGGAACAGCAATCCTAGGAAGTAGGGACTATTATGATCTCCATTTTATAGTTGAGAACACTGAGGCAGACAAAGGTTAAGTGACTTGCCACAGTTAGTCTGAGGCAGGGTTTGACCTCAGTTTCATTACTCCAGGCCCAACATTCTATCTACTGTGCCATCCAAGAATTAAAGTTGTGGTTCTCCTAAAGAATAATGGCTAAGCATATGGAAGGCCTGAATAAGCTGGAGCACACTAGCAGGGAAAAATTGTACAGGGTAAGTGACAGAGAAAACGAGGAGATGGATGGGTCATGTAGTAACAACAATCAATTAAATGCTCCTGTGTTCCATTATCCACAGAATGTCAGGAGATCTAAATAAAGGTTCTCAACATATCAGGTAGAACCCTTGTTTGCCATGGAAGGCATGGGTGCCTTGTTCTCTTCACCAATGGAGAAAATATCCACATATACACATCAGTGAAATTACAGATCCACGGACAGAGTCCCTAGAGCACCAGACTCAAAGTTAGGAGATGTTCAAATCCTGACTTTCTCACATTAGCCGTGGGCCCATGAGTCACTAAGCTTGTTTCTTCATTTGTCAAATGAGCATGATAGTATTTGTATTACTGACCTTTCAGCGTTGCTCTGATGATAGTGTTCTATAAATGTATTATTATTATTCTTATATAATCACCCACTGTCTCTGTTCGCCAGTGTCTCCCATGTAAAGGATTATTAAGAGCCTGTGGTTTCCCATACAGTACCAACCTACATGTTGAAGGTATGAATAGTAACAGTAATATCAGGTTGTTAAAAGTCTGATTGCTAACAATTTGGCCTATGGCGGAAGAGAGGAAGAGATCACATTGTATGTAGACCAGGAATCATACAAAACTTCTCAAAATCCATTGAAACAATGGAAGAAATCATATTATTAACTTAGTTTAAAAACAACTATTTTCCAAATGCTGATTAAGTTCTCATAAGACAAATTTCATCAAATTATCATGAAAAAGTTCCCATAGATTTTGGTTCAACAAACTATGAATACAATGACGATGCTATTTCAAAAAAATGTTACTTAAGGGACAACGAAGATGAGTAATTGAGAGAAATGTGGGAAAACTTACATGAACTGACCCAGAGCAAAGAAAGCAGAACCACAGAAACCACATATACAATGACTATAATGTTGCAAATTAAAAGAACAATAAAATGCTACCGAAAGGTTAGATGAAAGGACTAACCTTGGTCCTGGGAAACAAAGGATAAAGTACATTCCCCTTCTCGTGGTAGCAAGGTATCAGTACAGAATGTTGCATACACTGTGGTGGTGGTCAGTTTTGCTTAGCTGTTTCTTTGTTGCATAGGAGGGTTCCGTGTGAAGATAAAAACTAAAATATATAAGTAAACCAAAGAACCAAACAAAAACTAACTTCCTCCCACATTGAAATCTTCCAATTTACTAAAAGATTTCCAAGCATAAGTCAATAGTCCATTTGTTTCAATGAATATTCAACATAACCAAAATCCATAACAACCAGAAAACTGGGACAGTCCCTTGGAGTCAGTTTTAATAGAGTTTGGCTTATGATTTCTTTGAGCCATATCTCTGGAGTTTTTGTTAGTAAGAATAGACTTTTGGCATGAGACATGGCTTCCCCTGGAGCTTTCTTTGTGTTGGCTTGAAAGATAGGTCTTAGTGATGCCAGAACTAATTTTTGGTAGAACTTCAGGGCATTCAGCAGAAATGATAAGGTGAGGGGGGTATAGTCAATTCACCCTTCTCAGACCCAAGACATATGGCATAAGTTCAAGTGTCACTTTCTAACTGCTGCTATCCTTCAGACCTCTCTCTTTTTTTTTTTGCTCTAACTCCAATCAATCAATCAACAATCTCTTATTAAGCACCTACTATGTGCTAGGTCCTCTTGAATAAGCACATCCTGGAAACCAAACTTCACTGCCTTGAGCTAGGATAGATCCCACTTTCTGCAGATACGCTGACTGACCAGCGATTGAATGTGCCTCTGTTTTCTCTGTTGGTGATACACCTTTTGCCCTGATGTGATGGACTCTATTTGCTTCAAGGCTCCGATTCCTACCATTGCTGGCTAGGCTTTCACTGCTTTATTATTTATTAATCAATCTTGCACCGGTCAATTTCTTTCTTAGAGCCTCAGTTTTTTCAACTGTAAAATGAAAAGATTGGACAGGATGGTCTTAGCTCAAATCTATGATCCAATGTGGGCCATTGAACTGTGGCTGACATCACATAACTGCTGCTCCTCTCCACCTCCCCCCCCATCCCTAGAATCCCCACCCACACCCACTCCAGGTCAGAAAAAGGACAGCTGAAAAATGTGAAAATGTACTTTATGGGGACATTGGCTGTGACTTTCGATCACTGACTGCATGACTTAATATGCATAAAGTGCTATGCACAGTGCCTGGGACACAGTTGGCACTTAATAAATGCCTATTCCCTTCCCTCTTTCCCCTCTAGTCTGTTTCTAGTACTAAGCCTCTTTTTGTCCACCAGTCTCCTTGGAGAACATAGTGATAAGTTGCATAACTCTCCTACAGATCAGGCATCTGGGGACTTTACTGAAGACTGTAAGATATTATCTAACTAGCCCTCTGCAGCAATCCTTCCTGAGCACCGGGGCTTCTTGTGGTGGTGGAGTGAGGGATGAACTACATTTAAAATCTGTTTCTATTTAATGTCAGTCTTTTTCCACTTCTTGATTTTTATCTGTTAGTGCTCCCCACCCCCTTATTCTTTTTTGTTTCTCCACTCAAGTGCT
>NW_027185903.1:24147495-24163909 GCF_028583685.1 Petaurus breviceps papuanus | reverse complement strand
AGTGCTCCCCACCCCCTTATTCTTTTTTGTTTCTCCACTCAAGTGCTCCCCACCCCCTTATTCTTTTTTGTTTCTCCACTCAAATATCTTCAGTTCTTTCACCTGATCCTTGCACAATCTTGGCTTGATATGGAAAGACCACCCAGAAACAGCAGCTGCTTGGGTAGAATGCTGTGATTCACCTCCCGAGGTGGGGAAGGCACAGCAGCACCCTGTGACCTCCATCACCAAATGCAGAATTCTCTTTTAAGGGAGTTTCAAGATTATCCACTGATTAGCCCCACTTTCTAACTACCTCCGTTTCTTATTAATTCAGTTCAGCTCTACATTTGTTAAGCATACCTAAGAGAATATAAACACCTAGAGGGCAGGGACCATTTCATTTTTTTGCCTCTGTATCTTTAGTGCCTAGCACAGTGCCTGGCATATGGTAGATGATGATGATGATGATGATGATGATAACTAACATTTATATCGTGCCTACTGCATGTAATTATAAAGCACTGTGCTAAGTGCTTTATAATTATTATCTTGTTTGATCTTTCTGGCAACCCTTCAAGGTAAGTACTATTATTATCCACATTTTACAGATCAGGAAACTAAGGCAGAGTTAAGTGATTTTCCCAGGATCACACAACTAGTAAGTGTGTGAGGGCAGATTCAAACCCAGGTCTTCCTGACTGTAGACCCAGTGCTCTTTACTTAATAAATATCTGCCATACTGAATTGAAGCCTACTATATGCCAGGCTCCAGGGATATAATAACAAAAGAAGATACAGAAAAAAGCTATTTTCCAGGTGCTACCATATTTATTGACTGGCTCCACTTGTTGCTACTTCATATCTGATCTCTCTGCTCACTCAGCAGAGGCTGAGACATATATACTTTGCTTTTCTCCTACATTTGCCTAATAATAAAATAAAACATTTCAAATCTATTGAAATGGTGTAAAAATTCAGACTGGTTAGACCTTAATGTCACGCTCCTCAGACATCAGTTTTCAATTCCTTACCTATGTGTCATGTTCTGGGGATCCAAATACAATAAAGTGAATGATCCCTAATGACAAGAAGGGAGTAGATAAATGTGCCTGTAGAAGTATATATAGAATTATGAATTATGAAGAGAATACATATAAATGCATACAAAGTAGTTAAATATTGGGTCACTTGGGAGTAGGACCCAATCAAAGGGATCAGTCAAGGATTCACATAGAAGGTGGTGGTGGAGCTGAGTCTTAAAGAGAATGAGGATTCTAGAAGGAATGGACCAGGAGAGATAGATAGCCTGAATACAAAGGAGAGAGACATTAGATTAGAAGGGCATGTGGGAAAAACAGAGGAAAGGTCAATTTTCCTGGATCACTGTGTACAGGAGGGGGAGTAACATTCAATGAGACTAGACCAATAGATCAGAGATGATTATGAAAGGCTTTAAGAGCTAAACAGAAATTTATATCTTATCCTAAAAGGAGAAGAAATTAGAACTCTAGCACCCCGAATCCACAACTTTGAGCCAAAATCTTGACAGCAACACCACTGTTCTTAGGTCACTAAGCAAGTGCCATCAAGTTTCTCTTGACTATGGTTGATCTTTATCTATTTTGGCCAAAGATTCCAGGTACAGATAAGTCTTTGCCCCTGTCCCTGGTGCTGCTCCAGGCTCCTCTCTGCACCACATTTCTCTAGAAGGCAATTTTCATGCAGAGCTGAATGAGCCAGGATATATACTTACTTCCTTAAAGATCCAGATTAAGCACCACCTTCCACCTGAAGTCTTTCCTGATCTCCTCTCCCCAAGGTCTAGTACTCTTCCCCCTCAACTACCTTGTGTTTATATTTATAATTGTTCTATATGTATACAGTGTCTACCCAATAGAATTAGAAGCTGCCTGAGAACAGAGACTACCCTTTTTGTCTTTGCATCCCTAGCATCTAACACAAAATAGATACTTAATAAATGTTTATTTGATTGTGTGAATTTATAGCTGATATGCTCCATAGATACATGTGCCCCAGAGATCATAAGAGCCTACATTCTGAGGAGGAAACCTCGGAGGTCATCTAAACTCTCCATTTTATAGAAGGGTAAAGTTGAGGTAGAAATGAGTTGCTCAAGGTCACCCAGGGCCAATGTTCTTTCCACTGGACCACAGTTGGCCCTGCCTTCCCCCAGGCTTAGAAGTGTTTATTTGCTTCTGAGTAAAAGGCAAGATGTTATGACCTAAAAAGCCTTAAATGATTTGGCCTAGTAGCTACCTCAGAGACTGCCTTCTCCCCCAGCTCTATCACATCAGTTAAAATCCTTTGACGTACTCCTGCTGATGGTTCTGAAATTCCTCCTTCAGGGGAATTAGAGGCAGGGTGTTTTTCTTGGAGGCCACTTGCTTGTGGAATTTCTTGCCTGCCCTGGTTTGGCAGAAGCCCAGTCTGTTGACCTTCAGGGCAATGTGAGGCTCATCCCTTTCAATTGTGATTTTATTGATCCTAACATGTGCTGATCTGGCTGCATCTCCTTTATGGATTTTAATTACTCAGCTTTGGTGGGGAGGGGAAGGGTCACCACTGAGCCCTGAGGTGACTCAATCACTAAGAGTGTGACATGTATATGTATATATGTATATGCATATATCTCTATAAAGTCATCAATATATTTTAAAGCTACAGAGTCAACAACCTTTATTGTATCCAGTCCAAAATGAAAATGACTTCTGAAAGGACACAGACCATGGGAGCAGCAGCATTTCTTGGCTTTGCCCTCCAGGAGCAGAGAGGTAAGCCAAGTTCTGAGGGCCAGTTTTCAGAAGGAGTCCAACATGGATGTATATAGAAGCTTTGCTTGTAGGGATGTGGTACAACCTAATGCTCCACTTACACAGATAGGGCCTGTGAGCAAGACAACACGGGACAAGGAACAGGTGGCACCTCCATTCTCTGGGAAAAGTACCAGGCTGTAAGGTACAATCAAAATAAATATATGCCACTCTGTGAGCATATTCAGGAAGACCTCAATGTGAAGGCTGTTACTTTCATTATGTTGGAAGACAGCACAGTTTCTGTGGGTCTTGTGTGTGTGTAGTCATTTTCAGCATGCCTGATTCTTCATGACCACTTTTCTAATTTTCTTGGCAAAGATAACTGTTTACCATTCCTTCTCCAGCTCATTTTACAGATGAGGAAACTGAGGCAAGCAGGGTTAGGTGACTTGCCCAGGGTCACACTACTAGTGTCTGAGGCTGGATTTGAACTCAGGTCTTCCTGACTCAAGGTGCTCTATCCACTATGCCACCTAATCTTGAGAAATAGCACAGCAGAACAGCTAGACTCTGAGCCAGGAAGTCCTGAGTTCAAGTATGGTCTCTGACATATACTGGCAAACCAATTTAATTTCTCTGTGTGCTCCAATTGGCTTGGTATCAAACTCAAATAGAAACACTGCAGAAAGCATATTGACTTAGAGAATCATCAATTAACACTATCTATGTTTGTTGTATTTTTATTTATTTTGTTCAATATTTCCCAATCACATTTTAATCTGGTCCTGTTGTACTTGGGAGTTCTGCTGGCCACTTGCCACATGCAAAGGAAAAGAGTCTGACACCCCTGCTCAACACAAAAAGACTCTGGGTTGCTGCCTACATCGGCAAAGAGTTTCCTCATCTTGGGATGTCCCTATACCAGTGAAATTGAAGGTCCAGTTCCTGTACCTCTCACTTTCCTGTGTGTTAGGGCTATAAGAGCCACTAAAAAAATCCTACACTCCTAAAGAGGAAAACTAACTGCCAGGATCAGCCCCTAGAGGCATTTCCTCTGACCTGAGTAAGATCTGGGCTGGCCACAGCCACCACCATGCCGCCCACCCCTCCCCTCAGAACACGAAGTATGATAAGGCATGGTGCCGGCCAGACAGAGGGACCCGGTGTGCTGTTTGAAAGCATGGTTTGGGAAATGGAAGATACTGAACCAAGTCCTAATGAGCTTGAAACAAAATCAACAAACATGTATCGTGTCTACTATTTGCCAGAAAGTGTACTACGTGCTAAAGAGATGAAGACACCAGTGAAAATCCTTATACTGAAGGAACTTAAATTCTGTCAGATAAAATAGCACACACACACATAGTGTATAAAAAACTAACATAAAAAATCTCCCAATATCTGTGTAGAGAAGAAAATTTTGGGGTGCTCTTTTTATTTCTATTTTTCTGTGAGTCAGCTTCACATACACACACACACACACACACACACACACACACACACACACACACACCCTACCACCAGCAACAACAACCACAACCACAACACCATCCACTTCCTAGAGTTCCATGGCATCTGTCCTTGGCTTTTGGATCCTTTTTCCCTTTTCTATCTTTCCTCTCAATAGATCTATGGGTTTTTCTCTCTTCTCTTCCTGGCCTTCTTTGTACTCAGTGCCACTGATTTCTTCCCCACTGCCTCTCATCCTGTCACAATAGTACCTATTTTTCTCTCTCTCTAAGGTGCCACTCTCCTCACCTCAAGCTGGGCACATGTGCCTTCACTACAGACTTCTTTCTGTTTCCTGCAGCTGGTTAGCTCAGTTGGTTCATGGACCCTGCTAACCCTGTTCGGTCTCCCTCATGGCCCAGTTAGCTCAGTTCCATTCTAGCAGCCAGCTGGCTGCCAGCTAACCCTTGCCAGCGGGCTTGCCACTTGGTCACATGGACGAGTAAGCTAGAGAGCATGGACAGATAGATGAACTGACAGAAAGTCATCATTGCAGCTGGACATACAATCACAAGTCTATGCTCTGGTAAGGACAAGTCACTAGCCAAGGTGATCTAGTTTACTAAGGAAAGGATTCAAAAAGAGGTTTGAATGAGCTCGCTCTACTTGACAACATGGACATTGACTTTTGGCAAGCATTAAAAAAAATTGTCTTTTTCATCATATGTTTTTACCAAAATAAAGTGGGAATTGTTTAAATAAAATTTTATTCTTATTAATTTTTGCAGCATGAATGGGCAGAGGCAAAGCTTGAATAATAACTGATATTCATAAAATGTTCTGTGTATATGCATACATATACATGTGTGTGCATGTGTATATATGCAAACATATGTGCCTCTGTATAGTGTTCCAAAAGTCTTAGTGCAATCTTAAGCCATTAATGTTTAAAACTGCACTGCCTTTTGGGAGACATCCCATATGCGTATAGTCATACCTCAGAGATATTGTGGGTTTGGGTCCAGACTACCACAATAAAACAAATATTGCAATAAAGAGAGTCATGTGAATTCTTTTGTTTCCCAGTGCATATAAAAGTTATATTTACACTATACTGTAGTCTATTAAGTGTGCAATAGAATCATGACTAAAAAATGTACATACCTTAATTAAAAAATTCTTTATTACTAAAAATACTAACCATCTTCTGAGCCTTCATCAAGTCATAATCTTTTTGCTGGTGGAGGGTCTTGCCTCAAAGTTGATGGCTGCCGACTGATCCCCTGAATCAGGGGTGATTGCTGAAGGTTGGGGTGGCTGTGACAATTTCTTAAAATAAGATATATAATAAAATAAGACATAAGGCATGCCAACTTCATCATAAAATGTAATGTTATTTATGTTTTACTGTATTTCATTTATTTTGTGAAATATTTTCCAATTACATTTTAATCTGATTCTGGCCACACTAAGAGTGTTCTGGTAATGTGTTTAACACCTCTGCTCTAGGCAATTAAATCTTTAAGTTGCAGAGACAATGCCAACCTGCATTGGTAAAGGGAGTTTCCTCATCAGGGAGTCTCCTAAACCACTGAAATTACAGGTACAATCTCCACCCTGGGAGGTAGGTACTATAGGCATCATTGCATCTCCATTTTACAGAAGGTAAAACTGAGGCACGTGGAGGTTAAGGGATTTGCCAAAGATCACACAGTTAGTGAGGGTTAAAGGCAGGACTTTAAGCTCAGCTGTTCCTGACTCCCAGCTCAATACTCCCTCCACTGAAACATATAGTCCCTCTAGGCAGAGGTCAGATTACGAGGTAAAGGGTTTCATGTTTTCTATTAATTATGAATCCCAAACCATATTTTAGGAGTAAGATATGAAACTGCCTATTCTTGTACATAGGCAGAAATCTTCAAAAAGTCACATGTCCCCTGACCCTATGTATACAACCACTTGGGTCTTTTCAAAACTATTAGGATAGGGGCAGCTAGGTGGCACAGTAAGAACACTGGCCCCAGAGTTGGGAGGACCCAGATCAGTTCTGGCCTCAGATACTTAACACCCACACAAAAAATAACTGGCCATGTAACCTTGGGCAAGCTACTTAACCCCAATTGCTTAAAAAAAAAACCATTAGGATGAATAGCTTTCACTTAAACCAAAGAGAACAAAACAAACCTTACACAAATGATAAGTAGCCCTGGACTAGGGGTTAGGTGCCCTAGGTTTCTCTCTCTAGTGGTGTGACTTTAGGCAAGTCACTCCAAAGGTCTCAGTTTCCACATAGGTAAAATGAGCAGTTTTGACTATATCTTCTCCCAAGTACATTCCATTTCTAAAATATCTAGGATGGCGTTGGGGTGGGCCTGATGCCAGCTGCCAGCACCTTGTTGGTTCAGGCTTGATTTGGGGACAAAATGAAGTACTCATATGTCATTGAGTAGTTAATCAAAGGAGGTTTATTTTGACCTAACACAATAAGGATATGGTGGCACTTAGCTTCTACAATCTTGACTCCCATCATCTGCATAAGGAAACACGTCTGGTTGTCAGGGCAGGGTATGATGACTGATGTGATCTTCCCACATCCACCAAATGAGAGAGGCCCCAACTCCAAGAGGGTGAGATTTTTTAATGTCCTAAAGTGACCAGGAAACTGCATCAAGGGAGGTTGGGGACCAATCAGGTCCCATTGTCAGTTTTATTGTCTTTTAGGAAAAAACAATCCTTGTTGCAAGGAAAGAAGGCCCCCTGGTCCCATGACAGACAGATTCTATGTATGATATTTTATTCTAGTTTCATCACCTACCTGCCTTTCAAGTCAGCAATGGAAAATTTACATATTTCATAAGAACTAATAATTTCACCATTTTGTTTTTGTACTTGAGGAAAATCAGAAGTACAGATATTCTACTCATACAAACATACTTGTAGCAGCCTTTTTGCAATGGTAAAGAACTGGAAATAAAGCTAATTTCTGTCAATGAAATGACCTGTGGCATAGGAATGCAATGGAATATTATTTATCATAAAAACAACCAATCTTAAAAATTTGAAGCAATCAGAGAAAGTAGAAGAGTAATATGAACAAATACAGAGTGAAGTAAGGAGAATCAAGAAAATGACCATAATGATGCAGGGGAAAACAACTTTGAAAGATATCAGAACTCTGATCAATGCAATGAATAATATTAATATTGATTTCAAAGGGTTGACAGTGAAGCTTTCCTCCCTCTTCTCAGTAGAAAGAAAACTATGTGCAGAAATTTCTCAGATATAGTTAATATATTGTTTTGTTTTTTCTTAATTAAGATTTTTTGTTACAAGGAAGAGTTGGAGGGAGCAGTGTTCCCGAGAAGTGATCATAATATAAAAAATCAATAAAATTGTTTTTATTAAAAAAAGACATATAAACTGAAGAGTTTTCCTCAATTGTGCTATATGGTCTCCTTGAACACACCTACCGTGGGAATGTTTTCTTCAAAAAACAGTCACTGCCAATAGGGGCCTTAGGAAGTAATAAGACTTTACTCCCTATAACTGCAACATTGAGCATTCCCACTTCCCCAAAATGTATGGAGTTGTGAATGCCTGCCAAAGAGTACTATAAAACCTAGGCCTATGAATAAAGAAATATCTCCAGTATGAATGCTGAGGATATTCCCAACCCCTTGCTTTTTTAGTGTCTATCAGCAGCAGAGTTCCTGACCCCAAAGAGTTTTTGTTGTTGTTCAGTCATTTCAGCCAGGTTTGACTCTTTGTGACCCCGTCTAGGGGTTTTCTTAGCAAAGATATTAGAGTGGTTTGCCATTTCCTTCTCCAGCTCCCTTTACAATAGAGAAAATTGAGGCAAATCAGGTTAAGTGACTTGCCCAGGGTCACCCAGCTAGTAAGTATCTGAGGCCAGATCTGAACATAATAGGATGGGTCTTCCTGACTCCAGACCCAACTCTCTATCCACTATCCAGACCCACTCTCTATCCACATAGCTGCCCTAAAAAGAGTTTGCACACCCAATTTTTATTTAATTTAATTTAACAGGTACCATTATCTCTCCTCCATCTCTATTTGTGCATCTTGTGTAGTCTCTTTGAAAGTTTCCCTCCGTATTTTCTGGCTATGTCTTCACAACCTATGATATGTCCCAAGATCTTTCCTTAGCATTCTCTGGTTAGGAACAATAGGGGTGTAAAAAAGTTGAAATTCACATGCAAGACAAGAGTGAGAAGTGAGAAAAAGGGAGGAGATAGCACTTAACACTTGTTTTTCAATTTGTAGTGTCTTCTCCCTTTTTCTACCCAATTATCTCTACTCAGGTCCAGGTCTATGGAGTTATTTAGCTGAATGAATGTCCCCAAATAGTACAGACAAATCATGATGGGATGGAGGGCTAAAGTCAGATTTCATCTTTAGGAACTCAGGTTTCATTTTGCCATTCACTGAGATTATCTTTCAAAGAAGCCAAAAGCTGTTTTCTCTCTGATGATAACAAATATCCTCAACCCTCCAAAGAGTCTCACAAAAAAGGAATCCATTGCCAGGTGGTGTGTATCCCAGGACAGACATGAAGCCAAACATAGCTATCATCAGACATTGGCTTGAATGCAAGAATGCAGCCATGAATGCAAGAGTAGTGTCTAGATGATGCATTCTAATGGTCTTTTTTGCCACATTGAGAGGAGGAGGAAGAGGGGACACAGAGAGGAATCCCCTGCAGGAGTTACCAGAATTTTTTGCTCCCTTCCTCATGCTTTACTTGAAGGAGGGATTGAGGAGAAAAAATTGACATGGAACTGATTTGTACTGACCACCTGTATAGCCATGAAAGAGTTATTATTTTTTTAATATGTTGCAAGTTGTCAAATAGCCTTGATGATAGCAGTAAGAGGGCTTAGCCATTCTCTTCACACTTCAACACTTTAAAGGACCTGGACATTCTCTCTACTAACCCAGAGCAATATCCCTCCACACCTGCAGATATAACAAATAAATAAGCAAACAAAAGCCATCAGTTTGAATTTCATTTATTTGTTAAGTACCTACTAGTGGCAGATAGTGTCCTAGGTGCTAGGGAGATAAATATAAAAAGTGACAATCCCTGCCCTCAAGGAGCTTACATTCCGGTAGGGCAATACAACATATTCGCAGAAAAATTGTTGCTTTTGTTCTTCAGTCTTTTCAGTGCTGACAGAATCTTCATGACTGCTTTACAGTTTTCTTTGCAAAGGTACTGGAGTGGCTTGCCATTTCCTTCTCCAGCTCATTTTACAGATAAGGAAAATGAGGTAAAAAGATTAAGTGATTTGACACAGCTAGTAAGTATTTGAGGATGACAAGTCTTCCTGACTCCAAGTGACAGTCTATCCACTGTGCCACCTAGCAGCCAGAACAAATAAGTACATTTAGGAGATAAAGTAAATAAATAGTGATTTATGCCCTGATAAATGGGGCAGTCAGGAAACACTTCTGGAAGAAGGAGACCCTTGAAGGAACTAGGGTTTCCAAGTAGGAGAATCAAGGGAAGAGCGTTCCAAGCCCAGGGAGTATCCTGTGCAAAGGTATAGGTCATAGGAGATGGGTTATCGGGTACGAGAATCTGGCCAAGGCAGAAAGGGTATGATGGGGAATAATGTGCAATCGACTTGGAAAGCTAGGCTAGAGCAAGACTGTGAAGGACTTGAAATGCTAAATGGAGTGTTTATTTATTCCTAGAGGCAAGAGGGAACCATTGGAGCTTCTTGAGCAAGGGAAGTAACATGGTCAACATAATTTTTGGGCATATCCATGTGGCAGCTATATGGAGGATGAATTGGAGAAGGGAGAAGCTTCAAGCAGAGAGCCCGGTCAGAAGGTTAATACAGTACTGCAGGATAGGAAGGGTATGGTGTAAGTAGAGAAAAATTGTTGGGTGAGAGAGAAGTTAAGGTCTCTATATAAAACCAATTGGATATGGGGGATGAGAGAGAGTACTGAGTTCAGAATGACTCATAGCTAAAGGGCTGCAAGAATGGTGATGATATCCTCAACAAAAACAGGGAACTTGGGAGAAGAGGTGGGATTGGGGTGGGAGATAATGTATGTATCGAGTTTGAGATGCCAATAAACTATCCAGGTAGAGATACAGTTTTGAAATTCAGGAGAAGGGTAAGGGTTAAAAATATAGATCTGAGGTTCATTTCATAGAGATGAAAGTTTAATTCATAGGATCTGATGAGATCTCCCAGAGAGTATGGAGAGAGTAGAGGGCCAAGGGCAAATCCCTAGGGTACATCCACAGTCAAGGAACAGGATCTGGATCATGAACTTGCAAAATATTGTAAATGTATAGTCCAACAGGTAGGAAGAGAACCCTGAAAGAATATTGTCATGAAAACCCAGGGATGGGAAAGAATCCAGAAAGAGGGCAGGGCCAATCATTCAATATGCATTATTAAACTTATCCTATGTGCCAAGTACCAGGCAAATCCAGCAGTTGGCAACTCGAAGAAAAAATGAAACAAAAACATCTGCTCTCCAAAGAGTCAAATATAGCATATAAATCAAAAAGGATGAGGACTGAGAAAAGGTCACTGTATTTGGCATTAAAGATATCTTTGGTGACCCTGAAGAGAGAAGGTTCAGTTGAGCAGTGGATACAGAAGTCAGATGTTAAGGGACCAAGAAGAGGGTGCAAATTGAGAAAGTAGACAAGGAGTCTGGATAGTATTTTTAAGGGCTTGAAGATGGTAGGGTCAAGGGGAGGTTTATTAAGGATGAGAGTGATAGGGGTTTGCTTTTAGGCAACAAGGAAATAGCCCCTGGATACATAGAAGTTAGAAATTAGAAGAATGGAGGAGAATGTATATAATGGACGAAATCCTAGAGGAGATGGGGGGGGGGGGGGACAAGAGTAATTAATTGATTGGTAGTTGGCCTCTGCTTCCCCAGGGAATTCCTTAAGATCTCCTAAAAGAATTATTTCCCCCATATATGTGTTTCACACTTAGTGTCTACCCTGAATTGTCCACCAACATCCTCTCCCCAACTATCACCCCTATACACAAGCACGAACACTCAGAAGGAATTCAAAGTTCTAGTCATTTAAACAGCCTCCTACTCTGATGCACTTCTTCCCTAGGGATATATGCCCTTATGACTTATATTTACTGTCCTGGATAGTCCTCCCCTCATAAAGGAAAAGAATTCAGATACTGGGCAATCAATAACCCTATAGTCCACATGCCTCACTACCAGCAAAGACATCAATCTAAGGTGCTCATCCACATTATGGCGCCTTTGCCATGGCAATCCTTTCCCTTTGAGGCTAAGTCTGCCAATGGCTCCCTCTCTCCTTTTGCCTCTCCAACCCCCTGCCAGTCTCGTCTTCTCTGCATTCCTGAATTCCCTGGGGAGCCCCGTGATTATGTAGCCTTCTCTCCAGGGAACCAAGTGCAAGCCTATGAGTAGCCTCACTCTTCTCTGGGAATTTATGTCTCCTTTTAAAGGCCTGGTTCAGCCCTTTTAAAAGTTCAGCCCTGTAAACTTCCACCACAATGTCCTTATTGCTGCTGCAGCTCCAAAGCTGAGAGGTTTAGTCAATTCCAGAACAAAGGGTGAATCCAAAAGAGAACAAGGATCCAGGACAAGGTAAAATCACACATTGTCAAAGAGTCTCCATCTTGTAAAAGAGACTTTAGGGGAAGAGCTAAACATTCCTCCTGTGGCATGCCTGGGCAATCCAATATTTACACATATATATATATATATACACATGCATATTCACACATATTCTCACAGAATACATATACACATATACATAGGATGCATGTGTATGTGTGTATGTATATATATATAATATATATATATGGAGAGAGAGATACACATGTATGAATGGAAAGAGAGAAGGGGGGGAAGGAGAAGAAAGGGACAGAGACCAGAGGGAGAGAGAAAATGTGAGTTCATTTCCTCTTTTCCTGTCATTTCTATTCCCTATGAATTCAGTTTTCCTATGAATCTTTATGGGAAAATTCGGAGGATAGAAGGATGTTTGTGTGTGTGTGTGTGTGTGTGTGTGTGTGTGTTCTTGTAGCCAGGGTCTACAGACGGACAACTGAGGGAAGGGATGACTTTAGTACATATAGAAAGGATCCAAGGGCACTTCCATGCCTCCTCGTTGAGGTAGGAATTCAGTGGATCTCTCATCTTGTCAGGGGTGTTTGACAAAGGTACACATGTACTAAGTACTTAAGTGTGATTTTAGTGAAAAGAATTTCATGGTGCTGTTATAGGGCAGATACTTTCAGAGTGTGGGTCAGGGGAAAATAATAAAGGTGAAGAGTTACATGAGATCTTCTAAAAGCTCCTTTGCTAGAGAAAAGCACCTGGCTGCTGTATAATATGAATCACCCTGAAAGCCTCCAGTTCATTTACATATCTTTCTTGAGTGGTTTAACCTCATTCTTCCTCAGATGATGTATTTGTTAAATTCTGCAGACATCTGATTCTATGTGTCACGATGGTACTTGAAGCCTATTTCTGGTTAGATAGAATAGCCTTCTCTTACACACTCTGTTCAGCGTGTGTACAATAAGGAAATTCATTTCCTTCTCTACAAGAAAAGTTAATGATCATTTTCCATTATATTAAAATATTACCCATTGTTATGACTTCGGTTTAATGTTGCTGCAGAAATCACGGTGCTTAGTCTGCACTGTAACTGTGTGCAGTGGCTCAGGCTCCCTTGTGTTATTTTCAGAGTTTCTCCAAGAAAAAAATGATGTGTTTAAGATGAGTTATGAAAAAAAATGACAAATCTCACCATTTCTTGGGAATTATTAGGTAATTATATTCATAAAATCATTTTTTACTGGGAAAAAATCTGATTTCTCGCTATGTTGTCTGCTGAATCCAATTATAAATGCCATTGTGAGCCTCCAAATCGGGAACATGAACTTCATTTCAAAATGAGGTGAATATACTAAAGTGTTAGGACAAATGTTTCTCTTTTGGAAGCAATGGGATGTAGAATTGCAGAACTGTTTTATCATAATATCTACAGTATCTTGCTTATATATAAAAGAATTTTCCCTCCCACCTCAGGGGAAAGAATTTTTGTGAGCATCCAAGGGGAGGAATATAAAGCAAGGACCAGAAAGTAGGAAGACTGAGAAACCAAGTTGGTTGCAGAGGATTCAAAATCTCCCTGGGTGAAGATGGTGTTATTTCTCCCTATTATTTAATGGCTTCAAGGTCATTGGGACCAAGAGTCCAACTATGTTGTTGAGTTCCCAGCAAGGGCAAGGAGATAAAGGAGAGATGAAAGGTGTGTGTAATACAGTAGAGTGAGACTGTCACCCAGTAGGGAGGGGAGAGAGAGAAAGCTTGACAAGAGCCATTCACACAAATCACTTGAAGTCAATCAAGCAGCAGGTCTGAAAGAAATGGAATATATTCAACCTCTCATTTCTATTCCCCTTTCATTTGGCTTTGTGTCTGTGAAGGAACTTGGGGTGAATTTTCTGGGGACTGATGCTTTTATTCTCTTAACCTTGAAACAGGAAGAGGAATAGGAGGAAAAGAAAGACTTAGAAAAAGGAAGGGCAATGGCACTGGTGAATGTGGGCCCACTGCAAATGTGAAGGGCCAGGTTTCATTTGGGGTGGCCCAGTTATTTTTTAAAATATTTATTTCCAGAAAGTCTAATGCTTAGCAGGATTTCTCATTGTCTAAGCTCTCATCAACCTCTCACAGGCACAGAGCACCTAGTAATCATTCTCCACCAATGAGGAGAGTTTTATGCCAATGGATTTGAGCCCCAGGTTATATGTGTACCACATAATGACTATTTGTATTTATATTGATGCAAATATTTTCACACTCATTATGGGTTGTCCACCCAATGTAAAACTGAGATATCCAGAGACACATCCATAGAATATCAACTCCTTAAGGACAAGGACAATTTCGTTTTTGTCTTTGCTTTATCTGCAAGGAATATAGTGATGGGTATACAGTAGGTGCTTAATAAATGCTTTTTAAAAAAAAAAAACTTGCTCTGAATCCATCAACAGTATGATAGTGGACATCACCCTGAATTGTAGGGCGGTCAGTAGGAATTCCACTTTAAAGGCTGAATTTCTAGAATGCTGCTTTTCTTTTTTTAAAGGCTTGGCTATTACAATGAAACTGTTAGTAGAGTGGGTATGCATAGTGACCAATGACACCATAAGATGGCATTTTGGTTTCTATTTTTGTTTTTTATTATCAGATGGAAGAGTATAGTAGATCTCCCCATACATCACAAAAACTTAAGCATTCAGGCAATAAGACATCTTTCATTTGCTTTTACCCTGGTCACAATTTTTGGCTGTTCATTTTCACAATGTATATAGCAATTGGTGGTCCAGTGAAGAATTCAATTTTTTAAAAAGCATTTGCATCAGAGAGTGAATTCTCTGAATATTTGTCTCACCTAGTACACTAGTGGCCATGAAGAAGAGAAGTAAGAGCTTGGCTTTACTAAATGTGTCCATTAATCTAGGGAAATCCAGACCCTGTTGAACAAAAGAAGAGTTAGTTGCATTGATGTTTACTCAGCTAGATACCTTGAAAATCATCTCTTTTTTTTATAATGATGTTAGTCCGAGTGTCCTTATCACATTTCCTCATTCACTTCCTCCTTTTCTCCCCCATCCCAGCTAAACGTGCACACCCTTCCCCAAGACTTCACATACCAGATGGCATTCCATTATATGATGAAAACTCCAAATGAGAGTGTGAACGTTGATTCTGAGTGTGAGGGCATTTAAGCTATGCAATTTATTTTCAACTCATTTAATTTGCCAGAAATGTAAAGAGATGTGTCTAAATGAGGGGATGCATGCACACACACCCAGCTTCCTTCAGGATGCTGTTTACTCACTTCAGATGACACAGAGCCTTGAACTCAGTGCTGTGCGTAATGATCAGTCCTTGAAATGAAAGAATCATCATGTGCCTGTTCTTTTTTCCTGTCTTAAGAAACACATTGTTTCTGATTTGCTTTCAGAACTTGTCAAGCAAATCCAACATGTCTACTCTGTGACCAGACAGTCCCACAGGTAAATTGGCAACAGGGTAGAATTAGAGCAGTTATATTATATGAATACTACTGCATGCTGACCACCTGGTGGATTATCTTATAAGGATCTGGCTTTGTTTGGGAAATGTGCTTATTGTGATGTCTGGCAAATCTCACTTGAAAACAGGAGATTTATGAGTCATTGTCAGGTTCCTCTCCACATTCTCCTAAGGTCACAATCCTAAAAGATCAGTCACTGAACAAGTTTCAATGTCAAGCTGTGAAACTCTGCTTTTTAAGAACATTTCATAATTAAACCTTTGAAAAGGCACCAGGAAGGCCTGCTTCTACCTCCCACCCTAAGATCACGTGCTCAGATTCAATGTAAAGGGGGGACTAATTGCATTCTGGGTAGAAGAGTGCATGTAGTTGGAAATGGCACAATCATTTGCTCTGGATATAAAAATGAAGGACCATTAATTTTATAGCATTAATTGAAGAGCAGAAGTGTTAGACCTCTATAATTATCTCTAGTGAATACATTTTAGAGAGATCCTTACGAATGGAGTGTGTGTATGTGTGTGTGTATGCGCACGCATCTGTCTGTATATGTAAGTATTCAAGGCAAAGTGAAGGTTTAACTTTATCCCCATCAAAGTGCAGGGAGTAAATCAGAGTAATTATTCTTTAAAAAAAATTAAGAGTGTGAAGCTGAAAGTTAAATTTTTAGGACAAAATTTCTTCTTGTGTGTGCAAACAAAACATGGGAGAGAAATGCAAATCTGGGGCTTTCTGGAGTGGCCATTACTACCTGTAACACCACTGTCACTGTTGTTGTCCCTGCCTAAAGGGAGGACTTCCCAGAATCTCATGCCTTGTTACAGAACCACTGAAGTGGAAGGTGACACAAAAACCAAAACCAAAAATTCCTTCAGCAGCACCAGACCTAAGCCAAGCTGCAGAATAGGGAGAAGCAGGCTTGGGGGCTCACCTCAAAGCAAGCCCCCAGTGCTCCCATTTGAACTCTTGGTTGCTCAAGACTTAGCTGCAATTCCCCCCACCAGCAACAAATAATCCCTTATGCTCAGGACCTTTCCAAGTATCCTCTCTTCATTCAAATCTATCTATCTATCTATCTATCTATCTATCTATCTATCTATCTATC
>NW_027185903.1:24139951-24147485 GCF_028583685.1 Petaurus breviceps papuanus | reverse complement strand
ATCTATCTATCTATCTATCTATCTATCTATCTATCTATCTATCTATCTATCTATCTATCTATCATCTATCTATCTTTCTTTCTTTCTTTATCTGTCTATCTATCTGTCTGTCTATGTTTCTCTATCTGTCTAATATATAATTGTTATAATATATAATTATGATATATAATTATGTTATAATATAACAAAATGAAATATGAAATATGTCCCATTTTCTCAGGGTGAACCTCTGCTAGGTGATGATAGATTTTCAGCACAGACTATGAGACTGCTTCTCAGAATGTTATTTAGAGGAGTAATATAAAATACATAGGATTATAACGGAAAACAATTGTGTTGAAAGAGTTATTCAAATTTTTTAAAAAAATAACATATTCATGGACCTCAGATTAAGAAGCCATTTTCTAGAAGGTTTCTCAACTAATCAATCAACAAACATGCCTTAATTTGCTTACTATGTGCCAGGGATTGTACTGGGGTCCCTCCATTCACAGAGATGACATTCTTTTGGAGGGGGGAAACAAATATACACATGAAATATATAAAAATATAATCAAAGCAAGCTTAATGTAATTTCAGCAGAGAGGCACTGGAGGTTTGGGGAAAAGGAGTCAGGAGAGGTCTCAGATAGAAAGTGGCATTTGAGTTGAGCTTTTATTGAAACTAGGGATTCTAAACTAAGGAAGGGAGCATATGTATAAAAACATGGAAATGGGTGATGGAATAGCATAGATATTCCAAGGGTAGAAAGAGCATGCTTGTTCCCCTTTTTATCCCCAATACTTAGCAAGTCAAGTCAGATCAACAATTATTTATTAAGCACCTACTATGTGTCGGACACTATGTTCTAGAAAGACAAAGAAAGGCAAAAAACAAGCCCCTAATTTAAAGGAGCTCACAGTCTGATGGGAGACTGCCTGGTACATAATAAGGTCTTAATAAATGTTTATTCACTGAGTAACACCAAGAATAAAAGTGAGTTCCATATAATAAATCTGGAAAGATAGATTGGAGTCAGGTTGTGATAGATTTTAATTATTGAATAGAGAGTTTGCAATTTTTTCTAAAGATAAGGGGGTACCAGTGGAGTTTAATGAAATAGAGGAGTGGTATGGCTAGACCAGTGCTTTAGGAACATCACTTTTAGTTCATCAAAGAAACTAATCTCTGTTAATGGGATCAATATTTCAAGAGTCCCCAATCTTAAGAATTGCGAACTGGTGTCTCAAGAAATGTGGTGAAAAGTTCACAAACAAATCATTAAAAAATCACAGTTTAGGGGAAACTCAGAAATCCACTTTTCCAATATCTACTTGAAACACAAATACCCTCTACATCACTAAGGTGTCACCCAACGTTTACTTGAACACCTCCAATACAAAGGAACTCGCTTTCTACCACTGGAGGCCACTCCATGTTCGTGTACTTCTGATTATGAGGGAAGTCATCCCTCATTGTGAATAAAAATCCACCTCCTTGTAACTTTCCTTCATTGATCCTAGTCAGGTCACCTACCGCCCAGAAGGAATCTATTGTCTTTCCCATATAACAACCCTACAGGTAATTTCTTTTAACACAGATGTCAAGTTCCACCAAGATGTTCTCTTCTTCAGGCTAGAACTCCCTCAATTCTTTGAAAGTATTCTCATATGACAATTTCTTTTTTTAAATTTATTTACTTTTAGCTAATAACATTCAGTTCCACAATCCCTTGAGTTTCAAATTCCCCTCCCCCCATGGCAGCATGCAATCTAATATAGGTTCTACAAATACCTTCACATTAAGCATTAGCCAAGTTGTAAAGGAGGATTATAACCAATGGAGTGAACAATGAAAAAGAAGAAACAAAATAAAGCAAAAAAAGAGAGAGAGAGCAAGTAGCTTGCATTATTCTGCATTCAGACTCTGCAGTTCTTTCTCTGGATGTGGACAGCCCTTTCCATCATGAGTCTTTTGGAGTTGTCTTATAGCCTTGCATTGCTGAGAGGAGCCCAGTCTGTCAAAGTTAGTCATCACACATACACTTGGTCTGTAATTGTGTACAGTGTTCTGGTTCTGCTCTCCTCGCTCAGCGTCAGTTTATATAAGTCTCTCCAGGTTATTATGAAGTCTGTCTGCTCCTCATTCTTATAGTACAATAGTATTCCATTACATTCATATACCACAACTTGTTCAGCCATTCCCCAATTGATGGGTATTCCCTTGATTTCCAATTCTTTGCCATCACAAAAAGAGCTGCTATAAATATTTTTGTACATATGGGTCCTTTTCCCACTTGTGTGATCTCTGGGATACAGCCCTAGAAGTGGTATTGCTGGGTCAAAGGGTATGCATTTTTAAATAGCCCTTTGGGCATCGTATGACAATTTTAAGTCTGTTCATCATTCTGATATGCTCCTCCAGCTACAATCCTAAAATGATGTCACGTCAAAGATTTTTATGTTTCTCTTGACTAGGGCAGAGCACAATAGGACTACGACCTCCCTTGTCCTGGATGACTAAATCACATCATGATACAATGACCAGGTGAATGAGGTTGTTGGCCATGGAGACAGGAAGACTTGCCTTTGACATTGATAAGCTGTATTGTCGTAGGCAGACACCCAACTCTTCTACCCTAAGGCACCCGCTAAGACATATCTACAAAGTCGCAGAGATGTGGCAGAAGTCACAGGTCCTTTGTGTATTTTAGCAAGACTTCTTAAACTTTTTTACCTACCATGTCATACCATTGACTCATATTGAGCTTGGAACCTTTAAATACATTTTTTTTAAGTCTTTTTCATATGAACTGTTTTCTAGCCTCATCTCCCCCATTTTGTACTGTGTGATTTATATTTTGAGCATAAGTTCAAGGCATTTTTAAAAACCCATTTTACTGATACCTTTTGTTTTTACATCTTATAAATTTCTCCCTGTATCTATTCACTTTCCCTTCCTATAGAATAACCCCATATACTAGAAATTCTTTAAGAAAAAGAAGAAAGGGGGCGGCCAGGTGGCTCAGCGAGTAAGAGCACCGGCTCCAGTGTCCAGATGACCTGGGGATCAAATCTGGGCTCAGCACCACACCCAGAAATAACTGGCCGTGTAACCTTGAGCAAGTTACTTAACCCCAATTGCTTAAAAAAAAAAAAGAAGAAGAAAGGGATGGCTAGGTGGCACAGTAAGAGCGCCAGTCCCGGAGTCGGGAGGATCCAGGATTGGTTCCGGCCTCAGATGCTTAACACCCACATGAAAAAAACTGGCCATGTAACCTTGGGCAAGTTACTTAACCCCAATTGCTTAAAAAAAAAGAAAAGAAAAAGAAGAAAAATCAGCAAAACCAATGTATCAAAAATACCTGAAAATAAATACAATTTCCACACACATAGTCCTTCCACTTCCACAGAGGAGTAGGGGAGGTATCTTCCCATCATGCTTCTTTGGGGCCATGCTTGTTCTCTGTCATTCTGCAACATTCACTTTTGATTGCTATTTATATCTCAGTAGTCATTATGTACACTTTTTTCTTGGTTCTGCTTACTTCACTCAGTGAAAGACTAAGTTTTTCCTGCTTTTTTTGTATTCATCATATTTGATTTTCTTATAGCACAGTAACATACAATTACATTTGTGTACAATCTGTTTAGCTTTTCCCAGTTGATGGGTATGAACTTTGTTTACAATTCTTTGCTACAGCAAAAAGTGCTGCCATACATATTTTGGTGTATATGGAGACTTTCTTCCCATCAGTGACCTCCTTAGTCCATTGTTCTAGGCTACCAAAACATTTAGGAGAATCTCAGTTCTGCCACCATCACATTAGCAGAATTGCTAACACAGAATACTGTAGCACCAATGCAATATTTATAGTGCCCATAATCACTATAAAGACCATGACTATAAGCAGCACATGACGTTTGATTGTGAAAAATACCAAATTCTCCAGATAGAGGACAGAACTGAAACATTTATTTAGACACCAGAAAACCCAATACCAAAACCAGTAAGTTGATTCCATCATAGCACCAAAGATCAGCCTTCCCACAAAACAATATAAGATCAATATTTACTCACAAACCTCTCTATCTCCTTGCCTGAGTGTCCTCTCTCCCCCCTCCTCTGGTTAGCTCTGACCAGCTTTCTGTGCGCTGTTTCCCTTCAGCAAACTCCTCCCACCACAGTCTCCATGTAACTACATTCAGCCCATCAGGGGATAGAGTTTATCTTCACAGCAAGGAAGCTTTCTGTGGGCTCTGCTTCCCTTGAGCAAATTCCCTCCATCACAGACTCCACATGATTACATTCAGCCTATTAGGGGGCAGAGTTTATTTTCAAAGCAGGGGAGGTCTTCAAACTCCCCCCTAGGTCTATTCAGGGGCAGGGAAGATCTTCAAATTCCCATTACCATTACAAATACCTCCTCAGTTGATGACATCTGCAAATCTGATAAGCATTCCATGTATACTGTCAGCACTGGACTGTTACAAGAATGAAATGAGGTAATGTACACAGTGTACTTTGTAAGTCCTAAAGTGTCAGGGCAAGCTATTGTTATTATTGCTATATCTACAAATAAAATTTTAAAAGGTTGAACAAAACAGGCCATTAGTCAACATTCTTTGGTTTCAATTGTTCAGCTTATTCTGAGTTTCCTTCCTGTATCATGATCCAGACTATAAACTGCTCCGTCTTTTTCACAGGGATATAGTAAGAGAATTTTCCAAATTCTTTGCTGAAATCCAGATATATAATGTTTATGGCATTCCTCTAGTGCAATAAACCCATCAACAAAAGAAACAAATGTAGTCTGGTGTGACCAGCTCATCATAAGCCCAGGTTGGTTCCTAATGGTCTTAACTTCCATTTCTAACTCATCACTTCCCATTTAATAATTTATTTTTAGACTTTGGTCAGGAATTGAGGTGAGGATCACCAGCTTTTCATTTACAAGAATATGCCTGCTTCAAACTCTGTGCCAGTTGTGGGGCTGGGATGAAGGATGGGAGAGGAGCCAACTCAAGACCAACCTCTCAATAGCCATAGTGGGAGATCTGACAAAGGATCTGCAATGAGAATCTCTCTCCTCAGTCTCTGAAGGGATGTCATGTGGAAAAAGGGTTAGACTGGTTCTTTTGGAAAAACTAGGAGCAATTGGTGGAGGTTTTAGAGAGACAAATTTAGGCCCAATAGAAAAAAAAATTTCCTAACAATTGTCATTCAGTCATTTTTCAATCATGTCCATTCATGATTCCATTCCATCCTTCATGATTCCATTTGGAGTTTTCTTGGCAAAGATTCTAAAGTGAATTTCTGTTTCCTTCTCCAACTCATCTTACAGTTGAAAAAACTGAGGCAGGCAAGGTTAAGTGACTTGCCCAAGGTCACACAGCTAGTAAGTGTTTGAGGCCAGATTTGAACTCAAGAAGATAAGACTTCCTGACTCCAGGTCCAGCACTCTATCCACTGGGCCGCCTAGCCCTTAGAGCTGTCCAAAAGTGATTTGGATGTGTTAGAAGACAGTGAATACCCTCATTAGAAGTCTCGTGATTTTTTAATTCTCCCAAGGATAGATGCACCAAGGGAATCAAAATCTCAACTGAACTGGCAACTGATAATCACGTCTTTGCTTCTTTCTCAGGCTTGAGTACCAGTTCTGCTACTTGTCTGGGCAGCCAGGTGGCACCATAGTGCACAGAGCACTGGGTCTGGAATAAGGAAGACTCATCTTCCTGAGCTCAAATCCAGATTCAGACACTCACTAGCTGTGTAACCCTGGGCAAGTCATTTAACAAGTCACTTTGGTCAGGAATTGAGGTGAAGATCACCAGTCTTTGATCTGGTTTGTTCATAATTCATAATAATATGCCTACTCAAAATTCTCTGCCAATTGTGGAGTTGGGATGAAGGACGGGGAGTAATAGTCCAGATGAACCAACTCAAGACCAACCATCTGCCTCAGTTTCCTCAACTATCAAAGGAGCTGGAGAAGGAAACAGCAAACCACCTTAGTATCTCTGCCAAGAGAACCTCAAAAATGGGGCCACAAAGAGTTAGAAATGACTGAAAACGACTAAGCAACAACAATCTGCTACTTGTCACCTGTGTGCACTTAGACTGTTCTACCGCCATGGGCCTCAATTCCTTCATTTGCAATATGAGTTGAAATAGATGACTTCTACGGTTATTTCTTTCTCTGGATCTGTGATATAACCCTACTTTATCTAGGAACATAGTAGAACAGCAAATTCTGGTAGGGAAAATGTTTCTGGTTGTTCTAGCCACTCCTTAATAACAACAATTCACATTTATATTACCCCTTAAGGCTTACAAAGATCATGAAAAAGACATGGTTTTTCCCAGTTGACTTAGTAAGTCCCCAAATTCCTTGATTGAAGACCCACACAATGTGGCAGGTAAAAAGGAAGTGCTAGAGCTCAGATCATCTTGTGCATAAAGGGACACTAAAGAAATTGTGTTTTGTCCAGAAAACTTAAGAGTGGCACATAAAGGGAAAACCCATCTGTTTGGGGACACGAAATCTGTTTGGAATCTATAGGATGCCACACACCCTATGCAGGATCTCTGACTGTGAAGCCTCATTCTACAGACAAATTGTATCTGCCCCTTATGGCAACCTAGTGGGATGCATTATCATGTGTTGGGACTGCTCCCTCAATTGGTTTGTGACTTCTCAGATGCTAACAGGTTTGCAAGTTCAAATTCATTACAAATAAGTCTTGTATGGATGGTGTACCAGACACTAGGAACAGCCTACTCCACAAAAATGCAGAGTAGGTTTTCCTTTTAAGACTCCATGTTGATATTTTTAAAGAACTTGAGTTCTCTTGCCTAAATGAAATCTTAGCAAACAAGTAGTATCCTTCACATCAATCCTCTTTCTGTAATTCTGCAACTTCCACCCATTTGGAAAGATAGAGCTATGCCTACAACATACATAAAAATTTGAACTTGTTTAAGCATGTAAAAATTAATAAATGAGGTATTCACAAAATTGGTTCACTTTCCTAAAACATGCCACTAAAAGAGATCCCCCATTTTTCATAACTAGTATTTTTGATTGCTTCCCAACAATTCAAACATATACATTATTTTTCTTTTATTGTTAATTTTAATAGATATACTCAAATTTTTTTTTGTTTTTCCAACACTATATGTTATTAATGTAGGGTTATTTGTTTTGCTTTGTTTTGTTTTGTTTTATTGCTAAGATTCTGGTCTGAATGGGGACTCGAGAGAGCTGCCAGCTCTTTCTGACTACATGGATATCCACTAGTTTAACTTCTGGTTCTGAGCTTTGCCATGCATATAATGAAATGAAATCTGAAAGAATTTAAGGCTCCATTTGTTCATTGAAATATCGAACATTCCACATGAAAGAGACTTGATTCCATCCAAATCCCCATTTAAAAATGAGGTAATGGAGGCCTAGAGAGGTAATGTGATTGGCCCAAGGTCACACCTCTCTCTCTCTCTCTCTCTCTCTCTCTCTCTCTCTCTCTCTCTCTCTCTCTCTCTCTCTCTCTCTCTC
>NW_027185903.1:24130948-24139941 GCF_028583685.1 Petaurus breviceps papuanus | reverse complement strand
CTCTCTCTCTCTCTCTCTCTCTCTCTCTCTCTCTCTCTCTCTCTCTCACTCACTCTGTGTGTGTATGTATATATACACACATATACACATACATATACATATACATTATGCACACACACATATACATACACACAAATATACTATGACAGGGTAGCAACTAGCTTCCAAAAAAGGCCACTGACTTGAGCAAGAACTCCTTTTTCTCACAATTCCCCATAAATGATTTCCCATTTTTCCTTTGAATTAATTAGTTGTAGGTACCCCAATTCCAAATTCTCAGAGAATCTGTTAATTTCTTTTTTTTTCTTCTTTTTTTTAGCCGGTAAGAGGAGGAAATGATTTTTACTGTTTGTTACATTGTTTATTAGCTATCTTCTTGAGTCACTCTCATTAGGCAAAAATCCCTTGATTTTTAGCACAGGGTCCTTTTGGGAAACTTATTCAGGAAGGAGCTTTTGGGGACAGAGTCCTGAGAGTCTCTAATTGCAGGAATGTGTCATTCTTAATACCCTGCTTCTGGCAACTTCGTCTACCAGGAGTTCTGCATAGCTTTGTGCCAGCACAAATAGTAGCTGCCTGGGATTGAAGTCAGAAGAGCCTTGAGGGGTGGAGCCCCAAGGTTAAGTTCTCTCTGCAGGGACTTGGTCTACCTTCCAGCCTCACCACTTCCCCAATTTTCCATTATAGGTCCAAGAAGCAGCTACTGCCAGATGCTTTTCTCATAGATATACCACAGACATTTCAAAGTCCACTGACCTGATTGGATCACAAGATGGGAAATGGGAGGAAGCTATCACAGTATGAAGGATGAAGGTCAGGATACTACCTAAACAATATTATAGGTGCTGGCATTCATCATGGGACACACTCAAGTCAGTTCCAATGGCTCACCAAATTGAGAAGAAATTCTGGGCTCCTGTAGGGAAGGGAGAGTGGAGATATATCAATGAAGAGATACATTCAAACCAGCCCCAGTGTCCTATAATGAAGAGAAAGATGGTTCACTATTGTAGGTACACTGCCATTCATGAAAAGTTAGGTGTAATGGTAAGAGAATTTGAAGATCTTCCATGCCCCTTAATAGGTCTCACTTGAAGCCCAACAAAAAAAGCTTGTTTAGGGGAGGCTGGTTTTTCAGGAAGGCCCACACCTTTTGTTACTTTGTAATTAGGCAGTGGTCACAAAGGTTCTGATGTCCTCTGACTCTGAAGAAGGGTATATATGTGTGTATATGTGTGTGCATATGTGTGTATATGTATATATGTGTGTATATATGCATATATACACACATATACTCTGAGGTGAGGTTTTTGCTTTGGGGATTACTTATGGGAAGAGTTGTGTGACTTGGCCATATGAGACTCTAGGTAGCTGTTGAACCCCCAGCTTTGAAAACACAGATGTTGGTGCTTCTCTCTCTAGTAACTATGTATGTAATGGTCAGACAGCTAGAAGCCCTGTCTGTTGGTCTGTTGAATTGTGTTATTTGCTCTGTCTATATTTTTTGTCTGCTTGTAATTTCTGTTTGTATTTTCTCTGAAGTTCAGGGTGCTAACTTTTTCCCCTGAACTAAGTAAATTTTATATGTGTGTGTATACATACATATATATTTGTTTGATTAAAGTAAGATTGTTAACCCTTCTTGAGTTGCTTTCCTTTAGAAAAACAGATCAAAGAACCTGTACTAGCAGCCATCCTGGGTATGCTAAGGTGCTTGCTGTTATATTAGGTGAGGTTAGGGAGGTGATAAGTGGACTATGGTGAGCTTGAGGGAGTCCTATAGTGTTGCAGGTAAGACATAGGGTTTCTAAGCCTTGTTTGGAAGGAGAGGAATCAAAAAATCACTTTGGAGGACTAATAAGCTGTGATGTGCAGCTTAGCCCTCCACTAAAGCCAATAGTAAATATGCTGGTAGAAGATAAGAAATAAAGTTACCTACTCTTAGTGGATCATTACCACTTGAGGAACCTAGACAGCAGGGGACAGTAGAAAATCAGACTACTGACCTTGTCTATAGCTCTACAACATTGATCGGTAGATTTCAGCAATCACTCTAAGCTTCCTGGCATTTTTATTTAAATCTCTGTTTTTAACTGAGTGAACTCAACATTACTGTGATTTTAAGATACTGTGACTTAAGCTGCTGCTAACAAAGACAGAGCCTTGTGATCAGTGCATCTGTGGACTTTCTGCACCAATGAAGAGATTAACATGCTCTACCTTAAGAGGTGACTCAATGACCAGAGGCAAGTCCCTTATACTCTATTTGCCTCAGTTTTCTCAACTGTAATATGGGATAATAGCAGCACTTACCACATGTTATTATTCCATCGAATGGAATAATAATTGTAAAGCACTTAGCACAATGCCTGGCACACAGTCAGTGCTATATGAATGTTATTTATTATTGGAGAAAACTCTGCAACCTAAGAAGCTGCTCCTGATCAGGGCAAAGCCTTATGACTGGTATATCTGTGGTCCTAGTGTCCTAATGAAAAAGTACTGCCCTTTAAGAGGCACTTGGTGGCTGGGCAGCTAGGTGGCACAGTGAATAGAGCATTGGCGCTGGAGTCAGGAGGACCTCAGTTCAAATCCGGCCTCAGACACTTAACACAAAAACTAGCCATGTGACCTTGGGCAAGTCACTTAACCCTAATTGCCCTACCTTTCCCCCTCCAAAAAGCAAAAAAAAAAAAAAAGAGGCAGTTGGTGGCACAGTGGATGGGGCACTAGGCCTGGAGCCAGGAAGATGTAAGTTCAAATCTGGCCTCAGACACTTACTAGCTGTGTGACCCTGGTAAAGTCACTTAACTCTGCTTGCCTCAGTTTCTTCAATCAGAAAAATGGGAATAATAAAAGCACTTACCTTGCAGGGTTGTTGTGAGTATGAAGGGAAATAACTTAGCACAGTGCCATACTTATGATAGGTACTACATAAAGGATAATTTCCTTCCTTTCCTTTTCCACTCATGGAACAGTACTGAGAACAAGGAAGCCACTGTCCTATGGCTTTCAGGCACCCCAAAGCAGACTTTGCTCAATTTTTCCAATCACCATTTTTCCAGCCTGGAATTCTCTGCTTATATCCAAATCCTACACATCCTTCAGATCTCTTCTCCCTCACTGAAGACTTTCCTGACCATCTCAGCTACAGGTAGTCTCTCTGTCCCAAACCTCTATCACATTTACTGTCTGTCTGGTTCAGTAAGCACTTGCCATAGACTGCACTGAATTGTTAGTTATCTTTGCGAGGGCATGTGTCTCACCTACCCAACTAAATTGTAAACAGCTCATGTTCACTTCTAGGTGACACACTGTAGAAAAGACATTGACAAGCTCGTAAGTGTTCAGAGGAAAGCAACCGGGATGACAAAGAGCCTTGAGATCATGCCTTAAGAGGATCAATGGAACAAATTGGGATTTTAGCCTCAAGAAGAAGAGACTTAGGAAGCATGATAGCTATTAAGTATTTGAAGGACTGTCATATGGAAGAAGGATCCAACCTATCCTTCTTAGTCCTAGAAGGCAGAAACAAAAAGAACAAGGAGAGGTTACAGAGAGGCAAATTTTGGCTTGCTGGTAGGAAAAAATTACCTATCAATTCAAGCTATCCCTGAGTGGCATGGGCTGCTTTGGGAAGTAGACTCTCCCTCACTGGAAGTCTTCAAGCAAAGGTTCCTTAATGACTTGTCAGGCATGTTATAAAGGGGATTATTTTCAGGTCTAGGTTGGACTAAATAGCTGCTGAGATCTCTTCCAAATGTAAAATTCTGTAATTCGATTCCGACTTGAGGGAGATCGTTGCATGATTCAAAAGAAAGAACATTGATTCTAGAGTTGGAGGACATAGGCTCAGATCCTTTGTCTTATCATGTGCTACCTCTGCAGGCTTGAACAATCTAATCTTCTGGGACCTCAGTGTTCTCATCTCTAAAATTATGGAGTTGAACTACAAAGCCTCTGAGGTGCCTTTCAGCTCCTTTGAAGTATATGACCCTATGAACTTGTTCCAAGAATTGCTATGGGTGTTCAGTACCTAATGTAGTACCTTGTACATTAAAGATATGCTGGACACAATTGTTGATGGATTATTCAAGCAGTCACATGTAGCTAGGGAAGCCTGACTTTCACTGCATCATTACCCTCACTCAAATATCTGTGGTGGTCCAATATTTCCCATTATAACAAACCCAAGGTCCTCAGCCTAGTTTCCAAGGCCCTTCACCAACTCACTGCTGACATGCTACCAGCCTGGAAAGAATGTTGACATGGCAGCCTAATTAGAGGCATTATCTAAAACATAAGAAAAGAGGACTAAGATAAACATAATTATGGAAAGTCATTGTAATATGCATTTTAAACCATATAATTACTCTGCAGTGCTTATTGTGTAAATGCTTATCCAAGTTTTATTTTAACTGCAACTGAATAGTTGTTATTAGAACATAGAGACAATTTGAGAAGAGACCTAAAGTCTGCCCTCAAATAGCATCTCCTTCAAGCCATACTGGAAAGACGAAGAAGCATAGACCATTACAAAGTAATTGATTACTTGAAGGCAAAGAACAAACAGGGAAAAAAAGCAAAGGGGATGGATTCTGAAGTAATATGAAGTGGTTTTGGAATTTCCTGAAGTGTAAATCTGGGGGTTTGTTTCTAATATGAGGAGTCCCAAACTAAAAATTCATGCCCTGGGAAGGGAGGGCAACTTCTCCTTCAATCAGCACTGTGTTCAGATCTGGTTTTTAGGCTGACTAGCTTGATGACCTTGAGCATGTCAGTTATCTAAGCTTCGGCTTCCTCTCCTGCAAAATGTTGACAGCAATTTTTGGCCCTACTTTCCTTACAATGTTGCTGTAAAAAAATGTTTTGTCAGCCTTAAAGCACAATGAAAATAGGTTGTCATTATCACACAGGAAAGTGAAAAATTCTTTGAAAATTAACATATATGATTTTAAAGCATAGGTAAATGATTGGTGGGGTGAATGAGGACTAAAGAAAAATTGAATTCTGGGGCTGTCTCTGAACACAGAAGTGTGGGAGGTGGAGCTAATAATGTGGATTCATGGGCAATGACAGTCAATGAAAAAGAATTTTGAGGAAAACAGGACAGGTCTGAGTATGAGGAGGACTTAATAGAACCAGAAAACAGTGTTAAAACAGAAGACAAGTCTTTGTGGTCTATAGTGATGGTCAATTATATTCCCCTAGAGTCAGGCAAACTGGCTATGAATCTGACAAGATGGATAAATTAGTATCTTGACAACTCAAAAGTCTGAAGAGCTTGAGGAGAGGACCAGCAGTAATGACAGAAACAGGTCAGATATGATTGAGCCATGGGTAACAAAAGACTTTTAAGAATTTCATGCAAAACACTATATAGACAGTGTCTTAGCTTTTTTCCTATGCCCCTCTTTTCCTCCCCTCCCCCCAACTCAATGGAGCCCAGGTACTGCAACCTGGAGAGGAGCCAGTGTTTTTATTACCTTGTAGAAATACAGGAAAATCATGTGGATGTCCCCAAATCAGGAGAGAGACTGGAGGTGCTGTAGACTTCCATTCAATGGTTCCTCCCTCCTCTGAATGCCAGCAGTGTTTGCTGTCTATGTCACTCATCTGGCACTTACCATGGACTACCTTGTCTTGTCATTGTAAACATGTATTGTTGCCACTTTCCAGGCTGGAAATTTCTTTAGGTCAGGCACTGTACCCTATATCACCTCTTTACACCACCCAGAGCACCAGGCAAAGTACTTTGAACATAATATGTCTTCAAGGAACCAAAGCATTACATATTATTCCAAATATGTAGCACATCGCCCCCTTCCCTACTTTCTATCAAACGAGCTTATATTAAAAACTGGTTATGACTTCTAATTTGGCACTCTTACACCATTATAGGGGCATCCAGGTAGAGCAGTGGATAGAGTGCTGGGCCTGAAGTCAGAAGATCGACTTCCTGAGTTCAAATCTGGCCTCAGAGAGAGTGGGGTGACTCTGGGCAAGTCATTTAACCTGTTTGCCTCAGTTTCCTCATCTGTAAAATCAGTATCATTGCCAAGAAAATCCCAAATGAGGTCACAAAAAGTCAGATAAAACTGAACAACACAAATATATTATCCCAGATATATGCAGCATACCCCCCTTTCCCTACTTTCTATCAATCTAGCTTATATAAAACACTAAGTATGACCTATTATTGGCATTCTTATATCATCATATCAGAGGTGTGCCTTTAGGCAATATCATCTAGTGGAGAGTATACTGTGTTTAGAGTTCAAAAAACCTGGGCTCAAATATTACCTCCAGCATCTCAGGAAGACCTGAGTTCTAACCCTATTTCATTCACTAACTAGCTGTGTGATCCTGGGCAAATCACTTAACCTCTTCCAGCTTGTTTCTAAAATGAGGACAAAGAATCCAAGATGGTGGAGGAACCCAGCTTAACTCTCCCAATATTCCCTCCAAAAACACTTTTAAAAAACCTTAAATCACATTCTGGAGTGGCAGAGCCAACAAAAAGTCAGGGTGAGATATTTTTCTAGCCCAAGACAACTTAAGAATTTGGCAAGAAAGGTCTGTGACACTGAGGTGGACCTAGAGCACAGTACACGCAGAAGTAGCACCAGCAGCAGGCCTTGGAGGCAGCTGTGACGGCAGCAGCAGAAGCTTCAGAAACTGTCAGCATAGTAAGTGAGGACCTTTTTCTGGCACTGGGTATAAAACCCTGTTGCATTGCCAATAAATAACAGAGTGAAGAGAAGTATTAGTTTCTGTGCTTGCTGCAGATCAGGGACCCTGGGTACAGAAAAGAGCCTTTAGTTGCTCACAAGGGACCAAGGGTCCTATTCTCAGTTTAAAGGAAAAAGGAACATTAGTATTTGTGGCTATAAGAGAGTAAGGTCCCTCCCTGGGTAAAAAACAAAACAAAACAAAAAAAAGAGCAATGGTCAGGAGAGCAGTGACTACAACTCTCCTTGGGTCATACCATCTTGGAAGCACTGAAAACTTAGAGACTCCCAGAATTAACTCTGAAAAACACAGGACCAAAAAACCTGAAGCCAGTACCCCCTCCACTCTAGGAGCAGATACCAACTTCAGCATAAAGTTAAAAGGGAAGAAATCAGCTGGGAAAATGAGCAAACAAACAAAAAAGCACCTGATTATAAAAAATTATTATGGTAACAAGAAACATCAAGACATAAATTCAGAAGACATCAGTGTAAAAACACCCAAAAGCAAAATCTCAAAGAAAATTTTGAATTGGACACAAGCCTAACAATTTCTGGAAGGACTCAAAAAGGGTTTTAAAAATCAAATAAGAGATGTAGAAGAAAAAATGGGAAAAGAAATTACAGTAATGCAAGAAAATTATGAAAGCAGAGTTAACAGCTTATTAAAAAAAATAAAGTGGGGGGCAGCTAGGTGGCACAGTGAGTAAAGCACCGGCCCCAGAGTCGGGAGGACCTGAGTTCAGTTCCGGCCTCAGACACTTAACATCCACACAAAAAAAACTAGCCATGTAACCTTGGGTAAGTTACTTAACCCCAATTGCCCTCCAAAAGGAAAAAAAAAAGGCACAAAGAAATATTGAAGAAAATAACATCTTATAAAAACAGAATTAGCCAAACAGTAAAAAAAAGGCACCAAAATTCACTAAAGAGAAGAATTCTTTAAAAAGCATAATTGACCAAACAGAAAAGAAAGTACAAAAATTCCCTGAAGAAAAGAATTCCTTAAGAAGTAGAACCGGGGAAATGGAAAAGGAGCTCACCGAAGAAAATAATTACTTAAAAATTAGAATAGGGCAACTAGAAACTAATGACTACATGAAATATCAAGAAAAAATAAAAGAAAGTCAAAAGAATGAAAACATAGAAGAAATTATGAAATATCTCATCAGAAAAACAACTCACCTAGAAAATACTTAAGGAATTATTGGACTATCTGAAATACATGAATTAAAAAAAAAAAACCTAGACATAATATTTCAAAAGAATTATCAAGGAAAACTGCCATGACATCTTGAACCAGAAGGTAAAATACAAACTGGAAAAAAAAAATCCATATTGAAAATCCATTGAAAACTTCCAGGAATACTATAGCCAAATTCCAGAAATCCCTGGTCAAGGAGAAAATATAGCAAGCAGTCTAGAAGAAACAGTTCAAATATTGTGGAGCCACAGTCAGGATAAAAGATTTAGGAGCTTCTACATTTAAAGGAGCAAAAGCCTTGGACCATGATATTCTAGAACATAAAGGAACTAGGGTTACAACCAAGAATAACCTATACAGCAAAATTGAACATAATTCTTTGGGGGAATAAAACGAATATTTAATGAAACAGAAGACTTTTAAGCATTCCTGATGAAAAGACCATAGCTGAAAAGAAAATTTGACATTCAAACTCAAGACTCAAGAGAAGCATAAAAAGGTAAATATGAAAGAGAAATCATAAGAGACTTAATATGGTTAAACTGTTTACATTCTTATATATGAAGATGATATTTTTAACTCCTTAGAACTTAATCAGTATTAGGGCAGTTAGAAAGAGTATACATTGATATAGGGCAAGATGTGAGTTGAATATTATGGGATGATATTAAAAAAGGAAAACATGAGAAAGAGTTATGTACTGGGAGAAGGAAAAAAGGAGAAGAAAAATGGGGGAAAATTATTTCCATAAAAGAGGAGCTCAAAGGAGAACTTTTACAGTAGAGGGGAAAACAAGAGTGGCAGGTGATAGACAACACTTAAACCTCACTCTCATCTGAATTGGTTCAAATAGGGAATAATATACACATTCAGTTGGGTATAGAAATCTATCTTGACAAGCAGGAAAGTAAGAGGGGAAAAAGATAAGAGAAGAGAGGGGGGCTGTTAGAAGAGAGAGTAGATAAAAGGAGGCAGTGGGCAGAAGAAAAGGGACAGAAGAAAGAAAGAAACAGAGAGAGAGAGAGAGAGAGAGAGAGAGAGAGAGAGAGAGAGAGAGA
>NW_027185903.1:24116316-24130938 GCF_028583685.1 Petaurus breviceps papuanus | reverse complement strand
AGAGAGAGAGAGAGAGAGAGAGAGAGAGAGAGAGAGAGAGAGAGAGAGAGAGAGATGAGAAGAGAAAGATAAATAGGAAAAAATGGTTGAAGAGAAATACAGTTAATAATCACAACTGTGAATGTGAATGGGATGAACTCACCCATAAAATGGAAGTAGACAGCAGAATGGATTAGAAACCAGAATCCAAATACATGTTGTTTATAAGAAACACTCTTGAAACAGAGAGACACGTACAGAGTAAAAATAAGGGGCTAGAACAGAATCTATTATGCTTCAACTGAGGTTTAAAAAAAAAGAGGGGCATAAATCATGATCTCAAACAAAGCAAAAGTAAAAATAGACCTAATTAAAAGAGATTAGCAGAAAAGTAATATCAATATTGAACATATAAGCACACCAAATGGCATAGCATCTTCTTAAAGGAAAAATTAACTGAGTTACAGGAAGAAATAATAGACCATAAAATTTTAAAAAAATGGAGGGCCTCAAATTTCTCCTCTCAGAACTAGATACATCTATCTGTAAAACAAATAAGAAAGAAGTTAAAGAGATTAATAGAATTTTAGAAAAGCTAGATATAAAGACTTTTGAAGAAAATTGAATAGGAATAGAAAGGAGCATACCTTTTTTTTTAGCTGCATATAGCACCTACATAAAAATTGACCATATATTAAGACATACCTCACAGCCAAATGTAGAAAAGCAGAAATATTAAATGCATCTTTTTCAGACCATAACACAATAAAAATTACAGTCAGTAAAGGGCCAGGGAAACATAGATTTAAAAATTAATTGGAAACTAAATAAACTAATCTTAAAAGTAAGTCAAAGAACAAATCATACAAACAATATTTTCATTAAAGAGAATGACAAGGGGGCGGCCAGGTAGCACAGCAAGTAAGAGCACCGGCTCCAGTGTTGAGAAGACCTGGAGATTGAATCCCGGGCTCGGACACTTAGCACCCACCCAGAAACACCTGGCCGTGTAACCTTGAGCAAGTTACTTAACCCCAATTGCTTAGGGGCGGCCAGGTGGCTCAGCGAGTAAGAGCACCGGTTCCAGTGTTGGGACGACCTGGAGATCGAATCCCGGGCTCAGACACTCAGCACCACACCCAGAAATAACTGGCCGTGTAACCTTGAGCAAGTTACTTAACCCTGATTGCTTAAAAAAATAAAAAAAAAATAAAGAGAATGACAACAATGAAGCCACCTACCAAAATTTGTGGGATGCCACCAAAGTGGTGCTAAAAACTTTTATGTCTTTAAAGCTTACATCAATAAAATGGAGAAAGAGCAGAAACAAAACTATCATTTTGTAGATGATATGATGGTATACTTAGAGAATTCTAAAAAACTAGTTGAAACAATAAGCAACTTTAGCAAAGTTGCAGGATATAAATTAAATTCATATAAATAATCAGCATGTCTACATATTACCAACAAAGCCCAACAGGGAGATAGAAAGAAAAATTCCACTTAAAATAACTGCAGACAATATAAAATACTTGGAAGTCTACCTGCCAAGACAAACCCAGGAACTATGTGAACACAATTACAAAACACTTCACACAAATAAAGTCAGATTTAAACAATTAGAGAACCAATGGGTAGGCTAAGCCAATATAATAAAAAAGATAATTTTACCTAAATTAATTTACTTATACAGTGCCAGAATGTGGCAAAATTGGGATACTAATGCATTGTTCATGGAGTTGTGAACTGATCCAATTATTCTGGAGAACAATTTGGAACTATGCCCAAATGGCTATAAAACTCTACATATCCTTTGACCCAGCAATAGCACTACATCTGTATAGTGTATATCTGCATCCCAAAGAGATAAAAAAAAAAAAAGAAATAGACTTGTGTACAAAAATATTTACAGCAACTCTTTTTGTGATGGCAAGGAACTGAACGTCGAAGAGAAGCTCATCAATTGAGAATTGCTGAACGAGTTGTGGCATATGATTGTGTCAGAATATGATTGTGCTATAAGAAATGATGAGCAGGATAACTTCAGAAAAACCTGGGAAAACTTATATGAACTGATGCAAAGTGAAGTGAGCAGAACCACTGTTACATAGTAACAGTGATATTATACAATGATCCACTGTGAATGGCATAGCTATTTTGGTCAATACAATGATCCAAGACTATTCCAAAGGACTTACAATGAAAATGTAATTCATCTCCTGAGAAAGAATTTACAGCATCTGAGTGCAGATTGAAGCATAATTTTTTTCACTTTATTTTTCTTGCTTGGGGGGGGAGGGGCAGGAAGTAACATAATTTATATGGAAATAGGTTTTACATGATTTCACATGCTTAACTGATGTCACATTTCTTTCCTTCTCAATGGATGTGGGAGGAACAGGAAGGAGAGAGTGAATTTAGAACTCAAAAAAATTTTTAAATGAATGTTTAAAATAAATAATAGATTTGTTTGTTTTTTTAAATAAAATAAAAGGACAAAAATAGCCCCTACCTTACAGGCTTATTGTGAGGATTAAATCAGATAATAGATGCAGCCTACTTTGGGAATCTTAAAGCTCTATATAAATACCAACTATTTTTTTTTTAAAGCAATCGGGGTTAAGTAACTTCCTCAAGGTTACACAGCCAGGTGTTTCTGGGTGGGTGCTAAGTGTCTGAGCCCCGATTCAATCCCAGGTCATCCCTATTCTGGGGCCGGTGCTCTTACTCGCTGTGCTACCTGGCCGCCCTGATACCAACTATTATTATTACTAAGTCATAGATGACTTGTGAACTGCATTAGTAGAGGATGCATATACCTGACCGTATACCTGACCATTCTTTTCCTTTCAAAGAGATAACACTTGAGGAGTATGGCCTATATTTAGAGGCATCATAAATTAAAATGAAAAGCATAGATGAAAGAAGGAATGAGAGAATTAATTTTCTTTCATATTGATTGGTTTAATAAGCCAAATTCCTAGAGTATGCTAGGAAATGTTTGACAATCTGCTCTCTAAAGGGAAAGGTACCCTCAGCATACTTTTAAGTTTAATCTGCATCATTCATGTTTTCCCTATCATTGTCTTAAGTCTAGACAATCAACAAAACAATAAACCAACCCCTGATTTGCAGAGTTTAACAATTTCCCAAGGTGTAAATGCTCACACTGAAAATTTAACAATTGCCTCTCAGGAGATAGTATAAGCTGGCTCCATCATACTCCTGCCAAATTCCATTTTTCTTTTCTCAACAATCACATTCTCTAGCAATCTGATCATTTTCCCCCCTTCAATCAGCACTGAAGTGATGAAGATAATACAAAAAAAGCCTCTTATGTTTTCCAAAACTTGACAATATGTTTGCTTTCTTTTTTCTATTCTTTTTTAAAAATTAAATTATTTATTTTTAGTTTTCAATATTCACTTCCACAGGTCTCAAAATTTCTCCCCTTCCCTCCCCAAGACAGCTTGCAATCTAATATGGGCTCTACACATACATTCCTATGAAACACATTTTCACATTAGTCATGTTGCATAGAATTATAACGAATGGGAAAAACCATGAAAAAGGGAAAAAAAGCAGAAATAAAACAAAACAAGAAAGAAAGTAGTCTGCTTTGTTCTGCATTTGTACTCCATGGTTCCTTCTCTGGGTGTGGCTGGCATTTTCCATCATGTGTCCTTTGGAATTATTTTAAATCCTTGCATTGCTGAGAAGGGCTAAGTCTATCAAAATAGGTCCTCCCACCCTATGGCTTTACTGTGTACAATGTTCTCCTGGTTCTGCTCCCCTCAGCATCATTTCATATAAGTTTTTCCAGGTTTCTCTGAGGTCTGCCTGTTCATCATTTCTTATAGCACAAGAGTATTCCATTACCTTCATATACTACAACTTGTTCAACCATTCCCCAATTGATGGGCATCCCCTCCATTTCCAGTTCTTGGCCACCACAGAAAAAAGAACTGCTATAAATGTTTTTGTACATGTGGGTTATATGTTTGCTTTCTTATCATAAGTGCTACCCGGTTGACTCATACTGAGCTTATAGTCCATTGAGGTCCCCAGATCCCATTCTGCCATAGTCATGCATTAACAATCAGGTCAGCCACAGACAAAATCATGAAGTAGGTGGTTGATCTTATCCCATCCTTCACCCTAACCCCAACCTCCATCCTTGCCCCCAGCAACATCTCACTTTGAACCCTTTCCCTTCTCAGTGGCACCTCTTCCCGAGACCACTTGAACTCTCAGGAAAAGGTAGATAACATATTCGTACTAAGGGATGAATGCAGATCCTACTATGTTCAATTCATCAAACACCTACTTCATTAGGTGCTATGGGCAAAGATTTTTAAAAAAAAGGAAAAAAACTTCTTCCTTACCCCTACCCCCTTTACAGGTTTCCCCAAAGTATTTCTGCCATTTTAAGATATTTAGAATCTTCTGAAAATAGAGCTTATAATCTACTGGAGGAATGGAACACATACATAAATAGATATAACAATTTAGAAAATTATTAAGTATATTGGGAAGGAAAGGAAATGAAAGAAGTACTTTTTAAGCTCTTACTATGAGCCAGGTACTGTGCTAAATACTTTACAAATATTATCTCCCTGGATCCTCACAATAACCCTGCAAGACAAGTGTTTTCATTATCCCCATTTTACAGAAGAAGAAGCTGAGTCCAACAGATGTTAAATGATTTGCTCAGGGTCATAAAGCTCTACGGCTGGATTTGAATTCAGATCTGCTTGGCTTCAAGGCAGGTAGGTAGACAGTGGGTAGAGCAGCAGGCTTGGAGTCAGGAAGATTTATCCCCCCGGATTGAAAACTGGCCTCAGACACTTAACTAGCTGCGTGACTCTGGACAAATCGCTTCCCTCTCTTTGCCTCAGTTTCCTCATCTGTAAAATAAGCTGGAGAGGAAATGGCAAACCATTCCAGTATCTTTGCCAATAAAACCCCAAATGGGGTCACATAGAATTAGACACAACTGAACAGCAACTTCTTGGCTCCAGGCCCAGCATGCTTTCCACTGTACCACTTAGCTGCCTATTAGTTGTTAAACAGAATGGCCAGAGAGATTCAAGAAGAGAAATAACACTTCTAGCCAGGCAGGACCTTAGAAACCCTCCAATCTAACCCCTTCATTTTACAGATGAGGAAACCAAGGCCCATAAAAGTTAAGTGACTTGCCCAAGGTCTATAGGTAGTAAGGGACAGAATGAAGGCATTTTGACAGAGGGAGAAATAGCTGATCTCAAATGACCCCTAAGGAACAAGAAGAAAAGGATTTCAATTTCAGCATCTATCATGGAGGGTAGAGAGTCTATTGAAGGAATGAGAAATGGCATGTAGAAAAGCATAAAAAGCATGTAGAAAATGTCAGGAAAGGGTAGGATATGATTGGACAAGAGTGAGTCGTCCAGTTTAGCCAGAGCTCAGAGTGCCTAGTAGAAGACCACAAACTAGGGCCAGAACGGGAAGCTGGAGCCAATTTTCAGAGGGCTAAGAAGTTTAAAGCATCATGTTACCCTTCCCAGGGGTGTTTGCATTTTAACTAAACCCGAAGCCTTAAGCTAAAAGAGTGGAATTTAAAGAGTACAATTGTGGGGTCAGTGGAATCCTAACTCTTCAGAAACAATTAAGATTAGTTTAGAGATACATGGTGGAAAGAGATTATACAAATCTTTTTTTTTCTAGTTCTGTTTGCCAACTCCAGCTGTGTTTATGCAGTTGAATTTTTGGTTGCTGGTTCTAAGAAGTCAATTGAGTACATGAATTGTGGAATGGGATTGAACTTTCATTTTGAAATCTAAAACCGGAGCCGGTTGTCAGCTAGGATCCCAGTACCTGGACTGATTTTTCATATACATGTCTTTAAAAAGAGGGCCAATTTTCAAGAAATTTGGGTCAGTGTATGGCTTTAAAATGAGACCAAAAACTAGGGTTCAAGAGGACTTTACATGTTCATTCTGTTGTGGTTTGGTTTTGTTCTGTTGGAGCAGGGTTTGTTTGTTCAAATTAAAAGAAATCTCAGTGGTGTGTACAGTCAAAGTCTCAATCTCAGAAATACCTCAGAAATGGATGGAAATTCCAGAAAATCACTTGTCCTCCACATTCCGACCATTCTCCTCCCCCACAATCTTCAACACATGCTCGTTTGCTTTTCTTTCCTCAAATTAATCAGAAAGAACAAACCAAAGTAGATTTCACACCCAATATTACCCATATGCATTTAGTTTGGGATGTTGTACCTTTCTTTGGGGGAATGCGGAAATAAAGGGTTGATAAATCAGTCTTCCGTGCTCATGTTGGGAGGAAGGAAATATGCATTTATTAAGCACTTTGTCAAGCACTTTACAAATATTATCTCATTTGATTCTCACAACTATTATCTCCATTTTACAGTTTAGGAAACTGAGGCAAACAGTGTTGAAGTAATTTGCCCAGGGTCACATAGCTAGTAAGTTTACGAGGCTGGATTTGAACTCAGGTGTTTTGGACTCTAGGCCTTGTGCTCTTTCCCCTGGACCACCTACCTTTTGGGGAGGGAAATCTGGAGTGTAAGGTTTTAGACTGAGTCTGCATTCTTCAATAACCAGGAATCAGTGTGGTGCTACTGAGAGAGCTGACATATAGACATCTGATGTTCACTAACTGTGTGATCTTGAGCTAGTCACTCAAAATCCCTTGAGCTCAGTTTCCTTATCTGTCAAATGAGGGACTTCTAGGTGGTACAGTGGATAGAGCACTGGGTTTGGAATCAGGAAGACTCATCTTCAGGGGTTCAAATCTAGTCTCAGACTCTTACAAGCTGTGTGACCGTGGGCAAGTCATTTAACCCCAATTGTCCTCCCCTCCCCCTTCCAAAAAGCAAACAAACAAACAAAAAAATGAAGGCCTTCTAGCCCTGCATGTATACTAATTGATAGAGCACCTCAGGATTGATGATATTGGTGGGAGGTTTAGAGCCAAAAGAGACCTCAGAGGTTATCTAGTCTAATTTCCCCCATTCCCCACCCCCACACCAATTTTACAAGTAAGGAAACTTAATTGCCTAAAGCCACATGGGTCTTCAGCAACACCACTGTGATCTGAACCCAGGTCTTTGGAATCCCAATCTGGCATTCTTTCCCCTCTCACCTTCTCTCAGCAATGTCGCTTTAAAGATTCCAATCACTCATCTCACAGAGGACCAAACTGAGGTCCAGAGTGGTTAAGTGTCTTACCTAAGGTTGTCCATAGTTAGTCAAAAACAAAGTCAAGGCAAGAGTGCAAAGGCTGCCTAACCTGGGAAACTCTTGCCACAAGACAACATTTCTGGGGACCCTTAAGTGTTTTTGTTGGGATAGATATGGTGATAAGGTTTGATAATGGGGACTCATTTGTCCCACGTGCAGAACCAGTGCAAATGCAACCAGACAGGTTGTGTGGGACAAAGATGTCCTCACCTAAGTGAATGGGAGGGTCCTATAGAGCCTAACAGGCACTTCAAAACAGGGGAAAAATCAATTTTAACATTAGGATCATTTTAAATTATCCCTTTCATTCTCTCCCTCCTTCTTTCTCTCTCTCCCTCTCTCTCTCTCTCCCCCAATTTAATATCTTCCTCTCTTCTCTCTTTTTTCCTTTTTTCTCTCTTCTTTCTTCCTTTCTCATTCCCCATCTCTCTTTTCTTTCCCTCCTTCCTCCTCTCTCTCCCTTCCTCTCTCTATATCTCTCTCCCTCTTCCACTCTATCCTTCCCACTCCCTTCCTCCTTCTTTCTCCCATCTTAATCTTTTTTCCTCTCTTCTCTCTTCTTTCACCCTCTCTCATCCCTCCTCTCTTTTCTCTCCTTCCTTCCTTCTCTCTCTCTCTGTCTCTCTCTCTCTCCCTCTCAATTGAAAATGTCTATAATTCTCTTCATTGTGATTTTAGAACAAATTAACTTCGTTCTTTTTTCTGCTTCACTTGCACTCTTTCTTCCGAACCTTCCTTTGAGGGCGATTTCTAATGCTATTCTAGGCCAATGATCTGACTGTATGTTTTCTGTAGCTTTTTACTTCTCCTTAATACAGTGAAGGTATCTTGTTTCTGCTCTGCAGTTTGCCATATTAAATGAGATTTCGCTCGTGCGTGTTGGAAACTCTTTGTCTCCAGGATTTTCTCTTCAGCCTAGTGAAGGCTCTTGCTGATTCTGGTTTGCAAAGCCATATTGTTGGGCTGCTATTTTTCCTGACTAGGGATTTCACATGGTCTTCACCTTTTGCGAATTGGCTCCAATGAGTGGCAGTTCCTTTTCTTGGTTCACCTGCCCTGCTGACTTTGACCATGGCAATCTCACTAAATTAGAAATGGTTGCTATCATAGGCACACCCAGCAACACATTTTCCAAGCATCATTTCTTTGCCTTAAAACTCCTCCAAGTATTAGAATTTAATAATCACAGGGAAATATATACTAGCTAGTACCTGGCATCTCCTATAATCACCATAGATCTTGCTTTATTAACATGCATAAAACAACATCTGTCCTTTTAGATAAATAAATCCTGTCCATAGTATGGAACACAGTAAACAACTAAATATTTCCATATATGTGCATAGGACTTAGGGTCAGGAAACCTGAGTTCTGACCCTAGCTCTGCCACTGAACATTTGTCTAACCTTGGACAATTCACAGCCTTCCTGGAACTTAGGATCCTTATCTTCAAAATAAGAGGAGTTGGAGGAGAAGCCTACAGTCCCTTTCTGTTTAAAAAAAAAATCCCATGACCCTGCGTTTTGTTTCTCTAAGAGGGAACCAAATCTGCATTTAGAAGCTTTTTATCAAATTATTCATTTCAGACTACTATGTTCTATCATATTAATGGAAGCTTTCCAGTCAGAGAGGTTGATTAGCTAATCAAAATCCCCTCTTGTCTTTGTGTAGGCCTCAAGATTGGAAGGCTGTCAATTGGCCATATGTAAATGATGAATACAGTGACAAGCTGAAGATGAGGACTCCGGACCACCAGAGCAGGCTTTTTAAAATGAGCCAATCAGTCCCCTCCACCCCCCCCCCCCCCCCCACCTCCCCACCCCCACCCCCACACCTCCCCATAGCCCCCCACCCCCAAACACCCCCCACGCTCCAATTCCTTTGAGTATTTGTGCCTGACTTTCTATCGGCACCCTTTCTGACATCATGAAGTTAAGGGAAGTATGAGAGAACACCAGAGTGAAAGAATCACAATATAGCACAGCGAGTAAGAGCACTGGCTCCAGTGTCGGCATGACCTGGGGATCGAATCTGGGCTCAGACACTTATTACCCACCCAGAAACACCTGGCTGTGTAACCTTGAGCAAGTTACTTAACCCCAATTGCTTAGGGGCAGCCAGGTGGCTCAGCCAGTAAGCACACAGGCTCCAGTGTCAGGATGACCTGGGGATCAAATCTGGGCTCAGATACTTAGCACCACACCCAGAAATAACTGGCCGTGTAACCTTGAGCAAGTTACTTAACCCCAATTGCTTTAAAAAAAAAAATCACAATAGCTCATACTCATGTAGCATTTCCTAGTTGCAAATCATTTTATATACATCATCTTATGTGGGCCTCACAATGACCTCTTTAGAGGTGGTGAGGGTAACTATCATTCGAGGCTTCAGAAAAGTTAGGTGAGTTATTCAAGGCTAATTAACAGAAGAATTGTTGCGTAAACTTAGGCCATAGCATCTAGAGCTGAAACAGACCTCAAGATTATTTATCTCAACTCTCTCATTTTACATGTAGCCTTATAGGCTCTGAGCTGTTTGTCAGTTTGGCCTCAAGATTAAGGTTGGCTACTTCTCTGCCTCAAGGTTCCAGGGATAACTCTAAGGGGTTATGGGCTTCTTTTTTTAATACTCTCGGTTTCATGCCCCATTCGAGTGTGTTCTGCCCAATAGCAACTGCCAGTTATCTGTTTTGTATCATTGACACCATGGATTAGTGCCTATCAATTTAACCAATTTACATCAATCACCTCTTATAAAGAGACATTTGTTGTTGTCATTGTTGTGGTTGAGTCATTTCAGTCGTGTCTGACTCTTTGTGATGCCATTTGGGTTTTTCTTGGCAAAGATACTGGGATGGTTTACTATTTCTTTCTCCAGCTCATTTTACAAATGATAAACTGAAGCAAAGTTAAGTGACTTGCCCAGGGTCACACAGCTAGTAAATGTCTAAGACCAGATTTGAACTCAGGAAGAGTTACTCCAGGCCCAGTGCTCTATCCACTGTGTCACCTAGGTTCCCTAAAGGGATATTTACTAGAAAGATATATTAAGAACCAAAGAATAAAAAGACCTCTTCCTCAAACCAAAGTTACACTCACCTGTACCTCTTTGCTTCCTAGGAAAAATAGGTTCCAACTTAGAGAGATTGCTACAATGCATCCCCCTCACCAAGTTCACTTTTGAATGCAACCCTGAACATGTCATTCCCTTGACAGAGGACACCTGTCTCAGCTGCCAGGTTGCTCCCCTGTTGGACTGGGCTAAGTAGTTCACTCCTCAGGGTTGTTCTGGAAGTTTAGGTTCAGAGACTGGAAAACTCTGGTATGGACTTCCATTATTCAATCTCTGCTCTGCTGCCCTCCCTTTTGAAGTCTCACAAGAGCCTGTTCTAAAGAAAAGACCACACAAAAAGGAGGCATTCCCATCTAAGACATAGCTTTGCCTGGGAGGTCATATACTCATAGGCTGGCCCAGTGCAGAGAAGGGCAGCCCCTCCACCATCCCTCCAGATATCAGAGAGTTGTCCTTCTATCTTTTAGCCAGCATGAAGGAAAGGGAAAGAATTTCTCCTTTCAGTCCTCTTGCATGCCTTCTCAGTCCTGATGCAGCAGCCAACCAAAAGGTTTTTCTTCACCACACAGTAGGCAGACAAGGAACAAATACAGAAACAAACAAGCAAGCTCACACATGCTCTAAAGTGGAGACGTGGGTAACTCCATTCTAAATCATCAAGACTTGCCAGAAGCAGCCTCCACAAACACGGACAATAGTCAAGAAACTAAGCTCTGAAGATAAAAATAAGAAAAAAAGAAGTCCCTGCCCTTAGGGGCTTACAATCTAACAGCAGAAGACAACACAGAAAAGAAAAGCTGCAGAGTGCGGGGCGGGGGGTAGAGAAGAAGGTAGGTACCTAATGCAGGGCCATGATGGAGAAATCCAAAGTGAATCAGAGAAGCAAAAGAAGTCCAAAAGGAGTGTAGCCAGCTGGGAAATGAAGGATGCCTTTCTCATGGCCCCTTCTTCAATGGAAGTTGAGTTCACGGCTCTCTGCACATGCTCCTAGGAGTGAGTGAGCCTTTATTGACCAGTCCCTCTTTACATAAAGATGAAGAAACAGACTCAGAGGTTCACTATTCACACAGTAAGTAGCAAAGGCAGATTTGCACCTGACTCGTCTGACCAGTTCTATCGTTCCATGCAGTATCTGTACCAGTATAATGTGACTGTCTCATAGACACCATTTCTGTGCTACATGGGGAGGTAGGATTGGGTGAACACCATTTTAAGACATCATTGCCCTCAGCAACATTTTAAGAGTCCATCAGATACAAGTCATTCTTTTATTGAGTCTCCTCTGTTCATATTGAAAACAATCAGGGCTCTTTTTATCCCCATGTATTGAGGACCTGTGTCTCCATTTTTTTTCTTTTGTGTACCTTTCCTTTCCTGCCACACTAACCTACCTCCCTCTCTTTCAGGGCCCCTCACCCAATGTCTGAGGTGGGTACTCAGCAAATGTTTTTGACTGATTGATTTTTTAGGACCTGGCCCACAACACTGAAGGGCTTTGACAAAATTGCTATTGCTATCTCTGCTGGGATGTGAGTCCCTCAAACCCAGGAATTGTAGAGGTAGACAAGCAAAAAGTATCAGATGAGAGAGGTTCTGAAAATAGGTATAATTCTATGTAACTTTGAGTCAATGAATTACATGTCTGACTTTGTCCTTGTCCTTTTTACCTAAAGAATCTGGTTCCCAGTATTATAATTTTTCCAAGACCTCCTCTTCTGTTCCTTTGGCTTTTTGTCTCTGTATATCCCCCACTAAGACTTTTCCAGATAGGAAAAAGGCAAAGGATGATGTACATTATAAAAAAGCAGTCTCTTTGTGAATTGTGGATTACAGTCCAGGAACCATCTGGTCATTTGAGATTCTAGGGATTTTCCTGGAAGGCACTGCCTGCCACTCACTCCCAGGGTTGCTTACCCATATGCAGGCTGCCCCAACAGTGAAGAAAAAATGGGAAGTTCCCATAGACCTAAGACCAACCCAGTGGGACTGAGACTGGATGACCTGTAAATATTTTTTTTTGGCCTAATTTGCCCCTGCTAGTTAGAAAAATCTATTCCTCTGGTCATATCAATGCAATCTTTTGTATCTTGTTTTCTTTCCTGTCCTTGAAATACCTCTATCAAAATTTACTTTTTTCTTGGTTATTTTATTAGGGTTGGGGAGAATAAAGCCCAGTTTTTTTGGGAGGGAGGGATGTTGTCCTTCACTGTTCTACTAACTCAAATCTACTGTAGCTGCATACAGTAATGTATTATATACATCTTCACTATAAAATGGAAAGCATATAATACACACACTTCTCCTTTGTTCCCACACACACACCTGTACTAAGATTCATAAGAGGGGGTATTCTGCTGTAATCATCGAATTTGGGAAATGCCAAAGGGGTATTAGTTGAAATCTTTCCTTTGGTCTCAGCACCCAGGAGACCAGATGACCACTTGCAAGAAATGCTATCATAGGGATTCATGCATCAGGAAGGAGGTTGGTCTAGATGACCTCTAAGGTCCCTTCCACAACTCTTATAAACATATGGTTTTGTGAAAAATCAAAGGAACCATGCCGCATTTGATTTACTTTCAAACTAAATCATACCTATTAGAGCACACAAAAAATCTGCATAAGCCAAACAGCAAGTTTGTTTATTTAAGCATATGTTTGGTCATATACCCACACACATTTACTGCAATCAAATATTTAAAGAAATCCTTTAATCTTCCGGGTTACAAATTCCATTGATTATTTTCTAGTTAATGTCTTTTTTTTTTTAAATAAAAAGAATCCAAGATTTTCTTTTTTACTGAGTAAAGATTAAATAACCAAGTCTATGTTCTTTATTGCCAATTCCTGGGATTAAAGCAAGTACATATAAGCAGAGCTGATTGCAATATAAAGAATTATTCTCTGGGGTCCTACTTGTATTCATTCTCATTCTACACTTTAAAAACCCATTCATCAATTACTCTGCAGTGGCAAAACTTAGCATGAGCATATCATCTCCTCCTATTCCAATGCAGTCTTCCAAAACTGCTTGTACTCATGAGTGTGAATGTGTGTGCTTCTACACACCCGTGCATATATGTGCCTACAGACCTATAAAGACATCCAAATGTATTTACACACAATTACTTTCTTGGTGTTTTATGGAAAGCAAGTCTTTTTTTAATCCTCCTATCTTTAACCTAAAAAGAATCCATTCCAATATTTGGAGTCTTAAAGCATACTGTAATAGTACAAATGGGGAGGGGAACCTCAGAGGCTCAGGAGGCTTTTGATATTCAGCATAAGTGAAATGCTGCATGATATAAAATGATGGTGTTATTAATCCTATAGCACTCAGGATGCCCAGCCCCCCCTTGCTATTGATACCAACACCATTGTCTCTGGCTTTGAACTTCATCAGTATGCAAACGGAATGTCACTATGATGGGTGGTAACTTGGTTGGATGCACTTTCTACATTTCTGGCAAATGAGTATAATTATTTTCAGAGCTGCGGGCAACTCATGCATGTTTTATCCTCCATCTGGACCGGCACGGTACACAATAGTGATAAAAGATGATTTTCCCCCTTGGATGTTCACAGGCCATCATCGACACAGTACTGATGAAATGGTCATGTATCCCCTAGCAGTTCTATATCTGCCACAGCTTGACAACAAAATTATTTCCCCATAGTACTAAAACACTTCAAATATTCAAGCCCTCTGTGCATATATTTGTGTTTTGAAGCATTCAGCGTTAACATAATGTGGTAATTTATAAACTGACAAATTAACTATGCAGAAATCACAGAGAGGCCTTATGAGGTCTTCGGAGCAGCAGAAAAGAAAGCAAAAGCTTTTTTGCACTCTATAATAATAATAATCCTATCAACTGTCGCAGATTGGAGAGCCTCTCTCCCATTGTTAGGCCCTTTTTACTCAGAAGCTTGCTTACTGTATGTTGATTGACTGAGATGCCTTGCCTCAAACTAACTGCCAGCCAGGAAACCCTGGCTCATGACTAGTTTATCCACCAGTCCAAGGGAGGCTTCAGACTTTTTTGGGAAAAGAGGCATCCGTATTTTTTTTAAAGGAAAAAAAAGGAAATTGCCCACATTGATCATCTGAAGCAAAAAATGGAGGCACCAGATGGAATTTAGAGAATTAAAAATTTGCTTTTATGATGGAAAGCAGACTTGGGGACAGTAGAATTCATATCAGTAAAAAATGAGATTCTATATGAGGAAGGAAGGAAGGAAGGAAGGAAGGAAGAAAGAAAGAAAGAAAGAAAGAAAGAAAGAAAGAAAGAAAGAAAGAAAGAAAGAAAGAAAGAAAGAAAGA
>NW_027185903.1:24073528-24116306 GCF_028583685.1 Petaurus breviceps papuanus | reverse complement strand
AGAAAGAAAGAAAGAAAGAAAGAAAGAAAGAAAGAAAGAAAGAAAGAGAGGAGGGAGGAAAGAAGGAAGGAAGGAAAGGAGAAAAAAGGAAAGGAAGTAAGGGAAAAAAAGAAAAAGAAAGAGAAAGAAGAAAACAACAGCTAGTCTTCTTTGTTTTGTTTGTATAAAATCATTTTAATGATTAAAATCTATCACCTCAATAGGGCTTCCTAGTAAATGCTGGCTAGCCTTACATGCTTATTATTGATCTTTAAACAGACAACCGGATTGAGGCAGCATTTATCAAATGACGCAGAAGATGGTGTTTTCTCTCTTATTGTATTAGCTTAATTCTCTTCCAGATAAATTAAAGACTAATTTTGTTGGACCCAGGGAAAAAAAAAAGACTATGTATCTTCTGCTGCCCCCATCTGTTTAACTTGGAGATTTTTATAATACAGAATTAATTTCATAGAAGGGGGAAAGTATTTACAAATTCCCTGCAAGAATGCAGGACATTCCTTCAGAATGTTCCAGGCCAGCATCTTCTCCCCCAACCCCCTTTTCCCCCTTTGCTCAATACTCCACCCTCCCCCCAAGTCTACCCCCACACACAGACACACTTTCGCCCTCTCAGATTCTCACACACACACACACACACACACACACACACACACAATCCATTCTTTAAATGGTATGTACCATGCTACAGGGGCCTACCAAACATCAGACACTCTTTATCAGCAGTTGTGCCAGGGTCTCCATGGCAACAGTATAATAGATTTGCCCTTATTCAATCCCAGAGGCCACATTGAAGCGCAATGCAAAATTTGCTGGAGCCTGAATTCCTTTCAAGCCATGGCTCATGTGTCAGGAAGCAAGTCAATGCAGAGACAGCGGGGTAAACATAAAGCTGGAAAGGAACCTTTACTCTCCAGTGCTGTTTGCTCACAGTGACATTCAGGAGCTCAGACCCTTCTAGATATCATTTCTGTCTCATTTTTTAGTTATTAATTCACTTCTTTGGAGGTAGAGAGGATGGGTAGGGGGAGGGGCAATGCCTCACTTTGCTGTAATAAACCTCCAATGAAAGTGCAAAGCAAGCCCCACAGAAAGCCAGGGGAAGGCATCTCAGCCTTCCAAGGTTATTGCGCTCAACACAGCCGAGCCCCACCATCTCAGCAGGCGGGATTCCAGGCCTGGGCCCAGGCGACCCAGACCCGGCCCAGAGGCCAGATGCAGCCAGCCCTTGCAAGCCAAAGTCCAGCTTCATCTGGACTCAATGCTGGAAGCCAGCGTCAGGCCCAGAGGGGAAGTCATGAGAGAAACAAAAGACTGGACTGTGGGCCCCAGCCCTACAGCCCTTCTTTCTGCAGGCAGAAGGAATTCCCTGGAGCCACCTGAATTCTGTGCTGGCTAAAATTAGTGGAACTTCCTAGTTAAACACTCATTCGTTTCAGGTTTACTTTAATCATGAGCTTTGGGACCTCAAGATGATTACTTTGTTGGTTAATTATTTTCCCGGGCCACTGGCCTCCAAACCAAATTTCTCTTCTTCATTATTGTACACAGCCATCCGTACCTGGGTCCTTTATGAGGATACACATTGCTTTTACTTGGGCCTAAAAAAAATCACTATTCTGAGGCTCTTGTTTTCCTTTTTTAAAACCATCACTGAAGTTTGTTTTTTATTTCCATTTCTGTACCAGGGATGCCACATAAACACTTTGGCTGGTAAATGTTTTCGCCATTTTTAAAGCTCAGAAATCTATGAATCAAAAAATAAAATCCATCACAGATAGATAGATATCTGGAACTAGGCTTCAGGGAGGCTTACCCTAAAAAGCCTAATTTTAGCTTACCTTTGAGAAGATGATTTTGTAATTTTAAGTGGGTTTAACAGAAGAAAAGGTCTAAATTCAAAATTTTAGATGTATTTAAACATTTTTTTGTGGGAGTTCTTCACCTTTTTTTGCACGTGCTGTGGACACTTTGTTGACCTACGTTTATAGTTGAAAGAAATGCTAAATTTCAGTTCGAGATTAGTGAAAATAAGGCTGAAATTTTTTTTTTCCCTATCCAATCTCACAGTCCTCCTGAAATCTATTCATAGACCTATGGACCCCAGGTTAAGAATGCCTGGTCTACCTTTAACAGTTTCAGTTGAACTGATTTCCCCTTGAAGTGTATTGCTTTGCTCCCTATGGGATTTTGAACCTCCCACAGGAGATAGGCCCTTCCTCTCCCCTTAGCACAGAACAGAAATAGTTTGAAACAGGAAGAAGAGGCAAAAGTTGCCTGGGGCTGGGATGGAGAGAAATTTCAAGCTGAAAGCTTCCATCCTTAGAATAAGGGGCTTTATTATTTTGAATTTGTTGTTGCTGTTAGTATAGTTGTTGAGTCTTTTCACTCATGTCTGACTCTTCCTGACTCACTTTGGGTTTTCATGGCAAAGATACAAGAGAGATTTGCTATTTCCTTCTCCAGTTCATTTTACAGATGAGGAAACTGAGGCAAAGTTAAAGTGACTTGCCCAGGGTCATACAGTTAGTGAGTGTCTGAAGCCAGATTTGAACTCAGAAAGATGAGTCCTAACTCCAAGTCAGTCACTCTATCCACTGCACTAGCATAGATGAAACTAAAATTATAGGTGTGTTCAGGATGGGCCTTTGTTTCCTCATCTGTAAAATGAGGGCACTGGAGGTCTTTTCCAGGTCCAGATTTACTTTATTGCACATACACACACATATACATACACAATTTTTACATATGCATATATACACCTGAAAAGTTGCAAATTGAAATTTTACATAATGAATCATATTTTTAAAGCTGCAGAGAAGCTTGTGTTTTAAAAACACTATAGTGAGCCCTTTTGTGGAACAAAGAATCATGCCATAATTAAACTAATTTTCCCCTACCTAATCTGATTTCTAATTTTTTTTCCTTTGGGTTTAATGGATCTTAACAGGAAACACCTGTATTTTCATTTTAAACATGACAAATTCTGCTTTTTAAAGACCAAAATGACCATTTGGCATCTTGCCTTATATTTTAAAACCAAAATGGCATTCTTTTTTTTTTCCTTTTTTATTGTGTGTGTGACCTACTTATCTGCCCATTTTTCCTGATATGGGTTAACTCTGAAAGGTAATAAACCATTCAAAATGTTAATTCAATATCACATACCACTAGGATAAGATGAGTGAATTTTACAGCATTAAACCAGGACCAATGTGGAACAAAGGCTGTTCTGATTTGTTGAAGGCCATCCCAGCAGAATACCAACACCTGCATTCTAAAAAAAAAGGACTGAGTACAATCCCTTCATCTTCCTAAATTCAAATCCAGTCTCAGGCATTTACTAGCTCTGTGATTCTGGGCATGTATATAATCCTGTTTGCCTCAGTTTCTTCATCTGCAAAATGAGCTGGAGTAGGAAATGGGAAATCACTCCAGTATCTTTGCCAAGAAAACCCCAAATGGGGTCACAAAGAGTCAGACATGACTGAAATAACTGAACAACAATAGTCCCAGCAAGAGACTCTGTTAATTTTTCCTGGACTAGCCTTAGCTAAGTAGGAAAATCTCATCACTAATAGGCTAGTCACTCAGTAATGAAATTTTTGGCCATTGGCAACCCACAAAATAAAGGAAAATACAAAATAGTCTTTGTTTCTACATCTATACAGACAGATTAGTAGAATCAGAGCCTTCTTAGTCATGTGTACTCTAAGTGTGAGATCCTTGGGCAGTAACATACTACTGAAGGCACTGAAAAATCCACATTAACATTTCTTATGGGAATCGAATTTAAGATCTTCCCTGCCCCTAGGCCATTTGATAGGCTTAAGTGCACCTGGAACCTGTGGCCAGAGGCTTGTTTTTCAGGAGATACTTTGTGATTTGGCAGTGGATCAAGACAGTTGTTACATTCTCTGAACCAGGATGTGAGGCTTTGTTTTGGGGCTCACTTTGAGAAGTGTTGTGTGATTTGACCAGAAGAGACCCTGGGCAGCCGTTGAGAGCCCCCTGGCTTTGAAAACCCAGATGTTGATGCTTCCCTCTCTGGTAACTGACTAGGTATAGATGTAATGGTTGGACAGTTGGAGGCCTGTCTGCTTGAAGTGTTTCTCTGTCTTCTTGTAACTTCTGCTTGTAACCTCTGTATACTCTGAAGTTCAGGTGATGACTTTTTCCCCTGAACTAGGTAAATGTTATGTTTGATTGATTAAAGCAAGATTGTTAACTCATTTTGAGTTGCTTTCCTTTAGAAAAGCAGATCTAAAAACCTTTGTTGGCAGCCACCCTGGGTGTGTCAGGGTGCTTGCTGCTACAATATTCTTATTCTAAACACACAACCAGAAGACACAAGAAAGTTGTAGCTAGATGAAAGGATCACTCACAAGCTCTCTTTGTAGAGAGAAATAAAGGAGTTGGTGGAGTCAACTTCATCATGAGTCCAAAGGCAGTCAGAAACTTTTCATGGGACCCTTCCTCATCTCCTGCAGCAGTGCATGGGACAATATTCCAAAAAGGCCACCAAAAGATGATTGCAGCTTCTGCACCAATATCTATTACAGAGTATGAGGTCAGGAAGTATATGAAGGACTTGGTAGGAGTCTCCAAATCAAATTAATAAGTGCTTTAATTACACAAAAAAGATAACATCTATAAAGTTCTTAGCACAGTGTAAGCATGTACTTAATAAGTAATCATTATACAAATATTTATTCCCTCCTCTGTCCTCCCTCCCCCCCCCCAAAAAAAACTCAGTATCTTCAATATAAAGGTGAGCACTTAGGAGAAGAGTGAAAAATAGACTAGATAACATGGTTCAGGAATAAGAAATAAAGGACACCAAAGAATTGAAATCTTTTTTAAATTAAGAAGAAGATTCTTTCCATAGGTTCTAGGGGGTTAGATCTTCTTTTGCCTGCCAATAATTACACATCTCTCTTGCCAGGGAACTCTCTAAATAGCTTCCCAAGCTTTTTCATGATAAAGATAAATGGAGAAGGCTTCTCACAATAATCAGCAGAATAATAGAAGATTATTGAGTGGCATCAACTTTCCACCTATTTCTTCCCTATTATTATGTATAGAAAAATCAGCCCTGTCAATTAATATATTTTCCTCTGTGTAGAATGACCAAGGACCATTTACTAGGTTGATATTTATTTGAAAAGTATGATGTAGTATTAGCTGGACTTATCATCAGGAAGACCTCTTGCCTCTAGTCCTTCTTAGCTCTGTGACCATCTGCAGGTCACTTGACCTCAATGAGCTTCAGCTCCTCATCTATAAAATAAAGAGAATAGGATCCGTAGCACCAAGCTCACAGATTTGTTTTGAGGCTCAAATGAAATCATGTATATAAAGCACTTTGCAAACCAGTATAAAGTTATTATTGTTATTATTATTATTAGATAAAAGAGTCAAGAAGTGTTATACATTACAAGCACAAAATAACAGGACAAAATTAAATTGATTCTATTTTTAAAAACAGAAAATTACTAATTACCAAAGAGGGAGTCATTACCAAATCAGCTCTTTGTATAAAGTCATTCTATTGACTTGAACAAAGATAAAAACATCATTATTATATTAGAAGACCAAAAAATGAGAAAATTTAGAAGACAATGAGGAAACTGTAATCTAACCTATTAAAAAGTTATTGATATAGAAAAATTGGAAATGGATAAGATAATAGATAATGTTATAAAGTTCCTATTCTAAGAAGATTTAATGGATTTTTTTTTTAAGTTCTATGACATGGAAGCTAAAAGAGCCTAAAAAGTACCTCAATCAGGAAACACATGATCTCTTTGCCAGGAAGAAAGATATGGAAGTCAAATGAAAGACTAATTTAGAATAAAAATTCATTTATAAAATCTTGTAGAAGATGGTGGAAGATTATTCTGAGAAGTGATCCATACACTTCATCATACTGCTAATGTGGTCCATGATACACACACACACACACACATATTATAAACCAAAGATCTAGGTCTAGTTACAGGCTGATAAATCATGGTAGATTACAATCTGCATTGTTGAAGGCTGTAGTGACCACATCAATGACAATACAAATACTCATATATAAGTACTGACTGCAGTACTGATATATAAGAAATAATGAGAACAGTATCATGGAAAATGTCCATGTCCTGAACAAAATTAATCACCTTGAAATATATTATGAATTATCTATTTAAATTAAGCTGGTATAAACTCTTTGAGAGAATGGATTGTTTTCTTTCTTGTTTTTATATCCTCTAGTACATAGCGCATTGTCTGATACTTGGTAAGCATTTAATAAATGCTTGTTGATCTGTAAAAGAGCACCCCACAAAGTATTTTTATGTATGCTATTTTAGAGTTATTCTACAGTTTAGTAAGTAGGCTATAAGGATCTCCTTTCTTTGGCCATTTTCTAGGGCTATGCACTTTAAATAAAGTTCTCCGCACTGAACAATGCTAATGGTTTTCCTACAGACATGAAGATTTCTGAGTACCCATCTACTTATTACCTTATCAAAAAGGTAAAAAGATTGAATAGTCTCCCCTGCTCCCCCAACCAAATGTTGAATAACCAACTGTTGGGGATGGAATAGCATATATGGCATACTTTTAAGTTTAATTTGCATTATTAATATCAATTAATCAATAAACATTTATTAAGAGTCTACTAAATACCGGGCACTGTACTAAGCACTAGAGATACAAAAAGAGGCAAAAGATACTCCCTGTCTTCAAGGAGCTTACAGTCTAATGGGAAAGACAACAGGTAAACAAATATAGACAAATCAAGCTATATAAAGGATAAATAGGAAATAATTCACGAAAGGGAGGCACTAGAATTAAGAGGGGGTCAAGGAAGCCTTCCAATAAAAAGGTAAAATTTTAGTTGGGACTTAAAGGAAGTCATTGGAGGTCAGTAGGTTGTTCTGGACATGGGGGAAAGCTGGAAAGAATGTTCAGAGCCAAGAGATGAAATTTCTTGCTCATGGAACAGCTATCATTTTCTTAAGTCTAGAGAATCAATAAAGCAGTAAATCAAGATTTGACTTGTAACGTTTGCCAATTTCTGAGGTGTAGATGCTCACACTGAAAATTTAACAATCAGCTCTATTGTACTTCACTTCAGTGCACCATTGTCCCATGCCATGCTATGATCCTTACTTAGCACTGCCTGTTTTCTCCAAATGCATAGTTAGTATTAAGTTCATTTAAAGTACAGCTTAACATATAAAACCTTAAAATCATATTCTAGAACTATGGGAGCCCTAAAGATTATGAAATCCAATAGCTTCATTTGGTAGATGATGAAACCAATAGTTTAAATGACTGATCACCATCATACAGCTGGGCTTAGAATGCAGGCCTCTTAAATCTAAGCCTAATAGTCTTTTCATTGAACCAAGCTACATGGGTACATCTGGAGATCTAGGATCCCATATCTTCAATTAGATTTGAGGACTTTTATTAAATGTCTATTGTTTGCAAAAATCCTACCCTAGGTAGTGAGGGAGACCTGAATTTTTTTTCCTTTTTGGAGGTGGAAAGGCAGGGCAATTGGGGTTAAGTGACTTGCCCAAGGTCACGGGGCTAGTAAGTGTTAAGTGTCTGAGGCCAGATTTGAACTAAGCTCTTCCTGACTCCAGGGGCGGTGCTCTATTCACTTCAGCACCTAGCTGCCCCCCCCCCCCCCCCCCCCCCCCATTTTTGGTAACACATAGATTTTGTTTTCATAGGGCAGCTAGGTGGTAGTGGATGGAGTACAGAGCCTGGAGTCAGGAAGATATCTTTCTGAGTTCAAATCTGGCCTCAGACACTTACTAGTTGTGTCACCCTGGGCAAGTCACTTCACCCTATTTGCCTCAGTTTCCTCATCTGTAAAATGAACTAAAGTAGGAAATGACAAACCACTCCAGTATCTTTGCCAAAAAACCCCACATGGAATCATGAAAAGTCAGACATGACTGAAACAACTGAACGACAACAAAAGCACTTTAGATTCTAGTATGGAAATATGCCACATAAGTAGATAACTATAATACAAAATGACATAGGTGTATTAAAAAGATGCAAAACAACGTGTAAGATCCACAAGATGCAATGTAATTGCTACAGGGGAAGCAAAGAAGGGAGGGAGGCTATTATGAACATAGAAACTAGTGGGAGATGCACAGTGTGTTCAGGGGGCAGAGATGTTTGGTTGGAGTGGTCAAGTGTATGGTAAGGAAGAATATGTGTGAGAGAAGTAGGAAAATAGTGAGCCTGAAGGCTTCCCTTCCCCCTCCCAGTTTCCCCTCCACCCAGGGCCATGTTTAACTTAAGAGGCGAGCACTAGGCCTTTTAAACAATTATTCTTCTCCAAAAACAGGAAAAGGTCTAAAGCACATGAGCTTAGGCCAGCTTGCTGCTTAATGCAAAAAGCCAGATTTAGCCACACTGCTTTTTAAATGGCAGTGAGAAGTGATCAAAACATAGTTTGATAAAACCAAAGACCTTGACACCATTCCGATCAGAATTTCATCATAAACATCAGGGGGATAAGAATTGCTTCAATTTCATTGTATCTTATAAATAACCTGAAGTTTCATTTGAGTTAGAATATTTAAAGCATCGCTGACCTCTTGCCCATGCAGATCACCTTCAAGTGAGCTGGCTTGTAATATATTCCATAAGGTTAGAAAGACCTTTCTCTCAGCTTTTATTATTACTATTTTTTGCTCTTGCTTTGCTCCACAATTGTCTAACAGGATTGCACCCAGCAGGGATTTCTAGTTCTTTGCTGTTCCCTTTGCATTTCCCTCCTTTGCATGTGGTTCTATAAATTCTTAGCTACTCATTATCCCTGTTCTGATCAATCAACAAGTATTTATTAATTGCGTATCAAGTTGTGTTCAGGAAGGACTAGCACCTCTGGTGTTTGGGCATGCTTCATCCATGTTTGGTATCTACCAGTCACCCAGCTCTCACCTATGGCTCCAAGTAGCTGTAGCATGTGCAGTGGCCGCCACACCCAGGTAACACTGTCTCAGGAGATAGTTTAAACTAAACCAGGTTGAGGGTAATGGACAGACCTCAAACCCGCCAATGGGTTAGGAGGATGTCTACCCCAAGCACACGAAGATTTCCTCTAGGTAAACGGGTAGATGGGAACAGTTTGTTGCAATGCCCATAAGGGTGACTGAAGTCAGCATCGTGGAATGCTTAGAGCTTGGTCCAAAGTTGAAGATGTCAAGCTCATCCACTGCATCCTGGGCTATCGCCATTCATCTTGACTTTCACCTTGCCATTGGACTTGGATAACTCTGGAAGAAAGAATGAGGCAGCTCTGCTTCATTTAAATCCAATTCACACTCGAGTCAAAATATCACCCGGTGATGCCATTGGTCCTCTCCAAAACAAAGGATGAACAAGATTAAGTGTCAGGTCCTATACTGGGTCCTGGGGATACTAATATAATAAATGAAGCAATCCTAACCCTCAAGGATTACATCTTCGGAACAGGGGAAGAAGTGGGCATCAGAGACATACATAACTATTTACAGATTAAATTTTTAAAGGATCAACACAAAAAAATCTAAGGCACTTTAGGAGGGAGGACATCAGTAGTTAAGGGTGTCAGGAAGGATTTTATGAAGAAGCTAGTTGCTTGAACTATACCTTAAAGGAAGAGAGGGATTGTATGAGGTGGGAGGTGAAGAGGGAGAGCATTCCACACATGGGGGGCAGACAGGGCAAAGACATGGCATAGGTGAGAAAGGGAGAAGACCAATTTGGCTGATCATATAGTATGGAAAGGGAAATGGTATGCCCGAGGCTGGAAAGATAGATCAGGGCCAGACTGTGAAGAACTTTAAAAGCTAAACAGAAGAGTCTCTATCTGATTCTAGAAGCAATAGGAAGCATTAGGATTTTATTCAGTACAGGAGTGTTATGGTCAGATCTGGGCTTCAGGAAAATCACTTTGGCAGCAGAGCGGGAAAAGACTTGAGGCTGCGAGACCAATTAGGAGGCCAGTGGAAAACTAGCCTGACCTCTCTTTTATAGCCTGGGGGATAATTATAAATTATGGGCAACTGTGAGCTCCCTTTTACATGGGTGCACAGCTGCTTCCCCTTCTGATTCTGTCAGTATGCCTCCTTTTCTTCTCCTCTCTGCTCATTATCCACCCACCCCACCCCAGGTGTGAGCAGAGGGGGTGGGTACTGGCACGTGCACCCCCATACAACCACTGCCAACTTTATCATATTCAAACTTTGGCTCATGCTGGATAAAAGTTTTCACACATTTGATGTATTCATAAAGTACCTCATCTCTCTGCTCCATCAACTCCTTTTCCATCTGTCTCTCTTCCTCATCCTATTTCCTCTGACGCTCAGGTTCTCGTGTATCCTTAGCTGCCTCTTTTCCCCCCTGCCTCCTGCCACGGATGTTGGTCAAGGCATTGTTGATTGTCTCTTTCCTTTACCTCCCAATTCCAGGGGCAGCTTCTCTTTTTCACCTACCTCTAAATTCCCCCTCCTCCTTATTCTGCTCTGATTCTTTCTGCCACTATTTATTCTTTTGCTGCTTCAGTCTTTACCTCTGAAGGTTCATTCTCAAGCCTTTTACCTTTCTGCCTAAAGAGGACCCTTTCTCCATGAAGATGAACAGCACAGTGAGGGGTGGGGGAAGGGGAACAAACAAATATCATCAGTCTTGCCTTGGACCAAAACTCTCAGGCCAGGTTTTATCAGGGCTCCTGAGAATAACTTGGAGGCATAACTTTCCTGATCTCCTCCTCTCTCATCCTCCCTTGGGCCTGGGAGGATAATCAATACCCCCCCAACCTTAGATTTCATTTTGAGCATTCTTCTGACAATCTTGGATTTAGTCCCTTTTTTAAAGGGAGAATCATAAAGAATGACCCAGTTCAACTCTGACTAAGGCTAAATTTTCCACCAACATAGTGCTTAAGTTGCCAGCACTAATGACCTAGATTCTCTAGAGTCCTACATTGGAGACAAGGGCATGGGCTCACCCAAAGTAGCCATATGTACTTGCCACCCCTGCCCAAACCATCCTAGCTATCCCTGCCATTGTAGCAACTTCCATCCAGAGTCTACCCCCCCCCCCCCCACACACACACACACATCAGTGACAGAATAGATGTCCTCTGGTTCCATACTAGAGCCACACATTCGCTTATCATTTTCTCTCTCATCTTAAGTTCATGCTTCTAAAAGTCACTCACATATTCACAAACACACCACTGATCTGTTGGTCTCACCACGTGACAAATTTCATCACAAAAGCCAAAGGCTTGTTTCCTAGCCACCCCTACTCTTCTAATTACCAATAGCAAGAAAACATCCAGGCTTTTCTTTTTTTAGACCAAGGGGTAATTAATTAATAATCTTGGGCTGCTTCAAGTTCAAGACGTGGACAAAGAACCCCTCCCCTTTCAGACTCTGTCAATGGTTTCTGAGATCCATACTTTCTTCCTTAAAGCTATATCTATACATATCTCATACTAGGGCGTTCTAGAGACAGCTACCCAAGGCTTGTCATCTATGATGAGAAAACTGGAGAAAGCTGATGTCCAGTCATATTAGATCAGGCATCCTAATGACCAGCTGAACAATATCAGATTATTTAGTATTGTCAATTCCTCTTCCCCTGCTCCTTCCTAGGCTTCTAGGTGGCAGAGTGAATAAAACACTGGGCCTGGAGTCAGGGACTTGAGTTCAAATTTGACCTCAGACACTTACTAGCCATGTGACCCTGGGAAAGTCATTTAACCTCTCTCTACCTTGGTTTTCTCAAGTGTACATTAAGGATAATAATAGCATTTACATTCCTTGCTTGTGAGATATCTGGTATACCATAGACTCTTAATAAACACTTGTTCCCTTTCCTTCCCCTATTGTACAAAAAAAAAAAAAAAAGGCCCTTACCAACTAACACCTCTTCCTGAGTATAGAATGATCCAGAATTAATTTCTAAGTTGACATTTATTCATGAAGTATAGACAGTGCTGGATATGTAATCAAGAAGATAAGGGTTAATATCCCACTTTGAAACCAGCTAGTTAATCTCTCTCTGACCTCCAGAATCTCTGGAACAGCAGGATCTCTCCCCTACCCAGACCACCAGTCCTGCTTCCAGCCCAGCCCCTAAAATGACCATCCATCCCAGGAAGCACCAGCCCTTGTGGAAATGTGACCTTGCCAATGATAAATTGATAATTGCCAATATCTTGGCAAATATTGTAGCCCCCACCCCCTCCAAAGTCACAGCCACTAAAGAAGACTCAGGAAAGAAAGTTCTCACCACCAAGGTCCTTGGCCTTGTCAAATGGTTCAACACCAGCAATTGAAATAATTATATCCAGGGGTGTGCTGAAAAATGTTCAAAACGGAAAAAAAAATGCATACACAATGCATTTTCAAGCTTAATCCACATGAACACTTTCTCCATCTCTTTCTAAAGCCTCTACAATCAACAAAACAATAAACTGAGCCCTGATTTGTGTTTGCCAATGTCTGAGGTATAAATGTTCACCCTGAAAATTTCACAATTGGCTCTTTGGCTCCGGCTCTCCCCTGATGGTGTCAATGGAAATGAAATTCAAAAGATACATTTCCACCTTCTTTTGTGTGTTGTCCTCCCTCACTAAGCTGTAAGCTCCGTAAGGACAAGGACTGTCTTTTTCTTATTTGTACCCCTAGAACTTGGCATCATGCCTGGCACATAGTAGGTAGTTAATAAATGTGTCTTGCGTTGTGTTGTGTTGTCTCCCCCAGAAGAATGTGAGATCCCCAACAACAGGGTCTGTCTTGCTTGTCTAATTGTAAATCCAGTGTCTATCACAGACATTTCATTCATTTTCTTCCTCTGTAAAATGGGGATAAAAATACCTTTAATAATAATACCTCACAGGGTTGCTAGGAGGCTCAGATGTGTATAATAAACGGGAAAGCTGTATACAAACATCCGTTGTTGTTGTTACTATTACCACAAATACAAAGGCCCTCTGAAAAGCAGATTTTCTCTTCAAATATTTCCTTCCTTTCTGTCTCTCTTCTTTGCTTTTCTGATTTAAAGTATGCTGAAATTGGCACTTTTTTCACTCTAGTTCTTTTCTAATATCCATTTAGCAATGTAGAAATATGAGGGATTTTTCCAGTCTTTGCACTCAGTGAGCCCATGGGTGAGGGATGAAATACACGTTTCACCTCATGTGGAGAACTCGCTAAGTGAAAGGGGTTTTGCAATTCGAGGATACATTGTGTTATCTGAAACATCCTCTCCCCAAGTGGGGGGTAGGGAAGGGGTAGGGAAGGAGCAGGCTTGCTTTCACTGTGCCCTGAGTAAGTCCAATACAGCTTAATGGTATTTGATGTCAATGAGGCTCATGTTGAATACATCGGGTATGTTTATCTAGTTGCTATTTTTCTTTGTCAAGAGGCTTTCATTCTTTCCTCTCCTGTCACCAGTGGGGACTGGATTGGTTATCTGTGGGAAGAGCAAAGGTCCTAGAGAGTTCAAGATTTTTGCAACTAATATTGAATACCAGAGAAAATGGATGCCAAGGTCAGGTTAACAATAAATAATATTGATTTGGAGGTCAGGGTCACAGTGTGAAAGGTCACGAATGCTGCCAAAATATTTTAGTTATCATTGGTTTTGTTATGGAAAAGACACCAGACTCAGGGAAAGGAGATTAGGGGGTGGGGAGGTAGGGCCGAATGAAGACGTTCTTAGAGAAAGAGCAGAATCAAAACTCTACCCCATGATTTACTGGCTTTGTATTCCCATGGTTTCCCTGTCTGGCGTTTGCCTCTCTTGTACAAGTATGTAGAATGACAGGCACCGATAATGCCTTCTTTCCCACAGAACCCTGCCAATTCTGGTCATTGATCTGAAAGCTTTTGCTGGCACTGTGGCTGAAACCTGGATCCAAGTTCCACCAGACATATTTGCAGGAGTAAGCTATTTGAGGCTTTACCACTTTTCACAGGTGCCTCCTAAGGATGTATAATGCAGTGTTTCATAGCTTAACAAAATCCCATCTCGTTTTGGATCTATGACCCGATCTGGTGTCATCTATATTCTGAAACAGAAGAGGCCATGGTGTTGTAGAGTTAGCATGCTTTCTTTTATTGTATGAATTATTGGAGCTTTTTGGCAGGAGAAGACCATAATGCTACCCAGAATTCATTTTTTATTAAAATTTAGTGGGGATTTCATATTGTATTTTAAAATAGGCAGCATTGCTTAAACCACTTGGGATTTACTGTATGTTCCAGAGCAGAGGAAAACACACCTAATGTGGCAGGGCAGAAGGAATTATGTCATTTTTTTTTAACTTAGCAGGGAAGATGTCAGAAATTATTTCTAATCCCAAATGAGAAACCGGTACTCCTGAACAGTGGTTTGGGACATCCAGGAGGGGAGCTACAGAATTCTACCCTGAGATACAAGATGGATCTGGTCAATTATAGATTATTACCTTTGATTCAAACAAACACACAATTGGGGAGGGGAGCAAACATTTCACAAACTGGGCCTTACTTCTCATAGATAGTACTTCAGAGACCCCTGCAAGATCAAAAATGGGGCAAATGACAATGTTATTCAGGAGGTCAAGATGCTGCTGCTCAGAGGTATTATTTTATCAGAGTTCTTTCAAGTAGACACAGGAAGACTGATTTTTACTGACAAGTCCTGCTCATTCGGGCAGTTGATTTGGTAGTGGTAGATTTACTTGCTTTCATTTCCAACAAAAGCATCTGTACTGTAGATTAGATTGCCCTGTTTGTCAGCATTGAAAATTCTGAACAATGGAATTCCTGGAGGAGCGAAAAAAATACACTAATTATTATTTAAGTTCTCACTTGAAAAGCAGGATAGTCTAGAAGTAGATAGGAGGTCATAAGCTGGGAAGGTTCTAGCAGCCCAGTGATGAAATAGAAAAATACTGTAGATTTGCAGGTTTAAAAACAAATCACCTCCACTTTCTGGGATTCAGTTTCCTCATCTTTCAAATAAAAATTGGATGAGGAGCTGTAACTATTATAAGATAACTGGGGCTTTGGCCCCAGATACAGACTTTTGACAGGGGCACATTTTGGCACTTCCTCCCAAGAAAGGTATCCTTTCCTCCCTGCAGCCACCTTTGTCTTTTTGTGCTATCTCTAGGTCCTTGGCTGGCCTGTACCACTGCACAGCCACATCATTGCCCATCAATCACCATGGCTAGTGGTTGTGGCTGCTCCCTTTCCCCAGTGTGACTACATCATTACCACAGCACCTCCTCCCCATCTCAGATGAATTTGCTCAATGATAAAATCCCTAGTCGCACTTCAAACTAAATATTCTCTAAGGGCTTTTCCAGCTTTAAAAAAATGTACAATTTTATAGTCCGAACAAAAAATATAATAAAAATAATAATGTCTTGTATGTCTAGAGCGCTATTAAAGTGCTTTCGCATATATCTTTTTGATCATTAGTACATCTCTGAGATATGAACAGAATCCTGTATCATTCCAAGAGTCTAATCAGAGGTTAAATGACTTGTCTAAGTGCACACAGTTGGTGGCAAAATGAGATGATAATTCAGATCTCTGATGCCCACGTAGCTCTTTTCACAATGCTTCTCCTGTGGTGAAACTGCAGAAATGGTGCCCTAGGCAAAATGCTTGAGTTTGGGAAAGCTTTGCAAAGGAATCTCCCTTTCTTAGGAGTCTAGATTGTCCCTTTATTCCAAAAAATGACTCTTCTTACTTCCTTCCCTCCTTCCTTTCCTCCTTCCCTCCCCTTTCTCCTTCCTTCCTTCCTTTCCTCTTTCCCTCCCCCTTCCCTCTGTTCCTTCCCTCTTTCCCTCTCTCCTTTTCTCCTCCCCTCCTTCCTCCCTCTTCCATTTCTGATTTTCCTCTTTTTTTCCTCTCTCTCTCCCTTCCCCCTTCTTTTCTTCCTTTTATTTCCCTATCCTTCTCTTACTTCCCTTCTACAGAGGTGGTCTGCATGGCCTTCAGAGCTCTGTTGGCCCTGGTAGTTAATGACTCCCTTCTGAGTAACACTGTACTCATCCTATCCCAGATGGGCTGAAATTCAGGTATGGGCTAGTATCAGGCTATGGGCAAGCTGACACGATAAGAAGACATATACAGAACAAGTGTAACAAGGGAAGCATCATGGCATAATGAAAAAAGCACTAGCTCTGGGCTCAGAGGAGCTGGGTTCAAGTCTTGCCTCTGATATTTGATTCACTCTGATAAGTGATTTACTCCCTTTATGAACTTGAGCAAATCTCTTTGCATCCCTGGCCTCAGTTTCCCCACCTATAGCACAAAGGGGTTGGGCTAAATGGCCTCTGATGTCCCCTTCCAGGTGTAAATGCAAGCTATTATAAATCTATAATACAGCAAACTAGAATCATCTGTAGGTTAGGAAGAATAGCACTGGTTTGGGTATTAGATGATTTAGTTTCAACTTCTCTTTCTGTCATTTAGTGCCTGAGTAAGCCAGAGTAGGTCAGTCACTCATCCACTCTGAGCCTGTTTCCTCATCTGAAACATGCTGATCATAATTTCAACCTTCCTCATAGGGTTTCAGTTAGGAAATTATTTTGTAAATTTTGAAATATCATGAGAGGAGCAACCCACACTCAAAAGGGGTTACAGGGATGTGGTTTCTTCTGGCAATAGTCAGGTTTCTGTGAGCTCCAGAAACTGGAATGTGTGAAAGATAGAGAGATCTGAGATGAAGGAGGGAAGAAAAGAAGGAAAGAACAGAGAGAAGGGGGAGGGAAAGAGAAAAGAAAGGAAGGAGGGAAGTACATAAGGAGAACTCACTAACAATGAAGCAAGGACTCCAATGCACACCATGAAATGGTAGGGAAGAGGGAGGGATGGACTGTGGACAGACAGGGCTTTGGTGAATAGTGACTAGAGTCTGGGGAGAAGTAGATGGGGAAAGGGATGTTTTGTAGACCATAACCCTGAACTAACAGAAGAAAGGGAACAGAAGGCAAGAATTGTGAGCCATAGGTTGACTGAAGAACTAGTTAATCAGGCCCCCTACCTATTGGGATCTTGTGATGTCTGATAAGAGTGGAATGGTGGCATCAACTTCCTTGGCTTATTCCTCCCAACAAGGGGGAGTTAGAGGTGGAAGCAACTGGAAGTCTTTATGGAGCATCTGGGACAGTAAATAAATACCTGATCATTGGGTGGTCCCCAAGGTCAGATTGAAATCATATTTGTCACCAACTCTATAACTAGAAAGGGCTGAAGAAAGCCTAGACAGGACTCCACACTCACTATCTGCTTTCTTTCTGGTGGTTTGGAGTATAATTCAATTCAGCATGCATTTATTGCACTCCTTCTGTGTGCCTGTTACTGTGATAGGCAATGGGGATAGAAAGACAAAGCTGAAACAGTCCCTGCCCTCAAGGAGCTTATGGTTTTCCTTGAGGGAAAGAACATGGACAAAAAAAATAAATGAAGCAGAAACTGAACTGGCCTATAAGGACCATCCCAGGCAATACCTATGAAAACTCTAGAGACATATCAGAGGGGATGAATTCCCTGAATGCTTCTGCCCATGTGGTGACCCACTGTTGAAAAGATTTGGCATTTTGGTGTGACATGGCAAACCTAGAGTGGTCCCATAGTCCTTCCCCTAGCTCATGATTATGGAACGGGAGTGGGATATTGTATTAGTTTAGTGGAAAGACAGTATTTGATTGAACCTCTCTTCTTTCAGTTATCTAAGTGGTATTATGTAACTCCAACACTTTCAATGAGGACTGGAAGGGGGAGCGGTAGCACCCCCACCTCAGAGTCATAGTGACCATGCCCACATGGTAGCTAATGCACTGAGATAGGCATGCTCAGACTGGGAGGTAACCTGTGTTGAGATCCTTTTGCTTAAATTTGAATTTTTACAAATGGAAAAATCCACAGAAACTATAACACTCAGAAAATGACCATGAGCCAGAAGATTGACCTATTTTTACCAGAAGACATGCAATATTTGAACAGGGCAGAACTGAGATTAAGTATAAAATGCCTAATCAGCAATACTTCTCTATATGTAAATAGTTTTAGGTATCAACCTCTTGACTGGGCATGACAATAGAAAGCACTATAGCTTGTTTAGTTTAAGCCTTAATGTCAAACTGCCCTTCTGAGAGTCTTTTGTATTTTAGCATTTCTTTTATGTGTAGGAAATAAATACCTGTCCCATATTTGATTCATATTATATACTGAGTACCTTTATACTCTCACTTTGGGGAAAATCCTAGAAATGATCCTGACTCTAATGAAATTGTCCCCAGAGGGCTAGGATGGGGATTTAATGAGCCAAAGAGTATGGAAAAAAAGAATTCCCAACTGCTCTAATTAGAGGGCCAGTTTATGAATATGCCTGGACCCAGAGCAGAGGGTCCCTTTATAGATCTGGAATGAGTACAATACCCCATCTACTGAAGACATGACAGTGGGGGAGAAAATAAGTACATATCTGTATATACCTATCTACATGTGATACAAAATAAATATGACGTATGCTAAGGAGCGAGGGTACTGACAGCTGGAAGCATCAAGAAAGGCTTCATGCAGAAGGTGTCACTTGAGCAGAGTCTGAAAAGACATTAAATGCCATTCATTGTGGCAGAGTTGAGGCAAGGGGCATGGCCAGTGCAAAGGCATAGATACTAAAATAGAGTTCCATGTATCAGGAACAGAAAGAAGTTCTGTCTGGAAAATCCACAGAATGAAGGAAGGAGATTAACATATGACAAAGCTGAAAAGGTATATTAGAACCAGGCTTTAAAGGATTTTAATGAAGTTGCTGAGAAGTTATCCTAGAAGCAATAGGTAACCACTGGAGTTTACTGAGGAGAGGGGTGATATTATCAGTCCTATGTTTAAGGAAAACCTCTTGGGCATCTGTATGGAGGATGGGTTAGAGAGGGGGAAAGAATTGATGCTGGGATACCAACAGGATGTTATTGCCATCCAGGTGAGAGGTGATGAGGGCCTGGTCCAGAGTGGCAACTTTGTGGGGTATTAAAAGGCGACAGACACAAGAGATGCTGTAACAGGAGAAATAGCAAGATTGAACAACCAATGGTATAGATGGGGTGAGGGAGAGTGAGAGGGAGAGAATGACACCAAGGACACAAAGTTGGTTGACTTGAAGGACAACAGTGCCCTTGACAATAAAGAAATGTGAAAGATGGGGTGGTTTGAGGAGAAAAAGAATGAGTTCTTTTTGGGCCAAGCTGAGTGTGAGATGTCAATGGGAGAGCCAATGGAAGTGTTCAATGGGCAGTTTGGTTTTGTGGGACTAGAGTTCAGGAGACAGATGAAGCTGGACATATAGATCTGGGAGTCATCTGCACAGAATAATTAAATTCATGAGAAACTAATAAGGCTCGTTAGTGGGAAAGTGTAAAGAAGGGGAAAAGGTAAGGGAACACGCATTTATTAAGCCACTTATGTATCAGGAGCTGTGCTAGGCCCTTTATGCATATTATCTTATTTGATCTCATTTGCAACAAGCATTTATTAATCACCTATTATGTGTCAGGCACTGTGCTGAGATACATATCTCATTTGATCTCATTTCTCAAGAGAGAAGACCCATGGAAGAATTTGGGGGTATGGCTACAGTTAGAGGTCATGATATAGCTAGTGAACCAGAAAAGGAGACTGAAAAGTTGATCAGGGAGATAGGAAGAAAACTAGGCATTAATGGTGTCACAAAAATCCAGAAAAGAGCGAGGTTCCAGAGGAGAAAGTAGCCAACAGTTTCAAATGCTGCAAAGGGGCTAATAAGGACAAGGACTGAGAAAAGGCAATCATACTTGGCAACAATAAATCAAAGATAACTTTAAGTTAAGTGATGAGTTCAAAAACCAGAAGGCAAAGAGTTCGGGAATAAGAGGAAAGAAAATGGAGAAACAGTTTGGCTAAGAAAGGGTGAAGAGATAAAGCATAATAACTTAAGGGTGTGGTACTCTGTTGTGAAAGGTTTTGTTTTTTTAAGAATGGGGGAGACTCAGGTATAACCATAGGCAGCAGAGACAGAACCAGAAAATAGAGAGAAATTAAAGATTAGAAAGGGGGAAATCAGCTGAAGAAGGTGGGAGGGAATGGGATCAAGGGCATATGTACAGAACTAGTATCATCAAGGAGAACAGCCTCATTGCCAGAGATTTTACTAAAAGAAGCTATTGCAATAGTCCAAGTGGGAGGCCCAAAATAGGGCAGTGGCCATGTGAATGGAAGGGAGACAGATTCATTTAAATATCTTTGCATTTACTTTTATTCTGAATGTAGCAAACACTAAATGAAAGAATTATTTCTATATACAGAGTAGAATTACACACATGCACACACACGTACACACACACGCACACATACACAGGTTAAAAAAAGAATTTTACACAAAATTGTAAATATTGCCTTTATTTTCAAGTTTACAACAAGAAATCTGTAGCTTTCAAAATTGTCCTGCTTGTCTGTGTTTCTTCCTGACCTTCCAGAAAGGGAACAGATTCATGGAATGCTGTGGAAGTGGAATCAACAAGACATGGCAACTGGTTGGATATTGGGGGAGGAAGAATGAACAACACATGAAGGAGAGTGCTGAGTTGGAGACAGCTCCAAGATTGTGAACCTAGTTGACTGGAAACAAATAGGATAGTTGGAAAATGAGTAGGTTTAGGAAGAAAGATAATTCTATTTTGCACATATTGAATTTGAGGGGTCTAAGGGGCATCTGGGTGGAGAGGCTCCAACATGCAATTGGCGATAGTGGCCTACAAGTCAGGACAGAGATTAGTGCTGGATATGTAGCTTTGGGATCTGTCTAGAAATGACCATTAAATGCATCAGAGTGTATGAGATCTGAGAAAGTTTAGAGAAAGATGAGAAAGGGGCCCAAGATAACCCTGTCAGAGATGGCATATAGATCATGATAGCAAATGAGAGAGAAAAGGCACAATCAGACAGGTTGGGCATTGGGGAGAGGAAGGAAGGAGCCAAGAGGGCAGAATCCGCAGAGAGGTCAAGAAGGATGATGTCCCAGAAAAACACAAGGGGGATAGCAAAGCATTGCTCCTCTAGTGGGTCTAGCTCCCTTAAGCTCAAGCCCTCTGCTTCTGGGACACCTGCAGATGGTCCAATGACAACTCTTATGATCCAGTCCCAGGGACCTGGATTACTCTGCACAGGCTGCTAGGCCCTCTCACCCCTGAGACTTGGGATCCCTAGTAGAGATCTTCCCGCTTCACTTTAACTGACTCCATGGCTTTCTCTTTAGTAATTCAGCCTTATTTAGTTTCCTTTAGTGGTCCTTTCCTATATCAAAGGAAGGAAATATCCGATTCTTTAGAACCATAATCCCTTTTCTTCCTTTAAAGTATTGTCTCTCCTCTGCTAAAAAACTGAAGTCCCTTCTTCTTCTTTTTAATTTAGTGTGCCCTGCCTTCCTCCACTCTCATCAGCTAAGATACTAACTACTCTTAACATTAGCTGAACAGAGCAAGATTATTTAATTATCCTAAATTTTCTGTCTTGATAGACAGTTACCCGGGCTGAATGTTCCGAAATGAGTCATCTTAGGCCAGAGAGAACTCATTGAGGTAGCGTAGGCTTCCTTTTTACTTAACTCTTCTTAATTATCAATCAGACAATAAACATTTATGAAGGACCTACTGTGTGCTAGGCACTGTGCCAAACTCTGGAAATTAAATAAAAAGGCAGAAGACAGTCCCTCCCCTTGAGAGGCTCACAATTTAATGGGGGAAGACACAACAAAGAAGCTGAAAAGGGGGAGAGAGAGGGGGATGGTACACTGTGCTAGACACAATGAAGTCCTACAGTTGGGTGGGATCTGAGTAGATGGCCTCCTTGCCATCTTTCCTTCCTTAAATAAAGGGTTTGGATGACTTCTCCAATGTCTACCCTCTACCTTCTCCAATCTAAAGGAGGGAGGGGTCTCAGGGTCAGGGAATGTTGAGGAGTTGTGAGTTTCAGAGTTTATGGGACTTTTCAGGAAGACCAGTTTTTGGAAACACTGATGAAGTAAAATTAATTCCTCCACATCCTGCTCTTCTCATTATATTTGTGTAGGGAAGGCTATAATACTCTAATTCTCTTAAATGTTCTTATCTAGAAGTCCTGTTATCTGAAATGAGGTCATGTTACTGTTTTCATCGTGTTTACATTGAAGGCCCCTCTGGTTTACCTGAACCCCTATTTATCCAATTTAACATCATAGAATCATAGAGCCTCAAACCTGGGAGATTTAATTCAGGCTTCCCTATTCTTTTCACATAATCAAGACCTTGGGGAAGATACTCTATACACTCCTCCAGTTTCTTATTGTTTAGCCTCTGTTGTAGAACTCCAATTTCAGCCTAATTTTCTATGCTGGAAACACATGCTGTGTTATTTGAGCCTAGTGCTTCCCCTCCCTACTTTCAAACTCACTAAACAAACCTGGTATGGGAATATGACCCTACCTGATGATTTGCATGGGAGGGAGAGAGAATATGTTTATATAATTTTTAATTTATTTTTCTATATTATTCTATTCCATATTGTTAATTTATTATTAATATTTGTAATTGCTATAAAAAAACCTTTAGTCTATGACATCTACATCACCAACATTACCAACAACACTATTTGCCACACCCCTTCAATTCAGGAGAAGGACCCAAGCACAAGTTATCTGCTTTATAGATTAAAGAAGGGTTTGGGTCCAGAATATCAAGGGAATGAAATAAAAGAAGTGCAAGGGAAGGTAGCCTAGCCATGCCAGGTTTTAAATTGTATTATAAAGCAGCAAAACTACTTGGTACTGGCTAAGAAATAGAGTGTTGGATCAATGAAATAGGTTAGTTACACAAGACACAGTAGTCAATGACCATAGTAATCTATTGTTTGATAAACCCAAAGACTCCAGCTTCTGGGATAAGTACTCACTAAAACAAAAACTGCTAGAAAAACTGGAAAACAGTGTGGCAGAAACTGGACATAGACCAACATCTTACACTGTATACCAAAATAAAGTCAAGATGGATACATGATTTAGATATAAAAGTCAATACTATAAGCAAACTGGGAGAGCAAGGAATTGTTTACCTGTTATATCTATGGAGAAGTGAAGAATTTATGACCAAACAAGAGATAGAGAACATTGTGAAAAGCAAAATGAATAATTTCAATTGCATTAAATTGAAATGTTTTTGCTCAAAGACGATGCAACCAAAATTAGGAAGGAAACAGAAAGCTGGGAAAGACTTTCTACTATCAGTGTCACTGATAATGGTTTCATTTCTAAAATATATAGAAAACTGAGCCAAATTTATAAGCATACAAGTCATTCCCCAATTGATAAATGGTCAAAGGATATGAATAGGTAGTTTTCAGAGGAAGAAATTAAAGTTATCTATAGTCATATGAAAAAATGCTCTAAATAACTATTGATTAAATAAATGTGAATCAAAATGACTCTGAGGTACCACATCGCACCTATCAAACTGATTAACATGACAAAATAGGAAAATTACAAATGCTGGAGAAGATGTAGGAAAATTGTTACAATAATGAGTTGTTGGTGGAGTTGTGAACTGGTCCAACCATTCTGGACAGCAATTTGAAACTATGCCTAAAGGACTATAAAAATGTGCATACGCTTTGACCCAACAATACCACTTCTAGGTCTATATCCCAAAGAGATCACACAAATGGGAAAAGGATCCACATGTACAAAAATATTTATAGCAGCTCTTTTTGTGGTGGAGAAGAATTAGAAATTGAGAGGATGCCCATCATTTGGGGAATGACTGAAAAAGTTGTGGTATATGAATATGCAATGGAATAATATTGTATTATAAGAAATGATTAGTAGAGGGTCTTCAGAAAACCCTGGAAAGACTTATATGAACTAATGCTGAATGAGGGGAGCAGAGCCAGGAGAACATTGTATACAGTTACAACCACATTGTGTGATGACCAACTTTGATAGACTTGGCTCTTCTCAGCACTGCAAGGTTCTAAGACAACTCCAAAAAACTCATGATGGAAAATGCTGTCCGCATCCAGCAAAAGAACTATGGAGTCTGAATGCAGACCAAAGCTTATTACTTGCTCTCTCTTTATTTCCTTTTGTTTCTTCTTTCTCATGATTTCTCCCATGTGTTCTAATTCTTCTTTACAACATGACTAATGTGAAAATAGGTTTAATACAGATGCATATGTAGAGCCTATATCAAATTACATGCCGTCTTGGGATGGGGGGAGGGGAGAGATGGGGAGATAGTTTGGAACTCAAAATCTTGTGGAAGTGAATGCTGAAAACTAAAAATAAATTAACTTAATTTAAAAAAAAAAAGCAGTGTTTGAAGCCCATACCTGAGAATAGAGAGAGACAAGTATCAATCAACTGGCACTAAGGTGTCTATCAGCCAGTGAAGAAGCAACATGGGGTACAGCATCCAGGGTTGTAAGACCAAGGACTCTCAGTTGATCTGGAGGAAGACGTGGGAGTAGAAGCAGTATGGAGGACAGCTGGGTATAGTAAGAGACCCTAGGGGCCTAACCTTGTGCATGTTCTCATGCTGAAGGTTTGATAGAGGAGATTAAAAAAAAATCTCCATTTTAGCGCCAAGAACAGAGTTAGCTGTTACCTTCAGGCAGGGATAAAATTGCTTCAGAATGACCAGGAATAGAAAGGATGGTTTGAAGGCAAGAGAGAGGGAATACCCAGGAACATTCTTGATGCAGGAGTAAGGGAGGAGAAAAAGGCAGAAGAAAGGAATGAAGGTCAAAGCTTAGAAGCCTAACTTAGAAATTTAGTGTGGTTCAATGATCATTGAATTTAGAATCAGAAGACCTAGGTTTTAATTTTTAATCTTCTATTTAATACTTTTGTGACCTTAAGCAAATTATTTCACCTCTTGGGCCCTCCATCAGCTCATCTGTAAATGGAGGGGGTTTGACTGGATGACCCAGCTTAGTTTAGCTTGTGATCATATAAGGAAAATTTGTCTTGCTTAGGGAGCAAGAGGCAAGGGAATTGAATCCCCAGGGACACGGCCAACAAGTATGAGATATGAGGCAAGGAAATCAATAGAACATTTGTCTGGGGGAAGCAGATTGAGAGAGGAGAAAAGAAAACTACCTGGCAATGACCCTAAGATTCGATAACCAGAGATGTGGGAAATACACATTCCAGAAGGATGAGATATGGGAGGAGAACTGGGAAGAGATAAGAAGGTGTAAGTCTGAGTCATATTTGTATGACTTGTAAAGGTTGCCCTTTACCCAAAGTCCTCATCCCTCTCCAGGCTACATTATTAACTCGTCTCCACAAGACTTGTCTATCATCCCTCTCCCACTCCTACCCTAGAATCAGGTACTTTTCCTTTCCCACTTTCCTTCTTCTCCCTCCTCCTTTCAGCTTCTTTTTATATATTGTCTTCCCAAAAGAATACAAGCTCCTTAAAGGCAGTGTCTATATTTCTGCTTTTATTAGTATTCTCAGAGCTTAGCATTTAGCAGAGGGCCTTTAACATAGAATGGCTTAGGGGCAGCTAGGTGGCAAAGTGAATAGAACACCAGCCGTAGAATCAGAGGACCTGTGTTCAAATCTAGCCTCAAACACTTAACACAAAATTAGGCCATTGACCTTGGGCAAGTCACTTAACCCTAATTGCCCTACCTTCCCCCCTCCAAAAATCAAAACAAAAACAAAAAAAAGAATGGCTTAATAAATGCTCACTGACTTGACTATGTATGAAGACACCAATGGAAAGGTCATCCATAGGGCATCTTTAACTCTCATCACCTTTTTCATTCCTACATGTTTTTAAAGGCAACGTTTATGCCATCTCTCCTTTGTATTTCCTTGTTTGTGATGTGTTTTAACCTGCTCACACTCATCATGGGACTCTCTGTAGCCTTTGGATAATCCTCAATTTCAAGTCATTGGAGACTGTAGTATTCTATGACTCAGCCATAACAACAACACTAGAAGAATATTGATTTTCTTAATGGACATTTGTTTCAGGGAGAATCTTAGAGTCATTAACATGATTTCCAAAAGACAATACAGCCCTCTCCCCTCTAGTCAATTAGTTTCAATTCATTGTCCATTTGTAGTGTCTGTTCAAAAGAAATATAATGATAAATTCCACAAGCTATCCTTCCAACTTCATATTACAGTCTGAATAACAAACATTCATCCACTTGGTTTTTCCCGTGTGAATAGTTAGGACAGAATCTTTTGAGTGCTTGTAGATGTTTAATCATAAGGCTCTGCTTTGTTCTGGAGTTTGATTCAATTGAAGGCATGTAGGTGGCACAGTGGATAGAGCAATGGGCCTAGAGTCAGGAAGACCTGAGTTCAAATCTGGCCTCAGATACTTATTACCTATGTGAACCTGGGCAAGTTACCTAACTCTGTTTACCTCAGTTTCTTCATCTGTAAAATGATCTGGAGAAGAAACTGGCAAACAGCTCCAGTATCTTTACAAAGAAAACCCCAAAAGAGGTCATAAAGTGACAGACACAACTGAAAAATGACTAGACCACCAACTGATTCAATCATCAAGTCCTCTGCAAACAGGAGAACCTAAAGGACTTTACCATCTAGAGGGAGTCTGTCCTCGGGTTGGGATCTGTGTTGAATTTCCTCAATGACAAAGGTAAACACACAGCTAGTGAATATATATTCTCCTGTTTTTTATATGCAGGTGTTTTACACTTTCATATTAATGATCAGAGTCATCAAAGCTTATCTCTGCTGTTATACTTTTAAAGGAATTGTGCACAATTTTGACTTATATATGGAAGACTTCATGTTTGCAGAAAACCTTTTGTTGAACTTTGATCTATTGAGTCAAATTCTTTTTAATAATTAGCAATAAATGCAGTGGGATAATGTATTCTTTAAGTCTCACAGTCAATTTTGTGATTGCCGCAATAAGGTCTGCTGTAATACCACCTTTTCTTTATCACAAAAGTCTGTCTGTTCCCTCCTAATTGGGGGAGGGGGAAGAGGGAGGGAGAAAGAGAAGAGAGTAGAGAACAAGCATTTATAGAGTTCCTACTATGTGCCGGGCACTATGCTAAGCACTTTATAAATATTGTCTTATTTGATACTCACAACAACTCTGCAAGGTAGGTGTTATTATTATTATTCCCTTTTTATAATTGAGAAAACTGAGGCAAACAGTATATAAGTGACTTGCCCACAGTCACAGATCTAGGAAGTATATAAGGCTGGAATTTAACTCAAGTCTTCCTGATTCCAGGCCCAGTGCTCTAATGGCCTCACTGAGGATGCCCTTGATGAATGCCTAAGATAGTTTCATAAAATATTTTATAAATGGGGGTGGCTATGTGGCTCAGTGAATAGAACACCAGCCCTGGAGTCAGGAGGACTTGAGTTTAAATCTGGCCTCAGACACTTAGCACAAAAAACTAGCTGTGTGACCTTGGGCAAGTCACTTAACCACAAATGCTCTGCCTTCCCCCTCCAAAAAGCAAAAAATAAAATAAATTTTTAAAAAATATATGTTTTATAAATGGTAAAGTAGACACATAGCCCAAAAGTTATTGATATCCTCTCAGAGGAGTGATCTTTTTAATGTTTTTTTTATTACAAGGTTGGTATCTTCCCTTGTTTTAGATATCTTAAAAATCAATCCCTCAACACTAAAAATTATGTCTCCTCTAGCATGGACTTGCTGTTTGTATACTTGATCCAATCCAGCTGTTTTTTCTCATCTTCTCCTTTTCTGAGCTATTTTGACTATAAGCACATCCAAGTCTGTGATATTAAAGGAGAAATATGGTGGATCCAATCTCCATGTTAGTTAAGACTTGTCCTCCCAGTTTAATTCTCAAATAATTTCAGGAAGACTTTGCTTAAATCAGAGCTTTCACTAAGCTTTCCTGAAACAGGTTTTTTTTTCCCTCTTCTATACTGTTTTCACTATCTTATGACTCAATGTTGCTCAAAATTTTTCAATCTCCTCTGTAAGATTTTACAAACCAATATTACCCACTGCCATCTCTCTCTCTCTCTCTCTCTCTCTCTCTCTCTCTCTCTCTCTCTCTCTCGGCAAGCAAATCAGGTACCTACTGACTAAAATGTTTTTAGACTCTTGTTTTCCTTGTTATAGCAATTGGTTTACATTATTTAAATTTCCATATCAAATTATTATAATCAATGTTCTTTTCTGTCCATTTCCCATTTTTGATAGCAATAACTTATTTAAATAGATCGAGCTGAAGTTATTTTAAACATACACCATATATTTTCTCATATTGGTCCTTTATTCTGGTCTCAATTAATTACTTAATTAAAATCTTTAATTTTATTAAGGTTGTTCTTTTCTCTAACAAGTACATGGTCTGATTGGACGTGGACAGCTGATTCAGGAGTGACTCTCACATCAATAATAGGTCACTTCCTGTCAAAATATAAAGACTTTCACTTTAGTGCTGTTATTTGGAGCTTAGCATGTCCAGCAGATTCCAGTTCTTTTCTTAAAGAAAGTACCCAGGATGTGTGGGCATAAGGTATCTATGTGGTCTCATTTCTCACCTTAATTTCTAATTCTTTAAATATATCATCCAACATAGTTTTAGCTTTCCTCTTATTCCCATCTTTGCTTTGAAGTTACTATACAAAGTTTAATACAAAGTATTAAAAGTTTATGTTGATTTAATTTTGTGGGTATTATGAAATTCTTCATAGAATTTCTCTGCCTCTTTCTCATCTAAAAGAAATATTATCACAGAATTATTTTCATAGTAGCCCTTTTGCAAACATCTTTAAGGAGTACTGTGACACGAGATGGGCAAATTTCCCACGAAATGATGTTCCTTGAGACCTTTTGGTTGCATGACAAAACCAACTCTACCACTTTTCTTTGCTTCTCCGAGGAGAACCTCTGTGTCTCATCCCATTTAGGTATGACTTTCTTCGGTCTTCTAGTTTTTTTTTTTAAACACTAAGAATGTCAGAACTGATTCACTCAGATTCTTCCACGAGAATGTCCATTGGTCATTGGGCAAGGATCTTAAGTCAATGATCATGTATTAAACATTTACTATGTGCCGGACGCTATGCTAAGTGGTAGAAGATATAAAGACAAAAACAGGCCCTGCCCTTAAGAATCTTACATTTAATGTTTTGTATAATTGCACATGTACAATCTATATCAAATTGCTTACTGTCTCAGGGAACAAAGAGGTGAGGGAGGGAGGGAAGGAGAGAATTTGGAACTCAAAATTTTTTAAAACAAATGTTAAAAAATTGTTTTTAAATGTAAATTGGGGAAAAATAAGATATTATTCAAAAAATAATCTTACATTTAGAGTACCACTAACTAATCTAATATTTACAGCATTTTTCTTTATTTCTTGGGTTACTGTGGTCCAATAATTTGTCACCGAGTGACCATTCACCTAATGATGAGCCTTTCCAAACTCAGGCCAATCCTCAGAAATCAGATGTAGTCTGTTGCTAGGACCATATTTGAAGCTTTTCCAGTGTGTTAGTACCTATTGGAACTTATACTTCACTAGCATTACCTTTAATTTTCCATGAGAATCCAGGAAAAACAAAGGTCATGAGAGAAAGAGAAAAAAAAACAGTTGGAGGAATGAATGAGTTGGATCTTGAAACTTGTAACCATGAAGGAAGTGATTATGAAAGAGGGAGCAGTGTTTCCCTTTTCCCTCAAGCATTGACCCATGACATCACAGCTGAAATGATACTTTTATTTTGAAAATAAAGTCGATGGGGCAGCTAGGTGGCAAAGTGAGTAGAGTGCTCGCCCCAGAGTCAGGAGAACCTGAGTTCGAATCCAGCCTCAGACACTTAACACACACAAACCTAGCCTTGTAAGACCTTGGGCAAGTTACTTAACCCCAATTGCCCTCCAAAAAGCAAAAAAAGAAATTATAAAAAAAAGAAAAAAGTCTATTAGGTAACTACTGGAATGATTAGTTTTTGTTCAGGTGTTTTTTAGTTGTCTGACTCTTCATGATGCTTTTTGGGGTTTTCTTGGCAAAGAGTGGTTTGCTATTTCCTTCTCTGGCCCATTTTATAGATGGGGAAACTGAGGCAAACAGGAAACGGGACTTGCCCAGGATCATACAGCTAGTGAGTTATCTGAGGTCAGATTTGAACTCAGGAAAATGAGTCTTCCTGACTCCACGTTTGTAGCTCTATGCACTATGGCACCACCTAGCTGCCCCTGGAATGATTGTTAAATCCCAAGAAAAAGTAGAATGATGACTGTATCAGTGACCAATTAGTCACCTGGAATAGGAGGCCTAGAGCTCTCATAAGTTAAAGGAAATGCTAGCTACATGTAGGGGTCATCCTACCCTACCCCACTTCTCTAAACTGAGAAGAGGCAATCATCAAAACCCAATTCAGGAGCTATTCTAGGTGAAACGGCATCACAGCTACAAGGAGATCATAATAACCAGGGATACAGCTGGGTGGGTAATGATGAGGCGAACACCCTGAGTGCCTTCTTTAAATAGTGCAGGATCAGGGAGAAGTTTTCCAATGTGTACCCCCACCCACTCCAACCACAAGGAGAGAGAGCCCCCAGGGCCAAAGGTGAGTTTCAGAGTTGATGTCAACCTACAGGATGATGAGTTTTTGGAGATCATGAAGATCAGGGGAGCAGCCAGGTAAATGGGAAATGATGAGACAGTATTCTGACTGGTATTTTGTGAGAGGGTATATTTCTCTACCAGGAAGAAAAATCCAGTTGTTCATAGAGCATCTGTACAATAGAATTTTGACTCTAAAAAGACCAGGCATGTCAAATTAGCACAAAAATGTGTTTGGTTTTTCAGGGCATTCTTAAATTCCTGTGGCCTACGGACACCTTCCCCAATATATTATTGTGATTTGGAGGTGACCTTCTACAAAGGCTACGTCAGTGGGAGTGTGAGCTCTATGGTGGATTCTTCTATGCTGGAGAAGCTTTGAGTATGTTCCAGGCAACAAATCAAGGCTATTTCCCACCAGTAGCCCTGACACTTGGTGACTCAAGTCTTTGGCCTGTGGCAATCCATGAAACAAAGAAAAACACAAAGTAACCTTCATTCCTATGTAAACAACTGTCCACATCTAGAGTGATGGTGGTAAAGTCGCACACAAAAGTGAGGCGGAAGCTACCAAAAAGACACAGCTTTTAAACCACTTAAAATTGGCTGTTTGCACTCTAAATGTATCTAGCAACCAAGGAATGGACATACTCCTGGAGGAGCTCAATCACATCAGTCTTGACATTCACCATATAAACAAAGCCTGGTGACTTAAAGACATCACAGCCAAATGGAAGGATGGCTCACAGACACCTTTGAGAGGCAAAGAAAAGGGTTAGTGAAGTGGGTTTTATCACATCCCCAAAGCAGACAGAAATCGCATTTTATGGGACATCTGGTCATCTTGCATTGCAGTGCTCATGCTAAGTATTTGCAAAAAGGCCACTATGAAAATAATTGCTTCTTAAGTGCCAACATGTACTATAGAGAATGGAGTGGGAGAAAAATTCTATGAAAAACTCCACAAGACCAGCAAAATTAAATCAAAGTATGCTTTGTTACTCAGTGACTTCAACATAAAGGAGAAAATAGGTGAGTTTGGTGAAAGAAGGAATGTGACAATTCAAAAAGTTAAAGACTGCACAGAAGCCTCACATCTTGAATATTCTCCTCAAGAAAAGAATCAGTAAAAACTAGACATGGCAAACATCGAATGTGGCACAAAAGATGAGATTGGTCATATTTTAGAGACAGAGAAAGGCTTATTATTAAAGTAGGAATCATACCTGTAGAAGCTGCTTGTATACAAGTAAACCTCTAGCTTGTTGGAACAAAATTCAGAATTAATATAGACCTAGGAGATAGAATAAGAATTTTAAAATGGTATGAAATTACAAGAACTCGTTTCTGATCTACTGATAATAAAAATGGATAATGGACAGTAGAAATGGCATTGATACCAATTATGATAATTTTGTGTAGTAGTTTAACTAATGTAAATAAATTGTCATTACAAGAAAACTACAAGATCCTAAAAAGTGCTTTGATCAGCACATTTTTTTATTTGCTTGCCAAGTGGAAAGAAATGGAAGGCAAAGGTAATACTGGTTTATAATAAACTAGTCTTAAAAACCTAACAGAGAAAGATAGTGGAAGATTATATTATGGCAAACTGGTGTCATAAAACAGATGCAATGTATAATAAAATCATTTTAAATAAAGTTTGGCATGAGGCTCAACTATGGAAAGTCATCCTGAGGAAATTAATAGATGAAAATGGAAGGAAAGCAGAAGAAAATGGAAAATTTCTGCAAGGATTTTTATAAAAAATATTTTTTACAATTTTACATTGGTTTACTGCCACCACAGTTGAACTGTATGTAGCATCACAGTCCTGAATATGCTTATAGAGGAGGTAGAAATTGCACAAAAGAACAAAGACAAGAAAAGCAACCAGACTGGACAAAACATAGAGGAGATCCATAGTCAAGCCTACCCAATCTTAAAGGGATTGAGGGATTAATTCACAAAGTAACTCCAAAAGAAAGGGTAGATACCTAAGGAATAGAGGAAAACCTCTTAACTTATTAATACCTCCTCCTGGCCCAAGAGAAGATAAATAACTAACAACTCATATGTCTACTTTTCTGTTTATACAAAATTTTTATGAAAATCATCTACACATGGATCAAGGCTTGCTCAACGAGGATATTAGCAGTGAACAGGAAGGCTCTCACAAGCATTATTCCACCGGGGATCATATCTTTACCATCGCTCAATTGATTGAAAACTGGAGAGAATACAAAATCCCTGAACTTATTGTTCGCTGATTGTGGAAAAAGCATTTGCTTCAGTAGCAAAACACTGCCTTGAAGATTCTCTTCCAAAGAGGCATCATTGATCTATATATCAAAATCATTCAAGATGCTTTGAAAGCTAGAACAACAGAGAACCTTGTTCAACACACCAGGTTTGATTACAACCATTGATTGAAGCATAAAACAGGGATAGTAAGCTTGCCAAAGTGTTTACCACTTTGATGGCAGAGATGCAGATTCCAAGTTGAAGAAGTATTCCCTGTCTATCGTAAGGTCCTCCTCTCTAGCCTTCTATTTGTGTGTGACATTGTATTGGTTTGGTTGCCTCAAATCCCAAAACAATGTAGAACCTAGTGGAAAAGATATATAACCACTCAAAATAGTTTGGCCAGACCATGCATACGAGGAAGATCAAGTGGATAAAGAATGTATGATTTCCAGATGAAGATACACAGTTAGGTAGACAACCTGTAGAGTCTTTCCATACAGACAAAACAAATAGATGAATTGGGCCCAGAAGTAAGCAGGGAGAGATTTCCAACTTCTCCGAAAAATAGAGGTTCATTTAAAAAATACTATTACCAATATTACTTGGCATTGTTGATTAATATCAACACCAAAATATTATGCTGATATTGTATTGCTGTGAGAGATAAAGCATAATAGTACAAATAATTAAAAATGAATTATCACACAGAGGACAAAGGATAGGTGTGTGGTAGATGTGAACAGGTTGCAATATATGACCAATAAGGAAATTCAAAGAATGTGAAGCAAAGTTCTTATAAAGGAAATGGGATGAAGGTAAGAGATTATATCCTGACAGCCCAAGTATTCCACTAATATCCTTGCAGTTTCAGGGCAGGGAAAGTGAAGAAAGCTTCCAGGATATTGGGTGAACTTTCTGTGATGAATCTATAGACATGTCCATGAATGACATCAAATGAACAGCCACAGACGGTTGAGGGTACACTATTAGAAAGAACATCCAAATTGATGTTTAGGGGAAATACTCTCTGAATCTGTAAAACATAAATAGACTCTTCTAATGAAATGGATGGTAGCGTTATGAGATCATATGAACAGGAAGAAGAAAATTGAAACATATAAAATGTAAACAAATAAAACCTGTAAAATGGGGAGCATGATAGCATCTACCTTCCAGGGTTATTGTGAAGACCAAATGAGATATTAATTATAAAGAACTTACCACAGAACCTGGCACATAGCTTAATGAATGCTTATTCCCTTCCTTTCTTCCTCAGAGGCTAATTCTGTGTGATTATTTTTCTATGTATACTTGTGCCTTTTCTTCTCTCCAAAGGCTTTTCAATTCATATACCAATAAGGTGTTTGAAGACAGTTACATTCAGTCTCCCCTGGAGCATCTTCTTAGTTTTTTTTTTTTTTTTGCTTTTTGGAGGGGGGAAAGCAGGGCAATTGGGGTTAAATGACTTGCCCAAGGTCACATGGCTAGTAAGTGTTAAGTGTCTGAGGCCAAATTTGAATTCAGTTCCTCCTGACTCCGGGTCTGGTGCTCTATTCACTGTGCCACCTAGCCTCCCCTGAGTATCTTCTTCTCCAGGATAAATTCCCAGTTCTTCAACCATTTCTTATAGAACATGGTTTCCAGGCATCCTCACCAACTTGTCACCCTCTTCTGAATGCATTCATTCAAGTTCTATTTAAAATGTAGCATCTGGAACAGAACACAACGCTTCCAAGACAAACAGGACCGTTATACACCTTGATCCGAGTGCTGTATGTCTATTGATATATCCTTTCTTAACAGACCCATTTTGCTGCTGTTTTTTAACTTGCGTTCAGCAAAAACCCCTAGATCTCATCTCTATTTTACAAATTAGGAACCTGATGGAAAGATAAATGAATTGCTCACAACTCACACAACTGCCCCGTTAGCAGACTCCAAGTTTTTAGTTGAGTATTCTTTCCCCGTGGTATTCAATTCTAGTATGATATTTGGCAAATCTCACCTGTCTGGGAAATTATTCTGTAGATCTAACTCTAAATCCTTCTGGCTAGAGTTTAAACGCATTGCTTCTTGTCTTGTCCTTTTGTGGAGAATCGAAAAGTCTCAACCACCGCAAGACTCCAATCCCCCTGCCTCAGAGGTTTAGCAGCTTAATCCGTAAATCTGGATTTAACCCAGAACCCAGAGGCCAGATTAATCTGTGGATTTCCCTGGAGTGTTTACTTGGACTCCGGCTTCCATTCCTGCCACATGGGGCACTATTCCCTTTCATTTCAAAAGGCTGCTTCTTTGAAGGATTTTCTTCCTACTAACCTTTTCTTCCTTAGCCAAGTCACAGGGTCTCAGAATTGGAAAGGACCACAAAGGTCATCTGGTCTAATCTTTCCCCAAGTAAGAATTTCCTTACAACCTCTGGAACACAATCATCCAAACTCTACTTTGGAGAGCTTGTGTATTTCACTGGAAATGACAGAAAATCTACTACATAATCTGTTCTACCTGCTGTTCCCTCTTAGTGAGTGATATTCGATTTCTCACTTTCATGTCTGAACCCACACTGTCCATCCTACCTGCAAGGTTCCCCTCCCTCACCTCCATCTCTTGGAATCCCTACCTCCCTTTAAGACTCTGCTCAAATGCTACCACCTATTAGAAACCATTCTCCCAGGTCATAGCAATTTCCCTCTTCCCACTCATAAAATTACTTTGTATAAATTTTGTGCAAATTTATCTGTTTGTATGTTCTCTCCTTCAGCAGAATGTAAAGTGGTTGACCTGGAACTATTGCATTGTTCTTATATGTAGAACTGGAAGACATATTAATAGTCAATTAGTCCAATCTCTTCATTTTTCAGATGAGAAGCTTCTTGGCACCAATGAACAATGAACAGAATTTCCCGGACCTCTTGTGACCTCTATTCAACTGCCTCCTCTTTTTCTGATCTGATAAATTATGAGTCATGCCTTCCGTCTGAGGGCAAATACTTCCAAAACTCCAGGGTTTTAGAATATTATCGATAGATAAATAGACAGACAGATGTGAACAAATATAATATTTCATAATAAATAACAAGGATATAATTAATAAAATATAATAAATATATGTATATATGGCACACAAACAAAATAAAATAAAATAATAGCAAACAATTCTTCCCTTTCACTTCTAACATCACCAGTAGAAAAAAATATGGCATCACACACTGCCTTTACTGGATAATTGCTCTATTCGTCATCTCTCTGAGGAGCACCCTATTGTTTAGAGCTGTATAGTGCAGAGAGTACACATAGGCCCTGCCCTCAAAGAGCTTAGTCTAGTGGAATTTGTAGATTATATTCTAACCTACAATATTTTTTTCTTTTCCCATTTCATTTCTTCTCTCCTCTATCTGTTTCTTGCTGTTCTCTCACCACACATACAGGTTTAATTTTAAGATCTGGTCAAAATAATATGTCTCAGAGACCTCATTACACCAGGCCTAATGTCATTTGCTCAGTGACTTCTTACCTTGTATCAGAGACAGGGATAGAGCTCAGATCAGAATGTTTACATTCACTTGTTTATCAGTTTTGGCTAAGAAAATCCCAGTGGGAATTCAACTAGAGACAAACTGCCTACAGCAAAATGTTTGTGTTTGGGTTGATAGTTGACCACACACTATTAGCTATTCATTTAAGGTAGACTGAACAGACAGGTGCTTAGCTGATTCAGCAAATGCTTTTTCATCTCTTCCCCAAAAAGTGCTGTTTCCTTCAGAGGGGAAATCAAGATGCTAAGTTCAAAGCAAGACCTTTACCCAAATAATCAGCAGGAGTTTTTGAGGAGAAATAAAACATTTAGAAATGCCTAGGAAAATAGAAAAAAAAAACCTAAAGCAGGGTTTCCTATGGGTCTCCCTCCTATATACTCCGGGATTATCTCATAATTCCATCACTGGGTTATTGTAACATTTAAATATTCAATTTGACCAATGAAAGAATCCCACCCAGGCATTTGGCCTCCTCTCCCTTAGCTGACTGACCTGTTTTACTCTAATAAGAATCTTCTACTAGGATGAATTTCATTAACCAGTGGGTATATTATAATATTTGAAAAGACCAATTTTATGCCTTTGACATCCAGTAAAAGGCCTTAAAAGTCAGCTCCATAGAGTTCGAAAAAGGGGGAAATATCTATTATCAGTTCAGATCCAAGAGCACTCACCCTACAGAACTACATGATATATTATATATAATAATCATAATTATATATATTATCATATCCTTACATGTTTACTGGGGGCCACTTTGTATTAGAGATGACTCCCCAGAACTACATGAGCACCAAACTATAGGCATACATGTGCACATGTGCATGTGCCTACACACACAGAGAGCTCTTTTTGGGGTCCTTAATAAAGGCTTTTGAGATTAAAAGGTAAGTATATAATATAAAATACTTAAAAATGGGGGGGGTGCCTAGGTGAAACAGTGAATAGTCAGGAGTTCAAATCCAGTCTCAGACACTTAACACAAAAACTAGCCATGTAACCTTGGACAAGTCACTTAACCCCAATTGCCCTCTCCCCCCCAAAAAAAAATATATATATATGTAAAAATCAGAGTTAAACTGTGATAAGGTTCAACCTAAATATTTATGAGCCTTTTGGTAAGACTGTATTCCCAAATAACTTCCTTACTCACCTCCACCAAACCCTATTCCTCCCCTCACTCCAAATCCCCCACTGGTACATGCCGGACTATAGCCCATTCCTACTATATAAGTAACTCTCTAACCTTAGAACTTCTCCAAGTCTTAGATCTTAGGGGTGCTTCAAAGTGTTTTTAATCCACTAATTGATGACTCAGAAATTATAAAGCCCCAGCTTCTGAATCAGTTGCTTCCAGAGTCTTTCCACAAGGTCCTGTTCCTGTCCTCCCTCCATCTGCATCCTTCCCACCAACCCAGCCACACAACCTGGAGGCCTGTTCTGCCACTCAGATGAGTGCCCCAGAAAAAACTGAAGAAAATAAGAAACTAATGAAGGATTCCTTTCCGGGAAACTTCTTTACATAGATAATGGAGTGGAGGGTGAGAATAAAAGGAAAGAGACATTAGCCAGACTGACCTTGGGCAGTCCTAAATTAGGTACTTTTCACTTATGGGTGATGTTGCTGGAGGAACTTCTGGTTTTCATGAGCACTATGCAATACACTTTGACTTCTATTACCAGACACTCGTACAATCTGGCATGTTTGCCTGTGTTTACATTATTTCAATACACATTATGGCTGATGCAAAAATATGGAAGAAAAGATTTATTTAATTCCTTTTTAAGAATTTCGAGAATGTGTATATATGTACCATATATATACATACACAGATATTATATATGTGTGTATGCACACACATATATATGTATGTGCAAACACATATGTACTTTGGTGTGTTCTCTATACTCATAGTAATAGATCATATTCCGCTCTTAAAATGAATGATAGGGGAAGAAAAAACTAGCTGCAAAGCCAGTGACTAAAAGGAAACTGAGTAAATAAAGCTGGTTTTAGGAAATAAAGTAAGAGATGGTAAAGGATAAGACTGAGGAATGGAACTGAGAATTCCTACAATTCAGCTTTAGTTCTGCCTCTTCTTCCACTCTCTGTGCCCAAGTCCCCTTGTTATCTTGCTGAGGTGAACAACACTGACCCACCTCCTCTCGGCAGATTAATTAATGGTAGTGATATGCTTGAAGTGTACCAAGCACGTTATATTAATGCTAGAAGTGATTTTACCCTAACCTTCCCTTTTGATCTCAAAGTGCAGCACGTGAGTGCAATATAGAGCGTGCCATGTCTGGGGACAGACACATTTACAGAGCTGAAGCTCCATGCCCATTCCTGTATATATCAATCATCCTTAGGAAACTAAAGGCCCACAAAGGAATCAGGTGACTAGGGACCTGGTGACTCCAGGAGGCAGCTTGACTGAGTAGAAGTGCCAGATCTGTAGATAAAGGACCTGGGTTCTAAGTCTGGTTTTGTCACTTGCTGGGTGGTATTTGCCAAGTCATTTAACCTCTCTGGGCCTCAGTTCCTCATTGGTAAAATGAGGGGTTATACTAGATAACCTCTACAATGCCTTCCAATTCTAAATCTATGTTCCTGTAAAGGAATATGCTACCTCCTTGGCATTTGGGGATATACAGTGAAATAGCCCTGGGCTCTCCAGGAGCACATGTCCTATTTGTGAAATAGGACATATCCTAGTGACCTACCCTGAACCCCATCTGCCATTCTATCCTATATGCTTGAATACATGAACACTGAGAAAAAGCCCTGAGTGAGTGTTAACCTGCTGACTGTACCTATATGGAGTCTGGAGAGAGTGGAAAAGGGAAATTGAGTTCACTCCTGCCATGAACAGACTTAATAGCACCTTGGTTTATTGTCATTTGCTAATCTAGTATTCTTTATCCAAACTTCCTGAAAGTCAGAGCTGTCTGTATGGAGGGACAAATAAGCTTCTTGTCTCTGGGGAGGTTTCTCAGAGCCTGGCCATGCAAATGAGAACAGGATCAATACATTTGCAAGATTGCCCCCCTCCACCAGTTCTCATGCTTAAAGATCCTGGGGGCCTAGATCTGGGAGTGGACAATGGTTAACACCTTGTCTCCCTACCAGCTGCTGACCTTAAACCTCCACAAACCTCAAAAACTAATGAATCCTCACTGTCACACTTCTGAGTTGGGAGTTTGCCTGTATGAAAAAGAAAACTGGGGAGCTATCTTTGGTAATACCACCCCCACAAGCTTGCTGGTACCCATCTTGCCCAGACAGCTTAGGCTCATAGAGTCAGAGTTAGAAAGGTCCTTAGAGATCATGGAGTCTAACCTCCTCACTTTTTTTTTACAGACAAGGAAGTTGGGACTCAAAAAGTTTAAATCACACAGCTAATGAAGAAAGATTCAGACTTAGGTCTTCCTGATTCCAAGTCTAGCCTTTACCACCTAGTGGGTGAAGACCTGGATCAATGAAGAAACTAGAAGTATGTCAGTCTCCATTTTTGTACCCACCCCAAAGGCTTCCACTTGTTGTAAAGAGAATGTACTTCAATAAACCTAATTTGGAAATAAAAGTTTTGTGATGGGGACCCCTTTCATCTTTCTGTCATGGCTGTTGGATTACCACAAAAGAACAACTCGTTTAGAGAGGATTTGCTACTAAGTGATGGGGAAAATGGGCAGGAATATCTAATAACATGTTCTTTTCACCCCAGTGTACTACATACTCCCAAAATAAAACTATAAATAAAAATAAATTACTACAAGATAGCATATAGCAAATACCATCTGAAGGTATTTAGAAAATGACCCTGCAAGATTATTTAGTAGTTATGGGGAAAACCATGTGGAAGATATTGTAGACCCATACAATTCAAAAATTTTCGATTATTGTAACATGTAGTCTTCATGACTCACCTCTAGGGGTGTGACTGTATCTTGAGATGGAGAAGAAGAAAAGATATTCACTTTTATTGGACATTGATTATGCTTGTCAGCTTAGATTGGCCAATATTAGCCTATCTACAATCCGTGGCAGGACCACCCCCAGAGCTGTATTTAGGACCAAGAAGCAAGTTAGCTGGAGAGAAACAAAGAGAGTAAGGGTAAAAAGATCAAGACTCAGTGGTGTCTATTTTGAACTCTGGTTGTGAGATCCATAGTCTGCATTATGAAATGGAAGACGCAATCTGACCAGCAAGATTCTAAGCTAAGATCCAGCTAACTGTTTTTGCTTTGGAGAAAGGTGGAGGGGAGAGTGATAGAGAAAAATGGAATTAGGAACAGAGAGATTAGAAGAGGAAAGAGGGGATGGGGATAGGACAGGACATGAGGACACAAGACAGGAGAAAACAGGACAAGGGAAGGAAGAGGAGAGGAAGAATAGAAGAGGGAAGAAGAGATATTAGGAAAGAACAGGAGAAGAGATGAGAGAAAAGGAGAGGGGAGAGGAGAAGAGGAGAGAAGAAAGGAGGTGAGGGGAGAAGAAAGGAGAGGACAGGACAAGACAAGAGAGAAGAGGGCAGATGACAGGAGATGAGAGAAGAAAAAAAGAGAAGAGAGGAGAGGGGAGATGAGAAGGGAGGAGGAGGAAAGCAGAGAAGGAGAGGACAGGACAGGACATCAGAGGGTAAGGACAGAAGAGGATTTCCAAAGGGCCAAGAGGATAAATCATACAAGGGTGGGTAGAAGTACCTCTTCAGGTCCTTTGGCCAAATTAATCTGCTTAAGGGAATCACTAAACCAGACTGAGGAACCAAAGAAGAGAAATACCTGTCTGGTCCACAGACTACTGAGATGGAAAAACAAACTCATCAGGACATCAGAAGGCACATTCCCAGATCATAGTAAAAGGTAAGGGTAAAGCACCTGTTAAATGACTATAAGTGGAAAGGACCTGCCTAAAAGCCAGAATCACACATTACATAATTGAAGGCTAGAGGAGTAGATTCCAAAAGGCTGAGAACAGCAGTTCTGGTAAGATAAATCCATGGTAATGAACCTAGAACCAAGTTAAAATAAAGACCAAGCCCCCCCCAAAAGAGCAAAGAAATCTTATAATGAAGGTGGAGTGGAGCATGGTAGTGATTCAATGTTGGAGACTGAACATTTGTTTCTTTTAAACTTAAATATATAGAATTTCCAATGGTAAAAATACATATAAATAAATAAGGAATAAAGGCCAAGACTGGGCAAATGAGAGTTGGTCAATAGAGAGATAAGAAGAATAAGTATACAGGGCAGCTAGGTGGCGCAGTGAATAGAACACCGGCCCTGGAGTCAGGAGGACCTGAGTTCAAATCCAGCCTCATACATGTGAACTTGGGCAAGTCACAACCCCGATTGGCCTCCAAAAAGAAAAAAAAAAAAAAAAAAAAGTATAGTTGATGCTGAGGACAAGGATTAAACTATAGGAATTGTTTCAACTTGGGGAACTATTATCCTTCTCATTTGTTATTGTATTTCCCCACATGTATACCATATAATAGTAATAATAATAACAATATAATAAATCATATGTGCATGGCAGGTGAAGTTAACCAAATTATTTTCTTACTGTAACCATGAGACACAGATAACACTGCAAGTATCGTCCCCATTTTACAGAGGAGAAAACTGGGGCTCATAGAGGGGAAGTGACTTGCTCCGAATCACAGAGCCAGAATCCACCTGTCATACTTTGTTGTAAGTCAGTTTGTAGAACTGTTTGTAGAACACCTTAGTATTTGATATGTTCTCAGGAAGCACCTGAGAGATAGCATGCCACAGTGGATAGGAAGCTGGTTACAGAGTCAGGAACATATGGGTTCAGGTCTCACCTCTGACTCCTCCTGCTTTTCTCTGTGACTCTCCTTCCCTCTTTTTTTTTCTTTTCTTGCCTTCCTTCCCTCCTTCCTTCTTCTTTCCCACCCTCTTCCTTCCTTTTTTCTTCCTCTTTCTTTTTGCTTTCTTCCTGCTTTCTTTTCTTCCCTTCTTTCCTTTTCCCCCTTTCTTCCTTCCTTTCTTTCCTTTTTGTCCCTTTCTTCTCTCTGTCCTTCCTGTCCTCCCTCCCTCCCTTTCTGTTTTTTATTTCTTTCCTTCTCTTTCTCTTCCTTCTTTCCCTCTTCCTTTTTTTCTTTCCTTCTTTTCTTCCTTTCTTCCTTTTATTCTTTCTTTCTTCTTGGGCAGGTTACTCTCTACAATTCCCTAAAAGTCCAAGTTACAGAACTGGTGTCCAACTGCATTGAATAAAAGAAATTCCTTCATCAGAAGTTCCCTAATCAATTAAATCAGATATCTAGTTATTTTTTTAAATCAGGAAGTAGGGAATGTGTGTGTGAGAGAGAGAGACACAGAGAGAGA
>NW_027185903.1:24036621-24073428 GCF_028583685.1 Petaurus breviceps papuanus | reverse complement strand
GGGAGAGAGAGAGAGAGAGAGAGAGAGAGAGAGAGAGAGAAGAGGGGTACAGGAGGACATAGGAACTCCTATGAGGAAGTAGTCATTTCCCACTGGTCACTAAGAGAAGACTTTTGGGGGATGTGAGATTTGAGCTGGGCCTTGATTGATGGAAAGAACTTTGAGAACTTTGGTAGGTTTTCTGGGAGAATGAGGCATGCCCTCCGAAACAGGATGTGGTGGTTTTGATGGTTCTGGTGGGTTCCTGACTAATGCTTCTAACCAGACTTCTAAAACTTCTCCCTCCTCCCACCATATGTGTGTGCTGAGGTAGCAAACATGCTGTCTTTGTGTTTCTGGAATAGCACAGATGTTGTCCCTAAAGAATTTCTGTGTTGTTCAGGATAGAATATCTGCCCAGAGAACCATCACATGACTTGTGGTTCCATCCCCGACATCCCCAACTCATCAGGATCACAGTTTGGAGGCCAAAAATATACTATCACATACACCAAATTCTCTGGACCTCTAGATGAAGGTGCCATTAATACACACACAGCTAAGACACTTTGCCCTGCACAAATAATTGGAGGGCACCTCTAAGCATTATTTCTACACAACAAAGAATTATGTGCAAGTTCAGCCTTCTCATACCATGTGACTAAACTACCTGCTGACAGTAAACAGTAGCAATTTCAGGCTTTTCTGAATTACATTAACTCTTTCAGGCCCTGGGGATACTTTCAGTGAACCTTAAGGGGCCCATGTGGCCAAAAAGGGTTCTTGTGGTTTAAATAGCAGTGAGGCCTAGGGAACAGCTAACTCCCATGGTATGTAATGCTGATTAGTAATAATGATAACTTTCAGTTCCTTCTCTGATAGCCTCTTCTGAAAAGCCCTCTAGACAACTCTACCTAATGATTAAAAAACTTTGAGTGGTAGTTTTCAGTTTCTTTTTAAAATGTACATTTTGATGTCAAATGTAGGAGTCACATTAACATTAACATAAACTCCCCCTTCCCCCCCCAGCTAGAGAATTTCATTTGGGATAAACCAATTAATCCATAAACATTTATTAAGTACCTACTATTGAAGGTAGAAATACAAAAATGAAACATTCTGTCCTTAACAAGCAGTTTCCTAAAGCTGCTAGGTGGTGCAGTGAATAGAGCACCCCTGGAGTCAGGAGGACCCGAGTTCAATTTCGACCTCAGACACAACACAAAAACTAGCCATGTGACCTTGGGCAAGTCACTTAACCCCAATTGCCCTTCAAAAAGCAAAAAAAAAGGCAGTTTCCTGGTTAGTATATCAGGAAAATAATTTTATTCCTATAAATAGAAATAAAACATAAAATGTTTAATATCTATGTATGTACCTACACACATTTAAGGTATATAGTACCTTATGTGTACTCAAGGGCAGCTAGGTGACTCAGGGGATAAAGAGCTGGGCCTGGAGTCCGAAAGATCTGGGTTCAAAACCTGCTTCAGACACTTTGTGGCTGTGTGACTGACATTGAGCAAGTCACTTAATCTCTGCCTGCCTCGGTTTCCTTAACTGTAAAATGGAAATAATAAAAGCACCTGTATCCCAGGGTTATTTTGAGAATCAGATGAGAAAATATTTGTAAAGCACTTAGCATAGTATCTGCCACAGAGTAGATGATTAATAAATGCTTACTCCCTTATATAAGGTAATTGTAAGGAGGCAGAAATAGCAGAGGGAATTAAGAGAAGCCTGATGTAGAAGGTGGCATTTGAGCTTGAAGGAAGTTAGGAATTCTAAAAGTTAGAGAAGAGAGGGGTGGGGGAGGGGGGGAATATGGGAAGGGGGAAATATGGGGGGGGAGTACAGGGGCGGAAGGGAGGATTTGGGGTGGGGAGCTGAGGGGGAAGGGAGGGTTGAAAGGGACTGATTTCCCCAGCTTCCTTCAAGTACCAACTAAAATCCTACCTTCTACAGGAAGACTTCCCCAAACTTCCCCAAACACCTCCTAATTCCATTGCCTTTCTTCTGTAAATTACTTCCAATTTATCCTGTATATAGTTGGCTTTATATAGATTTATTTTAATAGTCTTCCCCATTAGATTGTAAAGTCCTTAAGGGCAGGGAATGCCTTTTGCTTCTATTTGTATCCCTGGTGCTTAGCATACCGTGTTTCCCCGATAATAAGACCTATCCCAAAAATAAGCCCTCCCCTTACTGTGTAAGATTCCTCTAAAATAAGCCCTCCCCCGAAAATAAGCCCTATTGAGATTGCTACTGTAGTGAAGGTGATCCCCTGCGCTACACGGTACATTACAGTACCCTCTGTATGCACCGTTCCCCCCCACCATGAAAGCACGTCGCGCTCTGAGCTGCATCCAATCAGAGCTGCAGCAGTGAGCACGTCATCCTGTTCTTCCCCAGTAATTTGCTTATTGAATAAAGGTACATTTTTTTGTTCACATTTACCTGTTTATTAAAATTGCTGTCAATGTTCATTAAAATAAGCCCTCCCCTGAAAATAAGCCTTCTGGTGTTTTTCTGTCCAAAAAAATTAATAAGACAGTGTCTTATTATTGGGGAAACATGGTAGTACCTGGGACATCGTAGGTATTTAATAAATGCTGCCAGATTGATTGACTGATTGATTGATTGGGGCAGCCTCCCCAAAGTCACAGAGACAAGAGATGAATGGGAATAGGGGAGGGAATAAGGTGAAGAAAGAAGGTGTATAGACCAGTACGCCTGGAAAATAGCGTGTGGAGGTGAGAAATATATATACACTAAGTCTGGAATCGGATTGTAAAAGTATACATATATATATATATACACTAAGTCTGGAATCGGATTGTAAAAGGCTTAAAATGCCAACAAAGGAGTTTGCATTTGATCCTGGAGTCAAAAGGGAGTCACTGCAGTGTCTTGAGCAGGAGAGAAGCACACTCATCTCTTGGGTTTTAAGACCTTCCCCCTGGGCACCTAGTGGAGTTTGGATTAGAGAGAGGAGGGGGCAGGAGGCAAGAGAGAATAATTAGAAGGCCAGGGCTGTTGCTGCAAATTCTCTTGTTTATCAGCTACCCAACTCAGTTCATGAATTTTACTTAGCTCCTGCTCAAAACAACTCCCTTGTTAATGTCAGAATACATTAGTCTCTAGTAAGGGTCTTATGTGGACCAATTCTGTTTTTATAAATTTCCCCCCCAAACACGGTTTCCTTTGTACCTAAAATACATACTTAGCAGGATTTCAGTGTCAGCATTTTGAGGTTGTCAGGGGAAAGGTGCTCTATACATCTTTTTAAAAAAAATACTGACTGGCACTGCTTTTCATGTGGTTTGGTAATTAGTGCAAGAAATTGCGCGTCACCTGACTTACTCTGGAAAGGTAAATGCTTTTTCCTGGGGGCAATGCCTAGCTGGTTACTTATTCCCTATTGCATTTGAGGTTTTTACACAAGAATTCAATAAAAAAGGACATAACCTTATTTTATAGCACCATGAAGGGTTTAAAGTAAAACCCCTGCGAGTTAGGGAGACCAGCCACAAAGCCTCAATTCAATCACTTGACTTGACTTATTGATCTTTTGTGCCTGGACAGGGCAGGGCAGAAAAGGGCAAGCGGAGCTGGGCGTTGAAGCAGCAGATGCAGCTCATTCCAACAGAACAAGGTGTCCCCAGCCTCCGCCCCGCCCTCTCTCTGCCCCCAGCCCCCAGCCCCCAGAGAGGAAGCACCTGCGAGCCTATTCACACAGCTTAATGCCTCTACAATTGGCGGGGTAGGGAAATACATGCATTGCTATAAAGATATTAAAATTGCATTAATTTCCTTCCTCCCTGAGTTTAGTTTAATTGGTGTTTTAATGAGTTTTCATGAATTCATTTCCCTATTTTTTAGGATACTGTATTTAACCAAAGAAAATTAAAAAGAAAAACTCCAAGCAGAAAACGAGCATAATGATAGTATATGGAGTCCACAGTAGCTGCTAATTACCGTTCTGTTTCATCTTGCTTTGTTTTCTTTGACCCGCTCCAATGATCACACAGGTGGACGTGGCAGTGACCTCACCTCCATTCCCTCGCTTTACATCTGTCTCTTCCAAGTGTCTTTATTTGTTCTGTTATCAAGAGGTCCTGGAGGACAGACACTGTGTCTGAGTTTAGGAAGCATGGTGTCATGTGTGTTTGGACAATTGATCATAAAGCAAAAGAGATTTAGTAAGATCCAGAATTTGGTTAAGTGTGCAGTATTGGCAGATTTAAGATAAGCATCTGGGCATGCTTGCTTCCTCTCTTGGAGTTATCTTTGACTCTTCCCTCTCCCAAACTTCTCACATCCAAGCAAGTTCTTGATTTCACCATGACCGCATCTTGCTTGTGTCTCCCCCTCCCTATGTCCACTGCCACTGCTCCCAATCAATGAATGTCCTTATTTCCACCCTTCAGGACAATTTCAGGAGCTATTCTAACAAGAGATGCTGTGTCGACACTTTTCCTACATATCCTTCATTTTGATGTCAAAATAATTCTTCTTCCTTCTAGATTTGGTCCCATTTTTTTTTTTTTTGCTCCAAAATGCTCAGTGCCTCTCAGTGTAAAGTTTAAACTCAGTGATATTATGGAAAGAGCTCTAAGTTTTGAATCATATCTGGGTTCAAATGTTGTCTCTACTATTTACAATCTGTGTGACCCTTGGTAAATCCTTCCAGGTTTCAGTTTCCTCATCTGTAAGATGAAAGCGTCATACTGGATAACCGCAAAGGTCCTTCTCAGATCGGAATCACAGAAGTTGAGTTGAACAGGAACTCCGAGGTCATATAACTCAACTCATCCCTGAATAAGAATCCCTTCCCCAACATATCCGTCCTCCATTAAGTGAGAATCCATTACCTTTCAAGGCAGCTCATTCCATTTTTGGATAGCGCTATGTGTCCCAACAACTACTTTGCAGATCAGATGAAAAAATGAGTTCAAAGCACTCTGCAGACTTCAAAACCACACATTACTAATCTGAGTCTTTACTTGGCATCCAGGGCCCTCTATAATCTGGTACCACTTCATGGTTTCCATGTTTATCTTCTATTATTCCCCTCCACATAACCTATACTTGCTCATAATATTTCTTTTGTCAGAATGACTTTCTCTCTTATTTTAACTGTTTAATTTTAACTATCTATCCTGTCTAATCTACTTACATAAGCAAAGACCTTCCCCTCAATTAAAAAAAATAAATGGAACAGATCTTCCAATATTTCTTCTTTAGTGCTGTTTCCATTTCTTCAAAGACTGAGATGTTAGCAAGTTCAAATATAGCTGACCCACAATCATAGATGATGAAAATCACTTGTTATAGAACTGCTAATAAATCTTATCCATTTTTCGTGTTTGTTATTCTTCTTCTTTTTCTTTTTGGAGGGCAATTGGGGTTAATTGACTTGCCCAAGGGCACACATCTAGTTTTTTTGTGTTAAGTGTCTGACACCGAATTTGAACTCAGGTCCTCCTGACTACAGGGCCAGTGCTCTATTCACTGTGCCACCTAGCTGCCCCCCTGTTATTCTTCTAATTTCATCTGTAAGTTGGCTCAGTGGATAGAGTGTTAGACTTGGAATCAGGAAGTTCTGAGTTCAGGTCCTGCTTCAAGTCCTTGCTAGCTGTATGAACTGGAGTAAGTCACTAAACTTCTGTTTTCTCTTCTGTAAAAGTGGGGATATAATATTGGCACCCACTTCACAGTTACTGTAAGTATCAAATAAGATGAAAAAGTAATGCGCTTTGCAAATCTTAAAGAGTTATGTAAATTAGTTTCTTGTTGTTCAGTTGTTTTACTCATGTCTGACTCTTCGTGACCCCATTTGGGTTTTTTTTGGCAAAGACACTGAAATGGTTTGCCATTTCCTTCTGCAGCTCATTTTACAAACAAGGAAACTGAGGCAGACAGGGTTAAGTGATTTGCCCAGGGTCAATAAGCATCTGTGGTCACATTTGAACTCAAGCCTTCCTGGTTACAGGCGGAGCGCTCTAGCCACTGTGCCACCTAGATGCCCCAAGTATTAAATGCTCTTGGGATGAAAGGCCTGCCTATAAGCCAAGATTGTTTTCCAGCTACTGTTCCCCAACATAACCTTCACAACAGCATGCTGTCAAGACCCTTGAAATCCTTCATCTCTGGACATTACAAAGGCATCTATTATCCTTCCAAATGACCAGACTCTTCCTTACCTATGTTATTTCGATAGCTTTTTCACTGATTTTGTCAAAGTCAAATTCTGCTTAGGAACTAATCAAACAGTTTATTTCACATGAGGGAAGGGGTTCTCCCTGTGTAGGGCAACTCTAGTCACTGTATCAGACACATATTTACAATGCTATGAAACATAGAACAGAGCTAACTCAGCTCATCTTAAATGCTATGAAACTCCAAACACAGAATGAATCAGGTTGGGGAACCTCTGGACTGAATCTTCAAAGGGCCACACTTGAGGACCTAGGGGGCCACATGTGGCATTGAGGCCACAGGTTCCCTACCCTGGATTAGGTGATGGATTTCACATCTTTTATAAGGGGACACAAGGTATATATATATATAGGCATTGCTTTGGGCGGGCATTTTGTCTAAAATGGCTTTCACACTTTGTGTGCACAATTCACTTTTTGTAATATGCTATAGACTATTTGGGCAGCTAAGTGGTGTAGTGGATATAGTACCAGCCCTGGAGTCAGAAGGATCAGAGTTCAAAATGCAGCCTCAGATATTTAACTAGCTATGTAAAGTTGAACAAGTCCATATCTACCCAACATCCACTGTTTTTTGTGTGATCTGTCATTTTGATTCCTCATAGGTTGTAGTACTACATGATTTGTGACTAGATAGCAGTGCCAGAAGAATGCTGGTATTTAAAAAAAAAAAGATTTGTGTGTCTATATGTCAGAGAACAAACTGGGATCACTGGAGATGCTATGAAAACTTTTTATCTTCCTCCTAGGTTAACTGTGAAGTTCATTTTCTATCTAAAGCATCTGTCCAGGATAGATTTACTCATCTACCAATTAGTTTTATGAGCTGCCCATCTAAGAGTTGTTTGGTTGTTGTGCTTCGTTCTCAAAGAGGACCAAAATGACGTCACTATGTTGGGCTCAAGGTACAGTGTGTCCAACTGTGACTGATCAGACCGGTATGAGTTCAGAAGGCTCTACCACAGTTTCGACACAAATAGTCCATATGAACAATTGGAATAGAGACCTCTTTAAATTTGTGCATCTCACATTTCTTTCAAGCTACTGCAATTCTGTTTTGTTCATAGAGTACAGAACCTTTTTTGATGCAGCACACCATGCTAGGCAGTCTTGCTCCAGTGTTTCCCGTGTCATGCAATCTATTCCAAAGTTCTTCAGGGAAACTTTGAGAGTGTCCTTGTATCATTTCTTCTGACCTCCATGTGAGTGTTTGCCTTGTGTGAGTTTTCCATAAAAGTCTTTTAGGCAAACATATGTTTGGCATTCCAACATTGGGACCAGCCCATCAGAGTTGTACTCTCTGTAGTAAAGTTTAAATGCTTGGCAGTTTAGCTCGAGAAAGGACCTCGGTGTCCAGTACCTTGCCAGGTGATCTCCAGAATCTTCCTGAGACAATTCAAATGTAAAAAAAGTCTGTTTCCTGGCATGGTGCTGCTACTTTCCCATTTAACAGTATGTCATAGTTGGAACAACAGGCAACAACAACCTGCTTGGTCTTTCTTGTTTTGATAGTTAAGCCCAACTATTTTGAATGATCTGGTATCCTTCTGGGGATATTCTACAGTGGTATGGGACTCGACATTCTAATGCATGACTTCATCTACAAACAGGAGCATTTCAGGGAATCCTTCACTGTCCTTGGGGAAATCTCCATTTAAGTATGCTGGACATATCCACCAAGGTAATGATTTTGATAAGCATGGGTCTTCTTGCTTTATACTTTGCTTGATTAATAACCAAAAGGTCATCCAACAAAGCTATCTCTGTTGTTACATCTTCCAAGGAATCTCATGTGATCTTAACTTGTGCATAGGAGACATCTCGTTGGAGATAGACCCCTAAGACTACATTTTGTGAGATCAAATCCAATGCTTATTTATAGTCAACATGCAATAAGCCAATGGGATCTTGGACTCTGAGTACATTTTGGTCAGTCATGTGCTGTAGAGTATCATTATGAACCTGCTCATTCCCTTCTATTTGCATCAAAGATGCCTTCAATGCACATGCAAATTATCCTCATAAAAATGTTACAGAGACAATGGGCACATGATTCAGCAGTTATTAATATTTTGATTGTCTTTTTATAATGATGTGGGGGGTGTTTCCCTCAATCATTTATGATATCTTCCTCTCTTTGAGATTTCTAAAGAATCCTTACTGTTGTCTCTGTATCTCCTTTGAGCCTTCAGTGCCCTCAGACTTGTATAACCTCCCACATGGACTTCCATTAGCATGTACTTGGTCTGGTTTAGCTACTCTTTTTCTCCTTTTGCAATTTCTACTTTCTCATAAAGTACATATTTGTTACCTTCCTCATCTTAGAGAACTGGCTGAGGTATCTAGAGGTGAAGGGAATTGCCTGGAGTCAAGGGTAGACTTCTAACAGCTCATCTTAAATCCAAGCTTGGCACCCTGTCTTTGCTGCCTCTGGATTGCTTTCAGTCATGTTGTTGTGACTCCTAGTACAATATACTAGGAGATTTAAATGAACCGGAGATCTGGGAGAAGCTGGGTGGAAAAGAAACAAAAAATAGTATCTTGATAATTGGTCATATGTTGCATAGGATGTTGGGAACTAAGACAATGTGACTAAAGGTTCAGAATTGGCATATGAAAAGAAGGGAGATTGAAGAATGCAGTGTCCTTTGACTGAGGGACCCTAATGATACCATACAGTGAAATCTGAGCAAGCAAGGCCAGCCTAAGGCAAAATTAAGAAGTACAGGGAAGCTTGCCTGCTACCTCCTCCTCCTTTCATCCTTTTTGCTGCCCTTTGCCCACCTTCCCAGGGGCCCAATGAGCTCCTCTCTATAGTGACTGGGGACAAATTCATTCATCCTAAGGTGTTTGGACTTTAATATGCTCTGTCCCAGAAGTATTTGCATTTTTAAAGACATTCTCTAGAGAGGGAATATATATAAAACCCAAAGTAAAGAACTGATAAAAAATGGAATTTCAATCATTAGGGAAAGAGGGTGTTTTGTCGCTGTTGTTGTTTTTAACAAGGGATTGGGAGGACCTTCTGACACCCCTTAAATCATACCACATAAGCATCTAGAGATATTTAAATAAAATGGGACTTGGCAACAGGAGACTTCAAGGTTTCCCTCTAGGTTTGGGGAAGGCAATCAGAAAGCCAGTTACTCTGAGGTTATACAGAATGAGGCCTGAATAGAACCTGACCAATATTTTCAACGTGTGAACGGAGGGGTCCTTTCCAAAAATATCTCTTCCCTGGCAGGTCTGAATATCACCATCAGTCTCTATCCGAGGTTGAAACAATGATACCTTCCCCACCTTTAAAATAAAAAAAAAATCTATAGGCTTATTTGATACTAAAAAATAGCTCCCAGTTTTAAGGTGCTCTATAGTTTACAGAGTGGGTGGCTAGGTGGTGCAGTAGATAGAGCACTAGGCCTGGAGTCAGGAAGACCCAAGTTCAAATCTGGTCTCAGACCCCAGTTGTGTGACCCTGGACAAGTCACTTAACCCTGTTTGCCTCAGTTTCCTCATCTGTAAAAGGAGCTGGAGAAGGAAACGGCAAAGTCCAGTATCTTAGCCAAGACAACCCCAAATGGGGTCATGGAAGAGTCAGACTCAACTGAAACAAACTGAACGACAAAAGTTTATGAAGTGCTTTACGTGTATTTCTTATTCAATCCTTGTGACCGCTCCCGTGAAGTGGGTGGATCAAGTATTGTTTTTCCCATTTTGCAGAAAAGAAAACTGAGGCTCTAGAGGGTTAAATGATTTGCCAAAAGAAAGATAGTTAACCTTTAAAATGTATGTATATATACACACATACATATATATGCATACAATACATATATATGTGTGTGTATGTGTGTGTATATATGGAAAGAGAGAGAGAGGAAGAGAGAAGAGGGAGAGAAAGAGAGAGGGAGGGAGCAAGAGAGAGGGAAAGGGGGAGAGAGAGAGGGAAAGAGAAGGAAAGAGGGGGGAGAGAGAGAGGAAGGGAGGGAGAGAGAGAGGGAGGGAGGGAGGAAGGGAGAGAGAGAAAGAGAGAGGGAAAAAAAGGAAAGAGGGGGGAGAGAGAGAGAAAGGGAGGGAGAGAGAGGGAGAGGGAGAGGGAGAGAGAGAGAGAGAGAGAGAGAGAGAGAGAGAGAGAGAGAGAGAGCTAGAAGGAACCTTGGAGATCCTTCAGTCTGACCCCCTCAATTCACAGATGAAAGTATCAGAGTCTCACACAAAGTCATTTACACAAGGTCCTGCAGAAATCAGAACTGAGATTCAAGTCAAGACCCTCTCACTCTAAATCTAGCCGGGATCCCTCTGCCGCACTATCTTCACTGACACTCCACTGCTTTCTCAGATTAGCACAAGGCAGTCTTCTAGGGAGATCCAGAGGACATAGGCATCTGGATTGGGAGATTTTGAGGGAGGGAAGGAAGGAGGAAAAAGGATGGTCTAGAGCATGGGGCACGACCAGAAGGAGGCAAGGCCCAAGTGAAGTGCCAGAGTGGGGCAGCTAGACAGTAACGTGAGGGCGCTGGGCACCCGGATGGGGGGCATTGCCAAGGGGGATCCAGAGGGCAGCCAAAGCCTGCCTGACTACTTCATAGCTTTGCCTTGGGCCAGCCCTGGAGCTACCCATGTTCTCTCAGATACCCAGGGAGAAGAGTCGGCAAGTTCTAATACAGTGGTGCCAGCTTGTCTTGCTCATTTGGGCCCGGCACAGAGGCTTTGAGGGCACAGCTGCTTATTGTCGATAGTGCCCTGCCTCCCTGAGAAAGGCAAGCCAGAGACCTGCCAGGACTGATGGATTTCTGTTTGGAGCTTGAGTCACGCAGTGAGAGATCGAGGGGTTTGATCCAAGGAGACTTATCGTAAAGTCAGAAGGACTCAGTAAACTCAGCACTAAAACACCACATTCAAGGGCTGCTGCAGCGTTGTCCTGGAGCTCTGGGATGGATTTTATAAAGCCCTCTCTTCGATCAGTGTGCGGCTGCTTCGAGGGGTCTTTATCTGACTAAAGAAATAATCATAAATCACAGGAAAGAGCAGGAGGTCCTGTTCTTCTGGCTCTCGGACACTCTTGGCTTTTGTCTTTTCTGCTGTTAGTTTGTCTGGTTCCAAGTTTCCAGCACTGGACTAAGAATGCAGGGGTCAAGCCCAAACGGGCAGCAGCAGCGAGCTGCTCACTGACACAGCAAAGCCTTCCCAGGGCAGATGGACGAGAAAGCTGCACTCTGAACCCCTCGCTGCCCTCCTGCCTGGCAGGAAGGGGAGGGAAGGGGAGAGGGGAGAGGAAGGAAAAGTCAGATGAGATGGAGGCCCTTCTGCAGCAGGCCCTCCCACACCCGAAGGCACCCAGGTGAACTGGGTGTTTGGCTTTTTAATATATTTTAAATTAAAGCCAACACAAAAATGGTAGGGATGGGGGGAGGGGGTGTTCCAGAAATGAATGGTCACTGTGCACCAGCCTGTTTATCTGGCCCGTTTGTAATACAATAAGAGAGGATCAGATAAACACAGGCATAACCCCTGCCTCCATTGATAATGTAAAACAGCTCTTGTATCATTTGTCTTTCCTTCAGGCAGGATACAAAAGGCATAAAAATGAACAATTCCTGCCTAAACAAAGAAGAGCTTGAAAGCCGGGTGTATGTCAGATGTTTATTCTAGGTCATCATTAAGGGGTTGAGTGGATTTGCTTATAAACACAGGTTACCCTGGCGGTGGGGAGAATGGGGGAGACAAAAGTGTTTTTTGCAGCAGGCAGACAACCCTTTTAAAGACACAAGGTTTCTTTCCCGCCATGCACAGTAAGTTATAGAGATAATGCTTTTTATGGGATACGAAATGTTGTCTCATGAGCAGTGTAAAGCATAATGTGCTGTAGAAACAATGCTTTCTCTCTCTTCCCCACTTTGTGCATATGCCATTTGTCATTACCCACTGAATGGGAACTTGCCTGGGATGGAAATGAGAGCCGGCAAGGGCCCTCTGACAGATGGACATGCACCTCTCTGATACACTCCAGAAAGATCTCCTTGGGATCCTGGGAGGCCTCTTCTGAACAGTTTTCCCTGGCAATGAGGGAGGCAGCATCAGGCCCTCCCTTTCAAGGATGTCGAATCTTTTCAGGTTATCCATTTGGACCCCTCTCATTCATTGCAGAGGCTCCTATTTATTTATTTCTTAATTTTTTCCCCCTCCACCCAGGCCAGCCAAAGGCAGCTAAAGAAAAAGCGCCAAGACAAACAGAATGAGAGCCTTGGGGACTCAGTAATGGGTACAGAGCGAGCAGGCTGTAATCATTCTTTTGATTTGTGCCCAGATATGTTTTCTATTTGCTTTTGCTAAGAATGCATGTTTTCCCCCTGGATTGCAGATAATCTGAACCTGGGTAAAACCATTACAAAGTGGCCTTCAAACACCATGTCTGCATTGGAACTGAATGACTGATCAGACACCTAAATACAATGGGTTAGGAACTGGGGCAAATTGCACAGATGTGGTGAAAAACCTCAAGAATATTTAAAGGCGTCTTGCTTTTTGCACCCCTCTCTGGTTTTGCATGGCTTTTATATTTTCATTTTCTTTTGTTGTTTGTAACAGAATTTGATTTTTTTTAATGATATTCAAAAGTGAGATTGGTTTAACACTACCCCTTAAAAACAAAAATAATCATGAAAAATACAAAAGGATTTGTATTCACTGGACCTGCGTTCTAATCACAATTCTGCAATTTGTTACCTGCTTGTGAGACTTTGGGCAGGTCACTTACCCTGTGTGTCAAGTTTCCTCATCATTAAGTGAAGGATAGCCTTCATATTTTAAAGTAGAGACCAGAGGCATTAGATGGAAGCCGCTAGGTGGCGCCATAGTGTACAGAGCCTGAAGTCAGGAGGACTCTTCTTCCTGAGTTCATCTCTAATCTCAGACACACTAGCTGTGTGACCCTGGGCAAGTCACTTAACTCTACCTCAGTTTCCTCATCTGTAAAATGGACTGGAGAAGGAAATGGCAAACCATTCTAGTATCTTTGCCAACAAAACCCCAGTCATGAAGACTCTGAAAAAACTGAACAATAACAACAACAAATTGGGTATAGAAACACCTCTGAGTGCTGTTGAACACCAGATTAAAAAATAATTGGGAAAATATTTAACAAAATAAATAAAATGCAATAGTACCTGGATGATGCTAATATGTGGTTTCTTACATAAACCTGGGGCTGCAGGGACCCTTCTCTGCTTGTTTAATGGTTCCCTGTTTCTATGTGAGTCTCCCACCACTGCACTTGATGATATCCAGCATGCCTTACATCTGCCGATTCTATGATCCTATAAATATTAAAGCCCCAGCATTCCCAAACACTTGAGTTCACCAGTCAGGTAGTTGTTTTAAAGCCTTGGTCTAAATCTCCTCTAACTCTCATCACTGTCAACCAATTGGCATCTTCTCTACAAAGTGGTAGACAAGTTAAAGCAAAGCAAATGTAGAATGGTTGGTTCAACTGTTTTTCTTCCATACCCCTGGAAGAAAGAAAAAAGCCAGAAGCCTGGGCTTATCTTGCCATTAGAAAACAGAGATGAACATGCTACGCTATAGTTTGTACGAGGTACTTGTCTTGCAAAAAGAGCTTGACAGCAGTCATGCAAAGGAATCTTAGACAAGGCTCAAAGTCCCAGTTTAATGTCAAGTGCTGGTTTTTATTTTAGTTACTCAGGGATCAAAGGAAAATTATTCAATAAAAAAGAACTTAAAGGGGACTTCTGTGCCAGCAAAAACCTTAATCAAAAACACTTGTACAAATGCCGCTTCCTTGACCTGCCTTTTCATATTTTCTTTCCAGTTCTTAAGTCCATTTGTAATTTTTAAAAAGGTTTTCTCTCCATCATCAGCCAGTTTTCCTCCTCTGTCCAGAATGTCACAAGTATGACATGACAGTCTGTTGCTAAGGAACTGAATATGATGTCACAGATCCAGCATTCCAATGAAGAAGAGTAAACACTTTCAATGGATTTGTTATTCAGTGTAAGTGGGTGGTGTGTGTGTGTGTGTGTGTGTGAAGCTGCAATGGGTTAGCAAAAAAATACACACAGATATGTGATTGTTTTAAATAGGGAGTCTTAGCTTACCCCCCAAAAAACCCTTACAAAACCAACTCTTTAACAACCCCTAATTATCTTTCACTTCTGTGAGTCCCCACTGCATTTGAACTTTTCACTTTAGCGGGATTCATTTTTCAGTATTCAGAGCCTGGTCTCATCATTGTCGTATTGGAGGTTCACCGCATTACAGCCTTTGTCACATTTTCCTTTTAAAGGAATTAACCACCAACTGCTCCATGTCTCTCAAATTCTATCTGCTCAAAAATGAGATGGTGAGATGAAATTCCTCCCACATACAGTACACCCACTTTAATGTTTTTCCTAAAATCTATTTATCTTAGTCACGACCTTGTGAGCGTGAATAGAATGTGGCAAACATTTCCCAGTATTAAGTATACCTGAGCCTTGAAAAAGTTAAAATAAAGTTGTAATTTCGAGGGAGGAGCAAATTATCTTTGCTGGATCTTTGAAGATAACTTTAAAAAAAAGAATCAAGAGAATTTAAAAATAAGTACCATTTTGGAGCTTAATTTTTAAAAATCTCTCACTCTTTTTCTCTCTCTCTCTCTCTCTCTCTCTCTCTCATTCATTTGTGCTTGTCAAATTCAGAAAGGCCAGGGGAAGTATTAGGAGTCATCCCACAAATGGTTGCTAGACATACAGAAACTACAAAAATGTATACACCATGAATAGAACAGAGGGATGAATACAGAGCTAAAAAAAGCAATGATTCTTTGCATGTGGCACATAGTAGCTTAATTACTCATTTAGAAAATTATAGAAAACTATTACCTAAACCCAGAAAAAGGAATTTGGCCAAAAGGAAGCAAACTTAAATGGTCAAGTCCTTGTGTGCATGTTCAAAATTTCATTGGGAAATCTGGCTCCCTCCATCATAGAGGAAATCCACTTGGAATATCAGCATGTTTACTTTGTCTTAGCAAAGAGGATGTAAGCTAATGAGTTTTTCGAACATTGCAAAGAAGAATGTTGCATGTGAAAGGGAAACTGAATAGTACATGCAAATGAAAGAATGCTTTGGGAACATGGGAAAGTTCATTTTGGTGTGCTGGGAAAAATCCAAACAAAATAGGGTTTAGAAAGAGGTGGCATAGTTAAAAGAAGTTCATTCGAGTTAGGGTGTTACTATAAATGTCGAATTTGACCCTGATTGGCCATGAATGATTCAAGCACAAGTGAACAAGCAAACAAATTCACAATATGCAATATTGTACTGTATTTTTTGTGCCTTTGTGCGCTCAGTTATTTTCTTATTAATGTCTCATGAAAATCTTCAGGTCTCTATGTTTAAAAGATAAGAAAAACTTCTGTATTGAGCCTTTTCATTTATATTTAATACTATCTTGAGAAAAGAGTCAAGGAATTAGAGTTATTTAGCCTTAAGAAGAGGAGGTTGAAGAGTCATGGACAATCATCCGTATCAATAGCCAATATATTTTGAGCACTCGCTGTATGCAGTGCCTTATATTAGGTACCGGGGATACAAAACCTAAGACTTGGGCCCTGCCTTCAAGGAGTTTTCAATCTACCCAATCAGTGAATAAGCATTTATTAAGAGCTGGCTATGTGTGAGGCAGTGTGCTAAGAGTTAGAAATACAAAGAAAGACAAGATACAGTTTCAGTTTTCAAGGAGTTCGTGGTCTAATGGGGGAGACAACATTTAAACAACTATGTACAAACAATGTAGGAGCTCTCAGCAGACAGAAGGCACTAGCATTGAGGGAAAGTGGAAAAGGCTTCTCTTAGAAAGTGGGGTTTGGGGGCGGCTAAGTGGTGCAGTGAATAGAGCATCAGCACTGGAGTCAGGAGAACCTGAGTTCAAATTTGATCTCAGACACTTAACACTTACTAGCCATGTGACCTTGGGCAAGTCACTTAACCTCAACTGCCCTGCCTTCCCCCCCTCCAAAAAAAAAGAAAGAAAGAGAGGTTTATCTTGAAAGAAGCCAAGATGGGAAAACCCATCAATTGGGAAATAGCTAACAAGTTCTGGTAATGTGACTGTGATGAAATACTACTGCACTATAAGAAATGACAAGCTGGTTGATCTTAGAAAAACTTGGAAAGAAAAGAACATTGTATACAGTAACAGCAATATTATTCAAAGAATACTTGTAAACAACCAAGTTATTCTGAGTACTATAAATACTCAAATCAATTATAAAGGACCTATGAAGGAAGATGCTATCTATCTACAAAGAAAGAACTGATAAATAAAAATATGCAGAGTGGGGTTTTGCATCAAATGGTAGCCTTCTTTAGTGTGGTGTGGGGAGAGAGGGAGAGAGACCATTTGGAACTTAAAATGTAACAAAAATTTTAAATTAAATTGAAAAAAAGAAAGAAAGAAGACAGGTGGCCAGGAGGCAAAGAAAAGACATATACATTTGTTCATTTACCATTAAGTGTTATTCTGTTTTTGTTTCAATATTTTACAAGATCCTTCATTTATATGTAAGCTACCTCAGCTGAAACAGATCACTGCCCTCTGTCCCTCAGGAAATGGCTTAATAGGTTCTGTGGGCAAAAAATTCATTACCTGGTGATGGCTAGCCTTCTGTTGATGAGTCTCTTCAAATGTTACTAAGCTGATCCCCAGAGGACAGACACAGAGGCCATTGCCAGGACCATCTTTCAAGCCTTTCCAACTTGGTACTAGCTGCCAAAGCTGATATTTTACTAGACTTTGATAACTGAGGGTTGCCTCCATGGTACAGTCAGGTAGTGAGGTCCAACACTCATGGTGAGCATGCAACAGTACAAGATAGTCTATGTTAAGTGTCCGATGAGTGGGAGGCTGATAGGTGCTACACTCGGCACGAGAAGGGGAATCCGTGCAGTCTGGAGTTAAGGGGAGTCAGTGAGGAGACATCAGGGCACAGCTAACAGTTGACGTTGCTGAGCTGAGCTAAGATGGGAGGGAGAGAGCTAATGTATTACAAGCAGAGGAAATGGAATGAGGAGGTAAATGTCACATTTGGTCTACCAGTTTTGGGAGTTCCTATACATGAGCAGTGATAAAATTAGAGAGGTAGATAGTGTACTACTGTGAAGGGCCATGGATGGCAAGTACTGAAGAGTGAACAGTACCAGCTAGTCAGGAAGATGTGGGTTTGGAGCCTGCCCAGACATTTGCTAAACTGTGTGTCATCACCGTGGGAAGTAATCTCAAGCCCTCTTCACGGGCCTTTATTTCCTTATAAAATGGAGGGTGGAATGGGTTTAGCTAAGCTCACACCTCTTCTAGCTTTAAACTTAGGATCTCGTGATTTTACAAGGACAAGGACTTCCTCTTGCTATAACTGAATCCTCCACTAGGTGGCACCACCAGGAGTGCTCTCTGGACCTGGAGTCAGGAAGACGCCTTTTCCCGGCCCCCACACACTTAGTAACTGTGGGACCCTGGGCAAGTCACTTAACTCTGTTTGCCTCAGTTTCCTCATCTGTAAAATGAGCTGGAGAAGGGAATGCAAACCACTCCAGTATCCTTGCCAAGAGGGGTCTCAAAGAGTTAGATACAACTGAAACATACCTAAACAAAAATAATAATAATAAACATATGTTTGTTGCTTTGAATAGAATATATGAGTGATTTTCCAAAGCATTCTTTTGCCTATGAAATGACTTTTTTAAAGAGTGGACAGGTGCTTATACTGTATCATAGTTTTGTTTTGTTTATTGCTAGGCCTTTAGATATATGTATGAATAACAAATAAATATCTATTTCTGATCACATAGGTTTTACAGGGGACTTGAATGTTAGGACATTCCCCACCACATCCATATACTTTACAGGGCCCTGTTAAGCTGTAAAGACTTAAACTATTCCTGTGGATACAAAATGCCAAAGTTACATTTCAGTGAAGTTCAAATGGATCCTCTTTGGACAAAATGACCATCGAGGGCCTTATAACTACACTCAGGCCTACCATTCTTATAATTTCATGACCAAAGTCCAAAAAAAGCAAAAAGCTTCACAAAATTACAGAATCTCAGAGTCAGATGTGACTTCAATGACCATCTTGTCCGATCCATATCCCAAAAGGAAGGACAACTATGCCATACTTAACTAGTGTTCTATTGTGCAGGGGTCATTGTACCTTAATAGCTCATACACTTGACTTCTAAAGAGACTCCCCTTGGGAACGATCTGATTCTGGACACCTACTCCCCCATAGCTTCTCCTCCCCAATCTGGAGAGCTTGGCCTTGGATCTGCCTCTCTGTCCTCCACCCCAGAACAATAGAGGGCTCTGAGGGCTTCCATTGAGGCACTTTCAACCCCATTTCCTACTGGAGAATTCCCACCCCCCTAAAACACAAGACCCCAAAGGGAATGTGAGTAGATAAGTGTCCCCCTCCACTTGGAAGACAAAGAGATGATATATGTGTGTTGGGGGGGGGGGGGAAGATACCCTTCACAGGAAAATTCCATAGGCCTTTAGATTAGGTCAGAAGAGCACCTGGAGTCATAGTAATAGCAATAGTAATGTGAGGCTGTATCTGGCGCTTGCTCTAGCATTTCCCTCCCTCCTCTCTCTCATATAAAACACCTAGTCCTTTTCAAATGCCTTCTCTTATGCTTATTAGTTGTGTGTCCTTGGGCAGATCACCTCATTTCCCTGAGCCTTGGTTTCCTCATCTGTAAAATGCTTGGGTTAGACTAGATGGCCTCCGAGGTTCTTCTAGCTCTAAGTTAGCATACTATGAACTTGTCCAACCACCTCATTTGATAGTGGAGGAAACTAAGACCCAGAGAAATGACAGGTATTATACAAAGTCATGCTACTGGCAATGGTGGGATGCAAAAGTAGGGCCTCTGAGGCCAAATTCAAGCATTCTTTTCATTAGACCATCAAAGTCTTTCAATCTAGGGTGGGCCTGACCAAGGAGCCCAGTCATACACTGCTATTAACTTCTCATCGGCCCACTAACCTGGACCCCCAACAAGAAGAGAGGATTCATGGGTTGGACTAGATACACATAAGGCCCCTTCTGAAATTCTGGAATTCTGAACATTTTTACTTATCCCTGGAAGAATGCATCTAAAGTTGTCTTTGATGGCCCCAACTTTCATTTATTACCAAGCTACCTTACACTTCAACTAGGAATCAAGGTGAACATGGTAGATAGTCACATATGAGTGACTTAAATTACCTCTTTCCGATAAAATAACAAGGGCCTTTTGTAGTTTATGCCTTAATCAATAAGGGGAAATACAGTGGTGGACATTTCCAGTTCTACAACGGACTGCTTGGGAAGGCCATTTTAAAGAGGTAAAGCTCCATATTTCTGTAATTACAGCATGTAATGTAAAGGAAACTAGGTAATATAGTGGATAGAGTAGAGGACTTGGAGTTAAGAAGACATGAGTTCAAATCCAACTGCAGATACTCGCTAGCTGTGTGACCCTGGGCAAGTCATTTACCTCTGTTTTGCCCCAGTTTCTTCATCCATAAAATGAGCTGGAAAGGAAATGGCAAACTACTCCAGAATATTTCAGAAAACCCCAAATGGCATCAGAGAGAGTCAGACACAACTGAACATCAACAGTAAGCAGCCACCTCTGAACAGGTGATTCACAAGATTAAAAATCTCATTTACTCTCTTGAGAAGCATCTACTTCTAGATGATGGTGTATAATCTTGTGTGTGTGTGTGTGTGTGTGTGTGTGTGTGTGTGTGTCCTAGACCCCTCTGACTGTCTGGTGAAACATGCCTTTTCTCAGAATCATATGTTTAAATGCATAAAATAAAAGAAATACAATTTCAAAGGGAATCAATTATATTGAAACATATTCTTTTTTCCCTTCCAAGTTCACAAACCCCCTGAAATCTATCTACAGACTTCTTAGGAATGGGTGGACCTCAGTTAAAATTCCTGCTTTGGAGACCTAGCAAGTATTGACATAATTGTCATATAATAGAAACAACTCTGGACTGGATGTCAGGAGACCTGGGTTCTAGGTCCACCACTAACTCTCTACTAACTAATTTGTGAACTTGAATGAATCAAGAATTTAATAGTTCAAAGCACTGTGCTAAGCAGCGGGGATATAAGTAGAAAAGACAGATATTCCTTGCCTTTGAGGAGCCCGCATTCTTCTGTGATGGGGAGACAACACATTTAGGTTTCATAGGCATGTTGTGTGGAATTGTCCCCTGGTTGTTAGGGCATAGCAGCAGAGCACATGACTAAAATAACATTCTTTAGTGTCATTTTTGCTGGTGAAATCCTATCAATTTCTGATGTTGCACCATTTATAGCACCAAGAACACTGGTGGCAAGAGCCTTCCTTCCTGGGTTTTAGTAACTGTGGCTGTAGGCCCTGCAGGAGCAGTCACCATGCTGTCCCTCCACAACAGTTGCTTCCCAGTGTGATGGCAGAGGGCACTGAGCTCAAAGTGTTGCTGTTATCAAGGCTTTTGGATGATCTCCTGGACTGTGTCCATCAGTATCTAAGGGGAGATGGCAGTGGTTCAGTGCCTAGGACATGCGACCTCCTTAGGTCACCTTGCTAGCCTGGCTTGCCCTCTCTGTGTGCAAGAGTTGGTTGGCAATTGGGGGATAGCTGACCCCTTCTCCCCAGGAGTTACCTCCTCTCTATGATGGCTGTGAGGACTGTGAAGACTGATGGTCAGGGGTAGGGAACAAGGGGGAGAGAATTTCAACTCCCAGGATCCTTGTGCCTATCTACCCATTGACAATTGCCAGGAAGTTGTTGCTAGTAGTGACACCCCTCAATGATGGCTCTGGCAGCTGGGTTGAAAATAGATTTGGTGATTTGGGGAATATTGCTATTCCCAAGGCTATTGGATTCAGGGTCCTGGGTTGTTTCCATCAGAGTTTGAGAGGAGATTGTGGTCAAGGTGATGGTGATGGTGGTGGTGACTTGCCTGAAATAATGATGCCTCCCATTTCACCTTCAGGGAACTCTGCTACTATAGCTAGGCTGGCCTGCCTGCCCTGTGAGTGAGCAAATCATTCCATCTCTCTAGGCCTCCCTCAGTTTCCTCATCTATAAAATGAATGGGTTGGACTGGATGACCTCTGAACCTCTTCCAGATTTTATATTTTATGGTTCTGCTCCCCCATTCTTGTCCCATGAGTCATCACCCTAAAAACAACGTTCATCATTTCCAATAAGCAGGAAAAGTGCTAGGAGAGGGAACAGAAAGGGGCATGTGAAAAAAAAAATGTGTCTGCTTGCAAGAGAGAAATGGGAAGGGTCCAGGTGCAACTTGCTTCTCAGCTGCCATTCCTTACTACTTACATTTTTAAACACTTCCCTGCTCGACTCAAACTAATTTTCTATTGAATTATCGAACGTGGCCCAGACACCGCAGTGCATGCAGTGTTAACTTGCTTTAGTTAAAGGTATTGAATATTGTCATGCCTTGCCCTACCTCTTGTTCATTGTTCATTGTGAATGTTTTCTTATGATTTCAACGCTTGAAATAGTACTTTGGCTAGGCTGCTATCTTTTCCCTCCCTGTTCTCTATGCCCATGCCTTAATCATAAGGGAAAGATTGATGGCCTAAGCATAAGCTAACTTTAATTTTGTTAATGAAAATTATTAATTAAAAAAATGAATAAGAAAATAAATCCCAGTTGGGGAAATGCACTAATGGTGCTTCATATACTCATAGAAAAATGCAAATAAGGATTTCCCTTACACTAATTAGTAGATATATAAATTCTAGCTCCATTTTTCACTCGAGCCAGCCCTTTGCAAGATTAGAGAGAGATATTGACTCACTTGTATTAAAGGTAAGTATGAAGTACATTAAAATCACCATTTTCCCTGTAATCAAGTTTAGCTCTGCAATAACTTTGGGCTATGACATTCCTTCAGAAATGCTGTCTGATAAAAATTCTCTGTGCAGGAGCACCTTATGGAATTCTGCTGGGCTAGGAGAATTGCTGCTGGGACAGTCAAAATCAATTTGTTCCTGTGATTGACACTGAGGCCTATATGTCAGCCATGTTCTCTAATACCATCTGTGCTCTGAATGTGATCAATAGGTATCCGCTATCTGCCCAGGAAATGTGCTGTTTGATTGCTTTTACATGGAAGAGGATACAAAAAAAAAAATAATGTCTCGAGATGGAGTTTCATAATGTGTACAGAGAAGCGAGCTTGATGAATTATTACAATATAGTTTGCACCGATCAACTTTTGAACTTTCATTGAACTTGTAGATTAAGAAGAGGCAGTTTTTTTCCAAGAGGAGAATTCACCCGACAACCAACAATTTTTCTTTCACATATTTAAGGGAGATGTTCGATCTGGTAAGGAAATAATAGTAATTTATGTCTCTGATAATTGAGAAGGATTATAGTTCTATACACAGAAAAAGCAACCAAGCCTGGGTCCCTCTGAGTCATAGGCCCATTAAAGAAAGCTCTTCCACCTTAAAGCTGTTGAAGCCTCAGGATATGGAGTCTCAGAGCAATCAAAGAGGAAGCTAAAAGAGAGGAGAGAATTCAGTATCAAAAACCTGAGAGCATACTCTCCATCTTCCTACGCAAGGCCCATAATTATGGTTTGCACATTCATTTTATTGCCCACAATTTTTAAAAATCAGGGAACCATTAACCTTCTTGCCTGTATAAGTGTGCACACACGTACACATGTACACACATACACACACCCTCTGTAGTGGGAGAAAGCCTTCCTAATATAAATAATGAACATGCCTACTTCAATCCACAGAGACCTACAACTCTCAGGATATCATCTGTCCTATAATCTGTTGTAACTGACTAGCACAGATTAAAAGTTAAGAGAAAAGAATTGCTGACCAGCTGGAAACACATGTTTGGTACATTCAACCCACTTCAAGTAACGATTGTGCTGATAAACCAGCATCAGCTAAGATGAAGACCCTAATAGATGCACATTAGTAATCTTGCTGCTGTTATACCAAATGACTTGTATTTTTTTTAAACGTTCTTTCTGGCAACCAACTGACTTTGCTGAGCCCCGGAGTTGCATAGGTACAATATGTAAGAGATTTCAGCTGAATTATACTGATGGTCACACTAGAAAGTATTCAGACATCCCTAATGATTACAAATCTGTAATTTGTACATTCTCCAGATCTCTTCCCTTTTTGCTGTTCCTTATATTCCTAGAAACCTTTCCTGATCATAGAATCACACATTTAGACCTGGAAGACATCTTTTGTTTGTTGTTGTTGAGTCATTTTTCAGTTGTGTCAGACTGTTTGTGACTGGAGTGGTTTGCCATTTCCTTCTCCAGCTCGTTCAACAGATGAGGAAACTGAGGCAATTGGGGTTAAGTGACTTGCCCAAGTTCACATAGCTAGTAAGTATCTGAGCCTGGATTTGAAATCAGGAAGATGAGTCTTCCTGACTCCCAGCCTGGCACTCTATTTACTTTACCACCTAGCCGCCCTCAGAAGAGACCTTAGAAATCATCCAATTTAACCCCTTCATTTTACAGATGAATGTAGCTATTTCTCCACACATAGCATGTAGATGTCATTGTGTGACTTAAAAAGAGGTAGAACAATCATCTAGAGAAAAACATTTTGTAAAAATACAAATAAAAAGTATTTTCCAGAACTGGTAGGCAAAATATTCTTCTGAAACAAAAACTGAACACAGGAAGAAAATTGCCAGAAACTTTTTTCTTTAGTCAAAAAAAGTTTCCCAAGACTCAGAGAGCTTGCCTGAGGCAACACCCATTCAAAGAAAAGCATTAGGTAAAAAATGAGGCAAAAGAGATGGCCTAAGGATTCACCATCACAAAAATTCAGTCTAAGTGGGAGAAAAAGAAAACTTTCCTCCAAAGTTTCTCACAAAAATTTGTTAACTTACAAAATAAAAACATAAACCAAGGCCAGCAAAAGTATAAAGCTAAACAATGAGCTTTATAGAATTGAAGGCTGAAGGTTCTAGTAGCCATTCAATATAAGCCTAAGGGATCAAGGAGCTCCATTTAGAAAACATTGCACTACTCCTGAGATCCACTGAAGAAGAGAGGGGAAAAAAATGTCCAAGATTCTTAGAAAAAACAGCAACTCTCCCCCACACACATATACAATGTCTAGCAAAATAAGTGATCAGAAGTTATGTTCCTATCAAGATTACACATGTAGTGAGAGCTATGTGTATCATGGAGGTGTCATTGTGTGGATCAAAGGGAGGCAAAATAGTCATCTCTGTTATTATCCAGTCTACATACTTCCAGTCATACATTGAAAATACAGGCTAAAGAGAAAACCTTGTTTCCTTGTAGACACATCAATCAACAAGCATTTATTAAGTACCTACTGTGTACCAGGTACCATGCTAGGCACTGGGAATACAAATATAAAGAATGAAATAATCCCTACTTCCTAGAAGTTTATATTCTAACAGGTCAGATGATAATAAAGGTAACAATTTGTTGCATGTATTAACATTTGCTAAAGTTAACTCCATAATGAAATCAAATTAGGTGTTTATTTCAAAGTTATAAAATTTTGAAAGCTGTTTTGTTATACTCCTCACATCAAGTCATTTTACAGAAGTAAAAAATATCTAAAATGCTTAGTAATGGAGCAGCTAGGTGGCACAGTGAATAGAACACCAACCCTGGAGTCAGGAGGACCTGAGTTCAAATCTGACCTCAGACACTTGACACACTTACTAGCTGTGTGACCTTGGGCAAGTTACTTAACCCCAAATGCCTTCTCCCCTCAAAAAAAAAGCTTAGTAATCATTACAGGTACATACATAAGTATACATAAGTATATACATGGTAAACATAAAGAGGATAAATACAAATAAATAGCATGTAAATCCATGGTCCGGATTGTTGTTCATCCTTCATTCCCAAAGAGGACCAATGACATCAGGAGGATGATAACTTGACTTAGAAGTGAAATGGATTTAAGTGAAGCAGAGCTATGCGAAGTTATCAGCCCTACTCTCCCCTCCAGGGTCATCTGAGTCCAGTGGTAAGACATAGGTCAGGATAACTGGAGATGGCCTAGGATACTGTGGGAGACCTTGATCTTTTTAAGTTAAGGTCTTTGCCAGGTCTTAGTTTCTCTAAGGCAACACCCATTTAGTAGTTAAAGGCTAGGTAAGAATTGAGGTAAAAGATGGGCTACTTTGCTTTCACAAAAGAATCAATTAGGGCAAGGAAGACCCTCAGAGTTTCTGGCCAGAACAGAAGCAATTGCTATTTACACTTTCTATGAGCCATCAAAACCAAAACAATGAGCAACTGGGGCTTGAGCTGGGGCCTCTTGTTGGCCAATCATTGACCTGATTTGGGGTTTTCTTGGTAGAGATACTGCAGTGGTTTGAAAAAGAGGAAGAGAAAAAAAAAATCAACCGAAGTAATTCATCAACAAAGTATGAAAATATGGGCAGTCTTTCATACCCATGGACTTCCCACCTCTGCAAAGAAATGGGATAGAGGGGGGCATCTAGGTGGAGCAGTGAATAAAGAACCTGCCCTGGAGTCAAGAGGACTTGATTTTACATCCAGCCTCTTAACACTTACTAGCCATGCGACCTTGGGCAAGTCACATAACCCCAATTGCCCTGCCTTCCCCCCTCCAAAAAGCAAAAAAAAATGGGGTAGAGGGTGTTTTCTTTTATCTTTTGAGTCATGCCTATTTGTAGTTTTACAACATTCACTTTTGACCATTTTGCTGCTATTCTTTCGATTTACATTTTTCTAGTTATTGTGTAAATTGTCTTCCTCATTCTGCTTACTTTTCAGTCTTCATCAGTTCATGTCAGTATTTTCATGCTTCTTTGTATTCATCATAATCATCATTTCTTGAAGCATAATAATAAACTGAATAGAACAATATCTGGGTCAGAGGCTTCTGACATTTAGTCACTTTATTTGCATAATGACAAATTACTTTCGAGAATTATTGTACTTATTCATAACTCTACCAATAATACACTAGTCTGCCTGTATCCCCCACAAGATCTCCAAAATTGACTTTTCTTTTCTTTGATCATCTTTGCCAACTTGCAAGGTATGAGGTGAAACTTTGGGGTTATTTTGATCATCATTTCTCCTATTAGTAGTGATTTGGAACATTTTTTCAAATGGTTGTTAATAGTTTGCAAGTCTTCTTTTGAGACCTGTTTATATCCTTTGACCATTTATCTATTAGGGTGCAGCTAGTTGGTATAGTGGATAGAATACCAGGCCTGTAAAAAGACCTAATTTCAAATCTGACCTCAGACACTAGCTGTGTGACCCTGGACAAGTCTCTTAACATCTATTTGCTTCAATTTTTCATCTGTAAAAATGAAGGTAATAATAGCATTTGATATCCAAGATCTTTTTGTTCCTCCAATGGAATTTTGTTACTATTTTATTGATTTCTGTAAAGTATACCTTGGATTGTTTGATTGATATATATTAAAACTAACTTGTAGTATTATCATTTTATTATAATGGCATAGCCCAACCATGAGCGCTGAATATTTCTGCAGCTATTTAAGTTGCTATTTATTTTGTTAAGGAGTACAAGTATTTCATATACTTTGGTAGATTGATCCCCAAATATTTTATATATTTTGTAGTCATTTTGGAATAGGATTTCTCTTTCTATTGTTGCCTCTTGGATATCATCATCATCATCATCATTATTATTATTATAGAGAAATGCAGTTGATTTTGAGTTTATTTTGTAGCCTGCAACTTTGTTGAAGTTATTGTCTCAATTAGTATCTTTGCTAATTCCCTAAGACTTTCCAAACATATCATCATGTCATAAGTAAATAATTTTCTCTCCTCTTTGCCCATATTTATGCTTTTTAATTTCTTTTTCATGTCTTATTGCTATTACTAGGATCTGTAGGACTGTGTCAAATCATAGTGGGAAGAGAGAGCATCCTTGCTTTATTATGTACCTATTGGGAAAGCTTATAGTATATCCTCATTGTATGTGATATCTGCCTTTTGTTTTAGGTAAGACACATTTTATAATATTAAAAAGGTCCCTCTGTCCCTATACTCTGTAGGGTTTTTAGCATAAATGAATATTGTATTTTGTCACCTTTGTTCTGTGTCTATTAAGGTAATGATGTGGTTTGGGGGTTTTTGTTTTTAATATGATTATGATCATTGTTTTCCTAATATTGAACCATCCTTATATCCCTGGTATAAATCCAACTTGATAATTGTGAATGATTTCTTGGATAAATTGTTGAGTATGAAAGGACCTTGCTTCGAATTTTTGAATCTACATTCATGAATGATGTTGATATGTAGTTTTCCTTATGTACTCCATCCTTCCTTGGTTTAGGTATCAAGATTTTGTCTCATAAAAGAATCTTGACAAAGTTCATTCTTTCTTAATTTTTGAGAATAATGATAATAATCAAAAGCTAACATTTATACAGCGTGTTAAGGTGTGCCAAGTACTTTACAAGTATTATTTTCTCTTCACAACCACCTTAGGAGGAAGATGCTATTGTTATCACCATTTTGCAGATGAGGAAACTGAGACAAATAGGGTTAAGTGACTTGCCCACAGTCACATAGCTACTAAGGGTCTGAGGCCAGATTTGAACTTCAGAAGATATGTCTTCCTGACTCGAGGCAGGGCATTCTATCCAATTCACCATCTATCTGCCCTCTCTTAACCATTCTAACTATCCAGAAGTGAAATGGGTTACTTCTGGAAATGGTAGGTCTGAGACTGTACACTTGTCAGATAGGCCATAGCAAAGATTCCTTTTCAATATAGGTGGGATTAAATGACCACTGAGGTCTCTAAAAGAGCAGACTGTTCTCAGACTATTAGGCAAATGCCTGACTATCATGTAGCATACCCAGAGCCCTCCATCCACGATACAGAAAGTAATAACTTCCTTATAAGTGTCTTTTAAAGGATAAATTTTCAGCTCCCAGCCCCCTACTTCCCAGAGCTATATTCTTGCTCGGTAGGTTGTCTCAAAGAATGCAACACAGAGCTAACAGGCTGGGAAATTTGGACCCAACAAGGCTTTCTAGCTCAAGATGGAACCTGGCTTCACCCAGTGCTCAGTAGCATGACCTAAAAGAAGGTCATGGGCAGCTAGGTAGCACTGGGGAATAAATCATCAGGAAGACTCATCTCCCTGAGTTTAAATCTGGCCTCAGACACTTACTGGCTATGTGACTTGAAGCAAGTCACTTAACCCTATTTGCCTCAGTTTCCTCATCTGTAAAATGGGCCGGAGAAGGAAATGGCAAACCACTCCAGTATCTCTGCCAAGAAAACCCCAAATAGGGTTACAAAGTCAGGCACAACTGAAAAACAAAAGGAAGGTCGTGCAGAAGCCTCCTATACCTAAGGCCTGAGCAATGCTTCCCAACTGTTTTCAGGCTGTGAAATGGCAAGTCAGAAATGTTCCTGGTACTTCCCAAAGCTATCTCCTGTCTTTGCCCAAAGTTATCTATGGTTCCAGTAGCTGTCCCCTCACAATGCCCCTTCCAAACACATATCCCTGACATAGGATACAATTACTCCCTCCTATCCCTAAAGAGAATCAAATGATCCCCAACACTGGGGGAACTCTAAGGTAAGGGTTCTGTGTTAAAACACAAATGTGGGGTCTTACGTATTTAAATATTATAAAGAAAGACAATGATAACTCCCAGGGGCCAGGTAGAAATACATTTAACATGTAAATGTGCATTGTGAATCCCTGAATAGGGAGATTATACAGGGATAAAGTGAATGTGTTCCAGGGGAAAGATGTCCAGGTGGAATGGTAGAGAATTAAAGGGGGCTTTTTAGAGAAAAATAGTCAAGGAAGTTTGTGCACAGTAGGCATCAAAAATGTATTTATTGGATGGCTTAGACTTAGAGGAAAGGAGAAAAATAACCACCCAAATTGCAATCACTAAGAAAGCAGGACTTTGGGAAAGAGCCTGCAAGTAGAGCCTAAGAACCAGAAAGAGGAGATTGAGAAAAAGCAGGGGCAGTTGTAGGAAAATAACATCAAAGGCAGCAAATCACAGTATAGTGATCTTGGAGTAAGAGGAACTGGGGTTTGAATCCCTGCTCTGCTTCTTAGTGCATAAGGGATCTTGTAAGAAGCTTCTAGATGAGTGTGAAAGAGGAGAATGCTAAAGCTGGTTTGAAGCTTGACAAGAAAACAACAAAAACAGCTAAATAAGATCTTGGCAATTGGTCCCATCACTTCCTGGCAAATAGAGGGAAAAGAAACAGGAGCAATGTCAGATTTTATTTTCTTGGGTTCAGATGGTGATTGCAGCCATGAAATTAAAAGACACTCCTTGGAAGGAAAACTATGGCAAATCTGGACAGCATTCCAAAAAGCAGAGATATCACCTGGCCAACAAAGGTTCATATAGTCAGTCATGGTTTTTCCAGTAGTAATGTATGGCTGTGAGAGTTGGACTATAAGGAAAGCTGAGTGCTGGACAAGTGATACGTTTGAATTATGGCTCTGAGAAGACTTTTGAGAGTCCCGTGGACATCAAATTAGTCAATAATTAAAAAAAAATAATTCAGGATATTCACTGGGACGTCAAATACTGAATCTGAAGCTTAAATACTTTGGCCATATAATGAAAAGAGGACTCATTGGAAAAGACCTAGATGTTCTAAAAGATTAAAGACAAAAGGAAAAGGGGATGGCAGAGAATGAGATGGATAGATACTGTCATGGAAACAATGTACATGAGCTTGGACAGACTTCAAGGTATAGTGAAGGATAGAAGAGCCTGCCATGCTATGGTCCATTGGGTCATGAAGAGCTGGACATGACTGAAAGACTGAACACCACCAATAATACAAGTCACCACATCTGTGGATCTTAATATCTTCATTGATAAAATGAAGAGGTTGAGTGAAATGAGTTCTAAGTTCCCCTCCAGCTCTAACTAGTACAGCAGATGGCTTCAAGGGCATAGTTATCTGGGTCTCCACGTAAAAGGACCTTATTCCTCCAGAGACCTGAACAGAGACCCAAGGCAATGGTTTGACCCGGGACCGAAGGTGGGGCAATGGAAGGGACTAGTCAGAGTAACTGTAGCTAAAGGTCAGGACCTAAGGAATTCTTAGAAATTAATATGAAATTCAACAAGAGCCAACTCATATCCTACCTCACTGACTGCATCAGTCCACACTGATCATAAAATCTCATAGAGGGAAAGGACCTCAAAGACCACCTAGTTCAACCCAAAACTGAACAGATATCTCCTCTTCAAAATCCACCTAACTCTAAGCATTTTCAGTGGCTGACTCCCATGCCTAGAACTCCTCTCCTTCTTAACCTCTGCCTCCTGGTTTCTCTGGCTTCCTTCCAGTGTCAGCTAAAGTCCTACCTTCTGCAGAAATCCTTTCCCAGCCTTCCTTAATTTTAGTGCCTTCCCTCTGAGATTTTTTTCTAGTTCATTCAGTATATTATCCTGCATGTGCATTGTCTACATGTTGTCTCTTTAATTAGGTGTAGCAGCAACGCAATATTTATAGCACCAATGGCGACTGTAGATATGCCGGCATAATTCTCAATCACAAAATATAACAGATTCCCCATATAGAAGACAGAAGCAAAATATTTATTAAAGGGCTCTGCTCCACACTTCAGCAAACTCCTCCCACCACAGGCTCTGTGTGATTACATTCAGCCTATTCAACCTAGGGGTCAGGGAATATCTTCAAATTCCCTTAGGTCTACTGAGGGGCAGAAAGAGCTTCAAATTCCCATTACCATTACGTAAGGCTATGAATTCTTAAGAACCGGGGCTGTTTTTATATTTCTTTGTGTCCCTGGCACTTAGCACAATGCCTAGCACATAGTAGGTACTTAATAGATGCATATCTATTCAACTATTAAATGCAGCCCAATATTCTAGCCTGTCAAAAATGTTTTTGTTATCTTTATTATTAATCAATCAATTAATAAACATTCATTAAGGGCCTACTATGTTCCAGGCACTGTACTAAGTACTGGGGATACAAAAAGAGGCAGAATACTGTCCTTGACCTTAAGGAGCTTACAATTTTATCATGGAAACAACATGCAAATAAATATATACAAAGCAAGCCATACGCAGTACAGAATAAATTGGAAATAAGTAAAAGAGGGAAACACTAGCATTAAGAGTGATTAGGGAAGGCTTCCTGTAGAAGGTGGGATTTTAGCTGGGACTTAAAGAAAGCCAGGGTGGTCAGTAATCATAGCAGAGAAGGGAGAGTTTTCTAGACACAGAGGACAGAGAGAATACTGGGAGCTAAGAGATGGAGGGTCTTGTTCATGGAGCAGCCAGGAGGCCAGTGTCACTATATGGAAGAATGTGTATCCGGGAGAAAGGTGCAAGAAGCCTGGAAAGGTAGGAGGGGCTAGGTTATGAAGGACTTTGAATGCCAAACAGAGCATTTTGTATTTTCTCCTGGAGGCAATAGGGAGCCACTAGAGTTTATTGAGTAGGGGGTTGGCATGCTTGACCTGCTCTTTAGTGGCTGAATGGAGGATGAATTAGAGTTGAGAGGCTTGGGGTTCATCCAATAGACTGGCTACACTGTGATGTCTGCAAAGCCAATAGCTGTGATGTCTGCAAAGCTGTTTCTCTCCTTTCCCTGGTTTCTGGCTGGGTTTGGGGCTGGTGCTCTCATACAGCAAGACAGGAGAAGCAATAATTTGAATTGGTGGCAACAAACCACATTATCCCAAAGCTGAAGTCACAGAGGCCCAAGTCACCCTTGGCAGAAAGAACTGATGGGTTCACTTATCCCTTATCACTTATCCCTTCTACATCCTAATCCCAGTTCCTCCTTTTGTACCAAAAAAGAAGTCTGAATTATTATAGTATTAAAAGATGAAATATGTTGATATTATACAATACTATAAATATATTTTATGTATTTCTGAGTTTCTAAACTTTTTCTGTGTCATCTATGGGCCTTTGCTTGTGGTTTGCAGCTTCCACAAAACTCCTCCCAAATTCCCATTTAATTTCTTATGCCGACCCATGATATATTGAAACAGCAATGGAGTCAGCTGAGATTGGAAGAGATAAGTGTATTGTGAGCTGTGTGAAGCACAGGGAGAAATTGATGCAAGAAGCAGAGAGTTCATTCTCTCAACTTTCTTTGAGTTTCTTCAAGTCTTTTCAGTTCCATCAGGCTCTGCAGTCACTTCAGGTGCTTCTAGCTTCCAGCTTCAAGAGAGATCAATGATGCCAAGCCCACTTCACTGAAGGAAGAATAAGATTCCGGGTAAAAGCCAATAATGAGAGGAGCTAGCAGCCTCCATTATGTCCCTACCCCCAGCATGCTACACGAAAGACTTCTGAGAACTTCCCCTTGGATGATTAATCTAGGCCTCTCTCTTGGTTGATCTGAGACATCTTGTTCCCAATGGGAGAGCTCCATTACTCTGTACTGTCTGGTATATATTCTCCTATGCATGTTTTCTGATTTCTGTTTTGCTATGGACATGGATAAATAAACTTTTTTGATGCTTGATATATGCATGTTTATTGTGGAAGTGGTATTTGGTGGGAAAGGGGTAAACTTTAGATAGAGATCTTGAGGTCTTCCTGTCCCCCAATCAGCAATCAGAAGTTTAATTTGAACCTGAAAATTATATACCCTAGGAGCGGGAAACCTGTGGCCTCGGAGCCACACATGGCCTTCTAGGTCTTTTGCAGCCCTTTGTGTAGCCCTTTGACTGAATTTAAACTTCTCAGTACAAATCCCCTTAATGAAAGGATTTGTTCTGTAAAACGTGGACTCAGTCAAAAGGCCTCACCCAAGAACCTAGAAGGCCACATGCGGCCTTGAGGCTGCAGGTTCCCCACCCCTGAAACTAGACTAACAATTTTTTTAACTTTATCAATTTGTTTTGCAGTGGGCCACAATCATGTGAAACTCAAGTGTGTCTTTTAGAGAAAATAAAGTTTTTCTCTGGAAAAGTATAACTCAGAATAATTGTCAGCAAAGTTGTCTAAATCCCAAAATGGGATTAACACGAAAAGGTGTTACTCATCAATTTTTTTAGACTAACAATTTTTAAGGGAGTGGATCAATATAATTCTAGCCTCTCTCTGGGAAGAGCAAATGGCCAAGCTTCTGGCCCCAACCTTCTGTTCCTTTTCCAGGCAGAAAAAAAGAGCCTTCCTCCATTGGATAAGGGTCAGGAGAGAAGAAGCTATAAATGTCTATTCTGCCTCCTATCAAGTCATATAATGACAATCCCATGTGACATGTTGGGGGGTGGGGGCAGCCTTTGCTATGCATGAAAGAAAACTAAAGGGATGGGGAGAGGTACCTGCCTCTGGGATTATGATGGAGAAAGAAGTCTAGAGAGGAGTAAGGAACAAAGAAGAATAGAAGAGTAAACATCACTAGCCTAAGCCCTTCTTTAATATGAAAGTTCCAAGGAGAAGAAGGTACTTCAAAGAAAGATAGAGCTTCTAGGCTGCAAAAGGTGTAAGAGACACCTTCCAGGAGGGAAAGTTGCTAGAGAGTGATAGTCCTAAGAAAAAAGGCCTCTTTAAAAAATGTTTTCTATAAAATTTCATCATGAGGCTGGTCTCTCAAACAAAGCACTGATAATTAAAATTTATTCTTTAATGAAAAAAAAGAAGAAAGAAGGCCTGAGAGTGAGCCCAGAAGGCCAAAGAGCCATGAATCGGTAAACATGGCAGCCTGCACACTTCCTTATGATGGAAATTCCAGGATGAACTGACCAATCAAAGGAAGAGATCACAGGGACAGAAGGATCTTCCAACATTAAAAGGGGGAGGGGATTGTAAGGATTTTCCAGAGTAATAAGATAACTGGAGCACGATTAGCTGAAGCAATAGAGAATATGCATGTGTTTGTATGATCTAGGCAGTCAATGGGTAAAGCCTGGTGGGTAAAGCACTAGAATCGGAGTCAAAAAGATGTGAGTTCAAACACTACCTCAGATACTTACTAGCTGTGTGACCCTCTGCAATGACTTCATTGTTCTGAGTCTCAGTTATTTCCTCTGTAAGATGAGGATAATAAGTGTACCCATCTTCTCGTGTCATTGTGAGAATCGAATGAAAGAATGTAAGTATATAAAATGCTTTGCAAACCTGAAGCAGTATTGCTGTCCCTCAGTCATTCAGTCATGTCTGACTCTTTGTGACCCTGTGGACCGTACTGTCCATGGGGTCTTCTTGGCAAAGACACTGGAGTGGTTTGCTATTCCTTCTCCAATGGATTATAACATAGTACATAAGTAAGTAAGCTTTATATACCCACATATACATATATATGTTATTATATATACATATATGTATATACATGTGCATATATGCTATTGCTATCCAAGGTAAACTGCCTTCTTATCGTACATAATGAGCTCCTAGTTAGCAGAATTTCCTTCATGATACCTGCCCAATGGCCAAAGCCTTTAGGCCCCATTGGAGGGTAATGGCATCCTAGTGAGTACCAGGGCTTAGCAAAGGACCTGTCTACAAGGGCTTTTCCAGGCCTTCTGTGAGGTTAGAATTTCTCCCCCGTTGTCTCCTCCTCATCTTTCTTGCCAGTCAGCGCACAACTGAGTTTAAACGACAGCTTCAGTAGCCAGAGGGAGTTCAGAGTGTCAGACTCCCCTTCAGATTGGCATTCAGCTGAGGCTGCCACCAGCTTAACAAGTGGGATGCCGGCCCACGTCAGAATGACTAAGCAGGATGGGGGGAAGAGTCAGCAGGATTAAGAAATCGGAAAGTTATTGGGAACTGAGCTTGATCCTCACAGTAGGGAAGATAAAGACCATTTTAAACTAGGCAGGTGGACTATTGTGTAACTAGAGTGTGCCACAGATCAGCTGGGAGGTTCTGAGTGAAAACAAAACTGCTAATACCCAGAGTCCAGGACCACCAGTCACTCACACATACGCACACACACACACACACACACACACACACACACACACTCACAGGCACTCCTCCCTCCCCACAGTCTCTGATTCTTCCCAAATCTCTACTTCTCAAGTCCAGATGCTTTTCAGTCCTGGTTTGTTGAGCTGCCTCTCCACGTGAGTCCTTTATAAACAGAGGCTTTTCTATTGAGATGCTTTCACCTTAGTTTGGGTTCCTCTCCATGGTGAGTGATGAAGAAGGCACGGGTTTTATAGTCCAGGAGGGGACATTGAAGGTCTATAAGGAGACAGTTGGTGGTGCCCTTGGTTTGGTATTTGAACAGTCTGTGCCTGTCTTCTAATGGAGAAAGAAACTTTTGAATCTTTACATATTGAAATGGGACTGTTCCAAGACTGTTCCAAATGATACCAAAGAATTATCCAGCTCACTTAACACAACCTGGTCACAGGTCATTCAGAACATGTACTTGTTCTGAGTATTTGGGGAGCAATGGAATAAATTGAAAGAAGTGATGCCATTGAAAAGGCACTTTTCTGAGTTGGAGGACTTGGGTTCAAATCCAGACTTAGCTACTAACTGAGATGCATGACAATAGGCAAAATGCTGCCCCTCTGGGCTTGATTTTTCTAGTGGATGACTCTGTGGCTACTAAAAGTATTTTCCAGCTTCAAACCTAGAATTCTATAAATGAACACTAGAACGAACAAATAAAATAAAAAGAACAATTGAAGTCTCTTGCCAGGGGCTAAACTTCCCAGAACTCACTGTGGTAAGAAATAGTAGGGAACTGAGGGAGAAGGTGGAAAAAGGAGAGGCAGTGACAGGGATTGATGGTCCTGGCTCTTTCTCCACAAGCCCACTCTGTGAAGCTCACTGAAAGACCAAAGGGAAGGCCCCACTCTCAGAAAGGAGGGCTATCAAAATCACAGGTGGTCTCAGTAAACTGCACACACTCAGGAGCTGAATTTTCAGTCCCTGTCTCCTGACTTTGGGAGCAATTAAATTGTACTTGCAGCTAATTGCACATACAATTACCTACTTCCGGGTGCAATTAGCCACTTGCACCTAATTCTGAGTGTGCAAGTGTTTAATTGCATGTGTGAGGAGGCACAATTCTGGTGGCCCCAGTTTTTGCACCTGCAACTAATTGTGAGCTATAAAAGAAAAGGCTTCCAACAAGACAGGTTGGAAGTGCTACTGGGGCCCATGGCCCCTTTCTGGAAGCCAGGATCTTGACCAATGAGATTCTGATTTCTCTCACTCTCACTCTCCTCTCTTTTCTCTCCTCTCTGTCACACACACACACACACACATACTCATTCTCTCTTTTTCTCTTTTTTCCTCCCTCTCTCTCACACACACACATACACACACTCTCTCTTCTCTCTCCTCTCACACACACACTCTCACTCTTCTCTCACATACTTTATCTCACACACACACACTCACTCTCTTTTCTCCTCTCTCTCTCACACACTCACTCTCCTCTCTCTCTCCTCCTCTCTCTCACACACACACATATACACACACTCTCACTCTCCTCTCTCACACACATACACAATCTTCTCTCCTCTCTCACACACTCATACTCTCTCTCTCTCTCTCTCTCTCTCTCTCTCTCTCTCTCTCTCTCTC
>NW_027185903.1:24026676-24036611 GCF_028583685.1 Petaurus breviceps papuanus | reverse complement strand
CTCTCTCTCTCTCTCTCTCTCTCTCTCTCTCTCTCTCTCTCTCTCTCTCTCTCGCAGAAGAAAGGAAGACTGGAGCATAGCACCCATGAATAAAGACAAAAGGAGTTGGGCATCTTTAGCTTGGGACCAGAAGGCCAACAAAGGCTTCTTCAGATTGGTTCTATGGGGCTGAGTTTAGATGTAATTATTCAAATAAAAACTCCAGGAGAATTGTTTGGGGGTCTGAAGGGAGTGACTACGCAACAATTGTCATTGTCTTCTAGAGAACTCCCCCTTTTCTCCATTTCAGATAGTACAGCCCTTGTCTGATTCTAATGCAGATCTGAGAAATTTCTAAATACTTTACCTAAACCCATAGATCAAGAAGGCCTGACCAGTCTGCTCAAGCTTACTTGGGGTCACACAGATGATAAATCCTGGAGCCAGGATGCAAACATAGATCTCTTCTGAGCCAAGCCCAATGCTTACTGTACCGACAGCCCATGCTACTGCTTGATGCTTCAAGCATTGAATGACCTTCTCAACTTGAGAGCCCTATTCTTATTACCCTTTGCTCCAGAAAAAAAGAAAAAAAACAGCTCAGGAGCTATTGTGACTAGGTTCATAAATTTAGATTCCAAAAGAACGTTAAAGTTCATCTAGTCTTAATAACTTCAGTCCCAGAGAGGTTAAATGACTCTCCCTAAGTCTCGTAGGCAGGGCCAAGAGTTACAACTCTTTCCACAAAACCACAACTGCTATTTCTTCAGTAATTAATAATTTGATATATATTCATTATTTCTTAATAATTTAAATAAGAGCTAACATTTATATAGCACTTACGATGTGCCAGATTCTGCGCCGAACTCTACAACAACAATAATCATAACTAACATATAGCGCCTACTATGTGCCAGGCACTGTGCTAAGCACTTTCTTATTATTATCTCATTTGATCCTCACCACAATCCCAGGAGACAGATGTTTTTATTATCCCCCTGTTACAGATAGAAAGCTGAGGCAAACAGATGTCCTATGTCACATACCAAGTATGCATCTGAAGTTGGATTTGAACTCAGGTCTTCCTGACTCCAGGCAAGGCACTCTATCCATTATGCTAGCTAGCTGCCTTAAATAATCTGAATGAACAATTTGGAATGAAATCAGAAGACTTTGTAAAAAAAATTGTTCTAGGGGCAGGTAGGTGGTGCAATGAATAGAGCACCTGCCCCAGAGTCAGGAGGACCTGAGTTCAAATTTGGCCTCAGACACTTAACACTATCCATGTGATCTTGGGCAAGTCTCAATCCCAATTGCCCTGCCTTCCCCCCTCCAAAAAAAGCAAAAAAAAAAAAAGAATTGTTCTATGATTGGTTATTAAATATATTTTGAGCAATTTTGCATGTAGGCTGAGAAAGAATACTGAATGACATCATTTGTATAGTTCATAACAAATTTGAGTGAAATATCCAAACCACTTCTCTCTTTTCTTAAGGTGTTCTTGGATGAATGCAGGAGCAGCTATGAAGGTTAGGCTGTCCATGTTACCCTGGGAAGTTAAGGAGACACAGCAAAGTCAATAGGGAAGAGACAATCTCGGTTTCTTCTCCCATTCTTTCTCTTAACTGAGACAACAAAAAGGGCCCCTCCCATTGGGAAGGCTTCTCACATGCTCCTGGTCAAAAGGGACTCATCTCCCTGGGTGGAAGCCGGTAATGCTCTCATTGGCAGGACGATGATTAGGAAGGGCCAAGTGGTGTCTGGTGGTGGAGGGCAGTCTCCCTCCTCACTCTGAGAGAGGAAAAAATGCACCAGAAAGGAAAGTTAATAGCACTAAAGTCAAACTTTACAACTTCACAGTCTTACTTAAGGCAAATCCTAGTAATCTGAATGGTTTTCCTAGCTTCCCTTTTCAGGTCCCCATTGTTCCCTTCTTTCAAAGCTTACTCTCCTTTTATAAAAAGAGTGCTCTTCTGATTTCTGACATTCTGGACCTACCTCAGCTTTTACCTTTTTGCTTCCTCCAAACTGAGTAATACCTCTTCCCATTTGGTGGACAGTGAGCTACATACATGTAAGAGGACACGGTTCCTAATTGACTGAGAGACTTCAGAGTTCTTTATGCTATGTACCTGTGTTAGTGGATAAAGAGTTTACCTCTAGAGACTATTGGAGGAAACTCCAGAAAAAGACTTCAAGGTAGTGAAAAGAGAAAAGACAGAACTTTTGACCGGTTCATGGGAGCCCCCAGAGACGGGGACCTGGCCCCCAAAATGTCCTTTGACTTCCAGCACTTGAAACCTTAGGTTCTGACAAAGAACAGACTTTTCTTGATTAGATAATTCTCTCTCTCTCTCTCTCTCTCTCTCTCTCTCTCTCTCTCTCTCTCTCACATCCCTCCCTCTCCCCCTCTCTTTTCTCCCCTTGCTAAGATCTTATCTCTCCAAGGAGAAAAACTTCTTTATGCTTCTGTATTCTTTGATCCCTTCTCTTTGTATGAATTTTCTAATTTCCATTTATTATTTACTTTGACAGACATGTACCAGTTAGTAGTGATGGTCTGATGGTTGTTTGTATGCTTGTGGGAGGAGACTAAGTTGGTTATAGTAAGCTGTGTATTTCCCTTCCCTTGAAAACAATCTCAGAAAGTATTTTTTATTCTAAAGCTATTGTACCCTTACACTACCAATATTTGAAGTGTGGTAGGTAGATATAATTCTAGCCCATTGTTCTTCTGGAGATGAGTCAGAGAAGTAGGCATCATGTAGTCATGCCCTCCTCCAGACCTCCACCAAGGTAGAAATCTTAATTACTCTTGAAGATAAAGGTGCTAGGTCCTAGTTGAGATAACCAGCCATGCCACAGGAGAGCCAATTTTATTTCATGGTCTAACTGCACCTATATCTTATACCAGGAGTCCTTAACTTGGGATCTGTGAACTTTTTATTCAAAATTTTTTTGATAATCTTGTTTTAATACAATTGATCTTCTTTGAAATCCTATGTTTTTTTAATTTTAAAAACACTTTTCTGAGAAAGGGTTCATAGACCTCACCAGGCTGCCAAAGAAGTCCCTAATATGAAAAAGCTTTAGAATTCCCATTTTACACTTACATCCCTTATTCAAGCCCTAGTTACCTATGAATGAATGAATGAATGAATGAATGAATAAATGAATGAAAAAGCACTTACTAAGGTTTGCTATGTTCTAAGCACTATGGAAATGTTGAGTATACAAGGAATTTACATTGTAATAGTGGGAGAGAATATATAGAGAAGAGTAGTAGCCAGGGAAAGATTTTTTTGGTTTAGAAACATAGGAAAGAAACAAGCATTTATTAATCATTCGATACATGTCAGGTATTATGCTAAGCACTTTACAAAAATTATCTCACTTGATCTTCACAACAACCTGTGAGTTAGGTGCTATTATTATCCCCATTTTATGGTTGACAAAACTGAAGCAGACAGAGATTGTGACTTGCCCAGGGGCACACAGCAAGTATCAAAGGCAAGAATTGAACTCAGGTCTTCCTGACTCCAGACCCAGCACTCTACTGTGTCAACTAGCTTTTTTGGGGGGACAGGGTGAGAGAATGAGAGAGACAGAGAATATAACTTTGGGAAATATGGCACTTATTTAAGTGGGAAGAAGACCTGGGGCTAGAGTGACCCTACTCCACTGCCACCCATCCCAGTCACAACACAGTAAGTTGTTCCAATTCCTCTGCCTTTCTCTGCATCCTGTTCTCCAAGTTAGTCTATCAAAGGAAACAACATAAAATAAATATATACAAAATAAATACAAGATCATGGGGATGGAGAGAGGTGAAGGGGAGATGAGAGGAACTGGAGTTTTGAAGGAAGCAAGAGATTTGAAAAGCCTGACATGAAGTAGAGGTATATTCCAAGACTGGAATATAGCTGCTGCAAATGTTGGGAGACAGGAGACAGGAGTGTCATGTGTGAGGAACAGCAGGAATATCAATCTGAATGTACCTCTCATAACTCCCTATTACCTCCAGGATTAAATATAAAATCTTTTGTTTGGCATTCAAGGCCCTTCATAACCTGCCCCCTCCCCACACAGACACACCTTTTTACCCCTTAACCACTCATCCTACATATTCTGAAATTCAGGGACAATGGCTGTGTACACCAGGTGCTTCTACTTTTGTCTCCTCTCACTCTCTCTTTAAGCCCTTACAATCGGCTTCTGTTCTCATCATTCCACTAAAACTGCTCTCTCCAAAGTCCCCAAAGTCTTCATTGTCAGTTCTCATTCTCCTAAACCTGTCTGTAGCCTATGACACTGTTGATCAGCCTCTCCTCCTTGACACTACTCTCTCCTGGTCCCCCTCCTTCTCTGGCTCCTTGACTGGAGCCTCCTCCAGATCATGTCTTCTAAACACACGTGACCCTCAAGGGCTCTGTCCTGGGTCCCCTTTCCTTCTCCCTCTGTACTATTTCACTTGGTGATCTCATCAGCTCCCATGCATTTAATTACCATTTCTATGCTGATAATTTCCAGATCGACTTTTCCTGCCCTACCTTTCTCTGCTGACCTCTAATCTTGCATGACCAACTGCCTTTCAGACATCTCAAACTGAATGTCCAGGAGACATCTTAAACTCAATATGTCCAAAACGGAATTCATTATCTTTTCCCCTAAACCTTGCCTCCCACCTACCTGCCCTGTTACTCTAGAGGGCAACAAACACTATTTTCCCAGTTCCTAAGGATCACAGCCTATGGATCACCCTGGAGTCCTCACAATCTCTCACCCCACCCCACTCCCACAGCCAATCAGTTGCATAGGCCTGCCAGTTTCACCTTTGCAATGTCTCTTGAATACACCCCCATCTCTCCTCTGACACTGCCCCCATTCTGGTGCAAACTCTTATCAACTGGACCATCACAATTGCCTGCTGGTGGGTCTGCCTGCCTCTGGTCTCTCCCCACCCCAATGTATCCTCCATTCAACCACCAAAGTGACTTTCCTAAAGCATAAGTTTAATTATGTTACTCCCATACTCAGTAACTCCAGTAGCTCCCAAATACCTTCAGGATCAAATACAAAACCTTCTGTCTGGCATTCATCACCCTTCACAGTCTAGCCCCCTCCTACCTTTCCAGGTTTCTTACAACTTATTCCCCAACAGGTACTGTTCAGTCCACTGACAATGGCCTCCTGGCTGTTCCATGAACAAGACCTCCAGCTCTCAGCTCTAGGAATTTTTCTGGCTGTCCTCCATGCCCGGAATGCTCTCCCTCCTCATCTCTATGTACTGGCTTCCTTGACTTCCTTTTAAGGCCCAACTAAAATCCCAATTTCTATGGAAGTCTGTCCCAATCTCACTTAATTCCAGTGCCTTCCGTCTGTTAATTATCTCCTATTTGTCCCACATATAGCTTGCTTTGTATATATTTGTTTGCATGTTGTCTTCCCCATTCGACTATAAGCTCCTTGAGGGCAGGGACTATTGTTTTTTTTTTCCTCTTTCTGTATCCCTAATGCTTAGCACATTGCTAAGTGCGGCACATAGTGGCACTTATTAAATGTTTATTGACTGACTGTCATAGAATACTGGGAAAGAAACAATATACCATAAATCTGGAAGGATAGATTAGGGCCAGATGGTGAAGAGCTTTAAAAAACAAATAGAGGAACTTGTGTTTGATCCTATAGGCAATAGAGAATCATTGCTGTTTATTGTGAGGGAAAGTAACTTAGTCAGATCTTTAAGAAAAACCACTTTGTCAACTGGTGTAGCTGGTGGCACAGTGGATAAGAAGAGGACCCAGGACAGAGCCCTGAGTTTAGAAGGCATGGATCTGAAGTCAGAAATACCTGAATTAAACTTCCACCACACATACTAGCTATGTAACCTTGGGTAAGTCACTTGCTTCCCTCAGTTTCCTTAACTGTAAAATGCGGATAATAATAACCCCTACATCGCAGGGTTGTTACATGGATCAAATGAGATAATATTCGTAAAAGCTCTCAGCACAGTACCTGGCACTTAGTAGGGCCTATATAAAATTGTATTCATAATGGTATAATTAATCTCTATAAATAATCTCTTCCTTGCCATGTGCAAGAGACCAATTGGAGAGTATTGTAATAGTCCAGGTGCAAGGTCATGAGAGTCTAAAGTAGAATGGCGATGGTGTAATAGAGGAAAGGGGATTATTGCTCTAATCCCCTCATCTCCCTGAGTCTAACCTTCTCCCTCTCCAATATGGCCTCCACAGAGCTGCCCAATTGATATTCCTGAAGCACGTGCCTTCTAATGGGCTCAAGACCATGTCATCCCCTGCTCAAGAAGTTTCAAATGCCCCCATTGCCTCCCAGATACAATACAAAATTCCTGTTTGGCATCTAAAGACATTTATAACCTAAGACTAGAGTTCCAAGCTTGTTATACATGGCTCTCCTTCACATACCCTATAGTCCAGCCACTTTGGATAGCCATAACACCCCATCTCCCCCTTGTGTGCCTTTGTCCAGCCAGGAGTGGAGAACTTGTGGCCTCGAGGCCACATGTGGCCCTTTAGGTCCTCCAGTGCAGCCTTTTGACTGAATCCAAACTTCACAGAAAAAATGCCCTTAATAAAAGGATTTGTTCTGTAAAACTTGGACTCAGTCAAAAGGCCACACCAGAGGACAGAGAAGGCCACATGTGGCCTTGAGGCTGCAGGTTCCCCGCCCCTAGCCCAGACTATCCCTCAGCCCTATAATGCTCTCACCTCTCACTCTTGGAATTTCTAGCTTCATTCAAGAACCAGCTCAAGTGCCATTTTACTGATCCCCTAATTGTTAGGGCCTCCATCACACTTTTATTGTTTGGTATTAATATATATGTACATACATATGTGTATACACACATACATATATATTTGTCTATGCAGATGTATTTACACACACACATGCCCTCCACTCCCTAATCCCCTCCCCCCCACACACAGTAGAATGCTAGTTCCTTGAGAAGATGGACATACTTGTGTTAGTCTAAGTATTCCCGGTTCTGTGCACGCAGTAAGTCCTTACCTGTTCTGGCCAAAAACCCTGAGCGTCTTCCCCTCCCACATTAATTTTTTTTTTAGTAGGTAAACTAGTCCATCTTTTGTCTCATTTCTAGTCTAGCCTTAAATCACTGAATGGGTATTCCCTCAGACAAAGTGAGATCTGGCCAAGATCTTAGCTTACAAAGGCCAAGGTCTCCCACTGCATCTGGGGTCATCTCCAGTCATCCTTATCTAAGTCTTGCCGATGGACTCAGATGACCATGGAGAAGAGAGTGGGGCTAATAACTTTGCACAGCCCTGTCTCACTTAAATACCATCCACTTGCAGGTCATGACATCACCCTCCTGATGTCATTGGTCCTCTTTGAGAATGAAGGCTGAACAACAATCTGTGAGGTCTTTATCTAATAAATACTTGTTGATCAGAATGGGATAAAAGTGGATTGACTTCACTTTCCCATGATACTACCAGAGTTTCTTCTTAAAGTTGTAACACCCCAGCTTTCCATCTGCAGGTGAGAAGATCAGGCCCCTCAGACTGTTAGCTGTCTGGCAAGATTTAGGTTCAGTGCTGCTAAGTCTGTGATGTCTGATTTCACAGTGTGAAGGTCATCATAAAAAACCTTAATTATGACCGTAGTATCAGCTGTTTTTTCTTCAACCAGAATGAGACTTGACCTGGAAGCCTGATTTGACCGTCCTTGCCTAAAATGCTCTTTCTCCTCTGAAAACCGAAAGCACTCACCTGACATTTTACACATGTTGGCATACATTATTAGGTTCATTTACATGTATATATCTCCAAGTCTAGGTCTGCAATATTTTTGCATCTCTCATGGGTAGCGTAGGACCCTGTCCACAATAAGCTTTCAAATCTCCCATAGTGTTGCAGAATTCCTAGCTGGTCCTTGTTCTTTTGTTTAATTGTTTTCAGCTGGGTCTCTTTGTGACCCCATTTGGGGTTTTCTTGGCAAACATAATGAAATGGTTCGACATTTCCTTCTCTAGCTCATTTTACAGATGAGGAACTAAGTCGAACAGAGTTATGTGACTTTCCCAGGGTCACATATATAATTAGTATCTGAGACTAAATTTGAACTCAGGTCCTCTTGACTCCAGGGCTGGCACTCTACTTGCTGAACCAACTAGCTACCCATGAAAAGGCCCTTAGAGATCATCTGATCCAAATTTCTCATCTTATAAAAGAGAAAACTGAAGCCCAGAAAAGCTAATGACTTGTTGAGAGTCACAGCTAATAAAGGGCAAAACTGGGGTTTGAATTCTGATCCATTCTTTCCACTCTCCCACATTACATCTCTCTTTCATTGATGACCTCAGTGTACTTGCTGATAGCTCACCCTGATCTCACCATCACTTGGTTTCCTTCATTTTAATTTCTTAAACCACTTCAACCCTCTACCTGAATGGTCATATCTGGGATCTCCTAATCACTTAGAATTGTTCCAATTCTGAGATGCCAAATTATAGAATCCTTCTACCTGACCACAACCTCTTTCCATCTATCCCCCAACTTATTAAATCTGCTCTTCACTCTCAACATGACCTCTGACCCACCCCTATTCTGCCAGTGCATTGGTCCTTCTCTAACTTTATTAACCTCCCAGTTTAACCTAAGGCCCATGTTCAATCCTTTAAACAATGCTCTACCACTAGAAGCCCTTGACCCCTTGACCTTCTGCTGTACCTTCCCTGTAATCCTCAGCCCTGGGAAACTCCAGACTTCTACTTTCTCTGCTCCTAATCCCAGCCTGGTTAGCATGTCTAGGGGCATTCACGATGTGAATGATGTTCCCTTCAAATTCATGCTCCTTAACCTTTACTGGTGCTGTCTGTATAGTAGTACTTTTCTTCATCTCTTTAATGATTCTCTCTTCAATTTTTTTAATTAAATTTATTTATTTACTTTTAGTTTACAACATTCAGTCCCACAATCCTTTGAGTTCCCAATTTTCTCCTCCTCCCTCTCCTGCCTCCTCCCCTCCCATATTACATGGTGGCATGCAATCCCGTATAGGTTCTATAAAAACCTTCCTATTACACATTAGTCAAGTTGTAAAGAAGAACAACAAGAAAGAAGAAATGAAACAAAACAAAAAATAAAAGAGAGCAAGTAGCTTGCTTCGATCTGCCTTCAGACTCTGTAGCTCTTTTCTCTGGATGTGGATATCTCTTTCCATCATGGGTCTTTTGGAGCTGTCTTCTAACCTTGCATTGCTGAGAGGAGCCCAGTCTATCAAAGTCAGTCATCACAGATGCGATGGGTCTGTAATTGTGTACAAAGTTCTCCTGGTTCTGCTCTCCTCACTCAGCCTCAATTTATATAGGTCTCTCCACATTATTATGAAGTCTGTCTGCACCTCATTTCTTACAGCACAATAGTATTCCATTACATTCATATACAATTGATGGGCATCCCCTCAGTTTCCAATCCTTGGCCACCACGAAAAGAGCTGCCATAAATATTTTTGTATATTTGTATATACGGGTCCCTTTCCCACTCGTATGATCTCTTTGGGATAGAGTGCTAGAAGTGGTATTGCCGGGTCAAGGGGTATGCACATTTTTATAGCCCTTTGGGCATGCTCTCCAATTATTAAAGAAACATAAAGGGAAAGTGAAGAAAAGCTTTCCCTTAAATCCTACTAACCATGAGGACTTGCACCCTTCTTCCGAACTCTCCCTGACCACTGAAAAAGCAGAGGGGCCTTAGTTTTGCTGCCAGCTACTTGTATGAGTTCCAGTAAGTCACCTTACCCCTCTGGGCCTCAGGTTCCTCACCAGTGAAATGAGAAAGTAGGACTAGGTGACTTTTATGCTCCTTCTAGCTCTGATACTGTGTTCAAGCTGATGCCTCACATGTTGGAAGGAAGGAAGGAAGGAAGGAAGGAAGGAAGGAAGGAAGGAAGGA
>NW_027185903.1:23988257-24026666 GCF_028583685.1 Petaurus breviceps papuanus | reverse complement strand
GGAAGGAAGGAAGGAAGGAAGGAAGGAAGGAAGGAAGGAAGGAAGGAAGGAAGGAAGGAAGGAAAAAGTAGTTACTTCCTCAACAGCAATTAATTAAATATCAAATATGGTCAAATGAATTTTTGTTAAAAAAGATCACCCTTTTCAGTAATTGATACTTTAAAAAGATAATCATTAATAATAATTAACTTACTTATGTAAGATAACTTACTATGTATCAGGTACTGTGCTAAGCACTTTACACATATTATCTCATTTAATCCTCACAACCACCCTGGGAGAAAGGTGCTGTTATTATTTTACAAATGAGGAAACTGAGGCAGAAAGCGCTTAGATGACTTGCCCAGGGTCACAGAGCTAGTGTCCAAGCTCACATTTGAACTCGGATCTTCCTGACCCCGCACCCAGCGCTCTATCTCTCCAGTTACATTTCCCTCCTTTCCCTTCCTTGCTGCCTCGGATCCCATTCTCAGTCAGGCAGCAAGAGGAGCAGAGAAGCAGTCGTTGTCGTCCCTTGAAAGCCATTACGGTAATTAGGTCTCTCCTAGCGCGTGAAGCAATTGCCTCACTGGGCGTGTCGATAAACAAATGAGAAGATACATTTAAATCTCGTAGTTCCTACCTCCAGATCTCTCACATCTAATCTTTCCTCTCTACTCACACAACCATCACCTGCTTCTTCACCTCTCCTCCATCACCTCTCATTTGTTCTACTGCATTAGACTCCTAATTGGTCTCCTTGCTTCAAGTTCCTCCGCCCTCCAATCTACTTAAATTGGGGGCCAGAGAATGCACAGCGCCCTCTCCTCCCCACCCCAAACTTGTTTGGCTGAAGCAAATTCTCTATGTGAACAACCTGGGAACCTTGCTTCTAGGAGAATCATGATGAATTATGGTGGAGTTTGGGCAGCTAGGTGGCGCCATAGTGCACAATGTTGGACCTGAAGTCAAGAAAACCTGAGTTCGAATACTGACTCAGATGATTCCTAGCTGTGTGATCCTAGCAAAGCACTTAACCTCTACCTCAGTTTCCCCAGCTGCAAAATGGGGACAACATTAAGCACCTATCTCCTAGTGTGGTATTTGTTAAATGCTTAGCCCAGTGTCTGGTATGTCCTAGGCATTTAATAAGTGTTTAGGATCTTCCTTGCTTGAAGAAAGTGTGGCACATGCGTAGACATTCTGTAACTGTTTCTGGATGGCTAATATGTGGTTGGGAGGAAGCTTTTTCAGTAGGCTGTGTAACTAGGACTTCCAGCATCTTCCAAAGGGCCTGAGTCCACCTTGACCTTCTCAAATGGAAAAGCTGGGGTTTGTATTCATGTCCCCTTAATCTCAATCCTTCACCCTTCCCACTGTACTACAAATGAATTGAGAACATACCTGGGTTTTAAAAAGAAAGTACACATGCTCATTTTCTGTACTAGGATGTTTATGAACTACCTCTTATTTTATAAACAAAATGGAACATCATAGGGTGTTTTGCATCCTCCTGCAATATATTATAATGTATATCCATGGAATGATTGGTCTTTTAACATCTTGGGTCTAGTTTTGCCTAAAAAAGATGCCTCTATTTGCAGCCCACCACCACTCTCGGCTCCCACTCCCATAAGGATGTCATAAATATCTAGTATTTTCCTGGCAAATTTACAGGATAAACTTGCCTCTTTCTGACCATCTGGGTCCATTGCTGTCTCTGGGCTATATATGACCCTTCTGTTGGTGTCATCCAAAGGAAGCCAGATCTCACAGGTTTGGGAATTTGCCTCCCTCAACAAGGTTGTTTTTCCCTAAGACCTCCTTGGAGACCCTGACACAGGTTTGTTCTGTGTTGTCCCACCCAGTTTCCTAAACTGGAAATGGGGTTAACTTTGCCTCACCTTCTGCTAAGCACAAGGGTAGCAAACACTGCAACCCATATCTGGGAGCCAAATCTCCACAACTTCCCTTCCAGAAGTTAAATGGAATCATTTCTTCCCTTGCTCAGACACATTACAACCAGACTCTTGTGCACAAAGGCAAACTAGGCCAAAGAGCATCCCCCCGGCTCACCACCAGCCAGCCAAAAATAACTGAAGCTCAGCTGTGCTTACGTGGAAACTGGAAGCTGAAGAAATTGATACTAAACTGACCACGTCTGGTTTGTTGAGTTTGTCCCAGTCATGGTAGGTAAAACCCAGAAACCATTCATTTCTTAAGTTAAGAAATAAGAAAATAGGTCAGGTCAGTCCAGTTCTTACCCACCATCACCACTGGTATATCCTGGGTAGCGTGCTTACATACTGCATGGATGGATGGGCACACTGAATTTTCTCCTCAGTCTAGCCTGAATGACTGCATGAGGCTCATTAATGAGACCAGGTGGGAAGGTTTGCATGCTCTTACCCATGATGCATCAGAGTTGTGGACAGGAGTTGGTCTCCAGAGCTGTCAATTCAGCATCTTTTCACTAGGACTAAATTGACTTAAATAATTAATTTATTTCTTAAAAAGTACGCAGTGTGCAACAACAACCAAATCCACTTTTGATCTGCTCCTTGACACACAGGGCTCTTGTCAGCTGGCTTTATGCAGTCCGATGGACACATCTTGTTAAATCTTACCTAGCGGGTGACATTAAATTGGAGAATGCTAAAGAGACCCTGGCTGGGGAGGATGACTGTCTTCTCCATGCCCCATTTGAAAACAAACTAAGTAATGAGCTATTTTGCAAAACTATAACATTTGATTGTTGGAACAGCCTTGTACTTTTACTCTTCAAAGACAGAATCATCCTTGGCATTATGTTTTTGACTTAGGGGGGGAAAAACTGCTGCAATTTTCATACATGGTTGCATTATACAGATAGCTCTCATTTCTTGTCATGTTTCACGCTGTCCCAGAACCAATAAATATTTTATGCATTTAATGCATTTATCAGCATTACTCTGTGTGCACTTATGTGTATGTGTGCATACACACATACACATAGACATCTATATAAATGAATGTGTGTATATGTATATATTTATACATATGTAGAGATATGTCTTGTGCACTAGTGTCAAATAAACTTCCATATTAACAAAAAGCATGTGCCCTCTTGGGTGTTTCTCCATCAATTTGCATCTTATTCATTAAGGAAGGTAGAAGTGACAACAGTTCCCTGTTCTTTGCAGAAACCATGTCCCCAGTCTAAGCTGGAGAGCAGCAATTCTGTTAAAATTTACACACTAATCTGTTTCTTAAATTTTCCTTATCCTAGGAAAAGGGCTTTTATTGCTTCCGAACCACAGCTCCCAATTTGAAATTCAGTTTATTTGAGTTGCCTTATCTTCACCTCCTACTTTGAGGATGCCTCATCATCTCCATCACTCTGAACATTCAGACCACGGCTGTGATGCAACCCTCTAAGCCCAGTTCCATGTTCAGCTTCTGGTGCTGATGACTTCTCCTTCATTCCTCACTGCCCATTTCCCCATCCCAACCCCCACCCCTACCACTCACATACTCATACATCTGACCACATACTTCCAAGGTGGCTTTTACCTGACTCATCATTCACACCGATCATTTCAGTAGCTTCTTTGGAGACTAATAGCAAGTACCTGTCAGGGAAAATAGACACCAGAATTGTTGCAGAAAAGTCACATGATTATCTGTCTGTCCTATTTATTATGCCTTTGATGAATTCCTCCTCTGGTTTCATCATATCATCAAGAGCTGGAAGGGGGCAGGTAGGTAGCACAGTGAGTAGAGCACCAGCCCTGGAGTCAGGAGGACCTGAGTTCAAATCCACCTCAGACACTTAAGCTGTGTGACCTTGGGCAAGTCACTTAACCTCAACTGTCCTGCCTTCCCTCCTCCAAAAAGACCAAAAAAAAAAAAAGAGTTGGACGAGACCCTGGAGGTCATTTATTCGTACATTTGACAGATGAGAAAACTGAGGCCAAGAGAGGTTAAGTGTACCCCAGGTCACACAACTATGAAGTGGCAGAGCTGGAATCTAACCTCAGGTTCTTTGACTCCAGAGAGGTGGTGTAGTCTAGTCATTAGAGAACTGACCTTAAAGTTCGGAGACCTGGCTTCCAATTCATCTCTGATAGACCCCATCCACGTGACCCCAGCCAATCACTTAACCTCTCTGTGGTCTAGATAATGCTTAAATGGCAGAACAGGTGCCAGCCTTCTCCTGGAGAGGAGTTTCCTAAAATAGTTGTTCTCTATCCCAGTCCCCATCCCTATCCTGGCTCTGAATTAAGTGTTCTTATCTGGCTGGCTGGCTGGCTTATCTGCTGTGATCTGAGGGTTCCTCTCCTCGATTTCATAATTTCATAGCTATAGAAGTGGAGGGGACCTCAGATTTCACCAATATATGATAGCGATGCCACCACTAGAACTCATTCTCCTCGCCCTCCCATCAGATCTTTTCTGTCCCACAATGCTGTTGGATACCCATCAGTTACACCATTGAGCTTGGGTTTTGTGCCTGCTCCAAACAAGTATCCAGGGAATAGAATACTGCTTTCACTTCACAGTCCAAATGGTCAGAGTAGAGCTATGGAGGGAACACCACTGGATGAGGAAATCACAACTGGATGGCGTGTGACTGTGGAACACTTCTTTAACTACCCCCATGCCTCCATTTACCCATTTGCACACTTAAACAATAGATTGGGGATTTGAGAACTCTGCATTCTTCTCCTGACTCCAGCTCCTATTAGGCAATTTCTGCCTTAGGCCATTTAATTAAATTCTATTTTCACACCTAGTAAATGGGGATAATCAGACTGACTGACCTCAGAGGGTTGCTATGGAGGCCAGGAAATAGAGTCCTGCATGGATAAACTTTCCCGTTCCCACAAACCATTGAAGGCCACTGGTTTTCAGTTCACAAATGCAATCTAATTAGCATCAGCTTCCCTCAAGTCCACCAGCCCCTAAGCCAGATCTGCTATCTAAGCAAGGTGCTTGTGGAGTGGGGGAAGGGAGAAAGGAAAGGAGGAGCAGACGCTAATCAGTCCCATCACCTCCAGTGAAAACATTAAGGCCCTGCCTCAGTGGAACAAATAATTAATAGAAAGAGTGACAAGAGCTTCCATTAAAATCCTATAAGCTGTCAAGGTAACCCCCTCTATCCTCTGGTTTATTTTTGTCTAATGAATTGAACATTTTTTTTCAAACCGCTAATCTCATTAATAAAGGGAACTCCTGGTAAGGAAAATCCCTCCAGCAATAGGGATCACCAGCTAGTCTCAAATTTAAAGGCATAAAGAGTGGCCTAATGCACTGAAAGATTAAATGCCTTGCCCAGGGTTTCACAGTCAAGTTTCAGTTAGAACTTGAACCCAGATCTTCCACTCCCTGAGTCTGAGACACCCCTCTCCAAGCTGAGACACCCCCCTCTGACTAGTTCCTTGTGTCAAATTGGCGCTTAATACAGTTATTGAATTGAATTGAGCAGAATGGAATTAAACTAAATTGCATTTTCAAAATTACAAGAACTGGCTAGAAAGGCTTTGGTGCATCCAGTATCTGAGGACCATTCGGCCTATCTCCAAAAGTCTGGCTGCCAAGGGATAATTGTTTGGCTACAACAACTGGAAGAGATGTCCCTGGAGGCTTAGAGGAGCTGTGACATATATGATATGGTGAAGGAAGTACCTTTCCCCTTCTTCCCCCCCCCCCCCCCCCCCCCCCCCCCGCCAATACTTTTAAGGAATTTTTGAAGCATTGAAGTATACTAGGAACACTGCATCCAAAATCACTAGTGGTGACAATTATACACTCCAACCTTTACTGAAATAACACCCATTTATCCCAGAACTGCAATTGCACTAGTCACCAGGCTCATTCCAGAGCTTTGACAAGTACTCTATTCATTTTCATAGAAGAACAGGGGTGTTATTGTTATTGGACAGGCAGTGGGCTAGAATAGAATGAGTGCAGGATTAGGATGCAGAGGAACGTCTTTTCTGACACTAGCTGTGTGTGATATTTTCTCTGAGCCTCAGTTTCCTCATCTAAAAAATAAAATAAAATAAAGCAGGGTTATGCATACTTGAACATCTACCTCACAGGCCAAGCTGGGGAAAACACTTGGTAAACCTTAAAGAGCCTATCTATCATTGTTTCCCTCCTGATTCACATGAGAGAAAATAACAACAAAAAGAAGAAAGAATGACCAACATCAAACCATACCATGAAGAAATATAAACTGACTCTAAGTCATTTTTACACATTTTACCCATTTACACATTTAAAGGAAGGAAGCCCTGAGCAATCACAAGTAGACCCACTGCTCCACAGAGAAAGCAAAAGCTTGATGCCGGGGAACCTGAGCGGGGACCACCTCATGTCCAAATTGCCCGTACCCTTAGCTTCCTGGAGTTTTAGGGTACAAGTGAACTCAGCCCAAAACGAGACAAAGAGAAGGGGAAATTGCCTGCCTAGGAACATGCAGCACATTCATTTTCATAAACAACTGCAGGTAGGCCTTTTGAGGAAACACATTTATCCATATTTCCATGAGCAGCAGGGCCCTGTGCATTCTGCACAGTCAGCATGAAAGGCTGTGTGCCATCGGCACATTCCACTCCCTCTGGGGCCCTCCTGCTCCTCCTCAAGGTTTGACTCAGAGGCTAACTCTTCACCTCCACTTAATGATGAGACTTCCTTAAGTTTCTCATTTCTGACTCATGCCCCTCTTCCAAAGCTCTTCCAAAATTCCTCCCCAAGGACAGAGACGACCCTGAAAGACTTAAAAGGTTTGCAGAACACCTGGCATGGTAACCAGAGTGCACCAGAGGAGCAACCAGGGTGGCCCAGCCCCTCCTCCAAGGCCTGGAGGCCTTTGTCTCAAACCCTTACTCTCCAGGCCCTTTTCCCAAGGCCTGAGGGCTTGCAGAGGGCCCTGCCCTTCAGAAAAGAGGTCACACCACCTTTGTCTTTCCAGGCCACCGGGACAGCTTTTCATGGTCTCCCAGCAAAAGGAACCCAGCCCTTTGGTAAATGCTTATTTTCTTCTTTATCAAGTTGAGAATGGAAAACAAAACAATTAATTTTAAGAGCAGCCCACAAGAATCTAAACATTATTTATGTCTCTAATTATCTCATTCTAGTGGGTATTTTAGTCCCTGTCTGGTCAGAACATTAATTATCTTCATAACTACAGCAAAAGTTAAGTAATAAGTACCCAAGGCTAGAGAACTACTGTAATGCATAAGCTTAAATGAACTTATAAATTTTATTAATGGATGCTTTATACAGCTCCATATATTATAAATCAAACACGGAACCTATTTCTATCTTTTAAGGTTGCAGTGAAAAAGCTTTAACATTATTGAGAATAATTTTTATTAAGTTTAAAACTCTTCCCCCGTCTTTTTTTTTTTACAGTAATGAGACTGTTATGAGGATAATTTAATCTGGTTTGTCACGAGGCACCTCGGCTTGTTAAATAAGTTAATAAATGACTATGCATTAATCAAAGTGACAGAGCTATGAAGAGCTGGGGATGGGAGACAATTCTGGTGATAGTATTAATTAGTATTTAATTAGAAACTTAGGGCCCATAAATAAAAAAAATCATGGTAAGACATTTATGCAAATTGCTCTGAGACTGTGGTGGAGTTAGCTTGCTTTAAAGAAACATCATTTTTCCCCCTAACACACAGTATACAACGGGGCTATGGACACATCATGTGGCTAGAATGAGCTATTCTTTTGTTTACAATTTGTTCCAATTACAGGCCTGTAAATTCAGATCATTCTTTTGACTCCCTTGATTGAAAATGTAGGCTTTCCACAATTTCTAATGGGAGTTCTTCAAAAGAAAATAATTTTTTTAAGGGAATAAAGTCCAAATTTCACATTCTTTTCTGCTAGTTTTCCAGAAGATGTGTGCCACCATTTTCTAAGGTATAGAATGAGAGTCCCATTTGGTATATAAATAATGCTGCATCCTAAGATGCCAAGCCAAACACTGGGTTTTGTTATCTGGTGGCATATAGTTACTTGTATAGACTGAGCCAGAGTAATTTTTATGATAATTATAGCACTTCTACTTTTCTTTCTCAATAACGTGCACCGAAAAATGGGCAATTTCTGATCAGCAAAGAGATAATCTATCATTCGACTCTGCACTTCACAGTGTTTTCCTAAGGAGCGTATTCCTCTTTTCAGACTTTATTATTTGTTGCATTTATTCAAGAAAGGTTACCCACAGTAAAACTGCTTTTTCTATTCAACAGTCTATCTCTGTCATGGCTCATTTATGTGTGAGCATGACTGACTGAAACCAGCATTATCCACAGCTGACAAGTGTCAGCCCTACAGTTCAATCAGCCTCTTCCTTAAGATAATGCCCAGGGCCCAGTGTTTGAAGTAGTGGGACAATAAAGTGAAGAGAGACAATCAGGGTCAAATTGATCCAATTCCCTGTATATAAAAGGGATTCTGCCTAATAACAGAGCATTTTTTTCCCCTCTCCAAACACATTAGTCCTTAAACAGTGACTTGGCCCTGAAGAAACTTGGTGACTGTCATGAAAATGTCTAAGTCTGAAGGTGGTAGGTTTATTGGAGCCTCGTGGGGGCATCTCTTTGTGTGGGGAGATTTTGATGAATCTAGAAAAAAAAGAATGCATTGGATATCAGATCTTTTCTTAAAGAGTTATTCAGATGGGCTTTTAGGCCAGGCCATCCTGCTATTGACACAGAGATCATCTTCTTGTCCTTTGTTTTACATTTGCTTAACAGATCATTTGCATCTCCTAATAAAATTAAATCTCAGAAATGAATATGAAAGAGCCCCTTTCAGCTGCACTCCCCAATTCCCAATGCCAATATCACAAACTGAGTTCCGGAGTATGTTTCTTTATATTCAGTCTCTCTAGAACACATAAGGTAATGCAAACATTTCCTCAAAATTACCAGATCTTTCTTCAGCATCGGCAAAACTAAGACTAGAATATATATTAAAGCATTCCACTAAAATTCCTGACAATAAACAACTGAGCCAAAATAATAAAAATGCAAAGAATGCATGGCCCTTTCTACAGAGGAGCAGGAGTCCCATTAGAGATATGATTTTCCTGACCTTCACATCACTGAAGAAAGTCTAGCAAGCAAGGTTATCCACCTATTGAGATGGAGGATGGGATAACAGATGCTTTTAATAGGGAAGGAGGCAAGTATCAGATTGTTTGGTCCCCCAAAGAGTTTGCAAGTCTAACAACTCATGATGAGGAGAAAACTCCAGGGCCATTGCCTTGCTGGTAGGTTATCCGGTATGCTGTGATGGGGAAGGAGTGCAGCAGATACGCTAGAGAAAAGAAGCAGAAAATGAATCACCTTCCCAGAATGCCATTGGCCTGAGGCATGGCACAGATAGAAAAGAATTCATTGTCCTGTAATGCCCTGAGCCCAGAATGCAAGTATTGAATGGAGAGGAGAAGGGACTGTTTTCCCATTTTGCCATGGGCAGAAGACTTGGGCACAAAATTGGGGAGACCTGTGCTTCGGGAAGAAAGGTGGAGGTAGAAATAGAAAAAGGACATCCAAGGTTATGGCAGCAAACGAAAGTGGGGTTTTCTATGGAAAATGCAAGCAGGACTGGAGCTGGGATAGATATAGACTTGGCATGGGGAAACTAGAGCAAAGGAGTCAGTTATTTCACGACTGGTAAGCCAGGAGACAGAATGCACATATTGACTTTCCTGAAGTTCTGATTCCACCTATGTTACTGAGATTTTCTCCATTGGAATGAAAGATTGCTTTTGTCATCCCTGTGCCTATCCAACCTCCCAACCCCCATGGAAAATAAAGCAAAGTGATATTACCTTGCTTCTAAACCCTAAAGCTAGTCCCATTTTTATCTTTGTATATTTGTCATAAAAACACTTTGTATTCAAATTGCTAATTGCTTGTTTGCTTGTGGTTGAGAAAGGTGAAATTACATTAGGCTGTTGTTCAGTCCTTTCTGTTGCATTAATTCTTCTGGACCCCATTTGGGGTTTTCTTGGCAGAGATACAAGAATGGTTTGCCGTTTTCTCCTCTAACTCATTTTACAGATGAGGAAACTGAGGCAAACAGGAGTAAGTGACTTGCCCAGGGTCACACAGCTTGTAAGTGTCTGAGTCTAGATTGACTTCAGGTCTTCCTGACTCCAGATCTGGCACTCTGTCTACTACACCACCTAGCTGCCTGAATTACATTAGGGAAGACTCAGAATTAAGGTAAATACAGTGGTTCTCAAAGAGAAAGATCTCTTGATGGAGAAAAGCCACAAGTCCCATTGATCTTAATAGAAAGTTCCCCCCAATACCAGATATAGTCAGTATACACAAAGCTACAATTTTAAGTATTTGGGTTATAAAGCTATAGAGAAATAGAGGTGAGTAGAAAAAGAAAGCCAAACTACTCTCGATTTTAAAGGCTCTAAGAAAGGAATGCAAGGAGAGAATACTCTCACAATGTCACAGGTAACAGACCTGGACACCTGAAACAACAGTATACAAAAATGTGGAAGAAATACAGAGGAGTGGAGGAGGCTTTAGACATGTTAGGTCTCAACTGAGTAAATATGAAATATTGTCCTCATATTATCTGGAATTGGAAGAGAAAATGAAGAAGTGGTTCTCTAATTTTCCAAAGAGGGAAAAGATTGGTCAAAGTAGGTTTCCTTAGCTGTAAAGGAGAGTTGGCCAACTGATGTCTAAGGTCCCTTCTGGTTCTTTCTATGGTTCTAAGATCCTCATGTTGGGGTTGCTAGAAACAGTCATTCAATAATCTAATGTCTATCATCCACAACCCTTGGGCAAGAAGTCCTCATCAAATAGGGGAAGACAGGATCCTAGGATGAAGAACGAGGATGGACCTTAATGAACATTTAGACAAGGGTCTCTATCTTTTTTGTGTCATAGGCCCCTGAACAGTCTGGTGAACTGTGTATGGATGCCTGCCCAGAATCACATTATTGTTGTTTTTAAAATAATTAAAGGAAATGCTTCAGTTAAAATTCAGTAAGAGGTTAGTAAAACTAAAGATATAATGTATTTTTTCCCTACCCAAAGTCACCAGCCTCTGGAAATCTATTCATGGATCTGTTCGCCCAGATTGGGGTGTATGGAGTGTCCATAGAGGGCTAGCACCTCTGGTGTGAGGGTGACTGGGCCCTTTCCAGGGCTGCTCCTCCTCCTTTGGTGTCTACCATGTTAACCATGGCTCCGAGAAGCTGTAGTCTTGGCAGCACTAGAGCCTGGTAAGTCGTTCCAGCAGATGAGTTAAACCAGGTTGAGGGTAACTGACAGACCTCAAACTTGTTGGCAAGTTGGGGGGGTGTCTACCCCAAACATGTGAAGACCTCCCCCAGCAGAATGGGTGGATAAGCACAATTTGTTCCAAAGACCATGAAGGTGACTGAAACAAGGGCTATGGAGGGCTTAGAGTTGGTCAGACATTGCAGATACCATCTGTAATGGTAATGTAATTTTGAATTTGAAGATCCCTTTGTGTTGGCAAAAGTAGCAGGTACTTAGCACTTAGTAACTGATCAAGCCTCTATTGGGGAAACAGAAGGTATGAACTCCTGTCTCTTGTTACTGATGTGACAGGAAGGGGTTGGCTGAAACAGGCTATGTGTATACAAGGAAAAGCCCCAGAGAGGCAGAGTCAGAATTTCCTTGAGACCGAAATCTGGTGGCAGAACAGCTATAAAAGAATGGAGAACTGAGTCCTGAGAACTTGTGGTGGTGGAGCTTCTTCTGAACAGGATCCCAGGAACCCAGAGCCCAGGAGCCAGGAGCCCAGGAACCTGGAGCCCAGGTGACTGAAGCATGACTGGGATGCTGAGACTTTCTTTGTTTGCGGCTTGGTTGAGCCTTAAATTCCCTGGAGCAGAAATAGTGAAGGATCTGACATGGACCAGACACTGTGAACTTCAGTGTGGAGCAGGACCTGCCCAGAGAGCTGGTCAAGGAACTGGGAGCTGTCTGCCATTGAACCCAGGTGACAGTCTGGTGAATCCAGGTAGAATCTGGGACCATGGAAAGGGATCCAGGGAATCTGAGAACTGGCCCCAAGTTAAGATGAAAAGACCTCTCCTTGGGTACTGAGTAATTATGGAATTATAGTTTACTAGTGACCTAAGGGGTGGAGGGTTTTGTGTATAATACTTAGTAAGACTTTGCTGAATAAGTGACTGATTGTACTTTGAATACTTTGAGATATCGTTACTGATAAGTGACTGATTGAGTTAATCAAGACTTTGTCCCAAGAGTGGAAGACTTTGACTGTATATTTTTAGACTACTGATAAGTGACTGATTGAATTAACTTAAGAGTGACTATTTTCCTTTAAGACTATGTTGTGAATATTATATTATGATTTTCTGTGATAAGTTGTAATATTGTGAATGCTGTACCTTGATTTTCCATGGATGTTTTGCTTTTGTTATGGAATAGAGTGATCACTATACTGTGTAATCAGAATCTTAAAAGCTGTTCACAGTAGCATTCTTCTGGAAAGTTTCTGTGCAGGGCTTTACACCATCCCTGAGTCATCACCAGTTGTCCTGACTTATGTCTTGCCCCTGGATGTCAGCGACTCTGGAGGAGAGAGTGGAGCTGGTCTTTGTGCACCTCAGCCTCACTCACATCTAATTCACATAGGAGTCAAGACATCCCTTGTAATGTCATCAGTCCTCTTCAAAAACAAAGGACAAACAACAATACCCCAGATTAAGAATTTCTTTTTTTTTAAGCAATTGGGGGTTAAGTAACTTGCTCAAGGTTACACAGCCAGTTATTTCTGGGTGTGGTGCTGAGTATCTGAGCCCGGGATCGATCTCCAGGTCATCCCGACACTGGAGCCGGTGCTCTTACTCACTGTGCTACCTGGCCGCCCCGATTAAGAATTTCTGATCTAGATCTAGGTTAAATTGCCTCATTTTGCAGGTGAGGTTGAATGACTTTCCTTAGATCACATAAATAGGAAGGAGAAAAATCTGTATTCATACCCAGGTCTCACCCCAAATCTAGCATTCTTTCCACCCTGCCCCAGTTTCTTGAACACCTAATACACTAGCTTTGAAGAAACTGACAGTTATTTAGGGCTTTCATGAAAATAGCCATATATATGCCCGGTATGGTAGCCACCCCTTGCACCCTCACTGCCAGAGTCACAAAACCCATCTGGGAGGTCTCCTCAAAGTTGGTTCTCCTTGATTTGACCAGATACCCAACTGTTCTGGAGCGTTATTTGCAGAGTGCTGCTTTTGAGTCTGAGCATGCTAGGAACCCACTGCTAGCTCTGTTCTGTCACTAGTATATAATAATATGTAAGTAATAACAATAAATATGACATATAAACAACAATAATAAATGTATTATATAATGTATAATAATAAATATGTAAATAATAATAATAAAGTTTCAATGGCACTTTAAGGTTTGCAAAGTGCTTTACAAATATTTTCTCATTTGAGCTTCACAACAACCTAGGGGGCAGCTAGGTGGCACAGTGAATACAGCACTGGCCGTGGAGTCAAGAGAACCTGAGTCCAAATCCAGCCTCAGACACTTAACACTTACTAGACAAGTGATCTTGGGTGAGTCACTTAACCCAAATTGCCCTGCATTCCCTCCTCCAAAAAGCAAAAAACAAAACAAAACAAAAATCAAACACAAAAACCTAGAGAGTTAAGTGCTATTACAATCTCCATTTTACAAAGAAGGAAACTGAGGTACACAGCCAGTAGTTTTCCCTGAGTCACTCAGCTAGTAATATCTGAGGTCATATTTGAACTCATGTCTTCCTGTCTCCAGACTCAGCACTCTATCTACCATGCCACATCATTTCCTCTTAACTTAGATATTTCTAAAATTTAAAAGCATATAATGGTTGAAAAATTCCACAGTAACTCAGCATATCCAGTCATTTGCCCTTATAGCATACTGGAATCGGAACTAGAAGATCTGATTGTAACGGACATTGCTCAGCACACATCCATGAGTTTCATGTCTCCTCCTAGTTGGCAGCTGGGGAGTGACTTAGCACTTTTACAGATGATAAAGCCTGCTGCTTGAGCCGGCATTTTTGAGGATGACAAAACAACCATCCCACCCCCACCATGGGCCACTGAACAGGAAGAGCCAATGACTCAGGGGACCCTTAAAAGGAGAGTGAACATATGAACCTTGGCTTCTCTTCCTTTAGCCCTATTGTGGCATACTGGAACCCTGGGACTCCCTTAGCAGCCTGGCACAATGTAGAGATGCCTTCTCAGAATCATGTTTTTTAAAAAAAAATAATTAAAGGAAATATTTCTGTTACATTTCAGTTAGAGGTTAGTGAAAAAAAAGACATCATTTTTCCTCATCCCCTGAGGGGGGAGAAACTAAAGGGCACGTTTTGCCTAGGGTTTTTATATTTTTATATATATTTTAAATATTTTTATATATATTTAAACATATATATAGGGTTTTCTATTGGGTCTGTAATTTTGATAAGCATCAGTCCTCAGGTGGATGTGTCCAGGTTTGGATGCCACCTTGTAAGTTTGAGTCAGAGCTTTGGAAGTAGTGGGTCCATCAGATGGAACTGACTGGCAGCAAGAGAGATCCTGTATCAGAGAAGATACTGCAAACCTGGGCTTAGCTTGCCAGAAGATAGGGGTTTTGAGGGAGACAGTATAGAATGAGGTGAAATATAAAATCAGCAGTCCTACAAATTGTTTCAAGTTTGAATGCTTTTAAGTATCCTGGCAGAGTTTGACAGTAGTTAGTACAATTGCTTGTTTAGCATGTTTTGAATCTTTCTGTCCAAGGGGAGCTTATAGGTGGTTTTGTATTAAGCATTTCTTTATGCATAGGAAATAAACACCTATTCCATACCTGATTCATATTGCATAGTATGTACCTTTCTATTATCCCCTTTGGGGGAGACCGAAAACATAACCCAAATCTAAGCTTTAAGTAAATCACCTTTGAGACCTTGTGGAGAAACTTGATTATTAAGAAAGCTAAAAAAAATAGGGGGAAGGGGAAAGAGAACCTAATCCTTCTCATTAAAAGGCAGTCTCCCCTAGCACTGAACCAAATCTAACTACTTGCCAGGGTCCAGATTTTAGAGGGCCCCTTTAAGGAGAAAGAATAAGATTTCCCCAGTTCCTCCTGGACCAAGCACCAGTTGTTCATGTTAGATAACTTTGAATTTCAGATCCAATATTAAATATATGCATGACCATGGAGGATCCATAGTATAGTGTGTAGAGTGCTAGACTTGAAGTCAACAGATGAGACAAACCCTGGGCAGTTTCCTCAAGCACACAGAGGGATGATGATGAGAATGATGATGATGATGGTGATGAAGGTGATGAAGGTGATAGTGGTGATGATGATAGTGGTGATGGTTTATGATGGTGGTGATAGTGATGATGGTGGTGATGGTGATAAAGGGGATGAAGGTTATGGTGGTGATGATGATAAAGATGATGGTGGTGATGATGATGGTGGTGATGGTGATAAAGGTGATGATGGTGATGAAGGTGATGATGGTGATGATGATAGTGGTGACAGTTATGATGGTGGTGATGGTGATAATGGTGGTGATGGTGGTGATGATGATGATGGTGATGATGATGATGATGGTGGTGGTGGTGATGATAGTGGTGATGGTGATGGTGGTGATGATGATGGTGGTGGTGATGGTGATGATGATGATTGCTAACATTTATATAAGGTATGCAAAGTGCTTTGCAAATATTGTTTTATTTGATCCTCACAACAACCCTGGGAGGTAGATGCTATTATTATTATTATTCCGTTTTATAGATAAAGAAATTGAGTCAGAGATTTAAGTGACTTGCCCAGGATCACACATTTAATAAGTGTCCAAGGTAGGATTTGAACCCATACTTTATCCACTATGCCACCATACCTCTATGTAAGTGTTTAACTGCTCAGTAAATGTAAACTTGAATGGTAGGGTAGTTTCGAGACTTTTTAGTTAGTGCTTCTCTTTCTGTATTTCAAGACAAGTTTAAGTGATGGCATAGAACTTGTGACCCAGGATGCTACCAATATATGAATCAGCAGGGACTGTCTCATAGTCATCTGGAGCATCTAGCACTGTGTTTGGCAAAGAGGTGCCTAATGTATGTTTGTTGATTAGTTGATTTATTGATTGATTCATTTTTCCAACAAATATTTATTTAGCCCCAAGCTTATTCATACTATCATGGGAAATATTGAGCTGTATAAAGTCCCTACTCTTTTGAAACTTACAGTTTAGTTCAGGAGACAGTCTATCCTCCTCTGCTCCCTAAAAGAGACACTAAAAGCCTTTAGCTTTTTACTTTTCCCAACTACACCATCTCCCTTAGATCTCATTGACTTTCATTATTTCAGTTATCACTTCTATGAGGATTACTTCCAAACCTGTATCTCTAAACATGGGATCTTTCCTATCTTCTCTTAACTGAATTTTCTACTCCTGAAATCAATCCAGCCTCCTTATGACTATATCCCTGAGTCTGCACCTCTTCTATTTACTTACCTCTTAGGCCTCCATCAATTGCCTCCCTTGTATCTGCTGGGGATAGAGACTTTGCCTATATTTGTAAAGTGCTTTGCACACCTCAAAGTACCATGTAAATGTGATTTATCATGATTTTATTGTTTTTGCTGTTATTGTTATTGTTGTTGTTACTTAGCCTGAACCTTTGGCTATTAGTAACAACCACCTAACCAACCTAATATTTCTCCCACAGACTGATCTCTTAGGGTAAGTGATATTTCTACTGGTCTATCTCACAAATAACCCCCACTGGTATTGGTACTGTGAATACAGAAACCCAGTGGAGATATCAGTGCCAAACAAAAAATATGTCAAGGAATTACACTTTTCTTTCTTAGGTGGAATGAAGAAAAAGAAAGAGCCATTACTAATGTGGATAACTGAACTGGCTGAAACTTTTTTGACTTTGAGATGGATCGGGTTGTTTTCACAGCAAGGGTCAAACCCAGGAAAGCCTCCAGGACTCAGGAAGAGCATCACAGAATTGTGTGGAATTCCTGGGAAATTTTTTAAATATAGGCTCGTCTCATCCATTCTCTCAGCATTCTCTAGCTCCCGGTTACCTTTTGTCTCGTGCACAAGTTTGATATTTTGTAAAGGGGTAAGGGTGAGGGCCCATTTTCCATTGAATCACAAGTATATGATGATACAACTCAAAATGCATTTTGAAAAATAAATTTTTATTGGTATCTTTTGGTTTTGTGTCTAGTATTCCTCCTCTTTTCCCTTCTCAAAGAGTCATCGCCTGCAACAAATTTTATTTAAAAAGAAATTAGCAGAACTGACCAACGGATTAAAAAAAAGTCCAAAAATACAAGTCTCCATGTACCACAACAGAAGATCTCCCCCTACCTCTGCAAAGATGTTGACAGCAGACTCTTCTCATGCTACCTTTGTTCCTTGGACTTTTGCAACAATCACTTTTCATTGTTTTGTGGGTATTCTTTCTACTTACATTGCGATAGTCATGTTTATTGTTTTCTTGGCTCTGAGTACTTTGTATCAGACCATGTAAATCTTTCCATGCTTCTATGTATTCAGCATAATTGATATTTTTTAAATTTTTTTTTTGCTTTTTTGTAGGGGGGAAGGTAGGGCAATTGGGGTTAAGTGACTTGCCCAAGGTCATATGGTTAGTTTTGTGTTAAGTCTTTGAACCCGGATTTGAACTCAGGTCCTCCTGACTCCAGGGTCAGTGCTCTATTCACTGTGCCACCTAGCTGCCCCTTAATTGTTATTTTTTATAGTACAGTAATAATATTCCATTACATTATTACACCCATTATATTACATTTACATAATTTACTGAGCCATTTTCCAATTATTGAGCATCTTCTTTGCTTCCAAGTTTTTACTACAACAACAAATGTTGTTATAAATATTTTTGGTATATATGGGGACTTCCTTCTTATCAATGACCATCTTATCAATGGAGAAGGTCTAGTAATTTACTCCCAAAAAGGGTGTAGTGGGATTTCTGGCTCAATGTATACAAATATTTTAGTCATTTTATTTGCAAAATTCCCAGTTACATAGTTAAACTAATTCACAGTGCTACCAGCAATGTACTAGTATGCCTATCTCTCCACAACTCCTCCAAAACTGACCATTCCTATCCTTTATCATCTTTGCCAATTTGCAAGGTATGAAGTGAAACCTCAATGTTGATGATATTCATTTCTTCTATTATTAATGATTTGTAACACTCTTTCATATGGTTGTTAATAATTTGCAATTCTTTTGAGAACTGTTTGTTCATATCCAATTACTAATTATCTATTGGGGGATGGCTACCTCTATCTCTATACACACATACATGTGTATACACATATAAATAAATGACACATGTATATATATATATATATATTGTATGAATATATATTACATACATATCTATAGATTAACTATTAGTTGTTTATATGTTGGATGCCAAACCCCTATCTGAGAAATTTGATCCAAAGATTTTTGTTTTCTCATTTAACTACTTCCCTTCTTATATTCAGTGCATTAATTTTATTTGTGTAGGATCTTTTTCAGTTTCATATAATTATGTGGTACAATGGATAAAGTACTATTATTATATGCCCATGAGATCATGAAAAGATCAGGAAGACCAGAGTTTAAATCCTGCTTCAGCCTCTGAGCAAGTCACTAAAGCACTGTTTCCCTTAGTTTCCTCATCAGTAAAACAGGGATAATAATATTGCCTGCCTCCAAGGGATATTGTGAGGCTAAAAATGAAATAAAAACTGTAAAGTGCTTTGCACAGTGCCTAGCATCTAGTAGGTGCTATAAAAATGTTAGCTATTTTATTTTATCTTTTGTAATTTCCTCTATACCATCTTTGGTTAAGAATAAACCTTCTACTCCTAACTGTAAAAGTATGTGATCTACTTCCCCAAGACCCAAAGGCTCATGAATTCCTATAATATTTTAAGTTTTATAAAGCACTTTATTTGTAAAACCACTGTGAGAAAAGTAGTGTAAGTATTATGTTCCCTACTTACAAATAAGGAAACTGAGTTTTTAAGGTATAAGGTAATTTGATATTTGCTCGATAGTTGTGTTTTAAATTAATCATGTAGAAAAATACTACTAATAATAGTTAGAATTAATATAGCCCTTTAAGTTTCACAAGTTGTCAGGTCTTCCTGACTCCGGGTCTGGTACTCTATTCAAGTGCTGCGAGAAGACCTGGAGATCGAATCCCAGGCTCAGACACTTAGCACCCACCCAGAAACACCTGGCCGTGTAACCTTGAGCAAGTTACTTAACCCCAATTGCTTAGGGGCGGCCAGGTGGCTCAGTGAGTAAGAGCACCGGCTCCAGTGTCGGGATGACCTGGATCAAATCCGGGCTCAGATACTCAGCACCACACCCAGAAATAATAACTGGCCGTGTAACCTTGAGCAAGTTACTTAACCCCTATTGCTTTAAAAAAAAAAAAAAGAAGCATGGAAGGGATCTCTAGTGGGAAGAGCTTAAGAACTCTGGATAGGCAACTAGGTGGCATAGTGGATAGAGTGCCAGGTCTGGAGTCAGGAAGACTTTTGTAGGCCAGCTCAAATCTGGCCTCAGAAACTTACTGGCTAGATAACACTGGGCAAGGGTTACTTAGCCCCGTTTTGCCTCAGTTTCCTCTTCTATGAAAATGCAGCTAGTGGAAAAGCATCTACCTCAAATGAGATTACATTGGTAAAGTGCTTAGTGCAATGCCTGGCACATAGCGGATACTCTATGAATGTTAATTATTATCACAACTATTATTATGTCCACGAGATCATGAAAGGACAGAAAGAAGACTTGAGTAGCTCCTCTAAGGAAGATTTATCACAAAACATAGCTAGGAGGGACAGCTAGGTGGCACAGTGAATAGAGCACCCACCCTGGAGTCAGGAGAGCCTGAGTTCAAATCCAGTCTCAGATACTTAACACTTACTAGCTGTGTGACCTTGGGCATCACTTAACCCCAATTGTCCTGTCTTCCCCTCCAAAAAAAAGAAAAAGAAAAAAAAACATAGATAGGAATCACATGGGATAAGAAAGCATGGAGGGGTCATGATCTGCAGTGCTTCAGAGGGCACCCACATTGATGAAATTATGGTTCCACCAAATCAAAGGAATATGCTCTAGTGCAGTACGATTTGCTGAAGTCATTGGTATGATTAGAGCCAAGATTACGTCTAGGCATGCTTGAGAGTTGTTGAGTTTTCAGCAACATTTTGAAGATTACATTTTGTCAGAAGGGATGGGTAAATGAGAAAGGCAGTCTGATTCAGGATGCACACTAGGAGTGAGATCAAGGAAGACTGGGTCCCAGCAGGGGTCGTCAGACAACAAGGAGGTAAAGAACGGGCTATATAACAGGCAGCTAGGTAGGTGGAATCCAGATGTCAGGCAGAGAGTTGAGAATCAGGAAGTCAGCAAACATGGGATGGCAAGGTCAAGGCAGGGCAGAGATTGGCTTTTATTGGAGAGAAATGACTTTTTTCCTGTGATCTGTTCTTGACTTCTAGAGAAGAGAGAGGAAGCTGGAAATGGGAGAATGAAGTCAATTAAGATGCCTTTGAATCAGTATTTGAAAGGTTAGAGCACGGAAGGGTCGGATTCTAGAAGTGAAGGAGAGAAAAGTCAGTGACAGCTGTATATTAGGTTTAATACACCCCATTAGCAATAACTATTACATACACAGGTGCATTCTCTTTTTGTATCACATTAACAGATATATTAGTGGCAATTGTTCTTAATAAAATAACAAAAATGAGAGGTGGAAAGGCTCTATGGTATGATGGAATGCTGGATTTTTGCCCTTGATCATGATAATAAGCCTGCTCAATCATTACTTAGGGAGCATGATGCAACTTCAGCATCAAGGCAAATGAAAATGAGGAGATAAACAGAATTGGTTTCCTTACTGAACATGAGGTCCAAGTTTTAAGGTATTTTGATGAAGTTGTAACTGATTGTCAATTAGTCAATGAGCTATGGCAGCCGGTGTACTTCTGAGGGATGGGCGTATGTCTTAGGGGGGTGATTTGGCAGGAGGCTGAGGGCAAAGTAATTTGGCTCTCTCAGGAAGTGTAATGATTGCCTCCAGCTGAACTGTTTGGGAAGTATATTAATTCTATTAGGAAACATTTATGTTAGTTTATGTAGCATTCTGTACATCATGAAATGCACACATAAAAAATAAATTATTCATTTTCAGGGAAAGATAGCCTGGCTATGACATCACTGACAAACAACAGTAAAAGGGGCCTGGTGATGTCTGCATTTAGGGAAATAATGTGGTATAAAAAAGGCCTTACTTTCTTTTAAAAAGAAATCCATCCCATTGGGAGCACAGCATATTTTTTTTTCACTTTTTAGAGGGGGGAAGGCAGGGAAATTGGGTTAAGTGACTTGCCCAAGGTCATACAGCTAGTAAGTGTTATATGTCTGAGGTCGGATTTGAACTCAGGTCCTTCTGACTCCAGGGACGGTGCTCTATTCACTGCACCACCTAGCTGCCCCCCCCCCCTCAGCATAATCTTCAGAGGAGTAGAGACTTGATACAGAGGATAGAGCTCCGACTTCAGACTGAAAGGACATGTGTTCAAACCCTGCCTCTGCCTCTTGCTGCCTATGGAACCTTGAGCAAATAAGTTTCATTATCTGTGAAATGAGTTTATTGGACTGGAGGACCTCAAAGGTCCCTTCTCTCTCTAGATCTATGAGGCTAAAGGCAATGTGCTCATCTTCCACAGTGGCATGAGAGCCTGGAGATCCAGCTGCCAGGTGTACTAGAAAAGGGGAAGACATAAGTTTACTTACCTGGAGGCAAAGATTCGACCCATAAGTTGTGCCATGTGGACGGCCGGAAAAGACTGAATAACGACTATTTGGTTTGGACTTGTTACTTATAGTCTTAGGGCATCAGTTTCCTCATCTCTAAATTAGACACAATAATAGCTGTACTATCTACATCATGTGGTAGCTAGGTGGTGAAATGGATAGAGTATGAGGACTGAAGTCAGGAAGACTCATATTTGTGAATTAAAATCTGACCTTACATACTTACTAGCTGCATGACCCTGGGCAAGTCCTGTTTGCTTCAGTTTCCTCATCTGTCCAATGGGCCGGAGAAGGAAACGGCAAGTCACTCCAGTGTCTTTGCCAAGAAAACCCCCAATGAGGTCATGAAGAGTCAGACACAACTGAAAAGGACTCAACAACAAACCTGCATCATAGAAGGGTTGTACACAAAGTACTTTGCAAACTTGAATCTATAAGCAATATACAAATGTGTAGTTACAATTATTGTTTTTAATATCACTCATCAGCGGATTGTTCACACTCAGGCTCCCTACCATAGATTATCATGCTTGACTCTTTATCATTTCAATTGCCACAAATCACAATTCAGGGAGTCTCAAAAGACTTTGTTCAGTTTAAAGCTCTCCATAGCTTAAAACTGCCACTAAGACTTTTGGGACACTCAGTATATCCATTCAGGCTGTGTCCCAGGGCATCTACCCTCACCCCAATTTTGTCCTGTCTCACCAGGAAGGATTGTGAGCACAAGTCCTTGGCCAAGCATCATTAGAATGAATTTGTGCTTAGAAAGGCATATAATAAGGGCCAATTATATCTCAGGCTGCACTTGGAGGCTCTTTTCCATGGGCAGTGTGTGCAGCTTCTGTCTTCTTTGCGATAACAAAATGTGAGCCATTTGTGGCCGCTCAGCAATTCCTGGATTTGCAAACTCGGCTTAGTGAATGCAATCTGGTCCATGGTTTCTTCCCAGGGAAAAGCACCTTCTGCTCACTGCACTGTGTTATGATCCAATGTGCTTTTGGTAGCTCCCACCTGCACTTGTATTTCTGGCCCTCAGATCCATTAGGCCAGGCTAGCAGATGGCTCCCTGGGATTCCACAGTATCTGAGCTGGGTGTGCTGACCCTTTGGCTACATCCAAACGGCTCTATGGCACATGCCTGGAGTTTCACAACCAGATGGCAATTTTTCTTCCCCCTCAGAGCAACCTTGGTGTGTGTGTGTATGTGCAGCTAGGACTTCAAATATCTGAAGGGCCATCGGGTAGGGAGAAGTTACCTCTATTCTGTCGGGCTCCATAGGCTTGACCTAAAGCTGATGGATGGCAATTGCAGGTATTAAAATTTGACTCAATATAAGGGAGACTTTTCTAATTAGAGTTCTCCAACAAGGAAACAGGCTTCCTAATAAAGGGGTAATCCTGTCAGTCAGTCAATCAGTAAACTTTCTCATGTACCTACTATGTGTCAGGTAATCTAAGTTCTGGGGATATAAATAAAGGTGGGGAAACTGTCTCAGCTCTCAGAAACTCATGGTCTAATGGGGAGAAGACCTGCAAACAACCATGTACGAACAAGCTATATAGAGGATAAATTGGAAAAAATCAATAGAACAAAGGCACTTGTCAAAAGGTATGTTCCGATAAAGGCCAGATGACCACCTTTGGGTGGTGATATAGAGGGGATTCCTGTATCAGCATCTAGATGATGCTGCAGATAGAGAACTGAACTTTCAGAAAGACCTAGATTCAAATTCTACCTTAGATACTTTCTAGCTGTGTGACCCTGGGCAAATCACTTAACTTCTCTCTGCCTCAGTTTCTTCATCTCTAAAATGGAAATAACAACAGCACCTACCTCCCCAGATTGTTGTGATGATTGAATGAGAGAGTGTGCACAAAACTCTTTGCAAACTTCAATCTATATGTAAATATCAGTTATTATTGGTTGAGAGGCTAGTCTAATATAAACCGATGTGTTCGACGGATTTCTGCTCATCTAAACAAATATTATGACACCACTGAAAGTTCATGAGGTGGGGAGGGGGTAGTATTTTATGTCAGATGGGTCTTTTATGTCTCCTAAAAACATTTATCAAGCATATACTATGTACTAAGTGCCTGGGATACAAAAGTCAAACAGTCCCTGCTCTCGAGGAACTTAATATTATATTGGAGAAAATAACATCTCCACAGATAAACATAAGTAACACACATACAGTATTATAGTACTTTGTAATATACACACATTGTACTATGTATCTAGTTATATATGTGTGTTTGTATATATATGCATACACATACACATTCATATATACATACACCTACACCTACACATACACATACATATACATATACATATACATAGTTGTTCTTTTTCAATCATATCCAACTCTTCATGACCCCATGGACTTTTCTTGGCAAAGATACTGAAATGAGTTGTCATTTTCTTCTCCAGTGTGTTTCCATTTTACAGATAAGGAACTGAGGCAAATAGCAGCTAAATGGCTTGCCCAGGATCACACAGCTAGTAAGTGTCTGAGGCCAAATTCAAATTCAGATCTACCTGACTCCAAACCTGGTGCTCTCTCCACTGCACCATTTAGTTGCCACACACACACACACACACACACACACACACACACAATGTAATTTAAAGGACAGCACTAGCAAGTGGAGGCATGAGCAAAGGCTTCAGGTAGAAGGTGGTACTTGGGCTGAACTTTGAGGACAGCTTGGGATTCCATGAGGAAGTCTACCCCATGGGCAGCTGGCTACTCTGCCGGGCCTTAACTGCAGCCCCTACAGGCAGACACTCTCCTCTCCTGGACGCTCCAGTTAGGGCCAAGTACATCTCTGCTCTGGGCTCCTGGTCCTTCTGTCCCCTAGAATCTCACTTCTTACCCATTCATGGCAGCCAGAGAAGCTCTAGTGTGCACTTTTTGGTCCTGAGAGCACAACACACATATACACACTAGGCATGCACACAAACAGGCCCAGAGCAATACAGATATCGAGACATCCAACTGGCCACCTCTAATCACCCTCACTTGAGCTTAAAAGGCTGTCCTGTGGGGAAGCTTTGAATAGGCACCAAGGGAGGGAAGAGAGTTTGGGGTTATTCATTCAGCAGACTTTTATTGAATGCGTCAGATGTGCAAAGGCATTGGGAGAGCAACAAAGAGGCATCAAACACCGCCAGGAACCTTAGAATTTCAGTGGGGAGACAAGGCTTGCTCACATGAAAAGAGAGATGACAATCCAGGGCAGGCCAGGCTAGGTGCCCGAAGAGTAAGTAATACAGGCAGTTAGTTCAGAGGAGGGTGAGACTCCTGCAAACTTGGGGGGGGGGGGTGAGGAGGGAGGTGTTTAGTGAAGGAGCTGTTGGGACTGGAACTGAGGCTCCATATAACTGGGTTATTGTTGCATTTATACTTTGATCATTAAAGAGGAATCGTTTTTCGGTTCAGTTCGGTTTTGTTGTTTCCAGTGTTTTGAAGATAAGCGGATACTCTGCCAGTATCTGTCCAATACACAGCTATTGACAGAAGGGCACAAAGGAGCCTAGACAGCTAAGTGTAGATTGGAGAAAGCCAGTTTTTCTGAATCTGATTCAGAACCATTTTTTAATGCTAAAAGGTGGCATTATGACTCACTGAGGACTTTGTAGCCTTTTGTTATTCTTTTCCTGGGTGGTTTTGCCAAGGACCTCATGGATATCATTATTTGCCGATTACTGTTATTAGACACATTCTTTTGGAGGTAAAATGTTGCTTTCTTTCATCTCCACGTGGAGAGTCCTGGTTGCAGTTGCTGCTTTCTTATCTCCTTATGTTAAATCTCCCAAACAACTTCCCTCTGCCATGTTTCCCCTACCGAAGCCCAGGCACATTGTTTCATTCAATTCTGGCAGTTGATAAAATACATACCTGAAGCTGGAGTAGGAGGAGTGAAGTTGGAATCATGCTGGAATCTTCCTATTTCTCTCTAACTAAGGATTTCTTAACACAGGTTAAGGGATCCATGAACTTACTACTTAAAAAAAAAAATCTTGATAACTATTTTAATGTAATTTGGTTTCCATTATAATCTTAATCACTTTATTTCATGCATTCTGAGAAGGGGTCCATAGACGTCACCAGAGACTGCTGAAGAGGTCCATAACCAAAAAAGGGTTAAGAAGCTCTGCTTTCTCTAAAGCCTGCATCCAGTTCTATGAGTCAGAGGCCCTGAGTTAAAATCTCTCTGTTATTGATTTTTGTCTTGTAAACTTCCTAAATCATTCAACCTCTTTAGGGCTGCTTCCTCATCTATCAAGTGAAAAAAATTTGACTAGATAATCTCCAGGGAAGGTCCCTCCCAACTTCATAACTTATGATCCCATGATCTAACTAATGCCAGAAGGATTTGGGGAAGGCTCTTAGCAGCAGAGGTGATAAATGGAGGGGAGAAAGGAAACATTGGTCTTCTATGTGACAAGGGTAACAGGAAAAACCTCAGTTCGTCTGGCCTTAGGCACCTTCCATGGAGCTGGGCAGGAATGCCTTGGCTAAGTGGGAAAAGACAGAAGCTCTGGCCCCTTGCTTCTGGAAATGTACAACCAGAGGCTTCTGGTTTGTCTTCACATGTCCCCATGAATAGGGGTTGGACCAAAAAGGACTGACTCGGGAAGAGGTGCCTACAAGGGGAGTGTGCAGAACAGACTTCTCCTTGGAGGAATAGGGGTGTGATAGGGACATGAAGTGGTAGTCCTCCCCGATCCCAGGGCTGACAGATTACTCTCACATTCCTTCTAGATCCTACCTGGTCAGCACAGACAGGTCTAGACTCACTCTCCACTTCCAGTGCAATGAATTCTCCCAAGACTGCTAGCATTGCTCTTCTCTAAGCTTGGTGGAAAATGGCTGGGTCTAGAGATCAATCATTGATTACATTGATTGAAACTTTCATCGTATGACACTCCAGTGAAAAAATTTTATTAACATAGATCAACTCACTACTTGGCAATGTTTTAAGCACTTTCCTGGGACATTCAGAGGTTAAGTGGCATGTCCAGGGTCACATAGCTAATATAAAATAATAAGAATAACAATGATGATAATGGTGGCAACAGCAATAGTAATTAACATTTATATGGAGCTTTAAGGCTTGCAAAGCGTTTTGTATGTATTATCTCATTTAAACATCACAGACATAAGGAAGATGCTATTATTTTCCCATGTTAACATATGAGAAAACTGAGGCTAAAAGAGAGGTTGAAGGAAGCAAGATTTGAACTAAGGCTTTCTTGGCTCTAAGTCCAGTTCTCTATCCACTACAACAGTGGTGTCAAACTCAAATAAATAGGTCACAGAAAATGTACAAGAGGATTCCTGCCATCACATATTAACTTAGAAAACCATATATTAACATTATGTATATTCTATTGTATTTTTGTTTATTTTTAAAAATATTTCCCAATTACTTGTTTAATATGGTTTCCTGGAGTGTTATAGGTCACATAGTTCCTGGGTTGCAGGGACCTCTGCTCTACATCACCTGGATGCCTCACAGGTAGCAGAGGTGAGGTTTGAAGCCAAATCTTTCTTCCTCTAAGCCAGGTTCTCCCTCCGTTAGTCCACACTGCCTATTAAAACTTATAGAGCAAGGCAAAAATACCTAGCAGAAAACCAGACCGCACGATGGTATAATTAATGGTCCTTAGAATAGATATTAGTTCATGGAGGACAGCACAGAACCTGTCCTTCTTCCACCACTGTGGTCATAAGGACCACAAAAACTCCTATTTCTTGAGTCCTTTCAGGTTACAAAGTGCTGTTCTCACCCCAGCTCTCTGAAATAGGTGGTTTAAATGTCTCTATTGTCAGATGAGGAAACTGGAGCACAGAGTGGGGAAATGACTTTCCCAGGGTCACACAGCTAGCACATAGCTGTAGAGCCAGAATTAGAACTCAAATCCCATGACTCCAGCCTCAAGGCACTGTTACACCAGAACCACACAACTGGAGAGTCCAAAGGAAGCTCAGTCGCATGTAGTCCAATTCACACTGATGTTCTTCAACAATAAGTTTGTTTATATATGTATAGATATACATACATACATAATGTATACATATATACATATAGTCATGGAAGTCTTTCTCAGAGGATTTTTTTTAAAAATAGGCAAGGATAATGATATGAATGATGATGACAGATAACATGTATGTTCAGTCTAAGATTGGCAATGTACTTTAGATATTTTATATCATCCTAACCAGAAATGAGCCACATGGGGAACATCCCAAGTCCTTCCTAAACATGGGAATCATGGGATTTCATCTAGTTAAAAAAAAGTAGTTCCACTACAATATTAGAGATGGGAGGAACTTGAGAGATTGGTTAGTTTCAATTGATAGGTGAGAAGAGTGCCACCCAGAGAAATGAAATGACTATGTAAGGTCACCTGACTAGCTCCAGACAGAGCCCTGGAACCCATTTCTCCAGACTCATAGTCCAGAGCTCTGTCCCCTACACGAGGGTTATGCCATCCACACACATTTCTCTCCCAAGAATTTATGAGCAGATGAAAAGAGGCAGTATCTAAGAACGCTTACGAATGCTTCAAAAGCAATGGAATTTAATTTGGTGCTACTGGCACAAGCTCTGTTTACAGACCCAGGGCTGTAAGTGTTTATTTATGTGCATGAATCCCATCAGGATAGGGACCAGGTGTTCTGGTATGTGAACAGGTAACCAAATTAAATGTCCCTCATGTCAACAGTTGCCATTCTTCATGTCCCAGATGCTACTTTGCTGATTCAGAATCCTCTCCTCTTATAAAGAGTCTGTTATCCTTGGTCTCACCTTTGCCAGTGGGTGAAGCTCAAAGGCAGACATTCTGCTTTGCTTTGGCTGGAAGCTGGATGCCACTTCCCCCAGAGAGCAGCTCAGTCTGATCCTCCAGTGGCTCAGCTATGGCCTAAGGGGGGAGATTGAAGATGAAAATGGAATTCTGAGGACCCTCACTTTTGCTCTCCTCAGCATCTTCAGAAAAGTGTGGGGTGTCCTGTGCGTGAGCAGATGAGGTCTGAATACCCTCAGCAAGAATGGTCTAAGGAACCATGGTGTGGTGCTATGCCCTAAGAACTCTGGGCCCAAGGGGCCTTGGCTTTGATCGTGGCCCTGTGTGACCTTGGGCAAATCACTTCAACTCTCGGTTCCTCATTTCTATTTTTTTTTTTTTGCCTTTTTTTTGGAGGGGGGAAGGGAGGGCAATTGGGGTTAAGTAACTTGCCCGAGGTCACATGGCTAATTTTGTGTTAAGTGTCTGAGGCCGGATCTGAACTCAAGTCCTCCTGACTCCAGGGCTGGTGCTCGATTCACTGTGCCACCTAGCTGCCCCAACTCTTATTGTTTCGGGTGGCAAGGGGGATGGAGGGAGGAAACAGACACACTCTTTGATAACTGAACCCTGAAAGCTAAGTATGTTCTAATTTCTTTCAGTAGCATCTTATGGTTTTGTCATTCATAAATTTATGCAAACCTCTATTTAAATCTATTCGTATTTCCTGCCGGTACTACCTGCTAGGGACATGAATTCCATACGTTTATTATCTGCTGTATATTGACTTTTGTTTGTCCTAAATTTAATTTACTCACGTTTCAAATATATCTTTTACCCTACTATTTACCTAAGTGTCTTTCAGGATATGGTCACTAAGACTACACTCATTTTAGCTCTCTTCCATAACCTTCTGAATTTTACAGATTTCTATCACAAAGTCAAAATGGCCAGGCAAAGTGAAGAGAGGGTTGGGCTAGGAGCCAGGAAGATCTGCATTCAAGTCCTATCTCATACTGGCTGTATGACCCTGGAAAAGTCACTGAATGCCTCAGTTTCCCCAGATGACTCTCTCTCAGACAATAAATTACAGGCAAATTGTTTTATCTGAATCAGTACAGAAAGTTCACCAGTGGATGAAATCACTGGCAGGGACCAAAAGAAATGATAACTCAGTAGAGTAGGGCTGCTAAGAGAATTTTGAGTTCATCTAATCCATATTTTACATATGAGGAAATTGAGACCCAGAGACCTGAAGTAATATTCTCAAGGTCACACAAGTAGTAAGTCCCAAAGCTGTTCTTCTGACATCCAATGTGATGCTACTAGTCCAACCCTCTTAGAATCTTTCCCTTTCTAGGCGTAAAAGCTCCAGTCTTTTTAATATGTCCTCATTGCCGTCTCCCTGATCATTTCAGTTGTCTTTCTAAGGACATTTTCATGTTTCATGATATCTTCAGCTCATAGAATCTTAGATTCAAAGCTGGGAGAGACCTTGGAGGCTGGGTAGTCCAACTTCTTCATTTTACTGATGAAGGAAGGAGCCAGGAAAAGAATAAGTGACTTGGCTAATGTGACAGAGGTAGCATTTGAACTCAGGTCTTCTGACTTCAAAACCAGGGTGCTTTTTCCACCTTTGGTCTGAATTATACCACGAATTTTCAAAGTAAAAAAAAAAATGCACCATTGTTTTATAGAAGGGGTCCTGGCAATTTATTCTGTTTACCAACATGATGGTGAAGGAAGTGGGACCTGAAGTCTAAACCTGTGCTTTCAAGTTTTTCTGGAGGTGAATGTTTAAAAAGTTGTGTGGTGAATGTATACACACACAAACACAAGGACACACATGCACACACACACACAGAGGAAATCAGTTTCAACTTTACTCTCCCCTGCCATCCTTCTCCCAATTATTCTGTTAGCTCCTTTGCCCTGAGGGAGCAACCTAGACCTCGAAGACTTTCCATTTGGAGAAGGGACAGATCAACAACACACGAACATGTTTCCCCTTCAAGTCAGGAAAGCCAGAGATGGCTAGATTATCTTTCCCAAGTCTATTGGAGACTAATTTCTGTCTTCTCATACTAGTTCTGTTTAGGATAATTAAAAGAAAGATATCCAGATTAAATTTGGAGAATGCACAAGATTCTAGTGTTAAATTAGGTGCTTCCCTTCCCTCCCCCCAAGGGTATCCACAAATAGTTAATCAATCGGTAAATTTGTGGACAATAAACACTGTGATCAATCAACCAAGGAGTATGTATTGATTTCCTATTATGTGGCTAGCATGGTGCCTATGAGGGTGCTGTATCTTGCTAGCTATTAGAGACCAGCTGGTGGGTCATGAGAACCATGGTGAGATAAAAGTCTAAAAGTCAGCCTGGCAACGCCTACCACGTGCCAGCCACTGTGCCAAGTACTAGGGCTGCAAAGAAAGGCAAAACCAACTCCTGCCCTCAGGGAAGTCACGATCTAAATGAGTAAGGCAGGCGAGGGGGCGGCATTCAACATCTGTGCACAAGCAAGACTGGACGAGACAAATTAGAGACAGGCTCAGGATGAGCACACCAGCATTAAGGGAGATTGGTAAAGGGGTATTTCAGAAGGTAGCCTTTTAGCTGAGACTTTAAGGAAGTCAGGGAAATTAGGAGATGGAAATGAGGAAGGAGAGAAGTTCAGGCATGGGGGGACAAAACGTGAAAATGACGTGTCGGAGTGTAGAGTTTTAAGTGCAAGGAAAAGCAAGGAGGCTCGGGTCATTGAACTGCAGAATAGCACAAGATTGGGGTATGAAGAGATAGTGGGGAGAGGGGAGAGAATGGAGTAAGGTAGAAGACTAGAAATGTAGAAAGGTTTTAGGTTATGGAATACTCTAAGAGTCAAACCGAGACTGTTTTAGGATTTCTCCTCATCAATGACTGCAACCTCAAGAAACAAACTGGTATTGACTCAGCGATAAATACATTCACACAGGAGGACAGCCAACCACTGGACGCTGCAGGGCCGTGGTTCCTTGGAGCATTGGAGCCTATGCAAATTTCCTTCTCAGCCATATACAGAGATAATACTCTGCCATAACTCCTGCCATAGCCGGGAAGTGAGTGACAAGAATCCCTAGCACCAGGAAATCCCTAGTGCTGGTTTATACAGCTTCAGCCTTATGGCTCCCAAATGGAAACTGTGACTGATCTGTGGGTATCTCATCACAGCTGTGAAGAGAGGGAAGTTGTTTATAACCTGCCATGTCTTAGCCCAAGGGCTTCTCTACTGGAGACATCAGGCAGCTTTTATACCTCTAAGCTACTAACATGACTAGCAGCTGAAAAAGATAAAAAGAAAACTGTAAGACAGTAGTCCCTTCCCTTGAGGAGCTTACAATCCATTTAGAGAGACCAGAAACACATGAAAAGTTAAATAGCAAGATAAGAGGTGCCATAAAGCACTACATGATTAATCGCCAAATGGTTAGCACAGACAATGAGTCCTAGGATTTCAGAGGAGGGAGAGACTTCCATGAGCGTTTGAGGGCTCAGGAAAAGCATCATGGAGGATCATCCATGTAGAGCCAGAATGGACCTTTATCTAGTCCAATCCTCTGATTTACCAGACAAAGAATCTGAAGCCCAAGGAGGGTAAATGACTTACTGAAATCACACAGGTAGTTAAGAGACCTGGCCAGGAGTTGAATACAGATCCTCCGATTCCAAATTCAATGCTTTTCCCGCCATGACATACTGCTTCTCATTTGCACCATAGTGTCAAAGACCATTTTAGAAGTTCACACATCAGTAGAGTTGAAGCGAAAAGGAAACGAGATCAGGAAGCCTAGCCCGTTCATTTTTGTTACTGTTCAATCGTGTCCAATACTTTGTGACCCCATCTGCGGTTTTCTTGGCAGAGAAATTAAAGTGATTTGCCATTTCCTTCTCCAGCTCATTTGCAGATGAGGAAACTGAGGCAAACAGGGTTAAGTGACTTGCCCAGGGTCACACAGCTAGTGTCTGAGACTGGATTTGAACTCAGGAAAATGAGTCTTCTCGACTCCACCCAGCACTCTATTCACTGTGCCACCTAGCTGCCCTTCTGTTAATTTTACCCATAAGGAATTTGAAGTTTAGAGAGGCAAAAGGCCTCCCCTCGGTCAACACTAAGTTAATAATGGGACTAGAACTAAAATCCATATCTCCTGACTTCTCATCCTCATTTGTTCCACTCATCATCCCAGTCCAGCAGCTGGAAACTTATAACATGGGGTCATGGGATCACAGGCCCTGGAGCTAGGACTTCCGAAACCTTTAAATACAAGTCTCATTTTACACCCAGTGAAGCAGTAGCCCACACGAGCTGACTGCATCATCCAAGAACACACAAATGGGAAGTAGTCAAGTGAGAGTTTGAACTCTCACTTGACTACTCTGACTCTCAATCCTACGTATGGTTCTTCCAGATAATATAGTCAGCCACGGATTATCTGCACTAATGGACCAAAGCAAGCCCCACCAAAATCATAATTGCTTTGGAATTTAGCACATGAATGTGGGGTGGGGGGGTGCAACTAGGTAGCACAGTGGAGAGAGTGCTGGGTCTGGAGTCAGGAAGACTCATCTTTCTGAGTTCAAATCCAGCCTCAAACACGTATTAGCTGTGTGGAGCTGAGTGAGTTGCTTCACCCTGCTTTCTTCAGTTTCTTCATCTGTAAAAATGAGCTAGAGAAGAAAATGGCAAACCACTCACATATCATTGCCAAGGAAACCCCAAATGGGGTTATGAAGAGTCAGACACAACTCAGCAACAATAGCAGCAACATGTGTGTAGGGCAGCATTACTTTTCCAATTGTGTCTTGCTTACAAAAATACAGTAAAATCCTGTTGAAAGGCCCAGCAAAGGAGACCTGGCCTCAATTGTGAAGAATGGGCAGAAGGCTGCAGTTTTTTCTCAACTGAAATGGCACTAATTACCTCTTGTGCTACCAGCCCCTGGCACCAAAATTGCTAGTTATAGCTCTGATTGTTGATATTAATGCAAGTTATATGGGTTGGAACCAACAAACACACCAACCAGGCTCTCAGATGGTACAGAGAAAATGAAAAATGGGTAGGTGGAAGGGAGGCAAAGGGTGTGCTTGGAGTGAGAGGTGGCATCCATAAAGCCATGAAGGCAGGAAAACAGAAGACATGTTTAAGAAAGACAGTGAGGACATGCTAGTGATGTTCCTTCCTTCCCCACTTAGCACTTCATGCAATAATAGATTTATAGACCTAGAAGGAGCCTAAGGGTCTTCCTATTGCAAACCTCTCTCCCTACAGATAAAGACTAGAAATGTTAGCCATTTTGCTCAAGATCACAAAGCTAGCAACTAGAGTACCAACTCTTTACTCCCCCAGCAGTGCTTTCTCCATTTGACCTCAGAATAAGATCTCTGTTGTCATTTAAAAGACAGCAGTGATGTGTTTATGGGGGTGTAATTGGAGGTGCTTGGTTTGATTCAGAGCCTTCTAACAAAAGAAATCTGGATTTGAATTCTAGCATTCAATATTGTGTGACCACATGGACAATAAATTCTTGTTGACTGCCTGACAGAGCTTTTCTAATCTAGAGCATTCATTAGACTCTGGGACCATGAGCATGACAGAGCTGGCAATCCATTTGGTTTCTTTAGCTATCAACAAATGACCCCCAAAGTAGTTGACCTGGAAGTTATTAGATTATTGTGGTTGTTGAACTGAAAAAGAGAATAAATGTTGGCAGAACCGTAACTAGGGCAGGGTAACTGGGGCTTTGCCCCAAGGCACTGAAATCTAGAAAATAAGAACATTTAAAATAATGATTTTAAAAGATTGTACATTTTTAAAAATCTGTTACATTTATATTTTGATGGCACTTTCACTCCTTAGCATTGCAGGAATAACTTGAGCTTAGCACCTAGTTAGCAAGAAAATAAGCTAAAAATAGGATGATAACAGATGGCCTCCCTTCTTCCCCTTGCAACCTCATTCACTCACATCAGGTGAGCTCCTCCCCAGAGAAATCCACTCTCTTCCTCCTGAGCATTGGCTTTTCCTAGCAGTCTCAGTTGTCACAAGGTGTCTATCTTCCACAGTACTGTGCTCCAAAGTCTTCCTCACAGGAGCCATGCTGCAGTTTTTTCTCAATTGAAATGGCATTAATTACCTCTTGTGCTACCAGCCCCTGGCACCAAAATTGCTAGTTATAGATCTGATTGTTGATATTAATGCAAGTTATATGGATTGGAACCAACAAACACACCAACCAGGCTCTCAGATGGTACACAGAAAATGAAAAAGAACAGCAATGTTCCAAGGAGGTACTTTCCATCTTCTAATGAAACATTCAAATGGGTGCATGGAGTGAATGGCTTACACTGACTTTTGGTGGGTTGTTTTTGCTTACTAAGCATATTTCCACATATGGTGCCACACACCAAGGCCTAGGAGGACCCACTGGGACCATGCCACTCCTTGCTGGTTACTACTACCACTTCTCAGTCCTGCCTGTGCAGTTCCAACACTTGGTTACCCCTCCTGGCTTCTAGAAGTCACCATTTCCTCTCTATAAAATAGACTTTTGTTCTTTATCATAGAGAAAAACAAACTCTTTCTTCCTCCGATGCTCCCAGAAAATAATAGTAAACAGTTACCTCCTCCATATCGTGGGGGTCAGGGGCATGGAGCTTCCACAATCTAGAAAATCCATGTAAAATTGTTTGGCCTTCCCTTCATACCAGAGAAGAATTCTGAATTATTGTGGTATTAAAAGATAAAATATATTGGTATCATTCAATACTATACATACATTTTATGCACTTTCGAGTTTCTAAAATTTTTTTGTAATCTACTGGCCATGTGTCATCTACAGCTTCCACAAAATTCCCCCGAAATTCCCATTTAATTTTTTATGCCAACCTGCAATATATCAAAACCATGATGAGAAAAGTCACAATATAGAAGGGATAACTGTAGAAAGGAAAATGGGTCTCTGGAATGTGATTAGTGCATAACTAGTAATTATAAAGTGCACAATAATTAGTTCAAAATATGTCCTGGAGCAAGCAACAGGGAAGATGCCCTCAAGACTAACTCCGTTGAGGTGAGGCAGGGACATACTGAAGAGAGTCTTTAGATTTTATGATATGAGGCTCCATGGGAGAGAGACTGCAGTCTAGGACCCTAGAGGGTCAAGAGCAAGCTTATCTAGAAAGCCTCCTACCAGAGGAGGGGAGTAGGAACCTGGACCGTCAAGCTTTTGTTAAAAGAGCGATTTTTAAATTCTCAATTGGCATCTGACTTCCCTCTGTGAGCCTACAGGGGATATATATCTGTGTATCCTTCTCCTCTTCCCAATCTTCCTGCCAGGTGACCATGAGATCTAACTGCCAGGAACCTGCCTTATCTGTTTCTTTCATCCTCCTTCCAGCACAAGAATCCAAGTCCAAGTAAACTCATTTTCCTCCCCAAAGTAGAAGCCCCCCTTGGATCCTGCTGTTAGCTTTCCTGCCTCTGGTCCTCTTGCCCTGAGCCCATTGGCATGGATACAATAAGACATGAGCCACAGTCCAACCTTATCCTTCCTCGGGCCATTGCATTATTGCTAAGGTTATCTAGATTTCAGTGCTTAAAACATATCACTGATATATGATATGATAGGATAGGATAGGATATAGGATATGATACATGATATAATATGATATATCACATCATATATTATATTATTGTTTCTGTCCCTCAGTTTCCTCATCTGCAAAATGGGGGATTAGATTTAATGATTTCTAAAGTCACTTCCATCTCTATGATCTTTATACTATATCAATCATATTGTATTAGTTTGTATATTGTGTTATATAACATTATATCATATTATATGTTACCATCAACCTCCCATATAATAACAGCAGGATTAGGAAATATCACCACACCAAATCACCGATATTATTTTATACCATCACTGTTGCAAGAAGAGAAAACAGTCTGATGTTTGATGGGAGTTTTTATGTTTCTCATTAGTCTTTTAGAGGGGCTCAGTATGTTTTCTCAGTTCCAATTACCTGTGCCTTTCTTCTTTTGGGGATTAGTAACTATTCAACTCACCCAAAACATAGAACAGTATAACTAAAGTGTTCACTCTTCTCCCAACAGGGTGCTTAGGTTTTGACTGAGTAATCAAACTTTGTAAGAAGTTTCACTGAGATATTTACTCTGCCAAGTCATGGGAATAGAAAATATTTTGTTCTATTATGCATGTCTGCTCACTGAAAGGAAAGGAAAGAAAAAAAAATTCCCTAACTTGAGAGTCAGGCTACCCATCTTTTTTTTTTATAGCATATCTTTTGATAAATATCACTGGCAATAATACCTGCCACCAAAATTAATAATAATAACAAAATGCCAATTTAGTACCTTAAAGTTTACAGAGTTCTTTTCTTATATTATCTCATTTGATCCTCACAACAATCCCATGAGATAAATGCTAATATCCCCATTTTGCAGATGAGGATAATGAGTCTCAGAGATAGTAAGTGATTTAACTGTAGTCACACAATTAGTGCCTGAAAAAAGAATTCAAATTCAGGTGTTCCTAACTCCAAATTATAAAGTCTGTCCCCTCTGCTGCCCTGAAAAAAGTTTTTATGGTAGTACACAGGAATTTAAAACAGTATTCCAAATTCCAATTTTCTCCATAGAGAGTTGCTGAGAATTTTAATACCTTAGGCAATGTGTTATGTTAAACTTATGCAGCCACCTCTAAATTATCTGTGCAAATGTCGTCAGAAACAGCATGGAGAAGTGAAATCCATGCATAATTTAAAACCTCAGGATAATCATTGCTTTCAACTTCCTCCTCCAACAAACCTTTACCCTGAACTAATAACAAGGAATGTACTGTCCCAAACGGTTGCGTTGGAGCTTTCTTTCCCATATCATGCCTTGTCTACCCTCTGATGGAATCAATCATAGATAATCATAGATAATTATAAAATCATAGCTATAAATATGTTGTACTGGATAGAGAGCTGTTTTAGCGGTTCAGAAGACCTCAGTTTAAGCCCCACTTCTGAAACATACTGCCTATGTGACCATAGGCAAGTTACTTAGTCATTCAATGCCTGCAGCAATAATCTAAGGCGTTAAGTTATGGAATCATTGCTCCTTTGTATCAGTGGAGGGAGTTTTCACACCAGAATTTCCTTAACCTGATGAAATCAATTCCCTTCACCGAGAAAGGGGAAGCTAAAAGATACCTTAGCAATTATCTAGCCCAGGGGTTCTTAATCTGGGGTCTGTGAAGGGTTTTTTGTTTGTGTTTTAATATTATTTGTTTTTAATTTTCAACATTCACTTTCATAAGATTTTGAGTTCCAAATTTTCTCCCACTACCTCTCTTTCCGCCATCCCAAGATGGCCAGATTAAGCACATTTTCACACTAGTCATATTGTAAAGAAAAATTAGAACCAATGGAAGGAACCATGAGAAAGAAGGAAAAAAAAGAGGTAGCAAAGAGTCCACTTCAATCTTCGTTCAGACTCCAAAGTTCTTTCTCTGAATGTGGATAGTATTTTCCACCATGAGCCTTTTGGAGTTGTCTTAGATCCTTGCATGGCTAAGAAGAGGTAAATCTATCAGTTAGTCCTCGCACAATGTTGATGTTACTGTGCACAATGTTCTCCTGGTTCTGTTCACTTGTGAAGTTTTTTTT
>NW_027185903.1:23987047-23988247 GCF_028583685.1 Petaurus breviceps papuanus | reverse complement strand
GAGATAGTGAGATAGATAATAGGTGGTGAGATAGATAGAAAATAGACAGATGATAAGTAGTGAGATAGCTAACCAATAGATAACAGATGATAAATTGCTTTTCAATATAATCTTTTCCCTTTATAATCCTATTTTGCGCATTTTTTAAAGAACCACATGATTCTAAAAAAGATTTCTATAGGCTTTCCCAGACTGCCAAAGGGGTCTCTGACACACACAAAAAGATGAAAGAAGCCCAGATCTAGGCCAACTCCTTCATTTTACAAATAAGGAAAATAAGACCCATCAAATTTAAGTGTTCAAGATCATGCTAATGAGCAGTGAATGAGCCAGAAATGCCAGGAGCAATAATAACGTGGAGTAATGAGGAAAATGGAAGGGAAACCAAAGGCCTGGGATAGATAATCAGCACCTGAGTAAGAGAGAACCCAGTTATATTAGCACACCAGGATTTCTGGCACACAAGCATTGCCAACTTTCTTTTGGACTTTCATTCCAGGACATACTGTAGGTCTATGTGTACATGGCACCTAAATAATCAGTCAACTCAGTGAAAAATCCAATTTTGTTGGAAACATCAAGTCGGACTGATTGCTTGGCATGATTGAGACAAAATGACTAATTGATTCGACAGAAGGTTTTATTTTCCACCTGATTTGGCAGTACATCAACAGTCACAGTTCCCTATCTTCTTGGCTTCCCTATCCTCCTAAATCAGTGCTTGATCACATTATCTAGGGATAGAGGTAAAATTAAATTCTAGTTTTAAAAAAATCTTCAAATGGTGGAGGGGAAAGTTTCCTTACCACAGTCGATAGCTCACTTATTTTCATACAATGAAAGAATTTAGATATTCCCTCTTGGTCTTTCTGGTCATGGAATTTAATGTGTATAGTGAGGGCACTTACAGTCATCTTAGAATCCCTCCCTGTCTTAGAGTAAGAAATTCTAGGTTGGCTTCCCAGTTCCAATTCCAGTTCTCATTTGCTATGTGATCATTACCAAAGTTGGGAAAAAGAAGGGAAGGAAAAGGAGAGGAGGGGAGGGGAGGGGAGGAGAGGGAAATGCAAAGGGATAGAGGGGGCAAAACATTTAACAAGTAGTCCAGTTTGGTTGATCCAGTGCACCTTCCTATGGGAAATGGCCTATACCAGGTATTAGAGTGGAGAGAGAGACAGAGGAAGAGAGAGGGAGAGGAGG
>NW_027185903.1:23864172-23986647 GCF_028583685.1 Petaurus breviceps papuanus | reverse complement strand
GAGGATGTATTAGTCCTGGAAAAACATGCTCTGAGTTCATGAGTAACCGATCCCAAACTAAGAAAGAATCCACACAAAAGCAGGGTCAAGAGAACAACTAGTAAAGAGAATTGTGAGGCTTTGATTAATGATGGTTTGCTTCCTGCAAAGAAACAAACAACTAGCTGCACTGTCTTCTCCATATGCCCTTTCCTTCTCAGCTGAAAGCAATGCAGCTGTGGGCTTGGAGGGCCTTAAATCATGAGCTCTTTCATCCAGATATTGTTACTCAAGCTTTATTTGCATTTCCACATTGAAATTCTGGGATATCCTGGGGCTCAATTTTCATAGTTAACACTGGAAAGAATTTGAGGTTATTCCCAAGTTCCCTAGATAACAGAATCAGACCCCTCTTGGGAGGGAGAGATGGTCTCTACACTACCACACTCTGGAATGTCTCTCTTCAGAACTGTGAAGGACAAGAGCTACTTCAGAAGTGTGAAGGACCCGACCTACCTCCATAGATGGCAGAAATGAAATGAAATGTGATATTGTGTGGTGTTACATCATCTGGCTACCTAGCAATCTTAACAGCTTCCTTTGGACAACAATTTTTTAAGCACTTAGGGATATATTTTAGTGTCGACGTATAAGACAGAATCCCTAGGGGAGAATGGTGGCTTTTGCCCCATAAAAATCCATCAGAAGATCAGAGTGCTCCAGCTCAACTAACCTGGATTTTTTCCTGTACCAACCCCTTTCCTGCCACCACCCCTTAGTGATGAGTATACCACTGCTCACCTGAAGTGAACAAAGGGTGATCACAATTGCTTAAGTGAAGCCACCTCCCTGCCATTGCGCCTGCCCTTAGCTGGTGGGGGGGTTGGAAGCATGTGAACTAGATAATCAGCTCATGGGTTGCTCCAGAGAGAATGACTCTATGGGGCCATTCACTGGAGGGAAGCCAACGTGGATGATGGATTAGAATTGCTTACTTGGCCCTAAGGGGATAGAATTGGGAGCAATGTGTAGAAGTTACGAAAAGGCAGATTTCTATTCCATATAAGGAAGAACATCCCACTAATTAATAGAATGGGCTGCCTCTGGAGGTAGCAAGTCCCCAGTGTCTAGAGAAATACCGATGGAGGCTCAAGCCCTATTCAGGCTTTGGGCACAGGTAGGACAAGCTGACCTCAGATCCTTTACAACTCTGAAATTGGGTGACCCCCATCCTCTTCCACACCTAGCTGTCCGAAGCCAAACAGAAGAATGGTGACAGTGCCCCCCCCCCCCAACAAAAAGGTTTTATTAGTGATTGACTGACTTTTATAATGCTGAGGAATGTGAAGGGAAACTTAAAGGTTAGTCAGAACTCCAGTGTATTTAATCCACCCTACCCCCCCCAATATTTCACAGAACTATTATCCTTGTTAGAATGTTAGCAGAACTAAAGGTTTAATTTGCCCTTTATACTCCATATATTTCGACAGAGCAGGCCTTGACCCTTTATCTCATAGTCTAATAATCCTACTGGATTTAGGTTTATAGGTTCATAGAAAGTTAAATCCCCAAGGGACCTCAGGTGCAAAAGTTTAGAATCACAGATTTAGAGTTGGAAGGGACCTCACAGGTCATATCATCCAAACCCCTCCTTTCATAATTCAGGAAAAATAAAGGGCAGAAAAGTGATTTGAGCAAGGTCACATAAGCCACAAGTGGCAGGGCCAGGATTTAAGCCACAACCTCTAACCCCAAATTCACATTCTTTCCGCTGCACCATCTGTAATAAGACATTGAATTCTGTAGTACAATTCTCCCAAAGTTGCTTAAGTCATTCGAAGTCTTCCCTGGATCTACTCTCTTCCCTGAGTAGAGCTGTTACTTAATCAGGTCTTTCTACCAAAGTTCTCTGTGGTAAAGAATTCCTCTGAATGATCCCACTGACTTCCCTCAATGGTTTCACCTTCTCTGTGGTGGTCTTCTCTCATCTGATGGTCATTTTCAAATCCTATCTTGACAGCAGTAGGATCACAATAGAACGATAGAAAGGTATCATGGGGGAAATACGGCCTGGGTGAATTGGCCACTGCATTTTAGGAGCTGAAGGGATCTAAACCATAATTTCACCTCAGACAAAAGTGGGGAGGATGGAGTGGCAAAGAGGATATTCTGATCACAAGTAAAAGTGCTGCAGGATGGAGGAAGAGGTGATTGTACCTTAAACCCTATGGGAGTTGTGGTTGGGTTAGGTGGTAGGGAAAAGAGATACAGTGGAAATTGTCGGCTGGTAAAAGATCATGAATCATTTGTTGTCATGTGCAGAAAGGACACCCTCTTGAAGAGGATGTAACACCACCTCACCTCTACCCCTCAAGTCACCAAACTGAGCCAAGTCTCCATCTGCCCAAAGATAGTTTCAGGCTGAGGGGATCTCATGGCTCATCTTGTCCTCCCTCCTGCCCCATTTTCCAGTTTCCTTGGTACAGTGCAAAGAGCACTGGCTCTGGGAGTCAGAGGATTTGAGTTCCAACTCTGTTTCTGCAACTTGTTATCTATGTGACTTTTGGCGAGTCACTTAACCACCCAGGGCCTCAGAGCCGGGAAAACTGGGAGGCTGGGATAGGTGATTTCTGAGATGCCTTCCAGCTCTCGATGTAGAATCCCATGGTTATCTCCTTTGAAAGTGCCCTTTGATTTCACAGCCCTTTATCCCCAGGAATTGCATGTGGCCTCGTTTTATTGCCACTTCAAAAGATGCCATGCCCATTTTCCCTTCCAGTCCCCAAGCCACAGCAGCTATGGAGAAGGACTAGAAAGGAAGAAGGGAGGAAGGTCGTTGTCTCCACTTAAGGGACAATGACCAATGCCTCCCCCTAGCTCCCAGGTCTCTCCAGCAGCTCTAGAACAAGATTAAGTACCCCTCCTGGATTGGGGCACACCCCAGCTCTCCAGGGGCACCAGGCCACTCCAACTGATCTTCCTCCCGGGAGACACTGAGAGCATATATGAAATTCAGCAAAACCACTCTGGGTTAAATCGTGGGTAGAAGCTAAGAAATGGATGTTCTTTCCAGATCCTCCTCATCATCTGCCCAATCTGTCAGGACTGGGGGAGGAATATCATTTACTCTGGGAAGAAACCCTGCCTGTATTACTCAGAACTCATTTGCATAGAGTTAATGATTCACACACTGGAGGGACCTTGGGGGGAGGGGCAAGGAACTTCCTTTCACCCCATTTTTCTCTAGCAGGAACATGAGTCATAAACATGGGATCAGGAAACACTTGACCCACAGACATTCCCACATGGGACTGGCCCTGGAATGGGCCACACCGACCACCAAGGCAGGTGAGTTAGGAGCAAGGACACTGGCAGGCCTTGGGAAAGAGCAGCAGGCATCTGAGGAGGTAGAAGCCAGAATCAGAACTGGCAGAGGGCCAGGGCACTGGGTGGGGTGAAGCAAAACAAAGGCTGGGCCAGTGAGCCTGTTTAATTATTCATCTCCAGAGAATGAATGACAGTCTCTTGTATGGGGGGGGGGGGGGGTTGGGGGATGGGGAGTGGGGACAGACATCCTTATAGTTGTTCAACCCAAATATCAGACATCCTTGGCTTGGCATTTCTTGCCACATGTTTCTGATCTGGCCGACCTCGCCCTCCATCTGTGAGCTGAAAAACTGGCCTATTGACCAGCTCCCAGCTCCATCCTCCATGGCCCCAGTGCCTCTTCCTTTAGCTAGGGGTAGGGGTGTGGATCATCCTTCACAACAGCCAGAACAGAGTATGGGAGGAATAACTCTAGGAACCCAAGAAGGCAAAATCAGTTTGGGCTGATTATTTTGCCACTTCCCTCCCCTCCCTCCTGTCAATCAAAGGGATTAGGTCAAGTTATTAGGAGTGAACCAGAATTATTTGGGGGCCTGTCCCTGCTTATCATTGGACTTGGTGGCTCTTCGTACACATTGAGACCTGGCTTTCTTGGGGCCTGCTGTATCTGAGTATACTTGAATGAACAGGACATGTAACAATGGCCCTACCACAAAAGAAATCTGGTAATGAGATCAGGAGAGAGAAGGCTGAATTGTTCAGGAGTCTTTGTCCAGAATTTGGTATTAATCTCCGCTGCTCTATTTCACAATAATTGTTTTTAATAGAATAGATTAGATTTCCATTGGCACAAAATGCCAACACCAATAATTAACAACACAGAGGCAGGATCCTCTCACCCAATCACACATACCTGAGCCTATTTGGCTGACAGTTGGCCAGGGGATGGGAGGTGGACCAGGCCAGACCACATGCCACTGAGAATACCAAGAGGAAAGTATATCCCAGTGACAATTAGAGAAGAATAAGAGGTAATGACACAGAAAATAGGGAGCCTGCTGGGCTGCAGCAGAAACCCAAATGTCAGGGGTCACGGAAGGCCAGTGAGAATTAGGAAAGTAAAAAACTTTATAGGAAGAAAAAAATGAGACAGCAACGGCAGCTGCCACAGCAGCACGTTGAACGGCAGAACCTTAAGCACAGCAGGAAAACTAGTTGTTGGGTCTCAAGCTCTTTTGTGGGACTCAGATTTTTACAAGAAGCCTATTTTTTTTTTCAAAATGTTATTGATTTGGTACTCAGTAGAGCTCGGAGGAAGATAAAATACAGTGGACTTCTCCCTATCCCAGATGCTCAGTTATCCCAAACACCTGCCTTCGGTAATTACAGGGCTTCCGAGAAAAAACGACAGAAAGAAATCTGCTCGCATATTTTCCTCCCATTGTGTTTGGCTCATTTGAATTATAATGTATTGCAAATCCATAGTATGAAATTTTGTGCCTTGAATAATGAATTCCCTCTGAGCTCAGGGTACCTGCATTTCTCTTTGGTGTCCATTGAAAATAGCATGTTCAACATCCAAGTATTAAACTGAAGAGGATTTCAAAGTCTTGGGATCACGTGATGTTAAACACCCCAATAGCAGTCTTTCTTCTCTTCTGTCTACACCTGTGGAATGCATCAATTCCTTTCTTTGCTTCTAACATCCCTGAGGCAGCAAGGTGGATGAAATGTCAGACCTAGAATCAGGGAGCCCTTGAGTTTAAATCTGAGCTCACATCCTTGCCAGCTGTGTAAATCGGAGCAAGCCCCTTAACCTGTGCCTCAGTTTCTTCATTTCTGAAATGGTGATAATGATAACACTTACTCCCTGGGTTGTTGTGAGGATTAAATGAGATATTTATCAAAGTGCTTCACAAACCTTAAGACACTATATAAATGCTAGCCATGATTACAATTGTTGGTGTGTCAGTGAATGGATTACAAGAGAAGTCTCACATAAGAATGTTTGAGCATAATGCAGCAATACAGTATTTTGCTTTCTAAGCCAGGCTATACATTGGTGGGTGTACTATATGACTGTGTTGTACTTCTTTCAAACAGTTTTAACATCTGCTACCTTCTTTTATATTCACAACAGCCCCGTGAGGGAGGGAAGGCCCAACGGCACTATCCAAATGTCACAAATGGAAAACCAGGGAAAGAGATAGAAAGAATAAAAGACCTGGCCAAGATCACACCAGGTGGATGTGGCAGAGATTTGGCAGAATATAAGTCTCCTGACTCATTTCCCATTCTTTCCATAGAACTATGCTGAAACATGTGTATACATAAAAACAGTAAGGACTGACTGGTGAAGATCAAAACAGATCCCTTGCCATCCCAAGAGACAGGATGGTGCAAGGGAATGAGTGCTTGGCTTCAAATCAGAAGGCCTAAATTCAGGTGCCAGCTCTGCTCCTTACCACCTTTGTGGCTTTGAGCAAATCACTAAGCCTCTGTTTCTTCATCTGTAAAAAAAAAAAAAAAGGGATTGGACTGGACTGACCAAGAGTCTCGGGATGTAAACCTTAGATTCCTTCCTGAGACCCTAAACCAATGATCCTTTGATCCAACAGGAAAATAGAGTCAACACTTGTTAGGGGCAGCGAGGTGGTGAAGTGGAAAGAGAGTGAGGTGTGGAGTCAGGAAAACACACCTTCCTCAATCAAATCTGGCCTCAGACACTGACCAACTGTGTGACCCTGGGCAAGTCACTTAACCCTGTTTGCCTCCTTTTCCTCATCTGTAAAATGAGCTGAAGAAGGGAATGACAAACCACTCTAGAATCTTTGCCAATAAAACCCCAAATGGAGTCATGAAGATCCGGACGTGACTGAAAATGACTGAATGTCAGTCACCTAGTCAGTCAGTCAATAAATATTAAGCACCTCCGATGCACCAGGAGTGCTATGCTAAGTGCTGGGTACAGACCAAGGCAAAAGGCAGCTCCTGCTCTCAAGGGACTTACAGACCCTAAATAAAATCCAAACTCAACTTAATATTTCAAGACTCTACACTATCTAACCCCAATCTAGCTTTCCAGTCTTTCATAGTCTTGACTTTGTACTCAAACTTAGCTGCTTGCCAGTCTTGGAAGTAACTCCTGGCATTTCCTCCCGTACTTCTGCCTCCCGCTCCATAGACTTACTGAAAGCCTTCTCATTCTTCAAGGCTCAGGCTAGGGATTGGCCACCTCAACATCTCTCACTTGTGGAATCTCTCATAGCATTTGACTTGTGATTCATGACTCACGGCTATAAATGCTGCATTGTCTGATCATGGTGCTTAGTAGGAGCTCAGCTCCTGCTCAGAAGTGATCCCAGAGACCTTGGTCCTTGGCTTAAAGGGGCTTCTTCTTCCACAGTTTGTCACCTCCCCTTGTCATTTGCTGCTTACCACTTGTGTGACCTTGGGCAAGTCATCTAACTTTCTGAGCCTCAGTTTTCTCATCTATAAAATAAGTCTACACAGTCTCTAATGGTCCCTTCCAGCTTCTTATTCTTAGGAGAATGTGAGTTCTTAGAGTGGCCTTATGAATCTGGAGAACTTTACAGTCCTGTCAAGAAAGGGGAAACTCATCAAAAAGGGAGAAGTATAGTACCAATTGTTTATAGGCTGCTGTGAGTCTTTCATGAGCTTTCATTCTCTGCCGGCCAAAATAAACACTGTCTTGCACCCAATATGCATTAAGTGTTACCTTAAGTACTTTAACTTGATGTGGGAATCTTTTTACCCACATCCATGGAGATCTAGACAAACTCCATATTCAAAGCATATTTGGAAATTTCCCATCTGAGAATTCAGGTTTAGGACAAATGAGCCAAAGAAAGAATGATTCGTTGCGACTGCCTCCAAGATTGCCTCTGTGGGCAAAGCATGGGGTGCTCAGCCATGAGTTGCATTTGGGATCTCCCAGGATTATTGTGCTGGCAGAGGGTAGCTAGACTTATTTGCCCTAGCATGGCAAATAGTCATCATAGTCAGCATAGGTCATCAAGGATTGTTGGATTATTTTTAGAGCTAGACTATTTGCCTTAGTAAAGCATGAGTCAGGAGAGATTGCTCCAATTGTACCATAGGAGTTGCACCAAATACTTTTCTTGCTAAAGTTTTCCAGTTGGCCCATGATTTTCCAGGCCTGGAGCCTACAGTCCAGTGTTGTTTCCCTCTGACCCCCTATGAGAATAGTGTCTTTCATACCAAAACCTGCACTTGACTACTGTGTAGTTGATTTGGGATTTTCCTGTCTGGGAACTCTAAATCAAACTCTTCTGTCTATTGGCAATACCAAACTTTCTTTTTGCTGATCAGGAAGCTGTCTGACTTCTTTTTGTCTTTTGGTACTACCTATACTACTCAATTCTAAGGGAAGAGAGGGAAAAGAGTTCATAAAGTATCTTCTTGCAGTTATCAACCTGACACGCAGTTCATCCTCACAATTCACAAAGTATAGCATCCTTCCTTTTAAATTATAGGACTTAGAGCTGCAAGGCACCTTAAAGATTCTCCCTTATTTTACAGAGTAAAAAACAGCCCCATCACAGTTAAAGATTCTCCCACAGTGATCCAGGTAGTTTCAGGGCTAGAATTCAATCCCAGTGCTATTTACCTTATCATAGATGTCTCCTTTTATCATCTTATACTTTTTACTATCTTTATCTGTATACTTATCTCTTCCCCTCTACCCCATATTATTAACTCCCTAAAAGCAAATCCGTATTTTATTTATTTTTGTCTTAGCACCTAAAACAGTACTTTACACTTTGTAAGAACTTAATAAATATTTGTTTTATACTGAATGAATTGAAATCCTTAGATAATTTTTTTTAAATAAAACTAATTTCATCTATTTGCTCCAGCAGAGTAAATAGCAAAAGGAAGTTGGTTTGAATAATTCCTGGAGATTCTTCTCAGATGCAGGAATGAATAGACAGATAATGACCAAAAGATGGGCAACAGGAAGGAGCAAAGGTCCTGGGTAACCCACAAGGACAATCATTTAGGTCTGTGGATGGGCATTGTGTTAGGGCATCAGTACCCATTTCTTGAATCAGCCCTGCAGATGGATGTGAGCTTGACCAAGACTTGAACAGGAGAAAAGTGGGCTGGAATTCAGCTTTCAATAATCCTAAGCAGCTCCCTGAAGTCAAAGGCCATCTCTTCAACTCCAGTATTTTCCTGGAGTTTCAAGATAGCTGACAAGTCATGAAACCTCAATTGTCTCTGACAAATCATAATCACAGGCGACCCAGAGGGCAAAGAGGAGATCTAAGGTGATCACAGCATATTACCAACACTAAACATGCAAAATATTATCAAGGATACATATGTCCATAGTGGATAGAGCACTGGCCCTGAAGGATCTGAGTTCAAATTCAGTCCCAGACACTAATTGACCCTGGGCAAGTCACTTAGCCTCTTCCCCCTACAAAAAATGGGCTACATATGACGAGAAAAGGAGGTGGACTTGCCCTGTAGCTAGAATGAGACATTAAAAATGGACAACCTACTTATGAGTTAGCACAGTGCCTAGCATAGAGTTGGAGCATAGTAAATGTTGACTGACTTTTGCACTGGTATCTATGAAATATTTAAAAACCTAAGGGAAGGCCTCTAGTGCACTATGGAGATCCTCTATGAGAGGAATTGTGCAGGATAAGGAGGTCTAAAAGGCTCCCATTGAAGTAACAACATTGTTGACACGTTGATTTCTGATTAAGGACTTGTTCTCTCTATGCCACTGGATCCTGGGATATGTTTCAGGACTACGGAACCAAGTCCCTACATTTGAAGCCCAAAGAACTTTGGCCTAAAGAACAAAGAATTGTAAAGTAGTAAGAATGTGAAAGACTTTGCCAACCATTCTGGGTGTGACAGTACGTCATTAACTAACTTGATAGTCACTCTGTCTCCAACTGCAATAAGAGGTTCGGAGCATGATTTGCAATAGAACAAATTGTTCATGTCCTAATTTCTCTACTTGTCCCAGATACACCTCCTCAAGGAAGTCTAGTTCTGCCTTTTAGGGTCACCAAGTCATAGAATGTTAGAGCTGGGAGGGACCTGAGACCTAATCTAGCCCAATTATTTTATAGATGAGGAATGTAAGGTCTGGGGGAAATGACTTACCCAAGGTCACACAGCAAGTAAATCACCAAGCCATCAGGGAAAAGAGTAGTTGCTGTATGATAGAATATTTTAGTATCTAGTTTAGATAAAGAAGGAACACGATAACAAGGTCAAATAGTTGAGGATTTTTTTTTTCCTATTATCTCTAGTCAAAGCATGTACCCTATGATACAAAACCTCTCTCATCCTCCGCTATTTCCTAAACAAGTTTCTATGTTGGTACATAATAATAGCAGAAATTATTTTAGCTAATATAAAATATTTTATTCTACAATTACTAATAAGGGTAGAAGAGGTGACACAGAGACTCAGACTATACAAAAAAATAAGAATGGCTGATTTCAGCTCTCTTTATGAACAGGCTGAAATGAGAAGAAGGGGAAAGAGAAGACTTTGAGCCCCTGCAGTGGTAGATGAGGGAATGAGGTACCCTCAAAGAGAGTAAAAGGTCACAAATGTGGGTTATTAGTAACACAGTTCTTAACTAAGATAGCACTATTGCTGTGCCCTATCTAATAAAAAATTAGTGTATCCTTCTCCAGATTATAGGCACCTTTCCCTTAGAAATACTATAACTTAGAGAACATCTTGACTTCCAGTGAATGCCAAGAAAGAGGAAACAGCCACTCTCAAACTGCCTCCCTCTCTCCCTCCTTCCCTCCCTCTCCCTGTCTCTCTTGCTTGTTCTCTGTCTCTGTCTGTCTCTCCCTGTCTCTGTCTCTCCCTCTCTTTCCCTTCTCTCTCTCTCTCTCTCTCTCTCTCTCTCTCTTTCTCTCTCTCACCCCTCCCCCCACACACACACACACACACACACACACAGAGTCTGATATTATATGGGAGGCTTGCTTTAGTATGATCTGAAGAGTATAGGAATGGTTTGTCTGCCTCAAAATATCTACTCTTCCAGCCTGTCATTGGGGCTGAAATTCCACTATAATCATTTACCTTCTTTGGTGTGAGGAATTGAAGTCTTTGCTTAAAATGCAAACATATTACCTAGGAAGTGTAACATTGTAATAATAATAATAGCTTACATTTATACAGCATTTGAACTTTTAACAAAGTAGTTTCTTTGCATTATGTATAAAGCATCTTGCAAAATGTTAAACACCATATAAGTGAATTACTATTTCTATATGAATTTTGCTATGCCCCCTTCAGGCTGGTACCATAGGCATTACATCCTTATTCTATTCATGAAGAAACTGAATTTCAGAAAGGTTAAGTGATTTATCAAGGGTTACATTCTTAGTATCAAAGGTAAAACTTGAACCCAGCTCTCACTGATGCCTCTAACCAACTATGCAATACCACATCTCTTATCATTTTGTAAATGAATTTATTCAGGTAGCTTCAGCTGCCTGGTAGGTCTAAGGTAGGGTGAGAAGTTGGGTTTGAGGAACTGAATTCAAATCCTGGCTCTTCTTTTTATTAACTGTAGGAGCTTGGGCAAGTCATTTCATCTTAACTTCTGTTTCCTCATCTGAAAAAAGGAATTGGCCTAGATGAACCCTAAGTTCCCTTCCCAATACAGGCAAAACCCTGTATTGCCAATAGGCAATGTCTAAAAATACTGGACACAGGAGAGACAGGGGCAAAGAAGAGATAAAAGAATGATGGGGAAGGAGCTCTAGAAAGGGGGATCTTCATTATAAGATTTATATCAGTGACTTAGATGAAGAAATGGGTAGCATGCTTGTCAAACTTGAGGATGACACAGAATACATAAGAATAAGTAACACACAAAAGTAGCCCCGATCTCTCTTGGTTCTTCACTTCCCAGTTCAAACACTGCTTCTTAGTCTCCTTTGCTGACTCATCATGAAACGTGTCCTGGGCTAAGTTCTGTCCTGGGCTCTCTCCTTTCTCCTCCTCCCTCTCCCCCTTCTTTGTCCCTCTTCCTCTCTTTCTTTCCTCTCTTTCTCCTTCTCCCATTCCCTATCACGTTCTCTCTCCCTCTTCCTTTTTCTCCCTCTCATTCTCTCTTCACTCTCTCTTTTATTCAGATTCCCCCTTTTTTCTTCCTCTCTTCTCCATTTTCTCTTTTATTCTCCCTTTTTCTTTTTCTCTCCCTCTCCAGTCTCTTTTTTCTACACATCCCTTTTTTCTTCCTCTTCCTCTCTCTCCATTCTCTCTTTTATTATTTTTCCTTTTTTCTCCCTCTCCCCTTTTCTCTCCCTCTCTCTTCACTCTCTTTTATTCTCTCTTCTTTTTTCTCTCCCTCTTCCTTTTTCTTTCTCTCTCTCTCTTTTCACTCTTTTATTCTTCTTCCCCCTTTTTTCTTCCTCTCCCTTTCTCTCTGTCTCCTTCTCTCTCCACTCTTTATTTTATTCTTTCTCTACCATTTTCTCTTCCTCTCCTCTCTCTTATTCTCCCTTTCCACTTTTTTCTCCCTCTCCCTTTTTCTTTCTTTCCTTTTTTCTCTCCATCTTTTTTCACTCTTTTATCCTCTCTCTCCCTTTTTTTTCCTCTCCCTTTTTTCTCCCTCTCCTTCTCTCTCCATGCTCTCTTTTAGTGAACTCATCCACAGGTTTAATCCTCACCTCTATGCAGATGACTCCCAGATCTATATTTATAGCTTTGGTCTCTACATCTTACATCATCCACTGCTTACTGGACATGTCAAACTGCATATCCCATAGCCAGCTCAAACTCAAAATGTGGAATTAGAGCTAAACCTCAAACTATACAAGGTCAGGAAAAATTATCTCAGGGAGGCCTGGTGGTACAGTGAGAAAAGTACTAAACTTAGAGTCACAGGCACCTGAGTTCAGCTGTTGACTCAACTATTTACAGCATGTGAAGACCTTAGGCAAGCTGCTTAACATCTCTGGGCCTCAGTTTCCTTAACTATAAAATAAAAGGATTGCACTAAACTGAAATCCTGTCCAACGCTAAATCTATGCTCCTATTTACAAAACTGAACTTACTCTCTCTCCTCAATCCACCCCCCTTCCAAAGTTCCATTTCTGTTGCCAAAGCTCTCATCCTCCAAGTTCTCCACATTTTACCTTTGAACTCTCAATTCCTCACTTTATTTATTTTTAATTTTTTTTTGGGGGGGGGAGGCAGGGCAATTGGAGTCAAGTGACTTGTCCAGGGTCACACGACTAGTTTTGTGTTAAGTGTGTGAGGCTGGATTTGAACTCGGGTCTTCCTGACTCCAGGGTGGGTGCTCTATTTATTGCACCACATAGCTGCCCCTCATTCCTCACTTTCAATCACCCTACATGTCCCTTCTTGCCATTTTGCCTCATAGGATCATCTTAGGATCTATGGCTCCCAGAAGGGACCTCAGAGGCCATCTGATCCAACCTCTTCATTTCATATTCCAGGAAACTGAGGTCCAGAGTTGAAATGACTAACCCAGATTCATACAGATAGCAAGAACCAAGTAGGTCTTGAACTTAGGTCTTTTCATTCCAAAGCCAGTGCTCACAAATGTACCCTGATGCCTCCTTGTGTATCTTGAATATAACCCTTTTTCTCCATTCAAACAGCTTCTACCCCAGGTTACATCCTCATTACCTCTCACCAGAATCAAATCTCCTAATTGATCTCCTTGTCTCAAGCCCCTCCCCTCTTTAATTCAACCTGATACAGGAAGTCAAACTGATTTTCCCTAAAGTACCATGTGACCATGTCACCCCTCTACTCAATAAATTCCATTGACTCCCTATAACTTCCAGGGTAAAAAAAAAAATACTCTTCTATTTGGCATTTATAGACCTTCACTGGAGAAGGAAATGGCAAACCAGGCCAGAATCTTTGCCAAAATAACCCCATGGACAGTATGGTCCACGAGGTCATGAAGAGACAGACGTGACTGAATGACTGAACGACAACAGTCCTTTCTAACCTGACTTCAGTCTACTTTGCTATCCTTTTCACAGCTTACTCTCTCTCATACAAACTGCATTTAGGCCAAACTGGTCTTTTTCATTCTCATAGCCAGTACTCGAGCCATGTCCTACCTCCCTGCCTTTGTGTGGCTAGCTCCCCCGTCTCCCATGTCAGAATTCCTTTCTCCCTTCCATGGTCACACATGGTCACACACGGTCACCACCTTCTCCATAAGGCCTTCCCAGAAACCCCCAGCCCTCTCCTCAAAATAACCTTGGCATTTGAAGCCTTTGAAAATTTGTTCCCAACCTACTTTTCATCTTTACTATATTTATTTTGACTTGAAGTCAAAAGACCTGATTTTTGAATTCTGGTTCTGATAATTTCTAGTTATGTGGCTACCTGTATCACCTAATATCTCTTTATCTGTAATAATGGGGATAATAACAGGCCACCTCCTTCACATCCATATTGTGAGAAAAGCATTTTATAAGGCTTAAAGCAACACTGATAGGGGATGTGTTCTGATTAATATTATTATTACTACATTAGAGTGGCCCAGTAATGTTGCCATAGTGGTGAGTACCCATAGCAGCACAGTATACTATGTTATATTTCTATCTATGATGTACATATTTTTTATTTGTAAAAAAAATAATATGTTCCTGTTGTCTCCCTCAGTTAGGCTGTAAGCCCCTTAAGGACCGGGATTATTTCTGCATTCCCCAGAACTTTGCACAGTGTCAGACACATAGAAGACACATAGACTCTTAATGTTTGTTGAAATGATTAAATGGAAACACGTTTTACATGACAGCATTGTATAACCCATGTCATATTGCTTACTATCTGAGGGAGGGGACAGAGGAGGGTAGGAGGAACAGAATTTGTAACTAAATTTTTTTTTAAACCGAATGTTAAAAATTGTTTTTACATGTAAGTGGGGGGGATAAATTATTATGTTTTCAAAATTCATATTTGTTGAATACCATAGTGATTCTTTTTGGAGGCAATTGAGGTTAAGTGACTTGCCCAGAGTCACACAGCTAGTAAGTATCTGAGGCTGGATTGGAACTCAGGAAGATGAGTTTCCGCTGACTCCAGGCTCAACACTCTATCCACTGTACCACCTCACTGCTAAGCTTGGAGGCTATCTAAGATTGATTCGGGCACTGAGACGATGGTCATTTTGATATAGTGGAGGACACATCTGTAGAAGGAAGGAGAAAGAAGGTCTGGTTCCAGTAGGATGTCACTCTGGGCAACATGACATCACAGTCTTGTCTGTGTCTGTCTATGTGTACAGGCAGAAGAAAAAACAGTAGACTGAGAAAGGGATAAAGAGCAAAAAAGGGAAGTATTCCAGACTGGTGAAAGGACATTTTACCCACTCCCCAATTTTGCTGAGAAAAAAGTAAAAAAGAGAGAGAACGCTTATTTGAGGGGACCAGGAGAAACAATGATCATAGAGTCATAGATTTGGTGTTAGGAGAAACTTACAGCTCCTTTTATAGAGGAGAGGTAGTTAAATGGAAGAACCAAGGTCTGAGCCCCAGGTTCTTTGATTCCAAATCCAGCCCTTAGGCAAAAGGCAGCATCCAAAGGGCAACCATGGGCAGCAACCACTTGGTTAAATAAGCCCACCACCAACTCCCATTCCAGCCCCTTGGGGCTTTCTGCCCCATAGCCTGTGGAAAGCAGGCCTTAGAGAAGGGAGGCCTGCTGCTCTTTCACAACCATTGCTGTCTTCTGACAGTGAGTTCAACTCTCCCAGGCCAGGCTATAGCTGCCAGGAATGAGGACCGGGAAGGCACAGATACTGCTGTGTGAGGTTTGCCCAGGAGGGCCTGGGACTGGCCTACAAAACAAGAAGGGCAGGTGCATTGGGGAGGGGAGGGACCTAGAGCAAGCTCTGCATCTGGCAGTGCATGCCCCTGAGCCCCAGGCTGGGGACAAGAGCCTCGATTGTCCCTCACAACAGTAGCCCTGCTGATCTCAGAGAAAAGAAAGGCATGGGTCCTCTCCGGGAAGAATGCCCCACTTTTCTCTCCAGAGCTGGGGCCCCTGAGCAGAGGCTCCAAAGTCATGGAATCCACAGCTCTAAAGTTGGCAGGCCATCCAGAGGCCTGGATGCCATCCCCAGCCTAGCAGCCGGGCTCTGGGCCCCTCCAGGCTAGAATATAAACACACTCTGCTCTTTGTGCCTGGGACTTGGCTGGAGCCAGACTAAATCCTTTTCAGACAAAGCTGCTTCGGGTACCTCTGAAACCACTAGAAAAGGATGCAAAGACCCTGCCTCTATCACCCCTGCCACCAGCGTCCCCACGCCTCTAGGATATGTTACATGCCACCGCTCCATGCATGAGTCCCCATACCCTGCTGCTGTGTGCTCCCAAAGAGGAGTTCGAAAGGAAGGGTCAAACAGAAGAGAACACAAAGGCAGCACGATGCCTGTAGGGGCAGAGCCCAGCACAGCTGATGTCAGAGTTATTTTATGAAAACAAGGCTTCAGGTCATTTCACTTCGTGGATAAAAGAAATTTTGCTTTAAAGACTTTTACCTAGTAAACAATGAGAAAAATTATAGGCAGGTCCTTAGGCATTGCAAAGAACAATGTTAGACTCACTGGTATGTAGTGAAATTCCCAATAAATCCAGTTTAGTCTAGTGAAAAGTGCCCTGGGATGGCAGCTGGGAGAGCCGGGGACTAATTCATGATATGACTTTGGGCAAGCCATGGGAGGAGGCACCCGGCCAACGTACTCAAAGCCTGACTCTCCACACTCACTAGCTATGGAAGGCAAGTCACTTCCTCATGACTCAGTTTCCTCATCTGTCAAATAAAGGAGTTAGACTAGATGGCATCAGAGGTTCCTTTCCGTTCTAGGTCATTGTTCTTATGTGGTCTCCCTTCACCTGCCTGGGTCTCACTTTTCAATCATCAATTAAATCTAAGCAGTTGTATTAAATAAGATGGCAAATAAATATAAAGTGCTTTACTGTAGAGATGTGGTCATGATTGTTATTAACTGATACTATTATTGCTGTGATATTTGAGAGTTGGACCAGATGCTCTGAAAGATCTCTTTTCATTCCAACATTCTCCTAAATCCTAGAACAGAGTCTTTCATGGCATCTTATGCAAAGGAAGCCTAAGACAAATTACAAGTACAACTCTTGTGGCATTCTCCAACCCCAGAGTTCTTGGCCATCACTAGCTCAGGCTAGCAAATGGCCTTTTGGCAAAGAGCTGCTGGCGAGGGCAAGGAACAATTTATCCTGGGGGAACAGAAAAGAATGCTGGTCTCGTTCCCTTTGCTACCAGTGTTCCTCCTCAGGGAAGGTGGGCCAGATAGCGATTTGTAGTGAGTTCTACGGGAGGCTGAGGTCATCCAGACAAATGGGATTTGGCAGGACATTGTTCCCTCAAATAGATCAAGTTTCCGGCCAAGGCATCCATCCAGACCTTGAGCTCAGAGCCAGAGCCTGCCTTGGTCATCTGGAGCCCATGGCAGGACTAGATTCCTGAGCTCTGTCTCCCACCTTGAGCCAGTTTCTGAAATCTAGTCTCCCCTAGGAAGCCAGCCTGTGGTGCCATGGACTCCTTGGTACCACCACATTACTGGGAAAATCCTGCATGATAATAATAATTTAAAAATCACATTTCTGTAGTGCTTTAAGGCTTCCAAAATGTTTTTCTTAGAGCATCTCGGTAAGATAGGGGGCATGATATAATTCCCATTCTACAGATGAAAAAACTTCAGCAGTAATAAACAGTGTAGGTAGTCACATAGCTGGTAATTATCAGAGCTAAATTCAAAGCTAGCTCTTCTAACTGAAAGCCCAGTGCCCTCTCCACAACACTGCCTCCTGAGGTTACCTTAACTCCAAAGGCCAAAGCATTAGGGGTTGGCATGGGGGAGGTGAGGCTTGTAGACTGAGGAGCAAGAAATCACTTACATTCATGACTAAGTGTACTAACTTCAGTGGCCAAGGGAGTGCTCCCACCACCATCTTTATACATCCAGGTGTTGACCCTATGGCTGTTAGAAGAGAACTGTCAAATCATTCAAGGTAGCTGCAGCTTTAGGACTCCAGACCAAGTAAAACTTTATTAGTCAATCAACCACCTGCCCACCTACCATGGAGTTGCTGAGTGCTGTGCTGGGTACTGGTTGGATTATAAGCATTTCCCAGTGGCCCCCTTCTATAGATCTGTCATTAATATATAGCCCAGACTCTCAGCAGACCCACCCCTCAGAAAAGGGGACAAGATCTGAAATCCCACTGACAGAGCCAAAGGTTGTATGGAGTACATGCCTTGGTGGCAGGACGCTGGTGGGATGCAGCCCTGGCCCCCTTATATACATCATTGGGCTTGTGAGCATCCCAGTAAGCCATCACCAAAGTCATTTATCTTGAGCAATGGGGTAAATTCTACTAGTTGCCACAGCTCTGAGGATCTGGGCATGTTTTCTTTATTTCCACTGTGATAATCATAACTATACACAGCACAACAATTTGGGACTTATATTTCCAGACCCATGGCAGCTGCTGGGGCTGGGCCATTACAGGGAGACATTATTACTATGATTACAATGCATGAGAGCCGTACAGTGCAATGACCAATGATTTACAATCTCATGTCCATTCATTCAGCAGTGGGTAATAGTATGGAACTTACCTTGCAATTGTGGAATAGGGAGAACTCTGTGTGGACCAGTTTTCCCATCAAAATCTCTGCCTCAGGGGTGGCCAGGTAGCACAAGTAAGAGCACCGGCTCCAGTGTTGAGAAGACCTGGAGATCGAATCCCGGGCTCAGACACTTAGCACCCACCCAGAAACACCTGGCCGTGTAACCTTGAGCAAGTTACTTAACCCCAATTGCTTAGGGGCGGCCAGGTGGCTCAGTGAGTAAGAGCACCGGCTCCAGTGTCGGGGTGACCTGGATCAAATCCGGGCTCAGATACTCAGCACCACACCCAGAAATAATAACTGGCCGTGTAACCTTGAGCAAGTTACTTAACCCCGATTGCTAAAAAAAAAAAAAAAAAAATCTCTGCCTCTGCTTTTGACTCCCGATAATCTGTCACGGTACCAGGTTTGGGTTTAGAGTTAAAGAAAAAGAAGACACTAAACAAGGGAACATGAAATGATACTCTCCTCCATTAGGAGCCTCTGAATAGGACATTCAGGCAACACGATCAAGGGGAGTAAAAAGCTACTCAAAGAAGCATCTGGAAAGCAATTTCATTTTTAAAAGGAGCAACAGAAATTGACCAGAAAAGCTTTGCAAGATACAGCAAGTTTTTTCCCAGCAAGAACGGCATACTCCCAATACACAGACTGGATTTTAATCAGAAGCTTTGGATTTAAATTCCAGCTCTGCTACTCACTGTGTGCCTTAAACGCGTCACTTCTTCCTAAGCCTCAGTTTTCTCATCTGTAAAACTAGAAGCCCTAGAGGGAACTTTTTTTTATCATTCAGTCATATCTGGATCTTTGTGACTTTTTTTGTAGGAATTATAGTTTACCTATTTAGTCGATAATGTTGATTTTTTAAACCCAATGAAATTTAATCATTTGGAGGTTTTCTTGGCAGAGATATTGGAATGGTTTGTCATTTCTTTCTCCAACTCATTTTACAGATGAAGAAACTGAGGCAAACAGGGTTAAATGACTTGCCCAGGGTCACAAAGCTTGTAAGTGTCTGAGGCTGGATTTGAACTCAGGATTTTCTGACTCCAGGCTGAGTACTCTATCTGCTCTACCACCTAGCTTCCCTTGGGAGGGGATTAGATGATCTCTAAAATCTATAAAGTACATATGTGTACATGTTTGTATATGTGCACAGATTCACACATATGTACATAGAGACTTATAAATGTACATACAGACACTTGTGCACATACAGATGTGGTAATATGCTTTCTGACAGATACTCTTCAAACATAATGAGATTTTCTCTTGTTTGCTGTTACTAGAACTGCCTTATGGGTTAGTTTGATGTCTTTAATAATAATAATTATTATTATCAATAACAATAATGGCCAATATTTGCATAGCAATTTAAGGTTTACAAAGTGCTTCATGTGTGTAACGTGGAGTTCAACTGGGCATTTGCTTAAAACTATCTTAATTGGTGGAGAGAATGATTACTGGCCTGTGGGAAGGGCAGAGTTAATGAGAACTTGGGGAGAGGAGAGTTTTCTGGCTCTGACTTTGAGAGGATGCACATGGTTCTAGGATCTCTTCAGGGAGATCTCTTCAGGGAAAAAAGGCTCTTGGAAGAAGCCAACATGTGGAGCAGTTGACATGTCACCGACTTCCAACTTACCGAACTAGAGCCTTGGGTGAGACTGGGACTCTCCCTTTTGGTTGAGCTGAGATATCTCACTCTCAGTGGGAATTCCTGTTCATTCTGTGTTTTCAGGTGTATTCTAATCTATGTAACTTCTCTGATTTCTCTTTGCTATCAGCTTGGATAGATGGGTTTATTGACTATTCACTACAGGAATAGTCTTTGTGTGATTGGCATTGGGGAGAAAAGGGAATGAACATCCATTGATACCTATTATGTGCCAGGTGCTGTGCAAAGGGCTTTACAAATATTATCGCATTTGATCTTCATAACAACTCTTGGACATAGGTGCTATTTATTATCTCTATTTTACATTTGAGGAAGCTGAAGCAGATAGAGGTTAAATGACTTGCCCAGGATCACTCAACTAGTATCTGAGGCTGGATTTGAACTCAGGTGTTCCTGATTCTTGACACAACGGTCTATCCTAGACTAACAATACTTGGGGGAGGGGTGGCACAGATAGATTTAATTCTAATCTGATATCCCATCTCTAAGGAGATCTGAGTAGTTGGCTTATGGTCCCAATTTCTTGCTTCCCTTCAAATCAAAGTCTCTCTGGGTGAGGGGTGAAGACTACAGAGATACCTATTCATGCCTCTCTGGGAGTTACATTTAAACAAACCCATGTGAATTTACACGGGCAAAACACACACGTACTCTCTACATACATGTAGCTTCTGATGGTTATAAACAAGCTATGAAATAAGTGCTAAAGTTAATATTCTCTCCATTTTTTACATGATGAAACTGAGGCTGACAGATGTTAAGTAAATTGCCGAGGGTCACACAATAAAGTGTCTTCCTTTACTCTAGTCTCTAGTGAAAAGGTAGCACTTCTCATCACCAAGGTCAGTCCCTCTATATATCCCCTTGATCCCATTCCTTCCCATCTTCTCCACCATAACTCTCCTACTGTCTACTGATCTGTCCCTGCTGCCTACAAATAGACCCAACTCCCTCATCCAAAAACACGCCAAAAAAACTAAAATAAAAAAACTAAATCCTCACTAGACATGACCACCCCTTCACCCAATCCTTTATCTTTCCTCCTTCTCTTAGCCAAGCTCCTAGAAAAAGCTGCCTATACTCATTACCTTTGCTTCCTCTCCTCTTATTCCTTAATCCTTTTGTTATCTGGTTTCTGACTTCATTCAGCTAAAGCTAATTCAGTGATCTCTTTTTTTTTATTTGCTTTTTGGAGGGAGGAAGGCTGGGCAATTGGGGTTAAGTGACTTGCCCGAGGTCACACAGCCAGTAAGTGTTAAGTGTCTGAGGTCGGAGTTGAACTCAGGTCCTCCTGACTCAAGGGCCGGTGCTCTAGCACTGCGCCACCTAGCTGCCCCCAAACTCAATGATCTCTTGACAGATCTAATGGCCTTTTCTCAATCCTCACCCTTCTTGACCTCTCTGAAGAATGTGACACTATTGACCATTCTCTCCTTCCTGGGGATTTTCTGATATTGTTCCCCCATCCCTACCCCCATCCCCTTGACTCTTCTTCCACCTGTTTGACTGCCCCTTTTCAATCTCCTTTGTTGGCTCATCATCCATACTCATGCCCCCTAACTGTGGATGTAGCCCCAGTGCTTTGTCCTGGACTCTCATCTCTTCTTTCTTTACACTCTCTCGCTTGGTGATCTCTTCTGCTCCCATTTCTATGCAGGTATCTGCCAGGCCTACATATCCAGGCCTAGTTTCTCTCTCGAGATGAAGTTCTGTATTAACAAAAATTTACTGGGTATTTCAAAATGAATTTAGTTTTGACATCTCAAAAGCAGCATGCCTAAAAAAAAGTAATCTTTCCCTCCAAATCTACCCTTCTTCTAAATTTCCCTGTTTCTGTCAAAGGGACTGCCATACTTCTAATTACCATTCTTCAAATCTTGACATTATCATCAATTCCTCTTTCCCTCAGTCCATATATCCAGTCAATTGCCAAATTTTACTGTTTCTACAGCTACAACACCACTCAAATCTCATCCTTTCTCTCTACTCATGTGCTCACTACCCTGGTTCAAGCTCTCATCACCTCTCATAATATATAATTTAACACACACATGTATTGACACCCACACTTATCCCCCCAATAGAAGAGAATGAAATCTCCTTAAAGGCAAGGATTGTTTCTTTTTAGTCTTTGTATTACCAATATCTGAACAAAATACAGTAGGAATTTAATAAGTCCTTCTTGGTTGCTAACTATCTAAAGTGAAATTTCAACTCATCTTCTTTACTTCAAGTCAACTTGACTTCAAGTATAGCTCTACGTAGACAGGCATCACAAGATCAGGCAAAGCCTGGAGTTATAAACACGAGGAACAATCAGAAATGGATTGGCACGTTGACTTCTGAATTTGGGAATTTTGCCTCCCTTAAGAGACAAAGGTAAACGTGGTTTCTATGTCTCAGTTCTCCTTCCTTCTTTCCTTCATTCAATAAGCATGAACTAAAGTATCTATTATTTGCAGAGTAAATGCAGTTTAGATAAGACACAGCCCCTGCCTAATCTCATAGCTCTTGCAGCCTTAAAAGAATAAAGTACAAACACCAAACAATAACACACAGACATACAAGATAAATGCATTAGGGTACTGCAAAGCAAAGTTTTATGTGAGGTCTGAGGGGAAAGATTTTTCCAAGTCGGGCATGGTTGGGAAAGGTTGTACTTTGGCTTTGAAGGCTGTAAGAGTTCAACAGACAAAGATGGATTCCCAGGCATGGGGAAGAGCATGAGTAAGGGCACAAACAAAGAGAAACTCATAGCTTATTCAGGGAGCCAAGAATACACCACTTGAACAGGTACATAGATCATGGAAAGGACATAAGGCTGACTTATGAGATTAGGTTAGAAAGGTAGGATGGAACGAGATGTGAGATGGCTTTGGACGCCAACCAAAGGAGTCTGAAGTTAAGCTAGTAAGCATTGCCACTGAACATTTTGAGCAGAAAAGCAACATGACCAGATTGATGATGTTTTAAAATGTTATTCTAATGGCAGTGTGAGGAAACACCTGGGATAGGGAGAAAATGGAGGAGAGAAAACTCATGGGGATACTATAGAATTACCTCCATGGTTGGGAATGGAAATCAATGCTAGAATGATGACAGTGGGAACAGATGAGAGAAAGATAGAAAAGAGGCTGGAAATTCTGACCATTACTCCTGAATCACACCCTCTGCACTCATTTCCCCAGTTTCCATGTGCACTTCCATGTTGGGTCCACAGAAGTTCAACTAACTACAGTTACCCCTTCCACATTATGACTTTCCCCACTGTGATTTCGATATATCATGGGTTGGCATAAGAAATTAAATGGAAATTTTGGGAGAGTTTTACAGAAGTCTCAGATGACATGCAAAGGCCAGTAGACAACATAGAGCCTCTGACCAAATACTTAACCCAAATTTTACAATAAGATATTGTAAACACTCCACAAAAGAAAAAGAAACAAATAAGACTTCTTCTCTGGTATGAAGGGAGGGACAAACAATTTTACAAGGATTTTCCAGATTGTAGGGATAACATGGCCCAAATCCCTGTGATGTGGGAGGAATAGCTGTACTACTTCCATCAAGGTTCTAAGGGTAACCCTGAGATACTGAGATTTATTTCTAAATTTCTAAATCTAAATTTAAAGTACTGTTGCTCACAAGCCCCCATTGGTCTACTTTCCATTTATTACTATCTTTAATCACCTTTAAGAAAAGTGTCTTTACTGAGCGGGATAGTACAAAAGAACTCCTCAAACTAGTCTTGTCCTCCATGCACACACACGAGGACTCTGGGCAGGGTTCAAACTTAAAGTACAAGGGTAGCCAGTAATTCAAGAACAAGTGCGGCCAAGGGGTAAGTCATAGCTCTTGGTTATTAGATGTCCTTTTATTTCTTTAGAGTCTTCATGAGGTTTTCCTTAAGTGCAGCTCTAACTCAATACCCTTTGTAGATTCTATAGCATTTCTCTCAATCACAAGGGATCCTGATCCCTGACATCATTGCCATCCTGTCTTTGACATATCTTTGTGCACGTACTTCCTCAGTCATTGATCCCTACTGCCCTATCAGCAACTGCTACTGGAATTCATGGACTTTACTATTGCCTCTGGGCATCAACATGACTTCTGATGGCTCTGATAATTCTCCTGAATACACACAGTTGCCTGGTGTGAGAAGGAGAGAAGTGATGAGGAGAGAAAGAAAAATTCTCAGGGATGTGGTTGGAGCTTCTCTAAAATGTGTAAAGATAGGTCTGCTGTTGGAATATGTGATTCAGAACTAGCTTGCAGTATCATATATAGGGCCAGATGTGTGTCTTATTCAGCTAGTCACAAGATACTCCCTGGCATCATCTGTCTCTATCCAATGATAAAAGCACTTTATTACCCTCAAAATGATGAAGGGCTTGTTCATATGTAACATATTTTTGATTATCCAATGTATTCACTTCAATTGTCTGGTTCTTCTGTGATTACATTAATTGGGGTGGAGGTAGAAACCATTACCCTTATACTACCTGCCTGTGTGACATTGAGGGTCACAACTTCTCTGGGTCTTATTTGCCTGACAACAGAGTGGACTGGATGAGCTCTGATGTTCCTTTCACCTCCAGATCTAGGATCCCATGGTCCCATTATACAAAGGTCCTTATTGAAGTTTGCTAACCCCTGTCTTCTGTTCTCATTTTTCCATTGCTTATTCCTTCTGTTTAAGGATGTTCTCCCAGTATTTTATACCTTTTAACCCCATTTATGATTGGTTTCCATCTATGTCTTCTCCCTTGACTTTGGTATTTCTCTTTTCCTTCAAATACATCAAACAGTGGCTTCCCACAAGAACCCCTACTCAACATTCTGTCTCTTAGAAGCTAGGTACAGCCCATTTTGGAGGAAGAGGAACATTTGTAAAAACAACAACAAATGTTGGATGTGCCAATTAGTCTTTAACACCCTCCTTTGGAGGTTATTCTTGAGCCTAGTTGGGGTGGGCGGTGGGGAAAGAGTCAGCATGTTGCCTTAGTTTTGGAGGTCCCAGGAACTTCCATTTTGTGGGGAGGCCATGTTGCCCAAGTACCCTTTCCTTGTTGTCCTTCCCTCTTCCTCTCTTCTACCTTGGGGGTTTTCAATTAAGCCATATGGCCCTACCATAAACAAACCAAATAAAAGAATCATCTATTTCATTGTTGCCTGACTCATCTAATTCTTCCAGGAAACTCCTTTTAGTTCCATCAACAGATGCCAAAAACAAAATAAAACTCCTAGGTCCTGAGATAGGTGCACCATTCTATACACTGAAGTGAACGATTCCCCTTTATTTGACATTTTTTTCTTGATTGTCAATTTCCCAATCTCTGGATTCCTCCATTGCTTCCATGACCTGACTCCTTTATTCCTACTGCAATTTTCTTTCATAATTCTGTCTTCTTGGCAGTGAATTTCCTATTGTCTCTTCAAATTCTCCCTTACCTTGTCAGACTCTGTTCCTCACTCACTCTATGTTCCCCATTTCATCCCTTCAAAGCAAAACACTCAGTATGGAAGTTCCCCTCTGAAGATCTCACTGTCATTTAAATCATCCTTCCACTCCTGCCAGAGCATCACAGCCCTAATCACTAACCACTAGCCCTTCATCTCTGACCATAAGGATTTAGCAATGGTCCCCCCAAAAGTAGAATTGAAACAATACAATAATACAACAATCCAGGTCAAAACAGAAGGTAAATTTCAGGGGATCTATCCAAATAGAGGAAAAGAATTGGTGAAGATACATATGGCAAGGAGAGATCTAAGCTGGCAAAAGGCCTGCAACAGAGAAGGAAGTCTTAATAGCAGATGTTTAACAGCAGAGGGCCTGAAACAGAAACCTAGATCCTAGAGAACTGAGATATTAGAAAATATGTCTAATCACTGGGAAGGTGGAGAGGGAGTGGATAGGAAACCAGACAGAAAACTCTTGACACTGAGCAGTTAGGATACCAGGCATAGCTACCAGAGTCTGGAATATAAGCCAGAAATATGGTTCTAGGGAAATAGACCATAAAGCTGTAAAGTCAAGAAGCACTGAGGCAGTATGGAGGAGTAGAATTTGGTGTTGGAAAACCTGCATTCATGAATTTTCTTGAATATAAGCAAACTAAAAACAATGGACCCTTGGGAAAAATGAAGTTTGGTTATTGCCTCTTGTGATTATAAACCAAACATTGATTTGTGGGAAAATTTTGTTTAGAAGCTACATTGTAATTCTAATATATTAGAGAATTTGATCAATCTTTGAATGGACAAGGGGATGATAACAACAGCACCTACATCGCAGGGGTGTTGGAGGAATTAAATAGTTCTAAAGTGCTTAACATGGTGAGCATTGTAGAGATATTGACTATTGTTGAATTTGTAAATAAGTTGTCTAAGATAATAACATGAATAATTTTCTAAGAAAGGAAAGTTAAGATTTTTTCTAATTGAATAGATGAAATTTGATTTCTGAAGTTTGAAATTATGTTGAAAAACAAACATGATAACCTTCAGACTTCTAGTTTTCTTGTATTGTGGAATTTGGAGAGAATAATATTGGAAATGTGAATCCCCTTTTAATTGGAAGAATATGCTTTAAAAAAAACCATTATGTGAAATTTTTCTAAGATATTATAAAATTTTGTTAGGCCAATTCCCTATTGAGTTATTAAAGTGAACATGATAAAAATCTTTAAAAAAAAAAACTGTAAAAATGAAGTGCCTTTTGCTTTAAATTCTTACAATTTAATAAAAGATTTTTAAGGACCCCTCCAAAAAAAAAAGAAAAGAAAACCTGAGTTCAAATCCCAGCTCTATGATGCATGAGTGACTTTGGCAAGTCATTTACCCTGCTCAGGTCCAGTTTCTTCCATAAAAAAAAGAGTGTGGACTAATGACCTTAAAGTAACCTTTCGGCTCTAAATCCTCTCATACAGAAGAAGAGCAAAACAAATAGCAAATTTTACTTAGTGCTGAGTGCTTGAACTCCTGATCTAGAATTCCTAATACTTGGGTTGACTTAACATTGTAGTTTCCAGACTTTACATAGCAACAAATCTCCCTTTCTTTTTGTTATTCAATGGTGTCTCACTCTTCATAACCCCATTTGGAATTTTCTTGGAAAGCCACTGAGCGGTTTGCCATTTCCTTTTCTAATTCATTTTATAGATGAGGAAACAGGCAAACTGGGCTAAGTGACTTGTGCAGGGTCACACAGCTAGTATCTGAGGTCAAATGTGAATTCAAGTCCTCCCAATTCTGAGCTGCATTATCTCCCTAGCCACCCCCCTTTTTGGCCCCACCTCCCAAAGATTGCAGCCCTACTTTACACACACACTTTTTACTTTAAAAATCTACCTAAATAATTTTCTTAATTCCTCTTGTATTTTTATTTTTACCAGACTTGTGCATGTATCAGTGTAGGAGGTCTCAACAGGAACTCCACTAATGCAGGGCATTCTCTCCAGCTTCTAGTCTGAGGGAACCTTGAGAAGCATCAAGAGGCTAAACATCTTTCTATGGATTATACAGCCACTCTGTGTAAGATGTGGAGCTTGATGGGCAGTTAGATGGTACTGTGGAGTCAGGAGGACCTGCCTGAGTTCAAATATAACCTCAGACACTTACTAGTTATGTGACCCTGGGCAAGTCACTTAACCCCATTGCCTCCAAAACAAACAAAAATAAAAATGTGGAACCTGAAGCCAGCTCTTTATCCACTATACCACACGACTTCCTATTATATTCAAATAAAATTAGGAATTTATCACAATTTCCACAATACCCAAACTTTAAACACAAAATATAAACAATATAACATATGCAGATATTTGTTTACTCAGATAAAGAAAACAGCACAGTAACACAATTTTCCAGAGCCATTAACCAGGCCCGTGGTAACAGTTCACAGCCATGTGGAAATTCAAAATAGACTGATTCAGATTTACTCTCCTTTGTGCATACCAGATTAAGTAACTCCTGAACAACATTTATAGTTAGTTGGAGCGGTTACCATGTTGGTCTCACTCCTGTTGACTTTGATTTAACCTTTGTTTTCACTGAAAAAAAAATGGGTGTAATTATACACAAAAATATCCCATAATTTTAGCTCTCATTTCATACCTCCATCACCACTACAGGGAAGATCTAGCCTGCTCAACATTTCGGAAAACTCTGACTTAAAGACAGAAGGATTCCATGGGTCACCCTTAGGATGTACAGTCCCCAAGCTTTTTTTTTTTTTTTTTGGCAGAAGGTGCCCCTATCAATACAAACACATTGATTTTTTTTAAATGCCCAGTCTTACAAAATTCATGGACCATGTGAGATAAACTGATTTATAGATGAAGTTTAAGAATAATAGGTGGAGAAAAGGTCACTTACCTACTTGTTTCTTGTCCAATTGGTGCACTAAAGATTCTTTGTAGTGTCCAAGCAGTGGAGGGCGGGGGATGGGGGGGGGGGACGTTGCAGCTTCAGCTGCTCGGTCAGTCTCAGTCTGGTGGGAGGTTGAGAGGCTGCTATTTGGTCTCACAGCTTCTGCCCCAGGTGGACAGGGCTCCTAGCTGCAATGTCTGGATCCTAGGATTGGTGTAAACATATGGGCATTTCTCTGAGAGTTGTAAAGAACTCAGGCAAGGTGATCTGTGATGGTGGAATAGTGGCAGAATGGGTACATGCCCCCCACACACACACCTCTTTTGCCCCCAGATCTCATCATGGAGTGAACCAGGTGCAGAAAAAGAGCCCCTCTCTTGACTCCACTAAAGTGTTCCCCAGGGCCCAGCAAAGTTGATAGGAGCTAGTAAGAACCTTGGAGGTAGCTACTTCAACCAATCCCTGGGGCCAAACTAAAAGCTGGAAGACAAGCAGGATATGTAAGGTCTTTATCTGTCAGCCACCAGATAGGCATCCAGGGGACCAGGTTCCAGGCTACTGTCAAAGGTACAGTCAATTTTATTTTATTTTTTAAATTTTTTGGTCTTTATTAATTTGTTTACTTTTTGTTTACAAGGTTCATTTCCACAATTCCCTGAGTTTCGAATTTTCTCTCCCTCCCTCCCATGGCAGCATACAATCAAGTATAGATAGTATCTGCAAATACTTTCACATTAGACATTAGTCAGGCTATAAAGAAGAATTTTAAAATCCAAGTTTAGTGATGATATCCTTTCATCTCATTAACTGGGTCTCTGAGAGCCTACAGAGAAAAGTTGTTGAGGCTCTGTGAAAAGATGAAGTACAGGCTCTGGGAACCCCCTAGAACTCTGATTGAATCTTTCCATTTGATGAGGCATTTGCCTGAGGCCATAAGCCTTTCATTATAGCTCAGCCCAAATCTCTGTTACTAGCCTAGCCCTCGTTTGTCCAGCTACTTCCCACCCTTGATCCTCCCAAAATATCTATATACCCTTAAACTAGTCTAGCCCTCCCTAGTCTCCTCTCCAGGTAGCCTCCAGCTACTTCCCACCCTTAATCTCTCATCCCTGGAGTCTGACCTCATTTGACTCCTCCTGAAGACCCTCCCCAAACTCCTCCCCTAGACCGCCCCTAGATTCTTCCCACAACCTTTCTCTATATAAGACCCCATCAAGCCTCCATGAGGAGAGAGAAGCCAGAGAATGATCTAGCATGGACTCACTCTGTGTCAGATGGTTCTAGCCAGTTTGTCCAGTGCAAGTGTCAGTTACTGAGTCTTCTTAAGAGTCTACCCATTATGACGAACCTTTAATAAACTTTGCTTTTCTTTGCCTGAGAGAAGACTTGAGTCGAATTCATTTGGCAGGACCCAAAGTGTTGGTATTTTGGGGTCTCGTGCACCCCTAAACCCTGTACCTCAACATTTTATGGTGGCCTCATCAAAACCATTGCTGCTGTCCTCTAAAAGGGGGAGGGGGCAAAAGCATGGGGTCCCCTGAAGAAAGAGAGGTTAAATTTTAATGGCAGTGCTGCCTATAGGTGAAGGTTAAGTTGGCCTAGCTAGCAAGGTTTGAGAATCAGGAAGTGGGACAGGAGAAGAATGGTTAAGGAACCAAGTAGGTTACAGAACCCCTTCAAAGGCCAGAGGGTCTGAGGTACCTTAGGCTGGTTGGACTGGCTAATATTTGAATGAGTAATATTCTCTTCCTCTTTCCAAGCCTGGCAGAGAAGGGACTGGTAAGGTAGCCAACAAGCATAAGACATGGAAACCAAAGGAGAAATTGGACTCCATGAAGCCCTTGTCAGAAATGAATGTCCTCTGAACTACTGTAGCATTGGAGCCAACATACCCCTGGGAAGCTTTTAATTCCTAAGCTCAGAGAATGCTTGTTTTTAAAGCCTGAAAATACACATCCTTAGTTTATCACATTGAGACCAAATAAAGACTGAATTGAATGTGTTTGAAATGAAAATCTTTGGTTTTCTATGTGTATGGAAGGCAAAGCCAAGTCCCTTTAGCCCTCTGATCTCAATGCCCTTTGGTGCTAAATTTTGCTGACTAAAGCTCTTTTGATAGTTGAAGAACATCAAGACCAGGGCCACAGTGCTTAGGACTCTTAGAAATGAGACTAAGGATAGATATCTAGGGATAGGAGTGAGAAGAGAAATGCTTCTGTAAAAAGGGTGTCTCATACCCTAACCCAAATTAATACAACTAGCAAGATGCTGTGTGACCTGACACCTTTTTCAGCTAAGGACCCTTCTTTGAGTTATATAATGAATCAATCAAAGCCGTAAATTAGATGTGTACATATTAGACACATCTGTTGGATCATTGATCATTCAAAGGCATAAACTAAGTACCAAAAACCTAGTTAATTAAGTTGGGAAGGAGTAAAGTGCTTTGAGATACTAGATAAAATCTGATGACAAATTAGACACACCTCTGAGTCTAAGTATAATGAAGATTCCAGAGTGATTATAGCAGCAACTACTCTAAGGATTGAGTTTTGGGAATGCTTTTAGGAGCCAGACTGTTGGGGGAAGGGCGTGGGAGGGGGCAGGAAGGACAGTGAGCCAGAGGGACTATTATATACACTCTACTTGCCTCCTAATGACCATGTCATTGGAGAAACTGGATCAGTAAAAACAATGCACATAGACAGTAGCAGAGGGAAGACAAACTAGATATACTGAAAAAAGGAAGTTTTAGGGAGTGATGGGGTACAGATTCTGAACCCCTTGAATCTTCCCATTTGATCTGGGGTTCATTCCTCAGAGGCCATAAGTCTTCCATAGTCTGTTATCTCCAGGTAACTTTCAGCTACCTCTCACACTTGATCCCATCAAAATTCCATTCTCTTGGTTCCTGGAGTCTGACCTCAGTGCCATCAAGATCCTCCTTAGACTCCTCCTCAAGACCCTCCCAGAACCCCTTCTCTAGACCACCCCTAGATCCCCCCCTACAGTCTTTCTGTATATAAGATCCATCTTGCCTCCATGAAGGGGCTCAGATTCGATCTAGCTCAGACTCAATCTGTGTCAGATTGTCCTGGTTTGCTTGTCAATATAAGCATCACAAATACTTAGGCTCCTTAAGAGTCTACCCATATTGTGCTATAAGAAACAAGGAGCAGACAGTCTTCATATTTACCAGGAGCGGCTTATACGAACTGATCCTGAGTGAGAAGAGTAGAACCAGGAGAAATTTGTATACAATTACAGACACAACGAATGTGTGATGACCAACTTTGATAGACTGGACTCTTCTCAGCAATGCAGTGATATAAGTCAATCCCAAAAGATTCATAATGGAGAGAAATGTCTACATCCGGAGAAAGAACTAGAAAGAACTGAGTTTATATCCAGATTGAAGCAAACTACCTGATCTTTTTCCTTTTCTTGTTTGGTTTTATGTCCTCTTTACCATTTTTCATTCCATCTGATACAATCCATCTTTATAACCTGACTAATGTCTAATGTGAAAGTATTTACAGATCCTATATTTGACTGTATGCCACCATGGGGGGTAGGGGAGGGAGGTGGACAAAATGTGAAACTCAAGGAATTGTGGAATTGAATCTTGTAAACTAAAAGTTAACAAATTAATAAAAATTATCTAAAGACAAAAAAAAGAGTACCCATTATGGAGAATCTTTAATAAACTTTTTTCTACTTTGGTTAAGAGAAAGCTTGAGTTAAATTCATTCAACAGGACCTGGTATGTTGGTATTTGGGGTCTCAAGCACCCCCAGGCCCCAAATCTCAACAGGAGTATGAGCCCTTGGAGTGCAGAGAAGTAGCTGAAAGGCTCTACAAAGTTTCTTACCCTTAGGGCCCAGCAGAGAGCTGCATATACCTAAGAGGAACTTCTTGAGGATTCCAAAAAGAGAAAAAAAGGATTGCCATCCAACCAGAGGCACAGTCCTACCTCACTTCAATCAATTCACTTGTAATTCATGGCATCGCCTTCCTAATGTCCTGGTCCTCTTTGAGAATGAAGGACAAACTACAACCAAATGTATTCTCTAAGCTTGAACCCAATTGTCTCATATTGTGTCCTGGTGGAAGAGCGTATCCCAGACTCTGTGGGGGATGTTTTATACCAGCTGTTCTAACAGTACCATCTTACTAAATATCCATTTATAAATACAATTAAGCTTGGCTATCTGGTAATCAGTGGGGGAGCATACCAGAGGGAGACTCGTGAATGACGGTGCTAGAAACCTCAGTCAGTCATGCTCTGGGTTCCCAGCCTGCCTGTATGACTAAGAATTGGGGAAGTCAGCAGAGAAGGTTTGCTTCACTTGCAACACCATTATAATACCTCAATGAATACTCCTGAAAGACTGCTCAATTATAATAAAGTATTCCTTGATATACCAAGCCGTGTGTCAAGTTATTCATAAGGATATTCCCTCCATTAGTCCATATGCCTTCTTATATGGTAAAATGGACATCCGTGTTCTTCCATAAATACTCCATAGAAAATCTACCCCAAATACCGTGGCTCTTCCTTTTAACATTTGATAGATATCAGTAAATCACTCCAACTGCCTTTGTGCCACCCATAATTCTTGCCATGTAACTGACTACTACTTTCTTTTCTGGTCGGTCACTTATATCCTTCATGATGTCTTTTACACTAAAGCCAATTCTACTTATAAGAAAACTTTTCCTCAGTCATGCAAAGCCTTATTGGTATACTCCATGTGGACCTATAGGGGGACAGAAAAAGTTCCCAGCTCTCTTTCTTTCTTAATGCTTTGACATTTGAAAAAGATACCACAGGCAAACATCTTGGAGGCTGGGTGATATATATTATTGAAGGAGAGACTTTTGTGGGGGCCAGGAGATTTGGCCATAGAAGGAGTTTAGAGGAAGCTCTGTTATTTTCTCAACAATAGGGATGTGACAACAGTGGCTAGAATGCAAGCAGGTATAACATCTCAGGGGGAAGGCCTTGGAGGGTAGACTAGAACCTACCCAAAGTGGGGAACCTGCAGCCTCGAGGATACATGTGACCCTCTAGGTCCTCAAGTGTGACCCTTCAGGTCCTCAAGTGTAACCCTTTGACTGAATCCAAACTTCACAGAACAAATCCCCTCAATAAATGGATTTGTTCTGTAAAACTTGGACTCAGTCAAAAGGACACACCCAAGGACCTAGAAGGACACATGTGGCTTCAACTCTGCAGGTTCCCCACCTCTGGCCCTAAGCTATATTGAAATCAAAGATGGAATCTCTTGTCAAGAGAGCCCATGTGCAGAGGAGTCAATGCCCAGGTCATGGTGATAGGCTGGGTCCTCATCACTGGATGCAATTATCCCTATGAGGCCAAAAATACCCATACCCCTTTTTCTCCTCAACCCGTATAAGGCAGGAAGGCTAAGGAACTTACTCAGAAGGGAAAGAGAAAGAGATGGGTTTAGTCATGTGGTAAGAGAGAGTTTCCAGTCCTATTAAAATAACTGTGAGAAAGGGCTTTAGTTCTAAGCCTATTAACGAGTAATATAAAATTATTAGCCTAGCAATAAATCAATACTAGCTAACATTCCCCATCTCAACTTATTTTGCATTTGTTGGACATCTTTTATTACCAATCTATCTACACTTTGTTTCCCTTTAGGAAAATGAAAATCCTCAAGGACAGGGCCTATTTTTGTTTTTGTCTGTGTATCCCTGACAATGCTTGGGACATAGCAGGTACTTAATCAATGTTGTTTTTTTTAACTGAATTGTTTTGAATTTATAAAATTGGAATAATCATGCTTTTATGCCAATCTTGCAGTATTCTTATGAGGAATGTGCTTTGTCAAATCCTAGAGCACTACAAAAATACAAGGCATTCTCATCACCATCAAAGATGACTTCTCAGGCACCCATCTATACTGTGGCTTAACGAGCATCAACAGAGAATGTCATTTTCATCATTAGTTATAATAATGATAATGAGATTTTTTTAGGGCATCCAATCCCTAAATCCTTTCAGCATCCCACCAAATTAATAGCACACAGGGATTTTTTTCCTTTCTCCTTCTAATAAACATCAAGCTTTCATGTTGGTACAAACCTTTGGAAAACCAGTTTTGGTTGTATTGGAGGTGAATGTGTCCAGTAAGATTGTCTTCTGGACTGAAGTGAACTACTTGAGCAAGCCCTCATATCTGTGAAAAAGGAAGGACAATGGAGTGTTTGAAATATATACAATCATTGAAATAACCCTTTTGTGGCCAGAACATGAAGAATCAGAAAGAAAATGCCCTGTTTGGAAACTCCTGATAATTGAGGGGTAAAGGATGAATCAATAAGCATTTCTTCTCTCTCCCCCCAACACCTTTAACTGAAATAAAAACAAATCTCTAGTAATAAATATACATAGTCAAACAAAATAATTTCCCACATTGGCCAGTGCCTAAAAATGTAGGCCCCAGTCTGTGTACCCTGAGTTCATCATCCCTCTAACAGGACAGAAGCAGCATTTTTCATCATGGAGCCTCTGGAACCATGGTTGATCACTGTATTGATCAGAGTTCTTAAGTCTTTCAGAGTTGTGTTTCCTTGCAGTGCTGTTGTTACTGTATAAATTGTTCTCCAGGTTCTACGCACTCTATTCTTTATCAATTCATAGTTCTTTATTATGTTTTATTGTGGGGGTGGTTATTGTTAATAATAATAATAGCAACAACCATAACTAGAGTTTATGTAGTGCTCTGAGATTTGAAAAGTGTTTGACAGATATTATCTTATTTTATCCTCACAACAACACTGGGAGGTAGGTGCTATTATTATTCCCATTTTATAAACAACAAAACTGAGGCAGATAGCCCTTAAGTAATTTGCCCAGGTAAAAATTCAAGATCAGATCTGAGCTGTTCTGTCCTGACAAGAGGCCCAGCACTCTATCCACTATACTACCCAGCTAGATGATAAGCTAGGGTAGGGGGATAGCTACATGGTGCAGTGAATAGAGCATGGGCCTTGGAGTCAGGAAGACCTGAGTTCAAATCCAGCCTCAGATACTTAACACAAAAAACTAGCTGTGTGACCTTGGGCAAGTCACTTGACCCCAATTGCCCTACCTTCCCCCCTCCAAAAAAAACCCCCCAAAACCCAATAAGCTAGGGGAGGAGCCGCCAAGTTTCTCCGCAGACCAGTATTTCCAGGGCTGGCCTCTGAACTCTCATGGCACTTCACGTCCCCATCTGTGGCTCTGCAGGGAGCAGGCCAGGTTGATAGATAACTGGAGAATGGCTTGAGCACTTAAATGTAGAATAAGCAGCTAAGAGAGATGAGAGACTGCTTGATAAGTTCTTCTAGGCTGTGTGGTTGTCAGTGGCCCCAGGTTATTGCTTCTAGAAGAGACAAAAGTTCAGAACAGTCCTGCCCTGAGGAGTCTTTTTCTATCCCTGACTATTCCACATCCTATATTGACAAAATAAACTCAACATAAAGGACTGGACTTGGGAATAACTATTCATGATGGACCAGTGATAATACATAGAAATATAAAGATATAATATATAATACGTAGAATATAATATATGATTGTAGCAGCAAGCACCCCAAGCGTCCTCAGGGTTTGCAGCTACCACAGGTTCTTGGATCTGCTTTGTTAAAGGAAAGCAACTCAAAATGGGTTAACAAGCTTACTTTAATCAGTCAGACATATATCGTTTACCTTGTTCAGGGGAAAAAGGTCAGCACCCCGAACTTCAAAGCATACAGGCAGAATTATCAAGACAGAAACAGATCAAGTAGACAGATTTCCAAACTGTCCAACCATTACATCCATACCCAGTCAACATCTGGGTTTCCACATCTGGGTTTTTCAAAGCCGGGGGACTCTCAGCAACGGCTTCCTAGAATTCAGGTCAAATCACAGAACACTTCTCAAAGTGAGTCCCAAAAACAAAGCTACACATCAGGGCTTATATAGCCTTCTCCTGGCTCAGAGAATGTAACAACCTTTTGGACCCACTGGCCAATCAAGAAGTATCTACTGAAAAACAAGCCTCCCCCACCCCAGGCTTCAGGTGCACATTAGCCTAGGGGCAGGGAAGATCTTTAAAATTTACATTCTTATTACAATGATATAATATAAAATATAAAACATCAAATACATATAGAATATATAGAATACATAGAATAAATATATAACACATGGAAATATATACACACTTATTAATGTGTGTGAATATGTTTGTACACATGTGTGGGAGGTAGAGGAGTTCCCCCATTTCAGTTGATGTAGTCACAGACAACCTGGAAGGTAATTATTTACAAGAGAGTAACAAAGTACTAAACTAACTGCAAAGATTTATCTATACCCAGGTCCCTTTGGAACGCGTGAATATCCTTCTCTGACAATTAAAAGGAACTACCTCTTAAGACAAGTTGGAATCTACACACCTAAAACCTATTTATTTATTAAAGAGTTTATTAAAATTAATTTTAAAAAATTATCATAGAGTTGATTAAAATTAATTAAAGTTTAGCCCTGAGGGAAATTTTTGGAGGAGGAGGAAGAGAAGGAGGAGGACCCTACTCTCTCCTCCCCCTCCACTAAATGTAGTGTATCAGGAATTTGCTCAGAGAGAAGTACTAGAGAGTCTGAGGCATGATTAATGGAGCTGAAACATACACTCCAGTCAGATACAGATGCGTAAAGTCAGTCATTTGAGGGAGGAAGTCATTTTGAGGAAAAGGACACCTGGCAGCAGAGAAGAGAGCTGACTGTAGACTCCAGAGAGCTAACCATGGCAAAGAAGAGCTAGGCTACAGAGAGGACTCCTGAAGTCCCACACTTCTAATACTAGAGCTATTAGTTGTTCCACTTCCTTTTCTCTCCTTCATTTTCTAAGTTGTTGCTTTTCTGTAATTTGACTTCTAGCCTTAACATTTAGTGAAATTGCTCTCTCCAGTCATAATCTCTTAATTTCCTCAATTATCATCTTTGCAGTCTTTGAAATTGTTGACAACCCTCTCCTCCTGGATTGTCTCTTCTCCAGGTTTTGGTGATGCAGTTTTCTCCTTGTTCTGTTACTTGTCTGACCAATCTACTCCTATCTCCTTTATTCGATCTTCATTGAGGTCATGCCCACTAACCATGAGTGTCTCCCAGTGGTCTATCCTAGACCCTCTTCTCTCTCTTTATTCTCTTGCTAGGTGATCTCGTTAGTTTCTAGGGGTTCAATGACCATATCAGTGGAGAATATTGTCAGATCTACATAGCCAGTCATAATCTTTCATCTGAGCTTGAATCCTTAAATAGAACTCATTACCCATGTACCCCCTTTCTAATTCTTACTCTTTCCAACATCCCGGTTACTCTCAAAGATCTTCTCATACTCTCAATTACTCAGGCTTGGAACCGTAGGGTTATCCTGAACTCTTCACCCTACATGTCCAATCTTTTAACCTCTTGTTGTTCAGTAATTTTTCTGTCATGTCCAGCTCTTCAAGGCCTTATTTGGGGTTTTCTTGGCAAAAGACACTACGGTGGCTTGCCATTTCCTTCTCCAGCTCATTTTACGGATAAGGAAACTCAGGCAAACAGAGTTAAGTAACTTGTCCAGGGCCACACTGCTAGTAATGTTTAAGGCCAGATTTGAACTCAGGAAAATGAGTCTTCCTGATGCCAGGTCCAGCACTCTATCCATAGTGCCAGCTAGATACCCTAATCTTTTGATCTATGTTGTCATTTTTACCTTAACAAATTTTTTCATATGCATTTCCTCTCTACTCACACAGCTGCCACCCTAGGTCAGATCCTCATCACCTCTTGCCTGGACTACTGAAAAAGCCTTCTAATTAGTCTTCCAAGTTTCTTCCAATTCCAATCCATCCTCTACTCTGCCAAAATGATTTTCCTAAAGCACACATCTGACCATGTCACCTACTAAATAAACTCCAATGACTTCCTATTATTTCCCAGGTCAAATACAGAATCTTTTGCCTGGCATTTAAAGACCTTCATAAAAAACCTGAGAAGACTTATATGAATTGATCCTGAGTGAAGTGAGCAGAACCAAGAGAACTTTGTACACAGTAACAGCAGCATGGTGTAATGACCAACTTTGATAGACTTAACTCTTCTCAGCAATACAACAATCTAAGACAATTCCAAAAGACCCATGATGGAAAATGCTATCCACAGCTAGACAAAGAACTATGGAGTCTGAATGCAGATCAAAGCATACTATTTTCTCTTTTTTTTTCTTTCTCGTGATTTTTCCCTTTTGTTCTGATATTTCTTTCATAACAAGACTAATGTGGCAATATGTTTAATATGATCGTACATACACATATAGCCTATATCAGATTGCTTGCCATCTTGGGGAGGTGGCAGGGGAGGGAGGGAAGGAAAAAATTAGGAATTAAAAATCTTATAAAGGTGAGTATTGAAAACTAGCGTTATGTGGAATTAGAAAAAATAAATACTATCAAATAAGAAAAGAAAAAGAAAACACCCTCATAAGTTGGCCCCTTTGTGTCTTTGTAGTCTTCATACATCATTTTCCCCTCCATAGACTCTGGCCTACTTGCTATGGGACTCCGTCTCTCAATTCAATACCTTTACACTGATGGTCCCCCAGCGCCTACAATGTTCTCCTTCCTCAGTCTGAATCCTAGCTTTCCCAGCTCTCTTCAAGTATCAGATTAAATTCCATCTTTTACAAGAGGTCTTTCTCACCCCTTCTCCCCACCCCCACTGCTCATCCCTTCCCTCTGAGGGATGCATCACATCTCACTTATACATAATTATTTGCATGTCCCCCCCCCCATCCAAATGTGAGCACCTTAAGGTCAGGGACTATGGTTTTGCCTTTTTTTGCTGCATAATAAGTGCTTCATAAATGCATATGATTGAAATTAATTCTTACAATTCAGCTTCACTGTCAGTATATTCTAAATTTTGTATCCACTCTCCCATGAATGCTATGTATCTGTGGGAGAGAATGTCCCACATTTATGTGGGAATGTTTTATAGTTACTGTCTTATCGTCAGGTATAAAGAATTGCCAGTGAAGAAACTTCCTCTACCAAGGTAGAACTGCACCTGCATGCAATTTATAGTCTCAGTTCCCTGGGACACTGAGAGGATAAGTGAATTGATCAGGGTCACCCAGACAGCATATGTTAGAGTCTAGGCTTGCACTTGGGTCCTCCTGAGGTCATTTCTTTATTGGCTGCAACATTCCATTTCCATATTTTGATAGATAGATACACAGACAAAAAGAAAGACAGACATAGGTATGTATGTATGTATGTATGTATGTATATAGAGAGAAGAGACAGAGAAAGAGGAGAGAGAAAGAGCATATATTTACATACACATATATGAGCATATATGGGTTATATGTATACGTGTATGTCCATCTCTGAGGTCTAGGACTGTTTTACTACATTGTCAAGCTTTCTCTAGGAAGTAGTATCCCTTTCTCCACTGGGACAGGATGCTTCTCAAGTTAGAATTAGGGAAGGCAGGCCAATAGAATGGCAGGAAAATTGGACTGAGAATCAGTGGTCCTATTAATCAAACAATATACATCTATTAAATGCCTACTATGTGCCAGGCTCTGTGCTAAGTTATTGGGGTACCATGCTACATGCTGGTCATAGGTCATGCATGTGTATTTGTGGCATGTGAATACATACAAACATACCATACATGCATATATTCATGTGCATGCTTATATGCAATTTTCCCATGAATATGCTATTTCCCCTTTTTGTGCCTCAGTTTCCTGATCTGCAAAATGACAAGGTTGAAATTTATGGCTCTGAGGTCCCTACTAGCTCTAAATCTATGATCCTATTATTCTCAGTCCCTGTTCCATTATATTTATATATGTATGAATTTGGTGTCCCTATCAAAATATTTCATACTGTTGCCCCAGGAGAGAACAAGTTAGCATATGTTTCATCCTTATCTGTAAGGTTATGCTAAAAGTTCAAAGAATATGGTAGGCCACACTGAAACACAGCAAATCCATTTAATTTCCGCTCCAGCTTGGCTTTGCATTTTGACACCCTATTCCTGTAATGCCTTCCGAGTTCAGAGTATTTTCCATTACCTTTATGTTCAGGTGTTTCCTGGGAAATGTGTACACATTTCTGCCTTGCACCTGGACTTCTTTTTGTCCTTGAAATTGAATCTTAAGAGCTCTGGTTTTGTTTCATAAGAGACAACAAACAAGCTGACTTGGGGGACGGTTTGCCTGAAGAAAATCATGTGAGCAAACTCTAGCAGCCTCTGCAGGCTGCCCTTTCTAGGGATTGAGGGAGCACAGCATTAATTTGGATGGCAGCCTCACCATGTCAAGACATCCAGTTAGCTCAGGCCAAAATTCAATCAAGTGGGCTGCTGAGTATCATGTCCCTGAAATTATCTGGGCAGCTCCCAAATTGCTATTTTCTTATTGTGCAGATGCAGCCGCAACATAAACACCGCTTCAGACATGTAATGAAGTACCATCAATCTGTCATTCAATCAACAAGTATGTAATGAGTGTCTACTATGTGCCCAGCATGGTACAATAACCCAGCCGCACAGAGTGCCAGCTTCTCTGCATGCAGTGCATATTATTCTGCTGTGTATTTCCTGGATTCAAGTATAAGAAGGGGAGACCAACATCTTGTGTACTGCCCATTAGTTTAAAATATTTGGAAGTAAACAATTCATACCATTGGAAAAAAATGAATTGGGGAGAGAAGTCTCAAATTATGGACTTAAATGTGATCTTAATAGGTAGAAATAAGTCTGGCACAAAGCAAGTGTTTAATATATGTCTATTGGGTACAATTGACTTGTCTCTATCTTTTAAAAAACCCAGGTATTGGGGGCAGCTAGGTGGTGCAGTGAATAGAGCACCGGCCCTGGAGTCAGGAGGACCTGGGTTCGGATCTGGCCTCAGACACTTAACACAAAAAGTAGCCATGTAACCCTGGGCAAGTCACTTAACCCCATTTGCCCTCCAAAAAAAAGCGAAAAAAAAAGAAAACTCGGGTATTTTTAGAGATTGATTGAGAATAATAACAATAACTAGATCTTTTATAATACATTATCATCTGCAAAGATTTTTATGCATGTTATATCATTTGAATCTCACAACACCCCTGAGAGGTAGGTGTTATCATCTCCATTTTACAGATCAGGAAACTATGGCTAACAAATGTTAAGCAACTTACCCAGGGTCACATAGCTAGTAATAATGATTTGTCCAAGGTAAGATTTGAATTTGGGTCTTCCTGACTCCAAAGTTAGTACTCTATCCATTGAGTTACTTCAAGGCTTAATGCATCCTCAGCAAAAAAATTATCTTGGGTATAAAGAATTTACCCAGTAATTCAATGACTATATTTACCCATGTATTTACTCACATTCCTTTTTATATTTTCTTTTCCTCCCAAATTCTGAAGAGGAAAAGATTTCTTCTTCCATCATTTCATCACCAAATGAGGCATTTATTAGGCAGGTGCCCCATAAGAAGAAATGTCACTCAAAAACTGCATAGTTTCCAGCTAGTAACTGATAGTAATCTGACTGTTTGCTCATTCACCCTCCTGACAGTCTTGAGCATTGGATAGAAAATAGTTTCTACTGCCCCACCCTGTGTAGATAGGTAAAATGTGGGGCAGAAGACATACAGGCTATAGACCAACTGGTCCTCAAATGAACCAATAGTGAAAGGACATAAGACATCTGCCCCAACTCCAATAATGGAACCAAGTGATAACAACAGTGGGATGGATGATTGACTGATAGACAGAAAGCATCCTTATCCTACTGAATGGTGGGAAAAATCCTACTTACCTCAAGGATGTTAGACTTTTATGTACCGTTTGTGTTTTGCTTAGTTGAGAATACCATGGCCTTCCTCATATCCAAGTTCAACTATCCCAGACACCTGCCTGCTGTGATTATGAAGTGCTAGAGAAAGGACTGGGAGAGAAATCTGTTTGCATATTTTCCCTTCCATTGTGCCTGGCTCATTTGCATGATAATGTATTGCAGTCCAGAGTGTAGCATTTACAGCTTTGAATAATGAAGCTGCTCTGAACTCTGAGTACCTGGGTTGCCCGTTGGTGGTCACTGAATAAACAAGAACATCTTTGGGCAATAAGAAGGTGATCTCAAAGTGGCTAGAGACAGATGCTGAAACACACCCTGCTCCACACACCATCAGGAGCCTCCACTTCTTGACAGTTTCATTTATTTTATTCTTAGACATTTTTTCCAGCAGATAGAAATGAAAGTCATACTGCCTATGGCACCATCGGAGGGATTAAATGCTGAAATAAGCTTCCAAAGTCGGGTATAGCTTCTCCAGCCCAAGATAGCTTTGGAATAAAGATAACCAGTTGTCTTGGATGGTTTTGGGGTAAACTTGCCTAGAGACTGAGACTAGATGACTGTTAGATAGAGGTCCCTTGTTATTTTAGAACTCCAAAATGCCATTGTCACACACGTGTTTCTTATTAGATGCTCATTTGTTCCCTTCTGTATAGAAATCAAGACCAGAAAATCCAACGCTGGATTTCATTCATTTAAAGGTAACAAACATTTATTGAGCACCTACTATGGGCAAAACTACTGTGCTACCTACTGAGTAGAATGTAAAGGTGATGGAATTGAAGAAGAATTGAAAGGAATTTTCTGACCCCAACTCAGATAACACACCTATCTCAGGGAGAGACAGCTTGGGGAGACTTAAAGGCAGTTTAAAAAATATGTTTTAATATTTAAGGATTTCTGTTGGTTGGGTGATTCCCTGGCTATGACTATGAGGTTTAAATTACAAAAGAACAAAATAGATAGGCAATGGTGTTATGTACTAAAAAAATAAAGTAGAAATTCCTACCTTACAGCAATAGAATACTCTATAAATAGCAGCGATAATTCATCAGAATTAGCAGCAGCAGCAGCAGATGCTAATTCATCAGCAGCAGATGGTAGCAGAATGCAGCCCAACTGTAGAGGACCAAAAACTGGCAGCGCCACCAATAGAATAGCCCAGCGCAGTAACACAGAAGCCCAGCATAGCAATCCACAGGTCAGCAATACAATAATCTGATGAGCTAATGTCATCAACATCTCTGTGGAAGAAGTAACAACTGGCAATCAAAGAGGAGAGGGGTTTAGCTTGGTGACAGTATTGTTTGTTGTCCTGGCTATGTGTTCCCTGTATCAGTGCTTTCTTTCACATATATTCCCTGGCCAAAAGGATTTTGTACATATGTGTCCCCTTCAAAGGCAGATAGGTGGCATAGTAGATAGAGTAGTCAACTTGGAATCAGGAAGACTTGAGTTCAAATTCTGCCTTATGCTTTAACTGTGTGTCCTTGAACAGGTCACTTAACCTCTCTCTGCCTCAGTTTCCTCATCTGTAAGATGGAGATAATAATAGAACCTCTCAGGGTTGTTGCAAGAACAAAATAAGATAACATTTGTAAAGGTCTTTGCAAACCTTTAAGTGTTACATACATGTTAGCTATGAAGTTAATTAAAAGAATGTGGGAGAATGTATCAGTATATGAAAGGGTTTCCCATGTCATTTATTTTACTGTATTTAATTACACATCTTTGCTTCAAACAAAGCTAATTCTTATCTCTGGTCAGATAAAAAGAAACATGAGCACACATTAGTGTAGGCTCAGGAACCATGGCTTTATATTACCCCCAAGGTAATTCACACACACACACACACACACACACACATCCTTTATGACTATTTCCAATTTATAGTTGGGCTCACATTTCTTTTGTTCTAGTGTGTCAAAGTGATTTTTTCATAGCAACTATGTGAAACAGAGTGATCAGGAATTATCATTTCTGTTTTAAAGATGAGGAAAACAAGGGGTGTGGACATTAATGGAATATGGGACAGTCTAGGTCATTTTTGGCTAAGGTCCAGGAGGAGTAGCCTGGGGCTGGCAGAACAGCTTGCTGTTCAAGATCATAGCAGAAGGTAGCCTAGTCCCTGCACCCACCTCACCGCTCTGATTCCTCAGGCTACTGGAGCTTGTGTTGACCAGGGCCACCTGGAACCTGGCCACCCTGTGCTGTGGTTCTGAGAGTGCAATTTCCTGTTCCACCTCTCAGAATATGATTTGGCCCAGTAATTGGCCAGGAAGTATCTGGCAAAACAAATAGTATGAATAAAGGGGCTGAAAGATTTTGTGAAGAATCATACACCAGCCAAACCCCTACGGATATCCTTCCATAGCTGGACTGGCACAGCCACAGCCACTGTTAATTCCATGCTGCATGGATACCTATTCTGGGATGGGATGGCCAAGCCCCAGGGGCACCACTTTTCTCCCCTCATCTACTTCCCCCACCCAGACCATATAGAGTACTATAAGGCTGACCTTAAGCAGTGATTCTTGGGGAACCTCACATCTTACAGCAGTCCTCTCTTCCTTTCTGATGAAGTGGACAAGTACTCTGCCCTTTCCTGGCACTTTCCAAGGTGGTCCACAGCACCAATTACTACAAAGCTGTCTTTGTCTTCTTTAGCAATTCTCGTGGTGATCAGATGGCACTAGATGCCTGGTGAACTTGCAGGGTCTGATAGAAGCTTCAACTTTGGGATCTGGAGCCACCCATCTGCAGGGCCATTATAGTCAGCCACCATCATGGATTTTGGCTGTCAAGAATTGTCACAGATCAGATCCTGGCACAGAATCTTTCTTGTTGCTCCAGCACCGCCATGTCCAGAACTGCTTGGCCAACGAACTGGTCCAGCTGGGCTTGAAGCGGCAGGAGGAGGTGGCCTGGGCTTTGCTAGATGGCACTTCCTTCTTCCATAAACAGGAGCAGCTTTTTTCTTCCAATGGTGGCAAGATTCACCTAAGGTCACACAACTAATGAATAATGGATATGGGATTCAAAATCAAATCTCCTAACTTCCATCCCAGTGTTATTTCTTCTCCCCTACGCTGCCTTTTCTAGGTAGTTTTGTCTATGGGGCTCTGGGAATTCTTCATCTCTCCTTTCCTCTTGGATAAAACTCTGTGAATAACACAAGACACCTTTTACATATCCCCAACAAACATGCCAATTTTGAAACAGAGATTAGTAAATGACAAAATGTTCAAAGTGCATGCTTTATTCATACCTCTTCACTGGGACAAAGGAAAGAAGCCCCATTATGTCACACACTACAAACCATAGACAATGAGAAATTGCACTAAGAGCATAGCTTTGACACTATTATGATAGATTTTAAGCACTTGGATTCAATATGAAAACACATGGAAACTCCATGCCCCACATCTCTTTAACTGTGCAGATACAGTCCAACATTATATATATATATATATATATCAGGACCTGGGTTAAGAGCACTCACATCGCTTAATGAGAGACACTAGTAGACAACAACAATAATAATAATAATACTATAAATTCTTTATTTAAAGAAAAAACACATCTCTTGGGATGGCTAGGTGGCGCAGTGAATAGAGCATCAGCTTTGGAGTCAGGAGGACCTGAGTTCAAATTTGACCTCAGACATTACTAACCATGTGACTTTGAGCAAGTCACTTAACCCCAATTGCCCTCCAAAAAAAAAGAAAAAGAAACCATAAAAAAAACCCACATCTCATTTGATCTATGCCACACCACAATTCAGGAGTATATAAATTTAATTATCATATTTATCCCTGTATAGAAACATTTTAGAGCTTAAAGGGAAAAAAAGATCTTCTATTTCAGGAGTATGCTGATAAATGTTTAACAACCAGATCTTCCCACAAAATAAAATTTACCCACAACACAATTTTAAATTCCTTATGTATTATTAACATTTTCGCCATCACTTTTTCAAGTTTGGACAATCAACACCCATTTCTGAGGTATAAATGCTTACCCTAGAAATGGAACAATTGGCTCTTGCAAGCAGGTCCAGGCTGGCTCCAGCATATAGTCCAACCCCCTCATTTTTCAGATGAAGAAAATGAGAGCCACAACAATTAAATGATTTGCTAATGTCCATAGGATCATAGATTGAGAGAGAAGGCACTTCAGAAGTTATTAGTGCAATCCCTTCATTTTACAGGCCCTGGAACCCATTTTGCTGTTAGATGAGGATCACCATCTTATGAAAGGTCATGGATATCCTCCCTTCACTTCCACTGGAACTCATTCTCTAGAATATCCCACTTCCTCATGAGTAACCCTGGCCCTCCACAGATACCCTTTCTTCATTCTCTTTTATATCTTGTCTTCCAATATTAGAATAAAAGGGCAGTTAGGTGACATAGTGGATAGAGCGCCAAGCCTGGAATCAGGAAGACCCATCTTCCTGAGTTCAAATCAAGCTTCAGACTCTAGCTGCATGACCCAAAGCAACTCCCAGAACTCTGCTTGCCTTGGTTTCCTCATATGTAAAATGAACCAGAGAAGGAAATGGCAAATCGCTCCGGTATCTCTGCCAAGGAAACCCCACATGGGGTCACAAAGTGTCAGACACGACTGAACAACAAGTTGTTAGGTCTGTCTCTCTCTCTGGGAGTAGTAACTAGAAGTTCTCGCTCTCTGTTGAGAACTAAGACTATGGAAAGAGTTAGATTTGGAATCAGAAGACCTGAGTCTAAATCCTAACTAGTTCTACCCCTGTACCATGTGTGCTATTGGGTAAGTTATTTAACTTTTCTGGGCCTCAGTTTCCTCATCTATAGATTAGAAGAGTCTGAGGCATAGAGAGGTTAAGTAGTTTGCCCAAAGTCACACTGTTAATAGACTTCCAAGTCTCGATTTAAACTCAGGTCTTCTTGACTCTACGTCCACTGGGTCACTTACCTGCCTCACAATAATTGAAGGGGGCAGCTGGATTTGAATCAGAGACCTCTTGCTCTACAGTCTCACTGAGCGGTGCCCCTATAACTAGCAGAACATATCTAGCATAGTGGACAGAGATTTGGACTTTGGGTTAGGAATACTTTAAAATGAGTCCTACTTCTTATACTAGCTTTGAGACTTTGGGCAAGTCACTTAACCTCTGCCTCAATTTCCTTATCTGTAAAATGAGGGGGTTGGATTCTAGGGTTTCTAAGCTCTTCTCCATCCCTAAAGTTATGATCCCACAATCTTTTATTTTCTTCTTTCTTCCTAATTTGAAGAGGGAAAAAATTTTTATATAATTCCTCTTTACCAGCAGCAAAAGTCCTAAATATCCAAAGCTTTGGTACGAGCTGATGAAGAGGTGTGTACTATGTTTAATTAAGGCCTCTTTCCTAAAGATAAATGGAATAATTAACACTGTTCTTCCCAAATAATCAGAAAGTACTACAGCTAACAGTCATTTAATCTCAGCAGAGGAACTGTTCTCTGGCCAGGGTTCACATATTTCAGAGCAATCTTAGCTCATAACTCTGCTATCCAACTCTATCCTGCCCCCAACTACAACTGGGCCCTGCAATCAACCCAAATCAGTACTTGGGTTGTAAATCTGCAGAGGCAGGACTGTGGCAATCATATTTTTTCAAAATAAGAATAGGGAAACACAGAGAAAGGCTATTGCAGAGCTTTATTAAAAATAGATTTTTTTTTTTGCTTCCAATCAGGACTGACCTAGAAAACATGGCTACTGCTATAGGTCTGACCCACCAGCATCCTTTCTCCGTGATATTACTATGACTTATAATCAGCTAGCACCAGGACCCTGGCTCTCAGGTTCACGGAGGCACACACTATCACCCTTCTCTCACAGTATCATTCTCCATGGAATTTCGGGAGCTGTTTCATTCTGTGTTCTCCTCAGTAACCAAAATAACACCCTCACAACTCCCAAGTTTTTATGCCCAGCCCATATGGAACTCCCTCTTGATTTAATTTTCAAATGCCTGTTGGATATTTCCAGTTGTATATTGCTATCTTCTCTCAACTATATCCCTCCATCTTTCTACCTTCAGCTTCCCTCATCCCTCTGTTATGAATTCTCAATCAGTCCTATCTAGTTCAGCTCTCCCTCTCCAGGATATTCCCTGTATGTCCTTACTACAACCAGTCCCTTCCATTGCAGCTTACAGAATTTCTCTTCTACAATCTGGAACTACGGTATGCCCAAAGGGCTATAAAAAAGTGAATACTCTTTGACCCAGCAATACCATTTCTAGGGCTGTATCCCAAAGAAATTATAGAAGTGGGAAAAGGACCTGTATGTACAAAAATATTTATAGCACTTCTCATTTCTTATAGCACAATAGTGTTCCATTACATGCATATACCATAACCTGTTCAGCCATTCCCCAATTGATGGATATCCCCTTGATTTCCAATTCTTTGTCACCACAAATAGAGCTGCTATAAATATGGATTAGTTCTATTAGTTCTGTCTTATCAGTTCAAAAGTAAACGCATGACTTTCCATCAAAACTTACTTTTTTTTTTTTTTGCTTTTTGGAGGGCAATTGGGGTTGTGACTTGCCCAAAGTCACACGGCTAGTAAGTGTGTCAAGTGTCTGAGGCCGAATTTGAACTCAGGTCCTCCTGATTCCAGGGCTGGTGCTCTATTCACTGTGCCACCTAGCTGCCCCAAAACTTTTTTCTTTTCATTTAAACTTTCTGTGCTGGACTTTCATTGTCTATAAACAAGGGAACCAGAAGGGAATAAACATTTATTAGGCATCTACTCTTTTCCAGGCACTATAATAACACAGGGAGGTAGGTCTTATTATTACCCCCATTTTACAGTTGAGGAAACTAAGTCAGACAGATGTTAAGCAACTTGCCCAAGGTCACTCTGTAAGTGTCTGGGACTGCATTTGAACTTGGGTTTTCCTGATTCAAGGACCAGTGCTCTCTCTGCCATACCACCTAGTTACCTCTAAAATTAGATAATTGGACTAGATATGCTCTAAGTTGTCTTCTAGCTCTAAATTCTACAGTCATCTTCCTGTTAGCAGCATCACCATTAGGATATATCCTGATGACTCCTCAGATTTGAAACTTCGGAGACATTTCTGACTCTACTTACTCCTCCTCTCCCACCACCATCTATCACAATTTCCCCTTCCTCTTATTTCTACTTCCAAGAACTTTCTCCCATCCATCCTTGTCTTTATAACCTCTGTTGCCATCATGGAAGTATATAACGCAATGTGCAGGACCACATAAGAGACAAGTGCATCTGGGACAGGGCACCCAGTAATTGCACCCTCATTTCCACCCTGGCTTGCATTAGTAACAGGGTATTTAAAGGAAAGAAACCGTGCAAACATTGCTGACGTGTTCTGAAAAATTGGCCAACACAATCAATCTGCTGCTGCAGAGAGCTTTGATTTAAAGAAAAGTATAAAGCACAAACCAGAAAAGACTTTTGGCACAAATGAGCAATGTGGTTCCAGTGTCTCAGGTTCCCCGGAAAGTTCTTTCTGTCTGTGTCTGAGTTTTCTGCTGAGCATGTCATCCTCTGGAAGCATCAGTCAGGGCAGGCATCTTGGGTTTGTGTCACTTGAGTCTCTTGGAATCATGTTTTTGCCACCTTAGAGATGGGGATACTTACACCCTAGGGAGCTGTGAGTCCATGATTCCATGTCTCAGATTAGGTGATTAGCTGTATATTTGATCATATCTTCTTCTCTCTTTTTTTGCCTTTTGGAGGGCAATTGAGGTTAAGTAACTTGCACAAGGTTACACGGCTTATTTTGTGTGTGTGTGTGTGTCAAGTGTCTGAGGCCGGAACCGAACTCAGGTCCTCCCGACTCTGGGGCCGGCGCTTTACTCACTGTGCCACATAGCCACCCCTTGATCATATCTTCTGCTACTACTTCCTTGTTCCTAAAGGGCTGACCAGTAGGGACTGGAGGTAAGATAACAACCACTCTTGTTTCTTCAGATCCTCATTATATCTCATTTGTACCACTGAAGTAGTGTTTTAAGCAGTCTTCTTGCCATCAGTTCCTTGCCCTTCCAATCCATTTTACATCCTTGCTGTCAGATTAATTTTTTTTAACATTTTTTCTCCCAATGACATGTAAAAACAGTTTTTAACATTAGTGGGAGCTTTTTTTGGTTTTGTTTTGAGTACCAAATTCTATTCCTCCCTCCCCCCTTCCTGAGAGGGTAAGCAATCTGATATAGGGTATACATGTGCAATCACATAAAACATTTCCATGTTATTTTTGTTCAAGAAGACAAGAAAGAAAGAGGTAGAGTGAAAGAGAAAGAAACAAAAAAATAAAAGAAGAAAGGAAGGAAGGAAGGAAGGAAGGAAGGAAGGAAGGAAGGAAGGAAGGAAGGAAGGAAGGAAGGAAGGAAGGAAGGAAGGAAGGAAGGAAGAAAATTGTATCCTTCAGTCTGTATTCAGATAACATCAGTTCTTTTTCTGGAGGCAGATAGCATTTTTCATCATGAGTCCTTTGGAATTGTCTTAGATTATTAAATTGTTGAGAATAGTCAAGTCATTCACAATTCTTCATTGCACAATGTTGCTATTACTGTGTGCAATGTTTTCTTAGTTCTCCTCATTTCACTTTGCATCAGCTCATGTATGTTTTTCCAAGTTTTTCTGAAATCATCACATCAATCTTCCAGACCAGTGCTGTCAAACTCAAATAGAAACAGGAGCCACTAAACTATCCATAAGGATCCATGTGGGTGGGGGGAGGCATATTGACTTAGAAAATCACAGATGCTTATATATTTTCTTTTTTTATAATATATATTTAGTAATATAGATCAACACATTAAAATCAGATAATAACTACATTTTAATCAGGTTTGGGTCAGACTCAGGATTACATGCAGCCCTCAGGCTGTGTGTTTAACACTTCTCTCCTAGAGCATCTCTCTGACCATGTCACTCCTCTGCTCAAATACTTTCTGTAACTCCCTACTGTCTGTTAAATGAATTACAAACTCTACATGATGACTTTCAAGGCCCTCTTTTATCTCCTTCCCTCTCACTATTGCCTTATTCTCCTTTATAGGCCTCAGCCAGGGACAATCTACTTTACTACTGCCCAAATGTGTCAAATGCTCTACCATTTCTGTGCCTTTGTGTATGTAATTCTCCACTCTAGCAATGTCTTCATGTTCATGGGATTATAGGATCACAGATCTAAAGTTTGCCATCCAGTCCAACTCCTCTCTTCTTATAAATGAGGAAAGAGAGGTTATCCCAGAAGAGCCAAGTGACTTGGCCACGGTCACACAGGGAATGAGTGGCAGAGTAAAGATTCAAACCCAGGTCTTATAAGTCCCAATCCAATGTTCTTTCTGCTACTCCGCACTGTCTCCCCACTGTTGAAATCCTACCCATCTTTCCAGACCTAACTCAAATACTGTCCCCTCTGTAAACTCCCTCAGGATTCTCTAGTCAGAAGTGATGGTTGTTTTTCTCCCTTCCTTTGTACCTCCTCTGTTCCTATCATACACACTTTAATATTTTCCTTTGTCTATTGATTTGGGAATCCATCTTGTCTCCCTTACTAGATTTATAAATCTATGGAGGCAGGGATCATGTCCATTTATCTTCATATCAAACTCAGTACCTAGCTCTGAAGCTAGAAAGAATTGACTTGAACTGAACTGAATGACATATTATGTTGTGGTCAAGAAGGGGAGTCGGAACCAAACAGTTGAAGAACGTATACAAAACAGTAGATTTTTTTTCTATCTTTGTTTCTATTTTTACCCAGATACTTTAGCTTCCATGCCAGCTAGACTCAAACTTTCTCCAGCCAGAAGGTCAGCACAATGCCAGTTATTCTGACCACATGGAGTTTGTAGGTTATCATACTTTTGGAGGTAGAAGGACTTCTGGGAAGAACCAGCTATAGGCCAAATGGTGAAATAGGTGAAGTCTTTGAAATCCCCTTTTCATCCTCTCCCTTCCTGGACTATTTCATTGTCTCCTAACATACATACAAGTATGTATCCTATGTACTTGTCAAATTAATTCTTTTAATGTGCAACTACCCACATCGCTTTTCTACTGATAGACTACAATGGTTCCTCATTACCTAATAAATAAAATCTAAATCCTTCAGCCCGACAGCAAAGTAGACCTATCCATGCTGACTCCAATCTATATAACCAACAATATCTCACATTACTTTAAAAAAAGTTTTTCAATTAACAGTTATTTTTCTCTCTCTTACCCATCCCTCCTCTTCACACTGGAAAAAAAGAAAAGAAAAGACAAACCTTTAGTTTTGTTTTTGCTTTGTCATAGCATAGTCAAGTAAAACAAATTCCCATGTTGGTCATTTCTGAATGTTTGTATGTCTTATTCCATATCTTGAGTCCAATCGCATTTTTGTCAGGAGGTAGGCTGCATTTTTCATCATTGGTACTCAGGAATCATGATTGGTCATTGCATTGATAAGAATTCTTAAGTCTTTAAATTGTTCTTCTACACACTTTATATACCAAATAAAATGTTTCTATAACCCATTTCCTTTTGTAGACCAGATCAGTTGGGAGTTCTTATCCTAACTCCCACTCTCAGTAGTAAGTCAAGTTTCCAGAGGGCAGTTAACTAAAAACTATGAGGGTACTAAACCCAATCCTCATTCTCCTTAGTAATCTGGGTGCCCTCTGCAAGATTTCTTCCCCTCGGGGTTCTAGAGATATCCCTGAAGAGTTGGGGGTATTTTTCTAAAGCCACTGGCACAAGCCCCCATTCTGACGTATTCTGCCCAATAGCTAACACTTTGCTTTATCATCTATATCACTAATTAGCACTCTATTATCCTTTAACCAATTAACATCAATTAGGTTTTACAAAGGGATATTTACAAAGAAGATATAGCAAAAATAGAAATACAAAACATTCCTCTAAATTGGTGGCACACTCTTGCCCTAAGGCACTTTAGTCCTAAAGAGAATGGGCCCCAGTTTAAAGCCTTCATTACCCAGCATTTCCTCCTAACAACCAAGTTCACTTCCAAGTGCAGCAAAGCTGCTGAACAAGTCACTCATTTGTTGCAGTAGGAGTCAGTCTACTGCTATAGTATCGAGGAGATCACCTGGGATTTCCTCACCAGACTCAGCTGTCCACAAATCCTCATATGGACTCCAGTTCCTGGGCCGCCATTGGTTCTCCTGGCCCTTCAGACCCCACCAAATCTCAAACTCATCTCTTCTGTCTCCAACATTCCTTCACCTAAAACAGGAAAAAACCTGACATAATGTGGACAGAAGCAACAGCAGGGCCTTGGCTCATGGCTTCTTGGCATCTAGGTATTGAAGGATTCTTGGCCCCTCTCCCACCCTGAGGTTACAGCAGCTTTACTCCTTACTCAAATGCAGCTGGGGTAGAAAGCTGACTTCTCCCTCTGGGGAGTCTTTTTATGCATCTCTAGCTCCAGCCCAGAAGCCAACCAAAAGTCCTTTTCTTCATTGCACAATAAATGTGAAGGAAATGGTCACATTCTCTCAAATGCAGAGCTAGCCCACTCTGTTCCATGTCCTCAGGCGTTCCCATTCCAGAAGCAAGCACAGGATTTAGCCCTCACTGGCCAGTCGTCCATTATCCTTGGAACTATCGTGTTGGAAACAAAAGCAGCTGGGCTCGGTTGTGGAGGAGAGCCCAGGAAGGCTTGGGCCGAGCATGAGCTGCAGGTCCTTCCAAGCTGCTTCTGCCCTGCTGGGGCTTCAGACACAACTGAGGTGATGTGCCCACTGATGGATTAGCTCTTCCCTTAGGGGAGTCAGAGAAAGGGAGCAGAACTGGTCTACTTTTCATCAACCTGGCACATATATGTGTATATGCATTACATGTGGGTATATATGTGTATGTATGCATGAACATGGCATATGTAAACATACAATACATGTGTGTGCGTGTATGTGTAGATATGGATATATAAAGCTGGAAATGGAAGATATATGCATATATAGATATAAATATCAACAAGCAGAAAGAATGAATGTGGAGGCTCTGGTCAAGAGCCAGATGTGTTTCCTGTGGGGGCTGGGCCCTGGATGTGTCCCTCCCACAGACAATGTGACATTATCTGTGCTTTTCTGGTTGCCCTCCCCTTAGGAACAGCATTAGGAGAGCTGCCATTTACACCCCTGAGGGAAATTGAATATAAGGAGAGAAGACTGCCAGCAGAGAAGATAGGCTTTCTCTGAACCATTCCCCTGCCCTTAGGGTATGTCTAATTCAGGGTATGGGCACCCTGGTCCCACATTTATCATGTTCTATTTTTTATTATAGTTCCTTGCATACATATCTAGCCTCCCCTCCCCCCTTCCACTAGACAGTACATTCTTTGACCACATCTTATTCATCTTTGTTTCTCCCTAAGTGTCCAGCAGATGCATACTCGGCATTTAATAAATATGTAGGGCAGCAAGCCAGCCACATATACATATTAAAGACAGATTTGATGCCAGTCACATATGCATATTAAAGGCGGGAATGTGGCTAGGCTAGAGGAAGACAATGACCTTGCCCTCTGGGCTTGGTTTTTGTGCTGGTTCAAATTCATTTGAAAAACAGACTCAAAGCATTTTAGATCCCCTAAGAAGAAGGGGGGGGGGGGGAAGCCCTGCTATGAATCAGATCCATACAGTTCTCTGAGGGTTCTTTGGGAGGGTGGCTTTGGGGAGCACAGGATCCAGTCGGGAAATTAAGTGAGGCGCTAGCTCAGAGTTCTAACTCTAAGTCAGAGGGAGGCTTCTGACAGAGAAGCTGCACTTGGTAAAGCCCTGGAGTTAAAGTTGATGTTAGAAAGTGAACCCAAGTCTGACATCACTAGGTTGCTGCAATAGTGCTATGTTCCAAAATGTTTGGGGCCTAGAGTGAGGAATCTCCTTCTAGAAAGGAAACGCCCATTCTAGGCAATGCTTAGTGAAAGCAACAAACTCATCTCCTCTCTTCCAATTATGGGAGAAAAGCCACTAAAGGATTTTTCCCCTAGTCCTATAAGTGGTTGTATCAGGGTTTTGCTTTTTTACAAAAGAAAAAAAAAAATCTGCAGGAAAAAAAGTCTCTAGGCTTTAAGCTAAAACAACTGGGGTAGAACCCACTCTTCTCTTTAGGAAGAGGGAGCAGCATCTTAGCTCAGGATTCCAGCTAAAGCCAGAAGCTAGCGATAGAAAGAAATTTCTAACCTCGTGCTCAGTAGAATCATGACTACAGAGACTTTTCACTCTGCCGACATGCCCACCAGTCTACCCAGTCAGAGGAAGCTTAACAGACACTACCTGCTACAGGAAACCGGTGCCAAGAAGGCTGGTCAGGATCAGCTTACTTATATCAGTGACCTTGTAGCTCCAGAGACTACGTGAACTTGCCCCTCCCTACATGCACCTGGCGGCTTGTTCTCTGCATGCATCTGCCTTGGTCACATAGGCCTCTTCAGGAGTGTTTCCTACACATTCCCACTCTTCCCACTAATACTGTGTATACCGGCGGAAGAGTGTATTCCAAGTTTGTGGAGAAAATGATTTATTGCTATTTTTTTTACTGTACTGTTTCATTAAATGTCTTTGCTTTGAACTGTGTCTTCTGGTGGATTAGGAAAAATAAAGATATCCGTGGATGACTATGATATGAGGAAATGAGATTCCACCAAAAGTACCTTGAACTTGGGATAGCCTGGGGGACCTGTCATGTGATTTGGAAGTGTGCTCCCAGATGCTACAAATATTTGTTGAATGAATGAATGAAAAAATGTTTTCCAAAATGTTTTTTGGTCTATGTGTCATTGATTTAAATATTTCTTATTCCCCCAGCTTCCCATGAAAACTCTATCCTCTAAACTTTCTTTTTAAAATAAAGAAGGTTGCCACATTCTTGGCATAAGTGAATAAGGTTCTGAACCTGATATCAGGAATTCCTCACCACTCTCAGATGCTTACTATGTGACCTTGGTCAAGTAACTTAACTTCTCTCATGGGTAAAATCTGGATATTAAGAAGAAGAGGTAGGAATAGCATCTTCTCCAGGTTCTTTTTGAGGATAAAATGAGGAAACATTTGTAAAATTCATTGCAAATCGATAGGAATGCTAGCTATTATTATTATTGATTCCAAGATTAACTTTTGTATATATTCATTTTTGGCTACCCTCAAGAATTGTAAAGGAATTGACTTATCAAGCTAAATGTCAATGGTAATCATACCATATATTTCAGGTGACTTAGAGAATAACGACAGAGAGCCATGATGGTGAGTCATGTGATGAGTGGCATAAAGTACATCACCCAAGACATGGATGATCCAGAAAGCGTGGGGGCTGGTCTCCTAGCAAGAGATCAATCATCTGAGGACTACATTAATACCTACTTGCTAGTAAAAGAATGAGAAGAATGCCTCCAGAATTATAGGTGGAACTTCTATCAAGGATGTAGGAAAGGGTAGACAAGAATCACACAAGATGAAAAGATGGGGAGAGGTTGAGATTGGCAATGGTTGAGGGATCCAATAAGACCCCAAATCCCTCCAAGCATCTGATAATGACCACATTTGAATTTATATCACTTTTTTCTCCCCTGGAGCTGAAAGCATTGCCCACACTTCAGTTATAATTATAGAATTTTGAAAAAAAAGTTATTTAAATTTATTATTAAATGGATCATCAAATTGAAGAATGCCATAAAGCATAATTTCACACATGATCACTATTTGGTCAGAATATTTCTGCTTCCTTGATTTATCATTAGTTCCCTTCCACTTTTCCTCCCAGAATTCTAGTGAGTTTGGTGAGAAACAGTATCTTAAATATGAGGGAACCAAGGCTATGATCTAAGTTACACTGGTGAGTACAGAAATAACATGATTCACCACACAAGTGAGGACCGAGATGTGTGATTGGACAGAATAATAGTTGACCCCAACACTTGCAGTAGGCATGCAGAAAAAGATTGTTCTAGTTGCCTACTAGTGGCACCTTAAATCCAAAGTCTAAAATGGCACCCATCATCTTCTCCCCAGAAGTCTGTACCCTCTCCTAAACTCTGTATTTCTTTTTAAGGCACTGTGTCTCTCCTAGTCATCCAGACTTGGAAGTTTGTAGATTTCTTTAACCCTGTCCTCTCCCTGATCTCCACATCTACTCAGTTGTTAAGTTCTATTGATTGTACCTCTGCTTTATCTCTTGCATCTTCTAACTTGTTTCGACATCCTTTGCAGACACCTTATTTCAGACTCTCATCCCTGCTTGCTTCAACTAGTATAACAGCTTCCTAACTTGTCTTCTTATCTCCTATCTGTAGTCTCCTCAGCCTATCTGTCTGATGGCTACTCTAGTAATCTTGTGATAATCTTGGCAGCTAAGTGGTGTATTGGGCAGAGTGCTTAACTTGGCATTAAGAAGACCTGATTTCAAATTTAACTTCAGACACTATTTCTATGATCCTGGGTGAGTCACTTGGCCACTCAACTTCAGCTTCCAGAAGTATAAAATAGAAAGGATAATAGTACCTGCTTTACAATGTCATTTTGCTGTTTGGTTGTTTTTTGGTTGTGTCCCACATTCAGGTTTTTCTTGGCAAAGATACTGGAGTGCTTGTCCATTTCCTTCTCCAGCTCATTTTATAGATGAGAAAACTGAAGCAAACAGGGTTAAGTGACTTGCCCAGGGTCACCCAGCTAGCTAGTAAGTGCCTGAGACCAGATTTGAACTCAGGTTTTCCCGACTTCAGGTCCAGAGCTCTATCCACTGTACCACCTAGATGCCCCTTATAAGATCATGGTGAGGATCAAATGAGATAATATATACAAAACACTTTCAAAATTGTAAAATGCTATATGAATGCTAGCTTTTATTATAGAATCGTAGATTCTCAGAGTTGGATGGGACCTCAGAGGCCATTTAATCTCATGTAGTCTAATGCATACAACCATTATCTAAAAGGTTCTGACCAATGGGATCATCCAACCTCTCCTTGAAGGTCTCCAGGGATACCTAGCACATCTTCCTCATGTGAGCACACCATCTGAATATGAGCTCCTAGAGGGCAGAAGCTACCTTTTATCTTTTTTTTTTTTGTATCCCCAACACCTAGGGGTAGTGGCTTCCAGCCAGACTGGACTATTCTGTTCCATTGATGTCTTGCCTTCTCTCAAGCTGAGCATCATGGTAGTTTGATACCAGCCCATCTGTACTCTGGACTTTTTATGCCCCACTGAAGCACTGAAACTTCAGCTGAAAGGCCAATAATCCACTTTGGCCCCCTTAAATACATTCCTAATTTACCTCTTTCTGAATTTCTTCAGAACTCCATGCCAATGGCACCTTCTACACCATGATGTTTCCTATTCTCTCAGCTGTTAGTGCTCTCTCCTCCTATGCCCCTCAACAAATTAAGCTTGTGGATATTTTCGTGCTTGGTTCGAGATTTCACTCTACATCTCATCAACTTTGTGACTATGGGAAAGTCACTTAAATTCTCTGAACTCATTTCTCCTTGTGTAACATGGGAATTCCTGTAATACCTACCTCACTGAATTATTATAAGTTACATTTTATAAACTCTAAAGTGCTATAAGAAGATAAAAAATTGTTATGGGTAAATGAGTGAGAAAAGCAAGTATGAACAGGGGAGCATTGTCATGGCCACACCTTCTCCAGGAATCACCAAGGAGATCAGAACAATAGGGATAATTCTGTGCTAATTTCAAGCAGACCTCTCCCATACTTCTTAATTAACCCTCTCCCCATGAGTTTTGCCTTAACCCTGGGACTGGCAAAAAGAATTGATTGTGATTCAGTCCTATACCTCCTCACCTTTGGAGTTGTTGGGAAGAGGAGCCAACAACCCAACTCCAGATCCTAGGGAGAGTGGGCAAGTCATGAACAGGGCAAATTAGGAAAAGCCAACAAATGTCATAACCCACCCACCAGATGTCAACCACCCAAGTTGATTTGAACGCAACACCAAGAGGAACAGTTGGGAGCTTCCAGGGGAGGAGAGAGAGTATTATTTTGCTGGAGTACCATTTGAGATTTGGTGTCTAAGAGAGAATTATTAATTCTGGGGTTTTTTTTTTATCTTTTCAGGATGAAGGATGTTTTATAACCCAGGTTTCCTAGGCAAATTGAGTCAGTAACATTGGCTAGGCAATGACTGGCTGGGCTGGGCTTGAATCAGACATCAGTAATTTCACAGGTTTGAAAGGAAAACCATTATTCTAGAGGAGAAGAGCCAAAGAAGTTAAAAATCACACCAAGGGAAGCGATAGCTTGGCCAGCAAAAAGGGGGCAGATCAGAGTGGCTGCTAACCCTTTCTGCCTACTTACCAGCTCAGCATAGCAACCACCATTGTGACACATAGCTTTGTGTATTATAAGTACTTTAATAAATTTGGATGGACACAGTAAAAGCAAATTTCAAGATGGTAATTCAGCAGAACAAACTCCTGTTGTAGGAACATGTTGAGCAATGAGAAACTTGGCAAATCTTGTTGGCCAATGTCCTCTAAAATCCATTTCATGGCAACTTTAGTAGCATACACCATCCTTTTGGTCTGATCATTTGCTTGAGAGTGATAAAGTGTGATGGTGACAGCTTACATAAGCTTCCTGTCCACAAATTCCTTAAACTTAACTGAGGTAAATACAGACTCATTACAGGAAACAAGAGTGTCTGGCAACCCATGTGTAGCAGATAATTGGTACAGAGTTGGGATTGTTATAGCAGAGGTAGCCAGACCAAAAGTGATTGTTGGAACAGTCCTTGGAGCCCATAGACCAGCCCTCCTGCATACAGCCATAATATTAGTGAAAGTTTGTGAGCATTGAGAGGAAAGGCCTACAGAACTGAGTGCTAGCTCCTTAACAGAGCCCCTTTAAACATTCTGTCTTTTTTCAAACCTCCCAGTCTGAGATTATAGATGGCTGAGTTTTGTGGGTTGGATTATTTCCACCCATAAAAAGACGCTATAAAAGCTTTTCATCCTAATGAGAAAAAAACAATCCTTTCATCCCATACTCTTCATGGATATGTCATATTTAACAGCTGCAATTATTGGCAGATGTATAAAATGTATGGTGACAGAGAAAATAGCTTCCTATAAAGTTTTTATTCTTTTTTATTGATAATAAGTTGGCCTCACTACTTCTATCAAGAGAATCCAGACCACTAACAAGAGATCAAATCCATTTATATGGCCTATAACAATCACTCATTTTAGTCTTGGGCTCTGCTTCATTCTCAATTTTTAAACATCAGGCTCTGTTCCACAGTAGTGGGACTCCTGGGCCCCAAAGCAGGGTGAGATTGCATCTCTAATGAGTAACACACAACTCAAACCAAATTGCTTACTGTGCCTTTTCTTTTTTCAGTTCAACTCAATTCAATCCCTCTTGACAAGCATTGATTAACCACCAATTCTGTGTAGAATCTCCACTAAAGTCTATCTCTAATGCCTCATTATAATGTGGAAGTGACTCTGGATCATCAAAACCTATTTTAATGGAATGCAAGTTCCAGCAGGTCCTACAAAGCTGGAAAGTCTTCAAAGTGAACTCTGCTGATTGACTTAGCTAAGGAGCAGCATAATTTAAGGCAATGAACAGAGACAGAGGGAAAAACACTCCTGAGCAAAGAGGGCATGGCCCAATACCTTGGTCAAGTCACTTGGCAACTCTGAGCAACAATTTCTTCATCTGTAAAATTAGAGGATTGGACTAGATGCCTTCTGACATCCTACCAGTTCTAAAGCCTGGATTATTCCTGTTTTTGAAGAGAACAGGCCAGAAACCATAGCCAGCTCTGCAGAAGTCTGGTCCAACCATTGCTGTAATGTTTAAGGCTTTCAGCCCTGCAAGAAGATTTTTCAGGGCAGCAAGTGGCTAAATCATTGTTTGAAGGTCAAATTGAGGAAGGAGCTTGTGCAGCTCATGGGTCAGGATTCCCAGGACCTAGGGGAGAAGAGAATTTGAAATTGACAGCCATTAAGAGCAATCAATAGGATATAGGGATGAACCCTCCCAGAGGAAGAGCCATACAAGGTCAAGCTAGATTTCATCAGGATATAAAACCAAAGGGTGAACTGAGAGACCAGAAGGGAGCTCAGAAAAATTGTCTGTCTAACATCTGGGAAGTCAGCACGTAGTCAGGGAAAGCACACTGTGAAGGGAAGCTCAAAGTGTTAGGGAACTGACAGTCTGTCCCATGGAACTTCCTTGCCTGTGACAGTATTCTTAGATGTCAGCAATGTGCTAGCCAAGATCTACCCCAGCCCTCCCACATATCCACTTGGAGTGCTGTGCACGGTAGAGAATAGAATTTGAAGCAATAAAGACCTAAATTCAAATCCCAACTCTGCCACTTACTTTGTGTGTGTATGTGTGTATGTGTGTGTGTGTTACCTTAGGCAAGTCGGATAGCCTCTCTATACCTTAGTTTCCTCATCTATAAAATAAGGACTTGACCTACAGCAAGGGGTTCCTTAACCTTTTTTTGTGTAATGGAAGCCTGTGGTTTGTCTGGTGAAGCCTATGGACTCCTCAGAATAATGTTCTTAAATGAATAAAATAAAATACACAGAATTACAAAGGAAATCCATTATACTGAAATGTAGTCATCAGAATACTTTTTGTACCAAAGTTAGAGTTTCTGATATGCAAAAATAACATCAGGAACATCTAATATTTGGAGAAGGAGTCTGATCTTAACAAGTCTTCATGCTGTGTTGGTCAGTATCACATAGGGAAGTCTTTCATTTATCTCCTAGGAAAGCAATTTGCTGGTCTTGGTCCTTAGTCAAAAATAGTTCATACTGGGGAAACCTTCTAGTGTGGAGTATCCTTTATCCTCATTGCAGAAATCTTGGAATCTATCCAGTTGGATCCAATTGACTTTAGTCATTCTCAAATTTTCATGACTTGAGATTCCAGCTGAACTTTGACCAATAAATTATTTAAGCCTTGTGTTCCTTAACTGAGGGTGGTTTTGCTAAAATTAAAAAAATTGCAAGAGTATTTAGGAGTGTTCCTTCACTAAACAAGTTTGGTCACTGACTGATGTCAACAATTTGTGACAAAAAGACTTGAGGTGATAAACGCAAAGGATCCACATGTACAAAAATATTTATAGCAGCTCTTTTTGTGGCAGCAAAGAATTAGAAATTGAGGTGATGCCCATACATTGGAGAATTACTGAACAAGTTGTGGTATACGAATGTAATGGAATACTGTTTTCTATAAGAAATGATGAGCAGGCAGATCTCAGAAAAACCTGGAAAGACCTATATGAACTGATGCTAAGTGAAGTGAGCAGAACCAGGAGAACATTGTATCTAGCGAAAGCAACACTGTACAATGACCAGCTCTGATAGACTTAGCTCTTCTCAGCAATACAATGATCTAAGACAATTCCAAAAGACTCAGGATGGAATATGCTATCTACATCCAGAGAAAGAACTATGGAGTTTGAATGTAAATTGAAGCACATTATTTTCTCTTTTTTTCTTTCCCGTGTTTTTCTTTCCTTTTGTTCTGATTCTTCTTTCACAATGTGACTAATGGGGAAATATGTTTAATATGAGTGTACATGGATAGCCTATATCAAGTTGTACACCGTCTTGGGGAGGAGGGAGGAGAAGGAAGGGGAAAAATTGGAACTCAAAATTTTATAAAACTGAATGTTGAAAACTTAAAAGAAAAAGAAAAGACTTGAGGGTTTTAGTGGAACCCAAGCTCCCTATGAGTCAATAATGGAATAGGACAACCTAGAGAGTTAACAGGATCTAAGGCATGCAGAATGTCTATTGTCCAGACTATGGTACGTAGTTGGAGAGATGACCTTTTGAGTTTGTCCATCAGTATATCTATATCTTAAACAGATTCTACTAAAGGACAATAAGCTGAACCCAAAATTGAATAGGAACAGGGTGACCTGGATTGCCTTGGTGAATCAAAGGCAATCAAAATGATGAAGTTCTTTTTATGACCACAACCTTCTCCCCAAAACAAAAGCCCAATTTTAACACCAATATTTTTTTCAGTGATGTTAGATGGCTACAAGTCTTGAAATACTACAGTTTCTGAAGAAGTAAAATTAAAAATCTTCCACAAGGCAATGGAGAGGGACATAATTTGTATGCTCATATTACAAATAAGGAATTACTCAAGAGAGAGGCAAAGTAAAGGGTATCATCAAGGAAATATATGATTGAAATAGAAGAAGGGCTGCTCTCATAGCAAAAGGAGGGATAATCAATCAACAGTCAGTGAGCTTCATTGACATCCTTGTGATAGCAAAAGAATACGAGGAAGAGACATCCTGAACTCTTGGGAATTTATGAGCAAGGGTCACACAGGAAGGGTAGGTATAAATACATCAGGGTGAGCTTCATTGGAGGGAAGATACACATCTATGAGTCCCTAGATCCAATGGAGTACTGGAAGATGGATAAGCTAAAGTGCATCCAGGGGAGGAAAACCAAGATGGAGACTCTAGGGGACTGGTGACAATGACATATTGTTGGAGGAACTAGGAATGTTTAGCCTGGAGAAAAAAACAAAGACAAGGGGATATGATAATTATCTTCAAATATTTGAAAGGCTGTGAAGTGGAAGAGAGATTAGACCTATTCTATTTGTCCCTGGGGGAAGAATTAAGGGCAGTGGGTGGACTTTACAAAGAGGTGGACTTTGATTTGCAGTTAAGAAAAAAACTTTTCCGATGATTTGACCTGTCCAAAATCTCAGAACAGGCTACATTGGTAAATAATGGATTCCCCAGTCCTAAATATCTTTCCAGAGGAAACTGTCTATTTGTCAGGGATGTTGGAGAGGGAATCATTGTTCAGATCTGAGTTGGACAAGATAAACTCTAAGGTTCCTTCCCACTCTGAAATTCTGAGACTCTGAATTAGGGGGCTACAACAATGCATACAGATGATCTACTAAAAAGGAGAGAGTTAAGATTTGTGAGAAGTATAGTGGATAGAAGACATGACATCAGGAACAACTGGGTTCAAATCATTCACTAGACACTAGTTGTTTGACTTGGGACAAGCCACTTAGTCTCTTTGAGTCTGATCTATTAGATGGATATGATAATAACACTTACTTTCTAATATTATCATGAGGATCAAATGATATAATGTATATAATATGATGTTTTGCAACCTTTTATGCAATATATACATTTCAGGTTATTATTTTCATTTTAATTTTTATTACCAGTAGGAGTATACATGTCCCTGAAGTCCTGGATCCTTTAAAAATTGAAGTATGTGCAAAATATGGTCCTGGTTGTATTCATATGTACTTGTACCTTTTTTTTTTTAATGGAATGTTTCAACTTTGCAAATATATCGATCAATAGGACCAAGTGTTTCATCAACTGTGGCATCATGCTACATGCATAGGGGGTGCTCTCTCTCCCTTAGGGACAGTGACCTTGGGTGTTTTTGGTTGGGGAAATATGTTTGATTTTAAGTTCTAAGACAAAACTAACAAAAAGACATATTTTCCTTTTTTTTCTTTCTTTTTTTTGAACAATGTACTCTTTTAAAAAAATTTTTTTAAGTTTTGAGTTGCAAATTCTATCCTTCTCTCCCTCCCTCTTCACCTTCCTTCCTGAGATAGTAAGCGATCAGATATAGGCTATACACATGCAATGTTGTAAAACATTTCCTTCTTCGTCATTTTGTACAAGAAGACTCGAATAAAAGAAAAAGAATGAAAAAACTAAGTGAAAAATAATGTGCTTCAGAAAAATATCAGTTCTTTTCTCTGGAGGTCTTATCATTAATCCTTTGGGATTATCTTGAATCATTGTGTTGCTGAGAATAGCTAAATCATCCACTGTTCTTCATCTTATAATATTGCTGTTACTATACAATGATTTCCTGGTTCTGTTCATTTCATTTTGCATCCGTTTATGTAAATCTTTCCAGGTTTTTCTGAAATCATCCTGCTTCTGACAAGGACATATTACAGACAAATGACTGACCCTAGTGTGTAAGGGCTTTTTGCCATGCAACATACTACAGGTAACAATCTTTGTATTCCATGTACATGGAGATTACGTAATCCAACTTCATTATATAGATTGGGGGGGGAGGGGAGTAGAGAACAGGGGAGGAGGGAAAAAGAGAGAGAAAGAGGGAGGGAAGGAGAGAAACAAAGGACAGACACACACACACACACACAGAACACTGAGCCTGGAGTCAGGAAGATCTGACCTCAGTAGCTGTGTGACCTTGGGCAAGTCACTTAACCTCTGTCTACTTCAGTTTCTTCAAGAGTAAAATGGGGATAATAATAGCACCTACCTTTTATAGTTGTTGTGAGAATCTGATGAGATAATATTTGTAAAGTGCTTTGCTCACTGGCACATGGTGCTACTTAAATGCTAGTTGCTGTTATATGAGAAAAACAAGTTCTAGAGAAGTCTTATTAATTCAACTGCTGCCAACAAAATAGTTAGATGCCACATATTTTCCTCTCTTTCACAATCTCTTCAATACTCCTCAAGATTATTTCCACCTGCAGGATAAGGAAGTCAGAAGAAATGGTGGCTCCCTACTTTGTAGACCGTGTACTTGCTTGTCACCATTTGTAGTTGTTTCCTCTGTTCTGAGTTTCTTAAATACTAGAAATTTCCCAGCTCTTTCCTGGCCTTTGAAAATTCCTGGCATCATAGATTCTTATAGTCACTTCCCTTCTTCTGGGATGCTTACTTTGCAGCAGCAAAAGGCTCAAGTTGTCAGGAAGGCAGTTTTGAAGACTTCTCTTTCTACAGAAGTAGAAGTCCTTCTTCAAAACCCTCTGAATCACAGGATTCAGAATCAGAAGTCCTGGTTCTCTGTCCTAACAGATGTGGTTAATAGGGTGCCGAACTTGGAGTTAGGAAGTCCTGGGTTCAGATTGAACTTCTGATACTCGTTAGGTGTGTGACACTGGGTAAATCACATAACCTCTCTGAATCTCAGTTTCCTCATCTGTAAAATGGAGGATAATAATGCACCTACCCAGTGAGGTGCTGATAAATATTTAAAAATCTGAAATCCAGGGAAAATCTTACATGTCACACAGTTTTTAATTTTAATATGCATTATTAATACTTTCTTAAGGATGAACAATCAGAGGTGGCTAGGTGGTACACTGGCCCTGGAGTCAGGAGGACCTGAGTCACTTACTAGCTGTGTGATCTTGGGCAAGTCACTTAACCCCAATTGCCCTTCCTCTCCCCCTCAAAAAAAAAGGGATGAACAATCAACAAAACCATACATCAAGTCCTGATTCATATATTTGCTCATTTCCAAGGTGTAAGTGCACACACTGAAAATTTAACAATCAACTCTTATGAGCCAGCTGTAGCATATGAATTACCATGCACCTCCCTCAGAGATTTGCTGAGGTAATAAATGGGAAGTTCTACATGGTATTATCATTATAGTTATTATGTGAACTCAGACAAGCCACTTCACCTCCCTTGGCTTTGCTTTCTTCCTTTGTAAAGCAGAAATGATATAATAATACTTTTAGAGTTGTTGGGATAGTAAAGTCTGTAACTGTGAGCAAGTCTCTGGGCCTCATTTTCCTCATCTATAAAATGAAGGTTTTGAGTTAAATGATCTCCAAGGGTCCTTCCAGCTTCTATGATTCTATACTATGAAAATAGGTAATATATATCAGGGGAACCTGCGGCTTTAAGGCCACATGTGGTCCTTTAGGTCCTTAAGTGTGGCCCTTTGACTGCATACAAACTTCACACAACAAATTTTATCCTTTTATTGAGGGGATTTGATCTGTGAAGTTCGGATTCATTCAAAGGTTTGCACTTGAGGTCCGAGAGGACCACATATGAACTCGAGTTCACAGGTTCCCCAGCCCTAGATAGATCAATTAATCACCAAGCATTTATAAAGTACTTACTGTGTGCCAGGAACAGGGTTGAACTATGGGGCTGAAGAGACAAAAATGAAGTATTCCTTGCCTTCAAAGAGTTTGCATTCTATCTAACATAAGTAAGTATATACACAAAGTACATAATTAAGCATTTAAGCAAGTACAACTATCCACAACCTAAATTTGCTGAGGGGGTAGGAGGAGAGAGCACTAGGAACTGAGAAAACAGGAAACACTGTCATTGGCACAGACGTCTGAAGAAACTGAGAAAATGGTAAAGTAGGAATGTGAAATTCAAGGCATTGAGATAGAAGATGGTATATGATGTACAAGTAACACAAAGTTGCACAGGTAGGTTGGGGCCAGGTTATAAAGGGCTTTAAAAACTAAACTGAAGGGGCAGCTAGGTGGTGCAGTAAATAGAGCACTGGCCCTGGAGCAAGGAGGACCTAAGTTCAAATCCAGCCTCAGACATTTGACACTTACTAGCTGTGTGGCCTTGGGCAAATCACTTAACCCCAATTGCCCTGCCTTCCCCCCTCCAAAAAGACAAAAAAAACTAAACTGAAGAATTTATATTTGATCCTACATGCAAAAGACGCCATCATAGTTTATTGGGTGTATGTTATATGTGTGTGTGTTGTGGGGTAGAGGGAGGGCACATGGTCAGACCTGCACGTTAGACAGTTATGTAGAGGTTAAGATGGAACAGAGGACAGAATGAAGGCTTGAAAGAGGAACCCCAATTAGGAGGACATTGGTGTAATCTCAGTGAGAGGTAACAAGGCCCTAAAAAGGGATGGTGGCTGTATGAGTGGAGAGGTGGGACAGGTGTGTATTATCATGGACATGCAAAGCAGTTGGCAACTGATTTGGAAACGTGATGTGAGAGAGAGTGAGGAGACATAATGACTGCCAAGTTTGTGAAATCAGGCAGCTGGAAGTATGGTAGTGCCCTTAACCAGAACATGGAAGTTTGGGAGATGATTGAGTTTGAGGGGAATAACAAGTTTAATTTTACTTATTGCATTTGAGATACCTATAGGATATTCAGTTTGCAATGTCCAATAAACAGTGGGAAATGTGTGACTATAGACAGACAGCAGACAGATGACAGAGATAGATACACATATGTATATAGAGCAGTTAGCTGGCTCAGTGGATAGAGTGCCACGCTTGGAGTCAGGAAGACTTATCTTTCTGGGTTCAACTCTGGCCTCAGACACTTACTACACACACACACACACACACACACACACACACACACACACACAGTTGTGTGACCCTGGACAAGTCACTTAGCCCTGTTTGCCTCAGTTTCCTCATCTGTAAAATGAGCTGGAGAAGGAAATGGCAAACCACTCCAGTATCTTTGCCAAGAAAACCCCAAATGGGATCCTGAAGAGTCAGACACAACTGAAAAGAACTGAACAAAAATATACATATGCATATATACATATAGGGTATTCTAAAAAGTCTTAGTGAAGTTTTAAGCATGTATATATATATTTATATATACACACATATATGTATATGAATACAGATTAGCCATCTGCAGAGGGTGGATAATTTAGATACATAAAGTGCTTTGTAACCTTTTAGTGCTACTGAAATATTATTATCTTCATTATTGTTTTACCATCATTGTTAGTTTTCCCTAGTATTATTAATCCTGCTTAATAATAAGGCACAGGTTTGAATAAGATTTTATTTTTCAGTCATTTATTTTTTCCAATTATATGTACAAACAACTTTTAATATTGTTTTAAAAAAAATTTGAGTTCCAAATTCTCCTCCACCCTTTCTCTCCCCCCCATTGAGAAAGGCAAGCAATTTGATATAGTTTCTACATGTGCAATCATTAAACAAGATTTTAAAGATCCCTCCTCTCCTTCCAAAGAAACAAAAAGAAGAAATTCTCCCACCCATCACTTCTTCATTTTAACTGAGGGGTATCCCACACTCTGAACCTATGAGCTACAACTATGCTCTTTACTTAGCAAAACTCTTCTACTTCGAGAAGTGAATAATTTCCCTAGTTCCCATGAAATAAGATGTCATGAGAAATGCAAGGTCGAGACCTGGTGAGGAAGGCCCTGTAGCAGCAACATCAACAAGGATTAGGAATCTGGCTCCAGACCCTGAGTCTGGGGGCAGGAACGGGGCAATTCCACCTGCACTCTAAATCTCCAGAGCCCCCAGCTTGGGTCAAGGGAGAGAGCCTCTCACTGTGACTCTAGTATCCTCAACATCATGTGACCAACAGCTTACTCCAGGGGGGTCTTAGTAACTGAGGCTGCCTGGAATAAGTACTCTATTAGTCATGATGAGAGTTGTGCCTTTGTCTTTGTTCTTGCTTTTCTACTAACTTATTGAGTGACTTGGGCAAAGTCAATGAGCACTAGTGGGCCTCATTTTCCTTGTCCATAAAGTGGGCATAATAATACTAGATTATCACTGGCTTAGCTCTGTGGTCAACAGTGAAGTAGGAGAAGGTTGTGGTTGTCAGGATTTCCTGAATCACCTCTCTCAGGTGAATTTGCATTTTATCGGGATAAAGTTTTAGACCAAAGGAAGGAATCTCTATATATTTTCTTTATATAGAATTTCAGGAGTCAGTGAGGTGGGTAAAGAGGGTATTTTGTAAACTAAGGGGGACTTGCCTGATTCCCCTGAGATCACTAGCATTACACCAGGTAAAATGTCTTTGTTTTTTACTTATTCCTTAGGTCATCCTGCTTAATAGGTTAATGGAGGTAAAGGCATTCTAAAAAGTATAGAGTGCCAACTTAAATCTAAGAAATTTTAGTAACAGCTGGCATTTACATATCCCCTGAAAGTCTGCAAAGGGCTTTGTATACATTATTCCATGTGAGCTTCATAACCATCCCTGAAGTAGGTATAGCAGGTGTTTTTATCCCCATTTTACAGAGGAGAAAACTGAGACTGTTTCAATGACCTGGCCCAGTTCACATAACCAGGAAGTATTAGAAGTGGGGAAAAAAATCAACAATATTAGGGGCAGCTAGCTGGTGCAGTGAATAGAGCACCAGCCCTGGGGTCAGGAGGACCTGAGATCAAATCCGGCCTCAGACACTTAACACTTAACTAGCTGTGTGACTTTGGGCAAGTCATTTAACCCCAATTGCTCCTCCAAAAAACAAAAAAATAGAAAGAAAGAAAATCATTTAACCTCTCCAGATCTCAAATTAAGATCTCTCAATTCCAAGAGGAAGAGAGGAGGTGACATCTACCAAGTCTATCCTATCCCCACTGTCCTGACTCTCTTGTTAATGTCCTTATTCCTTGGCATGTATTTCAATACGAGGTAAATATTTAGTCTTGTATGTTTGTTATTTATATTCATCTGAGGTTGTTTTATTGTCTGGAAGCTCTTGATATGTCAGTGTTATCTGTCTTGGTGCATAAGCCCCTCAGTGCTGGGTCTGGGTCTATTTAATTAACTTTGTACTGTGCACAGCACAGAATTCTGTGCTGATAAGCACTTCAATACATGGTTTTTGATGATGCTGCTAAAATATTTGGAGAACAAGGGGAAGGAGAGGAAAGGGATGTTGACAGGATCCCTGGAAGTGACAGGAAGGTCAGCGAGGTTGAGCACAAATTCAGGTTGCGTGGGGAGGGAACAGAAAAAGAAGAAGGAGTTAGACTTCTTATTTTGTGGAATAAGCAACAAGATGATACAGTGGGGGAAACATTGGATGTAGAGCCAAAGGAGCCGAATTTGAATCCTACTTTTACCTCTTTCTATCTACCTGTGTGACTATGGTTTAGTCACTTTATTGATCCAGGCCTCTTTTTACTTATTTGTAAAATAAGAGGATTGAACAAAACAAATTTCTACATTGGCTCATGTCCAAAAAGGGAATTGTCTTGTTCTATGCATATCTGTTACAAGGCTTTTGTTTTCCTTTTATTTTCAAGGCAAGTGGGCTTCAAGGTAGGAGGGGGAAAATAAATGCTTATAAACTGAAAAAACACACAAATTAGGAAGGTCCCAAGTCTAGATTTCTCATCTCATGACTCCCTCTCTGGGCCTCTTTCCTCACTCACTGTTCTTTCCATTGTACCTTATTGCTTCACTGAAAAACCTATCTTCTTTTTCTGTCCCTTCCCCTGGACCAATCAGAATCTGGGCTCAACCCCAATGACCTTCCTGTCACATCTGCAAAAAATGAGGATGATGGGTTCCATGACCTTTCAGTTCCTTCCAACATTAAATCTATGATCCCTGATGTTCATATTCCCGTAATTGGACAAACTGGAGATGCATTACATTGTAGAGATAGTTTCTCTGGTGCTGAATTGGGAGGAAAAAGGTGATGTTGGTAATACGTAGTGTGTATAGATTTCCTGACATCAGGTTACATAGGAGTCATAGCTGTGAAATTATGATAATTGCTTATTTCCCTCTTTCCCCCACTTTCTGGGGGTGAGAATGGATTCTACAGTATCCATGGTCTCAACTTCCACACACCTCTTGGGACCAGAGCTTAGGAATGAGCCTGAACCCTGGAGTATGTGAGTTTGTTTGCTTTGGGCAAATAATAACTTCCTGTTTCTTAGAAGACAGAACTATGAGAAAAGACTCCCCCGACTTCTTGGCCATCCGGCAGCTCTTACAAAACAGCAACACTGATGATTTAAGAGTAAACAAATCAGAGACACCCAGACGAAGCATCCCAGCTATCCAGCACCAAGAATGAAAGAAAACCGGGTTTGAGGAAAATAAAGGTTCAGTTTCTCCAAACCCCAGGCATGTTTGAAAAAAAAAAAAAGACTTTGGAATGTCAGATGACCCAAAGTTTCCTCGGGGCTCTAATGTACTTGTGTGGAATCTTGAATTGGGTTACTGTTATTTGACCCCTGTTAATTTGTGGTAAACTTCCTAGCCCTCTCTAACCTGGCCTCACACTAACTGTTCAGCCTTCTTTCCTTCTCCAAACTCCAGACTCCCTTCCCATCAGACTGCCCTTGGAATGAGCCTACTTGTTATTCTTATTCCTGCTTCTGGACCTTCACTTCTGGAGTATCATTTCCCAGGAACAAATCTCCCAGTCCTGAGATGCCTTCCTTTCCTTCCCCTTTGGCTGTTCGTTCAATGCTCAGCTCAGGTCCACTGAACTTCATGGAACTTTCCCCAGTATTTCCTTGATCATTCTTTTGCTCTATAAAACTCTTACAATCTTTAGCATTCACAAGGTTAGGTTTAATTGCACATTGCTTTGTGTTATTGACTTATTTCTTGTAACATATAAGCTTCTTGAGGTCAGGGAATGTGTCTTGAGCCTAAAGTGTAGTATTTACACAACTGGGGTGGGGGATTTGGGGAAAGGATCTCTGATTTACATGATATAGGGAAATTAAAGAAATGTATTTTAAGGTTCCAGACTGTCAGAGATAACCAAAAAGAAAATAATAGCTGTTGGAGGGGCTGATGGAAAAGATATACACTAATGCCCTGTTGATTGTTGCAGTTTAGGAAAGCAATCTAGAGCCATGTCCAAGAAATCACTAAAATTTGTGTACTCTCTGGCCTAATGATACCACTACTAAGCCTATATTCCAATGAGATTAAAAAACAAAAGAATAAAGAGCTTATATGCACAAAAATAATTATTGAATCTCTTTTTGTCAAACAAAGAACTCAGAACTAAGGAGGTCCCCATCAAGTGGGAGATGATTGGACATATATTGCATATGAATGCATTACTTTGCTATATTATCTATCCCTATGACCCCCTTCTCCTAGAACCTCTATTTTGAGGAAGAGTCCAGACCAACCATCCTTCATTCTCCAGACTTTCCCACCATGCCTTCTGGGTTCCTTCTCCATCCCTGACATTGAGACATTATCTTCCCTCATTGAGAGCAGGGACCATCTTTCTTTTCACTTGTATTTTTATCCCCAGTAATTAGTAAATAGTAAGTTTAACGTCTTGACTGAAAGAAATGTCAAAAAGGATAGTTTTAGAGAAACCTAGGAAGACTTGTTGGAAATGATATAAAACGGAGTAAAACCAGGAGAACAATTTACACCATAACAACATCATATGGAAAAACAACTCGGAAAGAATAAAGAACTTCGATCATTTCAAAGGCCAATGGCCATTCCAGAGGACTGACGATGAGCCATGCTGGCCACCTCCTGACAAGAAGAGTGATGGAATTGAAGTGTGGAATGAGCTGGGCATCAGAGCACACTCTTGTGATCTTTGCTGCTGGGGGAGGCTGAGGCTGAGGCTGGTTCATCATTTGAGCTCAGGAGACCTGAAGTGCAGTAGGAGTAATGCTGATCAGGTATCTGTACCAAGTGTGACACCAATGTGGGAAGCCCCCGGATTCTCTAAAGAGAGGTGAACCAGCTTAAGTCAGAAAGGGAGAAAGTCGAGGCTGCCATGCTGATCAGTAGTGGGTTGGATATAGCCTTGTGTGGGCAAGATATAGCCTTCTGGTCTCAAAACAAAAACTACATGTAGAATGAGAAATACATTTTTGGATGCTGTGAATGTGGGAAAGAAATGAAGAAAGAGAGAGAGGAAGAAAGAAGGAAGAAAGAAAGAGAAAGGAAGGAAAGTGAGGGAGGAAGGAAGGAAGAAAAGAGGGTCACTGAAGCATTTTTGAATGGCATGAGAAGAACAAAAGAGAGGGCAAAAGGAAATTAATTCAACCATGCTCCCTCCACCACACATACCCACATGCCCACACATACACAAACATACACAGAAAATTCCTACTCATCTTTTTACTTAAATATGACCTTACACACACACACACACACACTATTGGGAATGAATTTTCCTCCTGTGCACCTTAGAGAACAGATTGTTGGTGACTTTCCCCTGTACTAACCGTGTTTTATTTTGTTCTATAGTTATATCTACGTTTATGTCTTAGCCCCTGCAACTAGCCCACTGCAGCTTTGGGATTTAAGGAACATTTCACAAAAGAGTCAGATTGGCCAATAAGTGCTTAAAGCAATAGGCTTTTTATTACGTTGCATTTTAACTCACATACAGGATGGCTTAAGGAGACACTGTGTAACAGGAACAGCTGGGTAAGGCAAAGATGATACCTCCACATCAGAGCTCTCATGGGAACATTAGCAAAAAGAGGACAAAGGAGGAAAAGAGTATCACTGGTGGTCCCCCAAACTTGAATTCCCAAGCTTTCTGTCACACTTTCTGTTTCCTGCATTACTGACATACCGGGGCAGTTTAAGAATGCAGGTGAGACCCATGGAGTTTAATCAGGCATGACTTACTGGTTTCTCTTGCCACATGCAGGAAGATGCCAGGGACTGATCAGGGGAGTTATCCTCATGCAAGCATGGAACATAGAAGTTTCTGGGGGGACTAGGTGGTGTAGTGAATAGAGCACCGGCCTTGAAGTCAGGAGGACCTGCGTTCAAATTTGACTTCAGACACTTAATACAAAAAACTAGCTGTGTGACCTTGGGCAAGTTACTTAACCCCAATTGCCCTCCAAAAAAAAGGTTTCTGACAATTTCTAGAAATGGGGAGGGGAAAGCATTGCTGAGGAGAGGGTATGTGTACAGCAGAAGCAGCTTATAGTAAGAGAGAATAGCCTCATCCCCCTCCCAAAAAAAGAGAATGATTAGATTTTCACACACACACACATACACACACACCATGTTTTGTGTGGTATTTTGTCTTATTTGGTTTTTATCTAAACTTTGCATCATTACCTAATACAGTCCTATGTATATGGTAGGTGCTTAATACATGTAATATGATCTAATCATCTTCCCACTGAAGTCATGAGAACTGGATTAGAGTCCCAGTAATGCCAGTTTGGGGCAATTAGGTGGTACAGAGTACAGAGTGCCAGACCTGGAGTCAGGAAGACCCTTCTTCCTGAGTTCAAATTTGGCCTCAAACACTTACTAGCTCACTGACCCTGGACAAGTCATTTAACCCTTAAATAGAGTTAGTTCCTCATCTGTGAAATGAGCTGGAGAAGGAAATGGCAAACCACTCCAGTGTCTTTGCCAAGAAAACTCCACATGGGGTGGCAAAGAGTCAGACATGACTGAAATGACTCCACAGCAACAAAGCCGGTTATTAAGCTGGGTGATCCTGGGCAAGACCCTTCATTTCTCTGAGCCTCAGTTTGCCTCACCTATAAGGTGAAGACAGCAATATTATCTACTTCCAGGGTGGATGGAGGGTGTTGTGAGGAAAATGCATGGTAAACCTTAAAAGGCTGGCTGGGTAAAACATAAGTTATTATTAGAATCTAATTGAAGAAAGAAACATTCTCTAAACTAAACCAACATGTTCCTGATCAAACACTACCTTGCGGGATCTTACGGCTGTCATTGGAGAGACAATAAAAATACACACAAAACAATGAATGACATCTGGAGCCAAAGCCTGAACTGAGGAAAGAATATGGGACACACCTTGTATGTCAACACCAACAAATGCCAAAGGTCCTGGTCCCTCCCACCAGGCTTTGTTATGAAGCCTTCCCTTCAGAGAAAGGCTTTCCTCTAGCCAATCTCAATACCATGAGCAGACCTCCACTGCCAAAACTGTGTGGGTCACAAGGAACCAGAGGGGGAGGGCAGGACAAGAGAGGAGGGATCCAGAAATGAGAGAGAGGAAGAGGAAGCAGCAGGTAAAGTCATCTGAATAGCAAGGCCAGCAGTCCAAAGGCCAACAAAGCCAGCACCTTCCTCCAGGTCCTCAGAGAGGCTGAGGGGAAGTGGACACACATGTGAGAGACTCTAAATAGCCTGGAAAGGTCTGTGCACTCTGTCACTGCAGTCAATGAGCTGGAGGAAGGCCAGGAACAGCCTGGGCCTGGGGCCGTCCTCCAAGGGCAGATGACAGGAAGTGCACAGGGCTTGTCTCTCACCCTGCGGTAGCTGACCCTCTTTCACTGGATCCCAGCAAAGAGGCATCCAACAGGAAAAGAGTTTCCAATGGCCCCTCCCCACTTCCTGCTTTTCTGCACCTTATCCTGCTGCTGTTTGGGGGAATAATGTCTTCTGGGGCACCTCTTGGGACTTGGAGGTACAATTTGTGCTGTGAATTCCAAGCAGTCTGACTTGGTGGAGTCCAGGGAAGGGGTGAGAAAAGAAGAGAGAGTCTCAAGTGGTCTGCCTGGCCTGGGAAAGTTATCTAGCCAACACCAGAAGACTGAGGATTCAAGTGAAGTTAAATGAAAATTTCCACTTGGTGGAGCTTCTTATAGAGCCAATGAGTCACAAAGGGATCAATCATCCTGGTCTCCACTCTCTTGAGATCTGGGGAGAGCCATCCTCCTTCCACAGTCACCTGAGAGCCACCTGGAATCTTTCTTGCTGCAGTCACCATTTACCAATACTTGGAAATATTTGTCCGCAGAATAAAATTATCGGAATGGGGTGGGGGAGAGGGTGCCAGGGAACAGAATTCCCTTGTTATGGTGCTGGTCTTATGATCTTAAACACTTACCCACCTTTGTTGAATACACAAGGCTCATTATTGTACAGTCGTGTCCTACTCTTCATCGAACACTCAAACCAATCATTTCAACCACCTTGATTGTGCCAATATCCATAACTCAAACAATCATGCATGCATCTGCGTTTCTATTCATAGACAGGGCCAGGCTTACAATAATAACATCTTATCTCTGTAGATAATACTACGTTTCCAGTTTACAAAGGACTCTCACATCTCACTTGGTCCTCACAGTGACCCTCTGCAAGATGGGCAAATTGTGTATAATTATCCCTCCTCTTAAAAATGAGCAAATGGGGGTGGCCAGGTAGCACAGCGAGTAAGAGCATCGGCTCCAGTGTCAGGATGACCTGGGATCGAATTTGGGCTCAGACTCTTAGCACCCACCCAGAAACACCTGGCCGTGTAACCTTGAGCAAGTTACTTAACCCCAATTGCTTTTTTTAAAAAATGAGCAAATGGAGGCCATGATCACATAGCTAGGATGACAGAGCAAGACTAGAATTCAGATCTTCTGCCTGTACTTTGAATGTTCTCTCCACTATCTCTATCACTTGCCTCTATGCTAGTAGGAATAAGCAGTTGAAGAGGCAACTGGCTACATGGTGTGATTTGAAGGGGCTCAGGAGGGTCATCTTTGCCTTCAATGTCTTGGTCATTGTCTTCAATTATTCATTCAACAAATGTTTATTGCTTCTATTGGGTGTAGAGCAATGAATTAGACCCAAAGGGAGATACAAAGGTTAGATAATCCTATAGGCCCTACCCTTATGTGGCACAGAGTCTAATAGGGGACCTAAGACACAAATAAAGATAATTATAATACACAATACTACATTATATACATATTGTAACATATGTACGCATGTACGCATATACATATGGATATATTAGAAAGTCACAGTCCATGAAATATCCACGTTTAGAAATCCATTCCTTTGAATGCTTTTTAGTTTCATTATAATATAAATATCCCTGGAAAAGAGTAATATTTTAAATAAGTATGTTCAGCATCTATGTAAGAAATTTAAAGATACTGGGAGCAAGACCCTCTAGAAGGTAATCTCAGAAAATAAATGGAGAAGGGGTTGAAAAGAAATTTTGTGGGTATCAGACACAAGTTGTATAATTCTGTCAAGAACTAGATCCCCAGAAAGAAATGGAAAGAATAACTGAGAGGGACAGAGACAAACATGGAAATAAAGCCACAGGAAAGGGAATGGAATGACCAACTGATCTAGGAATCTTTGACCCATCTTTGGCCTTGAGTATCTCCTCTTTACCCAGAGTCCAATATGTAGCCCTGAGCCCAAGCTATCCTCATAACATCTTTTCAGTAGAATGCCTCTTGCTGAAACCAAACAGCAGAAAACACACCTCTAGCATCCCACTGATAACCTTCTTATGTTACAAGGAAGTGAGAGGCTGTGCTGTACACTGGTGCTTGAAAGGCCTGGAGTTAGTGTTAGGACAGTGACAAAGAGATTATGCCCTAAATGAATGCACACATAAAATGCATACACAAAAACACTGGTCTAGAAACCTCAAAACCTGTGTCCTAAGTTCAATTTTTACTATGTGCCCTTGGGCAAGTGATTTTACTTCTTTAAGTCACAATTTCCACATTTGTAAAATTGGGGATGGAAGTAGGGGTTTAGGCTAAATGATCTCTTAAGTTCCTTCCAGCTCTAAAATCCTCTGAGCCTGAGGATCTATGATTCAATCCCATAATGCCCCAATGGCCCAATGCTATGGAGCATTATCTCCTTAACCAGAATTTTAAGTGGCTGGAATCTTCCCATATGAATAACACTTTCATAGCTATGGGCATACTGCACTCAAACGCCCAAAGGGATCCATGATCTCAGTGATTCGAACGTTTCTCCTAACAGTTGGGTGGATGGATTCCAATCCATCTGTGCTTATCCACCCTTTATGACACCTGTCCACTATCTCCCATTAGTTAGCTACAGAGGATCTGCCCAACTGCAAGACAACCCAACAACTTACCTATTCTTGGCATCTCAAGGATACCAAAGGAATATTCAGCCTGTCAACTTGCCGTCTCTCACATCAGCTTGCCTTGTGACCAGGCCATCTTCTTTTTCCATTATACATTTACCTGATGACATCCTTTGATCTTGTTATTCTTTGAAGTTCCTCATTTATTCGATGTTGTCACCCACCCACATCCACCACGGGCCTCACCATTGCCCTCTGAGCGATATTCATTTTCATTCTTTTAGAGACTCTTGTGTCAGCCATTTGACACCAGAGGAAAATATTAGTATTTTAAAAGAGAGACCTTTGTTTCTTGGAGAAGTTTGGAGTCATTACACAAATTTTTCAATTTCCTGAAAGTGATCTAGATTTTTTCCCTCTCCTGTTTAATTCTAAATTAAACAGTTCATTTCTGCTGTCTTCCTCAAATTGTATGTGTGTACATACATATAAATATATATATACATAAATATATACAAGTATATATGCTAATGGGAATTTGCATATATGACTTTTATCTTATAATCCGAGCAATAGATATTTTTTATCTTCTTGTTTTTTTTCTTTTGTGGACAATCATCATACTCTTTTGAGTGGTTATGGATTTGCAATCTATTGGGGCTTGATACAAATGGCATTTACTAACAGAGCATCTGGGGGACTAAACCACTTCTCTTCAACTTGGAATGTGTGGTGGATGTCGTCCATCACAGGAGTAAGTAATGTGGATAAAGCAAAACTCTTTGGGTCTTAAAATAGCATCTCATATTAGAGAATATTTTTTTAAATCAATAAGGAATTACCACAACAGTATCCCACATCGTCTACATTTTTTCAATCAATTCTGTGATGATAAAGATGTAGTTCATTATGAAACATTACCTGAAAAAATCTACCTATTCCCTGCCAAAATCCTCACGGAGGATGCCCTTGATGTATGGAGATAATTCTCTTTAAAAAATTTATATGGATGGGGAAGGAAAGAAGCAATTATTAAATACCGACTATGTGCTAGGCGCTATACTAAACATTTTACAAATATTATCTTATCTTCACAAATACTGTGAGGTAAGTGCTATTATCATTCCCATTTTTACAACTGAAGAAATTGAGGCAGAAAGAAGTTAAGTGACTTGCCCAGGATCACACAGTTAGTATATTATGCTGGATTTGAACCCAAGACTTCTTGATTCTAGGCCCATTACTCTATCCACTCAGCATGTAGATGAGAAAGTAGGTATATGTGTAAATTCTTGTTTGATTGGTATTATTTTTTCCAGTGTCAAGAATATGAGATTTTTTTTCTTTTCTTTTTTTCTTTTTTGCTTTTTTGGAGAGCAATTTGGGATTAAGTGACTTGCCCAATGTCACACAGCTAGTTTTTGTGTTAAGTGTCTGAGGCCAGATTTGAACTCAGGTCCTCCTGACTCCAGGGCTGGTGCTCCACTCACTGAGCCACCCAGCTACCCCCAGAGATTTTTTTCATATATTTTTGGTATCTTTTCCACCTTCAGATATCGTATGAATTGAGCCCCCAATACCCTTATAATTGTTGTTGCCTGATCATGGTTTTCCACTATGTACACATCATCTAATTTGCCTGCTTTTCCTTTCTTTGTTCTCTTCAGTTCCCTTTCTATCAACTCTACATGTACAACCAGGACAGTTATGTGTTAAGTGTTCAATTCTCCTTAAAGATGAAAATAGTCTGTTCTTAAAAATATTTGCAAATTGGGCGGCTAGGTGGTGCATTGAAGAGAGCACCGGCCCTGGAGTCAGGAGGACCTGAGTTCAAATGTGGCCTCAGACACTTAACACAAAACTAGCTATGTGACCTTGGGCAAGTCACTTAACCCCAATTGTCCAATTTCCCTACTTTCCCCCCTCCAATAAAAAGCAAAAAAAAAATTTTTTTTTTAATATTTGCAAATCTTGCCCGTTTTTCATTTGTTTGTTGTACTGCTTCTGTTTCCATCCATAAATGCCCTCAGGATGACTTTGTTTAGTTAGTTCTTGTACCAGGTTTTCTTTAAACTAGTTTTACCCTCTTCTACTTCTCTCTGGTTTATCTCCCTCAGAAGAAATTTTGGTGTTAAACTGAGTAATCAGAAGCAGGCAAATGATATGAGAAATGACAAGAATGTAAGTGGAAAGAAAAACAAAATAACTGAAATTAAATCATAAGATCAAGTTTGATTGCAAAGAAGAGAAGATGAAGAAGGTGCCTCCCTCACCTCTTGTTCAGAGGTGGTGCAGCAAGCACCCCAAGCGTCCTCAGGGTTTGCTGCCACCACAGGTTCTTGGATCTGCTTTGATAAAGGAAAGCAACTCAAAATGGGTTAACAAGCTTACTTTAATCAGTCAAACATGTATCGTTTACCTCGTTCAGGGGAAAAAGTTCAGCACCCCGAACTTCAAAGTATACAGGCAGAATTATCAAGAAGAAACAGATCAAGTAGACAGCTTTCCAAACTGTCCAACCATTACATCCATACCCAGTCAACATCTGGGTTTCCACATTCTGGGTTTTTCAAAGCCGGGGGACTCTCAACAACGGCTTCCCAGAATCCATATCAAATCACAAAACACTTCTCAAAGTGAGCCCCAACACAAAGCTACACATCAGGGCTTATATAGCCTTCTCCTGGCTCAGAGAATGTAACAAGCTTATTGACTCACTGGCCAATCAAAAAGTATCTACTGAAAAACATGACTCCCACCCCAGGCTCCAGGTGCACTTTAGCCTAGGGGCAGGGAAGATCTTTAAAATTTACATTCCCATTACAGTGGGGGACTATCAGTGTAGAAAATTGTTCATAATATCAGACTTTGTCAATCTGTTGATTAATTTTGATAAACTATTTTGTCTGTCTTTTAAAATTCTTTGTTATGAGAGATGGTTGGGGGTTGGTTGGAATGGGGATACATTGGAAAATGTAGGTGATGTAAAAAAAAAAAAAGATATCAACCAAACTTAATTTTTTTCATTTTACCATCTTTCAGTCATTTATTTTTTCCTTTTTTTGTTATTTTTTAAATGCTTTATTAACTTCTGATTTACATCATTCGTTTCCGCCAGATTTTGAGTTACAAATTTTCTCCCTGTTTTTCCCCCACCGATCCCCCCAAAACAGCAGTCCCACAGGATATCCCCACCTCCAATCTGTTCTCTCCCATATTTTCTCCCATACCAGTTTCGACTTTTCCGGTGGATCTCTATGCCTCAGTGCCTGTATATCTTATTTCTTAATTACATGTAAGATGGTATAAATAATAGTATATACATATATATACATACATATACACACATATATATATTTGAATATTTGATTTTAAAACTTTAAATTCCAGATTCATTCCCTTCCCCCCCTGCCACCCACCCCCACAGGGAAGACAAGCAGTTCAGTATAGGTTGTACATGTACGGCTAATGCGAAACAATAACGTAGTAGATATATTGTAAAAGACTGACTCTATTTCCCTCCCTCCTATCCCACCTCCCACGTGTTCTATTCTCTACTTTGATCCTGTCCCTTTTCAAAAGTAGGTGCTTCCAACTTCCCTCCCCCCCAGCCTGCCCTCCCTTCCATCATCCCCCCTCTCATCCCCTTCCCCCCCTATTCTCCTGGAGGGTGAGATCCCCTATTTAGTGTGTATTTCACTCCTTCCTCAAGCCAGATTCAATGGGAATAAGGTTGACCCATTCCATTTTGCCTTCCTATTCTTCCCCTCCATTGTAACCATTTTTCCTTGCCTCTTCTGTATGAGATAGTTTGCCCCAATCTGTCTCTCCCCATCTCCTCTCATTATATTCCTTTCACTTCTTAATTTCACCTTTTAAGTATCATCCCTTCCTGTTAAATTGGTCCTGTGCCCTCTATCTATGTATACCTGTAAACATATAGACACACATTCACATATGTGTTCATATGCCCATATACCCTCATATATAGACATATATATATTTCTAATCCCTTCAACTACTGAGAAAAGTTTCATAAATTACAATTATTGTTTTTTCCATGTAGGAATGTTAATAGTTCAACTTTGATAAGTTCTTTATGATTTCTTTACCCTGTTTACCTTCTCATGCTTCTCTTGCTTCTTGTATCTGAATGTCAAATTTTCTATTCAACTCTTGTTTTTTTTTTTTCAGCAAGAATGCTTGAAAGTCCTCTATTCCACTGAATGACCATATTTTCCCCTGAAACATGATGCTCAGTTTTGCTGGGTAGGTGACTCTTGGTTTTAGTCCCAGCTCCCTTGACCTCCAGAATATCACAGTCCAAGCCCTTCGATCCCTCAGTGTAGAAGCTGCCAGATCCTGGGTTATTCTGATTGTGTTTCCACAATATTCAAATTGTTTCTTCCTGGCTGCTTGTAATATTCTCTCCTTAATCTGGGAATTCCAGAACCTGGCTATAATATTCCTAGGAGTTTTCTTTTTGGGATCTTTTTCAGGAGGTGATCGGTGGATTCTTTCAACCTCTATTTTGCCCTCTGGTACTAAAACATCAGGGCAGTTTTCTTTGAGAACTTCCTGGAGGATGCTTTCTAGGTTCTTACTTTGGTCATGGCTTTCAGGTAGTCCAATAATTTTTAAGTTATCTCTCCTGGATCTATTTTCTAGGCCAGTGGTTTTTCCCATGAGATATTTTACATTGCCTTCTATTCTTTCATTTGTTTGGATCTGTTTAACAGCATCTTGATTTCTCATAAAGTCATTAGCTTCCATTTGCTCCAGTCTAATTCTGAAGCAATGATTCTCCTCATTGAGCTTTTGAGATTCTTTTTCCATCTGGCAAATTCGAGTTTTTAAGGCATTCTTCTCCTTATTGCCTTTTTGAGCCTCTTTTGCCATTTGAGTCAGTCTGTTTTTTAAGGTATTATTTTCTTCAGTCAGGCTGTTGACTCTCATTTCATAATTTTCTTTCATTGTTCTCATTTCTCTTCCCAATTTTTCCTCCACTTCTCTTATCTGCTTCTTAAGGTCCTCTATGGCCTGTAACCAGCTTGTATTTTCCTTTGAAGCTTTTGGTGCAGGAGTTCTGACTTCACTGTTTTCCTCCTGTTCCATGCCTTGCTCCTTCTTGTCCCCAAAATAGGAGTGTAATGTTGGAATCTTCTGTCTGCTTTGTTTCCTTTGCCTGCTCATTTTGCCACTCAATTATTTGACTTTTGGGCTTGTTGCCACAGTAGGACTCTGCCACCAGACAGGGGAGTTTTTGTCCCAAATGCTGGGGTTTTCTCAGCTGCTGGAGGTATTAGATGGGTTGCCCTCTCTGAGGTCTCCACATTCTCTGGCAAGCTGGACACACACCCCAGGACCTCCACCCTAGACTGCAATCCAGATCCAAGCAGGTTAAAGCAAGAGCGATTACCCCTCAGACTGGTGCTTGGTCCCCCTACACTCTGCAGGCCAGGAGCTGAAGCCGCCACGTGGCGCTGGCTGGCTGTGCCAGTGTCTCAGCGGTTTCTCACCCTGGGGGTAAAAGCCACGTACTCTTACTTAATGGGTCCCAAAGTCCAGACTGCACTGGCCTCTCACCTTGTCCTTCGCATCTATGTATTGATAAATCTGGAAACGGCCACAGCTGCTGCTGATCTGGAGTCCCTCTGGCAGGCGGCTGGTCAGGCCCACCCTACAGCTAAAGCCTCGGCAGGCGGCTGGGCTCGGCTCCCAGAGTGCTGTGCTGGCCGATTCCTGCTGTCCTGCCTGGCTTTCCTCAGCAGGAGGTTAGCTTCTCTGTGTCATTTTGTGGGTTTTTCAGCTCCAAAGTTTGTTTAGAGTCCCCTTTTTACATGGATTGGGGAAGGTGGAAGCCGGAGCCGTGGGAAGGTCTTGCTTCTACCCCAAACTTATTTTCAAACCCTAAAACAAGCAAACATGTAAGAAAGATCTTGAGAGTGAGGGTTTTAGATTTAGGGTTTTTTTTTCTCATTTTTTGTCATTACATCCCCAGTGATTAGCAGTAGTCATTGAATGGGTGTTGCCCCAGACAGACTGAAATCTGGGAAAGACCTTAATTTAGAAAGGCCAAGGTCACCCCCTGTATCCTGGACCATCCCCAGGAGTCTTGACTTTAGTCTTGCCACTGGATGTCAGTAACTCTGGAGGACAGAGTGAAGCTGATGATTTTGCATAACTCTGTCTCACTTATATCCAATTCTCTTGCAAGTCTAGACCTCACCCTCATAATGTCATTGGTCCTCTTCGAGAATGTAGGATGAATAGCAACCACTGACATAGGTAGTAAGTACTTAATAAATGCTTATTAATTGATTAGTTGAGATAATGCTATCATCTTCTTAAGATTTTACAAGCAAGTTTATATTTTAAACAGGTTTTGCCTTTAGCCACTATCTCCCTCTGCTTAGCAGGTAATAATGACTAAGGTGGTTTTTAGTCTCTTTTGGTCTCCTTGTTATGGCAGTAGTTTTATATTAATAAATAATTAATCAACAAGCATTTATGAAGCACTGTGCTAGGTGCTGAAGATAAAAGTACAAAGAATGAAATCATTCCCACTCACAAGGAGCTTACAATCTAATTAAATATTCATCTTCTATATTAAATGATCATAATTGATGTCAATCACTTTTACTCTCCATTACTCATTTTAAATTAGCATTAAAATTAGTTTTCATTATTTTAAATAGGTCGGGAATGAATTGGTTCCGCCACATGCTGTATCTTTTTCTCATTATTATTCTTTCTTCTAGTTTTCTACTAATTCTGATCTGTACTCTAACAAGTTAGTAGTCTGTGCACAGACACTGATTCAGGGAAGACTTCCAAATCAATAACATGTTCCTCAGTTTTTTTCCACCTGTTTCTTTAAATCTAATCAGTTACATCTATTTTTTATAATGTCCTCTCATGTTTTCCATAGCCATGCTTATCAATTCTTTTCTTAAAGAAAGTATTCATGATGGATAACTGTGCAGGATCTACTAATCTATCAGGACCAAGCAGACATCAGAAAAGAAGTGACCCAGAAATGACTTTTAAGGAGCTTGAAAAAGTCAGGCTAATACAAATTTCTATCCTTGTTTCTGACTTCTAGCTTGGAAATTCACTCTTAGGAGAATGGCCTTTTTCTTCTCTCTTGGCTCCAGACAGATGTGACTGGTCATGCTGGAGCTGCTGTCCCATTTGGTCTATTCCACATTATCAATAGGGTCAATTAAGATACTATTTGTATCTTCTGGGACTCAGTTTCCTCATCTGTAAAACATGGATGGGGAGGGTAGAACTAAATTTTCTTTAAAGTTCACTCAGACATCAGGATTCTGTGTCTAATACCTAGTTCTACACTACCCAATTAATAACAATAATGACAATAACAATATTGATAATAATGATTCATAGCACTTAAAGGTTTGTCAAGTACTTTATCAGGCTGGCTAATGCACACCAGAGGGAAAAGAGACAGGCACCACACTAAGTCTGCTTCCTCGGGAACTTCTCCAGCTCAGCCGTCTGGAGTGTGAGTAGAAAAGAGAGCAGGTGATGTGTGTTCCAACCACACTCATATACAAATGTTACATGTAATACCTATCCCCTCGGAAACAAGAAGACAGTAAGATCTATGAACAGATTCTGGGAATGTCCTGGTGAAGACCTGCAAAGATGGAAATATAACATAGCATAATAAAACATGTGATAATAATGTAATATAATAACACAACCTAAAAGAACATCATAACATAACATAAATGTATCATGGCATAACAAAACATAAAATAACATATCATAATATGATTCAATAGCACTTAAGAGACAAGAGAAAAGAGGCCTGAATTTGAAATCATACAACATGGATTTGAACTACTTTGGGGTAGAGAAAAAAAATCTGAGCCAAAAGTGGGCCGGAATTGGATTGAGGTAGAAAGAACCAAGTAAACTCAAAAGCATTCTTTGTTTTTTTCCTTCTGTTTAACAAACTTGGCTTGAAATCCAGCCCTTCCTGGTGATGGGCACTTGTGATCCTTTCTGACCACAGGCATCCCTTGGCAGCTGGTCTCCTTTGCTCAGATGACAGTACTGCAGAGCGTCCCTCAGTGAGAAAAACTGAGCAGCGTGGATATGGTTTAATTAAGTAGGAATTTCACTCCCAGGGAGATTGTTCAGTTGCCCTCTGCTAGTGTCTTGAAGCCAGATTAGGAAAAAAAATTCTAGGCTTTCTTCTGATAATGTACCTGAACAGTGCCCAGCTGGCACCGCACACCCAGCTCTTTTGCTGGCAAAGGGGATGGAAGGATGGTTCCATCAGCCTTATCACTTGTCATATGTACACATCTTCTCAATAAGTGCCCTAATTGTGAAGGAAAGGAATAGCCTCATTTCTTTCTTTGGGTTTAAAAAAAAAATGAAAGACTTAATTACATTTGACTTGAATGAAATTTTGCCTGTAAAGAACTTTCAGATTAAGTTAGGAAAATTATTTTCAGTTGCCATCTTAAAGGTCAGCTCATTTATTTATTAATCAGTGAGCATTTATTAATGAGGTATTTACAGATTAATATTTGCAAAGTACTTAACACATAGTAGGTATTTAATATATGCTTATTTCCTTCCTATTAAGTATAAAATATGTGTCCGGTATTGTCCTGGGTACTACAGATGTAAAAATAAAAAATAAAACTCTCTACCTGCAAGAAAAGAACAGTCTTTGGAGATTCTCCACCAAAAGGGAATGATACAACTATAATTGTAATTCCAATAGACTTTGGAGAGTTGACTGAGGTCAGAGCTGTGAAGTGACTTATCCATGGTCATAAAGCTAGCCAGGTGCTAAAAAGCTAGGTGGTACAGAAAGAACTCTGGGCTTGGAGACAGGAAGCCCTGAATTCAAAAGTAGACTTGGGTATCTATTAGCTGTGAGATCCTGGGCAAGTCATTTAACTTCTGTTTCCCTCATGTATAAAATGCAGGTGATAATAATCCCAGGGTGGTTACAAGACTCAAATGAGATAATAATTATAATTTGCACAGTGCCTAGCATATAGTTAAAACTATTAAAATGTTAATTATTATTATTATCAAGCAGATTGTTCTAGGATATGTCTAGAACTAACTCAGATTAGTCCCTTTATGGTGTATGATCAATATTGGAAAGAAATGGGACACTCTTCTGTCATTTAATGATTAACAAAAGGAAATTTACATAACCATGAGAAAAAAAATATTCCAAAAGGACACGTGTATCAAGGACACTCTGTGTTGATACAGCCAAGGGAAGCTCTGCTTCCCCTAATTGCCCATAGTGGTTTGATGGCCAAGCAACAGTGTAGTCCCCTTGAACCTATTGTTGCAGTGAGCAGTGAGGCATGTATGAAGAGGTTAAGACAGAGAGGGGCCAGTTGAGGGGGTGGCTAGGTAGGTGCAGTTGGCCTACTGTTCAGTGGGGCAGAGCCTATAATGAAGTTAGAATAATGGGGCTAAGGTAACTTTATTACGATTCCATCACCCTCATGACAATTTTGTACCAACCAAGAAGTGATGTCAATAGCCTGTACTTGTCCACTGAGTCAATGAAATCTCAAGTAAGATTTCAATATTTTTTAAGAAAAAAAAAATCTAGCTTAACTTGAATGGGGGGAAGAAAATTCTGATACTGCTCTCACCAGACAGGCTTGCCTAAGTTAAGGTCCTATGCTCTAACCATTATGATATACTTTCTCATTTTAATCAGTTTAAAAGAATCATTTCTGAAGGTGATTCCCAACCTGGTGGCACTTTCTCCAACAAAGCTAACTATAAACTCAGGTTCTTCCAAGTTTTGTGGGTCTTTATGACTCAGTCAGTTGGAATGGTATGTGCTACTTACCTTGAAAGATCTTTCATTCATTTTTCATATTTTCCCAAACTGAGTTATTCACTCATTAGCTCCAATCTGAAAGAAGTCTACAAAGTGGTTTTTATTCAAGTGTCTTTGTTTCACAGTTTACCTTGACAGGATTTCATGAAATGGGCAAGTGATGGAATTCCAAGAATCTTAAGAAGCTTTGTTTCTTTCAGCTCTAACCTGGATTTCTATAAACTTTGGTGTTCCCTACTTTTCTCTTATATGCTCATGGGACTGGTGTTGTCTGTACAGTCACCATCCTGTGGATGGAGCCATCAGATGTCATTCTCCCTCTTCAATTCACATAGAAACATTGACCTGTCAGGTGGCATTCATTTCAACTCTACAACTAACTCCCTCAAAACAGTGCTGAGGAATGCAGATGAGTAACAGAGCTAATGTAAGCAGAGAAGTATGACAAGAGCCAACTTACTACTTCATCACAAGCTTGAGTAGGTAGATGGTGGGGCAGGAAGTGAGTAACCTTGGTACAACGAAGTAGGGGGGTGAGTTTTTGCAGTAGGGATGCCCGACTGAGTCAGCTCAATAGCCTTCCTCCTGATGCAAGGCAGAAGACTATCTCCTCCAACATATGGGGATATGAGGGGAGCAAAAGACTAAATATGTTTACTGCTGAAGTGAGACTTTAGAGTAGGCAAACAACAGTGACATTGGTCTAGAAGAGCCATTGGAAGACAGAAAGCAAGAAGTATTCTGAGCACCAAGGAACGAGATACTAATTGCACATAGAAGACCCTGCTTTAGTGAACTTGGCAATAACTCCATTTGGTGTCTTACAAGTGAACTTTAGAAAGTTCCAAACCATCATCAAAGTGGATGTGATGTTCCTGCTTCAGCAAGGGAGTTGGGGGGAAGCAGGGAACTAAGAGGCTCTTTCCTGATGAGCCATCATCGGGAGAGGTGTTCCTAATGTTCTATTTTCCCATGTCATTTTCTTTTCTCCTCCCTCCTCAGTCAGACCAGGCCAGTTTCTGACCCAAACTCAGATTCATAGCAACAAGAGCTTTGGGGAAAAAAGAAAATACCAAAATCAGTCATTTCTAAAGGGCTAGTTGGTTGTGAAACCAAGAACACTTACTCAGTTATATGCTCATTATATGCGGAGTACCGCTTCTGGGGCCCCCTACTATTTACCTTCTGTTAAAAAAGGAGTAAGAGGATGTATGTACATGTGTGCTCTAACACTTCACAAAGGTCAGAAGGCAGACCCAGAGTCACTGAGACTTCACTCCAGTGCACTAAATTGGGAGGGGCCAGGGTGATGAATTTTGAGGGTGCTAATAGTTCTTTGGCAATATAGAAACAACAGAGCTCAGCTCTTTCTCCTCACCTTCCACATAACCTCTGCATTCAACCTCTGCCCTAAGGCTCGCCTCCCCTGACTGCTAACGCCCTAGCTGGGACCAACATTTTCAGAAGGACCCCAGGCATGCTTTGCCTCCCTCCTGCCAATGCTCTCTCCAGACTCCTTCTCCTCCTCTTCGCCCACCACATTGCTCCATTCCTTTTCCCATCTGCCTAGCTTTACAGATATGTGGAAACCTCTTCATGAGTTGCCTTCTCCAATTAGAGGGTGAGTTCTTTGATGCTAAGACTCTCTCGTATGTTTATATTTACATCCCAAATGCTTAGCAGAGTGTATGGTACATAACAAGGGCTTAATAAAGACTCTATCTGTCCTGGCAAGAATAATTAGTTAAAATAAGACACAGCTAGAAGCTGGATTGGGGAGAGATCTACCCTCCCTTTTTTATTTTTCCTCCTACCCCCCCAGGGGCAGCCTTATAACTATATCCCCAGGATCTTCCCCTCTTACCCATGGTGGGTGTGCCCCAATATCACCAAGGCTACTTTTTCCTGGTCACAGTTTATGGCATTTGTCCCAAAAACAAAACTTCCCAGTTGGGACTGGGCCAAAAGAGATTTCAAGAATGAATAACCCCTGTGGCATGGCCAGACACAGACAGACATATTTCTTTCCTGCTGACCATGAAGATCACATATTAAATGCTAAAACCTATTGTGGTAGTTTGGGAGAGGGGGCCTAGAGATTACAAGAGCCCCTAAGTCCTCTGTGAAAGGGGAACTGGCTTCAGAGGTGCTGATATTATGTTAGGTTGACTTACAGATATCCTTCCTATGACTTTAAATTTAGGGATTTGTTTTTTCATTCTTTTTTATTTTCTGTATTTAGAATTCTGGACAAGGCTCAAGTCTCCTGACATCGAAAAATGAATAGTTTCATTTCTCAAACATTTCGTGTTGAATGTTTGCCAAAGTTTTTATCTCAGAGAAACTATTTGCAGTGGCTCTAATATTATGTAAAAGACCAAAGCTAGTCTTCCCTGGGGGATTATATTACTATTTGTTTTTATATTTCTTTCAATACTTCCAATAAATCATGAACTTTTTCAGAGGTATCAGAGGGCAACTTGTCTCCTTCATTGCAAATGACAAGCTATGAATAATGCACTCAGGTCTCTCCTTGGAGGAGCCTCTCACCCTATGAAACCAGCTCTCTGGCAACCCTGCTCCTGACTCTACATTTCAGCTGACTGCTCCTATGAAACCCTGTTTCAGACTGGCATTAACTGAAGGGCCCTGGTCAGTCCCCATGATTCTCCAGTCTTCTCTCCATCTTAATATGTGCTTTCAGACCTTTAGGAGGAAGGATAGTGGGTAGAAATGCTTCCTCAGATAGTAACATCATCAAGGCACTTGGAACAGTAGGAAAGACCTGATGGGGGGAGAGAGAGCTTAGAGAAGAACAGGCTGTTTCTTGGGTACCACTTTCTCAATGGAGTTTTTGTGATCTCCTTCCCCCACACCCAAGCTGGAAATTATCCCTCCTTCTTCCACTTTCTTATAGCTCTTTTCCTGGATCTCTCTTTTAATTTTCTGAGACATTCCTTTGTAGCACAGTTATTTCTGTATATGTCTTCCTATCCACTCTTCCCCAGCCCCCATTATAATGTAACTTATTTGAGAGCAAGGCCTGAGCCATGTCTATCTCTGTATCCCCAATGTGTGGGACATTTTCCACCTTTGGTAGATGCACATTGTTGTTATTGTTCTTTATATGCCTTACAGAAACTAATACCCAAGTAGACAAAATGATGAACTCACTATGAATGAGGGAATTACCACCAGAGAACAGGCTACCAAGATTAAGGCTCTTCCATCTGGAAAGCAGAAGAAGAGAAAGGTACGATCTAAGTCTATGAAATCATAAAAAAGGCATTAGCATGTACATAATTCCAGCTGGGAGTTCATGGCAGCCCGTTAATCCATTTACATCTCCCCAGTGAATTTATTGTCCTACTCAACACAGTGGATACTCCAAACCTTTTTATCCATCCTTAAGCCTCCTGTGACACTCACTCTCCCTAGCATTTGAGCTGGGAAACTTGTCTCATACTTACCAAAACACTTGAGGTTATTTGCTAAGAATTCTCTCTTCTCTCCTCTTCCTCCTCATCTCACACCATTCAGATGTCTTCCTTCAGTATTTCTTCTTCACCCCAGTCTTACATGAAGAGGTGGCCCTTTTTGACACGGCACATCTTTCTAGTTGCACCATGGATCCCATTTCAACCAATCTTCTCAAGCAGAATGCCCCATCTATCATCCCCACTCTCACTAATCTTCAATTATTTCTCCCTCTCTATTGGCTGCTTTCCTGCTACCTACAAACACATCCATTCCCTATCCTTTAAAAACAAACAAACAAACCTCATTTCACCTGACAATCCCCACGGCTATTGTCCTGTATCCACTGTTCCTACCACTGCTTTCTTGAGAAAAGTGTCTACATCCTGAGTCTACACTCCCTCCCTTCTCCCTCTTCTCCAAACCCTTTGCAATCTGGCTCATCATTCAACCAAGCCTTCTCTTTCCAAAGTTCCTAACGATCTCTCAATGGCTAAATCTAAGGGCCTCTTCTCAGTCCTCATCCTTCTTGCCTTCCCTGCTGTCCCTGACACTACTATTCACCCTCTTCTACTGAATAGGCTTCCCTCTAGATTTCCACGCCCCTATTTTCTCCTGGTCCTCCTCCTACTCCCCTGATGTCTCCTCAATCTCCTGGGCTCTGTCTTCATCCAGGCCCTACCACTGACTGCGGGTGTCCTCTGAAAAGCCGAGTAGAATTCTTCTTCCCTTCTCAAACCCTCCCCTCTTTCAGTGTCATCCTCTCCACTCCTCTCTTACACTTACACCACATAGTCTTGTCATTTCTAGGAGGAAGGGGAGGGAAGGATATAAGCATTTATATAATGTCTGCTATGTTCCAGCCCGTTAATCCATTTACATCTCCCCAGTGAATTTATTGTCCTACTTTCTGCTAAGTGCTTTACAAATAGTATTATTTCTCATTTCATCCTCACAACCACCCTGAAAGGTAGGTGGTGTTATTTCCATTTTACAGTTGAGGAAATTGAGGCAGATAGAAGTTAAGTGACTTGCCCAGGGTCACACAGCTAGTGTTTGAGGTTTTAGATGAGGTTTTCCTCACTGTATGCCCAACCTGTGCACACCTATCCACTGGACCACCTAAATCCCTCTACCTTTACTTCTACTTTTATGTATCTCCTTTTCTCCACTCACACAGTGGCCATCCTTGCCTCATGCATGGGTTATCACAATAGCCTTCTGGTCATTCTCCTTGGTCCTCATCTTTCCCTCTACTCAGTTGCTAAAGTGATCTTCATAAAGCATAGACAGGTGTGGCCATGTCACCGCCGCACCACTGCCCCATTCAGTAAGCTCTAGTGCTGCCCTCTTTCTTCCAGGATCAAATGGTAAATCCTCTGTCTCTTTTAAAGTCCTTCGTGGTCTGGCCCCCACCTACCTTTCTAGTCTTCTTTCACTTTGCACCTCTCATGTACTCTACAATTCAGTGACAGTGACCTTGTAATTCTTCCCACACGGTACTTCATTTCCCAACCCAATGCCTTTGTAAGGGCTGCCTCTGACACTTTCCCTTTTCACCCTTGGTTTGTCTCCGTGATTCTCTCACTTCCTTCAAGATTGTTCAAAACCCATCTTCTGCAGGAATTGTTTCCTGATTATTGTGTTGTTGTTCAGTCATTTCAGTTGTGTCTGACTCTTGGTGACCCCATTTGGGGTTTTCTTGGCAAACATACTGAAAAAGTTTGCCATTTCTTTCTCCAGTTCATTTTATAGATGAGGAAACTGAGGTAAATGAGAATAAGTGACTTGCCCAGGGTCACACAGCTAAACTTGAGAGCAGATTTGAACTCAGGTCTTCCTGAATCCAGGCGTGGGTGGAGTTCTATCCATTGCACCACCTGACAGCCCTTCATGATTTTATCCCCCTGCTAATGTTTTATCTCTGGGATTACTCCCTATTTATCCTGTTTATCTTGTCTGAATATTTTTATATGTTCTCTCCTCTATTAAAACGTGAGCTGCTTAGGGCAGAGATTGTTTTTTGCCTTCCTTTGTATCCCCAGTGCTTAGCACAATGCCTGGCATAAGGATTTGACTATGGACATCTAAATCTCTCCTTTAGGTTTGTCTTCAGACAGGAGACGAGGCAGTGTCATAACTAGGAACTCTGATTCTTTGAATAAATTCATTTGGGGGGAAGGGGTTGGAGGACAAGGGTGTGGGGATGGGGAAGAGATAATTCTCTGATTCAGTGAATCCCTTACCAGCCAACTTGTCATCCTGACACTGCCTGAAAACTGCATTTCTTCTCCTCTTGATACACGGTACTACCCTCCCACTCTGTAAGGGTCTGGTCAAGGGCCCTACAGGATTCAGGACACTCATGTGCTCCCTTTCTTCTAGTAGATGATCATTAGGGCACTGCTTCCCAGTCAACTGCTAGTGTCCAGACTCACTGGGCTGAGTCATCCCTCTTTCTGCATAGAAAGAGGACCAGAGAAGCACACTCACTCCCTGGAGAAGTGAGGTCCCTGACAGGCCTGCTCTTCAAAGGTAAAAAGTGGTCTGGAAGACCACACCTCCATTCACTTCTTATCCTCAGGAACTGTGTGCCCCTTTACCCTCATCTAGCTCAGAGGAGAAATATATGGATCTCATGTCTGCCTGCTCCTTAGCCCAGGACTGACCTTGTGTTAGAGCATAAAGGTAACAGTTATTTAGTGGTGGCAAAGGTATTAGAGAGAACTTGGAGGGCTGAAAGAAAAAGAAGAGGGCTGAAAGAGACTTTGAATTCCCTCCTCTCCCTTATATCAGATGAAAGACTACAATGGAGAAGAAATGTTGTCTCCCCCCAGCCCAATGTTGGCACCCTGGGACCAAATGCCAGTGGCCCAGACCTAGTTATGTCTCTGGAACGATCGGAGTATGGACTGAACAGATTGTGCTACAAAAATTCTATCGCCTTAAAATTTCTGAGATACCAAATGTCTTTAGGCATCTTCATCGTTTTAGCTTGTGAAGGCTCTTAGCACATCACATCCATTCAGACCTTTAAAAGCTATCCATCCTGCCTGTCCTCCCTGCAAGCTGTCATTGGTGGTCACCTCACACACCCAAGATGATCCTCAAGGACACCGGCCAATGCTTAGTTGAGTTCCTGTCCCTGGGGTTGTATCCACGGTTCACGGTATGATATTGTGGCTTTGGTGAAGCAATAGGATACAATGTGTCATATCACTGAGCGGAAGGCACGGGAGGCAACCAGAACGACACCTCCCCCTCACCACCAGGCTTGCCTCATACCATTTACAGTAACTGCACACCACATGTGACCTGAGAGAGGAGATACGGGAAACAAGCCAGATTCCTGGATTTGGGGTAGGGCTTGTTTTTAACCAAAGGGGATTGAGAAAGCACGTCAACACATGGCATTCAGAATCCTTGGCCAGCATAACAAAGGAAGGCTGTATCCGTCAATTCGGCAGGGGAAAGACATGCAGTTGATATTTATAAATGAGAAACATGGAAAATCCAAAGTTGTATCTGCAGGGGGTTTTTGTGTTTTGGGATTTTTTTAAGGCATGATTGCGAATCAAATAGGTTAAGGATTTTGCAGAAAGTCAAAGGATGGAGTAAGCTAGAAGTGCACAGAACTAGGTTTGGGGAGGAACCCAAGCATGTGGACTCGGTGCCTAATAACTCACCCAATGTCAGAGCAGGAAAGGAGAGCAGAGATCAGCTAACCTGGACCCCACATTTTCCAAATGAAGGCCCTGAGACAGTGAGAGGTTGCATGATTTATCCAAGGTACCAGATTGATTTGGAAGCAGACAAGGAACCAGACAGAAGAGACTAACAAGAACTCAAGAATTCTGATTTCCTAGCCCGGTGTTTTCCTACTACACCATGAACTTATGTATTTTTCCAGACATTCACTGTGAGTGCATTACCTAAAATCCTTTTATTTATTCTAGGCCTACACCTCTTTCAAATTTCCAGGCATGTCCTTAGCTAGAGTATTCTTAGCCTTGGTGGAAAAGTCAGTGTTTGCCCTACCTATATATCCTTCACAGTTTTACACAATTTTACAATTTTATATCCCTTCAACTTGTCTTTTTAGACTGAAAAGAATCCCCCTTGCCTTTTTTGTCTCACCTAAAATTTAAGCAAATCTTTACTTTGTAGACAGCACAAATATAAACTTCAGACTAGCCCAAGATGAATGAGGACAAATTCCAGAATAATGGGATTCACATTAATGAGGGTCAAAAGAAGACTTCTAAACACCATCTTTTATTATTTTATTTTGGCTTTTTTTTTGGAGTGGCAATTAAGATTAAGTGACTTGCCCAAGGTCACACGGCTAGTAAGTGTTAAGTGTCTAAGGCCAGATTTGAACTCAAATCCTCCTGACTCCAGGGCCGGTGCTCTATTCACTGCACCTGAGCTGCTTCAGCTTCCTCTCAAGGCACATTTTGAGTCCTTATTTACTTATCTTTTGGAGTTGCACTATGTGAGATCTCATCTTCTGGTGGGTCCATCTGTTGTGGTTTGGGGGTTTGGGTTCTTTTAATTTAAATAACAGCATCAGCAAAGAACTCGAGCCTTGAGGATGAAGATTATCCTCTCATTCTCATACGTTCATAGATTCGGAACTGGAAGGGACCATAGTGATCAAGTCCAGCCCCTCCCTCTTACAGATGAAGACACTGAGGCCCAGAAGTTAAAGTGACAAGTTCAGGCCACAAGTGGCAGAGCCTGGCTCTGAGCCCAGGTCTCTGCTTCCCAGTCCCATTCCCTTTCCACTGCAACATGCTGCCTTTCTTCATCCTTTCATCTGTGCACCTTTGGCCTCTGCTACTTCTCATGAACACTCCCATCAGTGGGGTGGCAGGGAGAAAAGATGATCGTCAAGAAGGGCATAGGGAGTGCTCCAATGCTCCCGGGGCCCCTTCCACTGCTTGACCGGTCCTTCCCAGAACCCCACTCAAGAAGCACGCCAAGACCAGTCCTGCCTCATTCTGGTTTTGTTTATGTCTGCCCTCCAGACCTCCTCTACCAGGTCCCAGCTTTATGGTTCCTCTTACATGTAGCCTTCCTCTGTCAGAATGTAAGCTCCCTGAGGTCAGGGACTGTCTTTCTTTCTCTTTGTATTGGCATCCCTAACACTCTGCACAGTGTCTGGCACAAAGTAAGTGCTTAATAAATGCTTGTCAGTTGGCACTTGCATAGCATCCATTGTGCCAGGTACTGGGCACTTTATAGACATGATCTCATTTTATCCTCACAACAACCCTGGGAGGGATGTGCTATTATTATTCTCATTTGATAGTGGAGGAAACTGACACAAATAGAGGTAAAGTGACTTGGTGCGAAGTCATACAGTGAGTAGGGGTCTAAGACCACATTTGAACTCAAGTCTTCCTGCCTCTAGGACCAGCACTCTATGTCAGAAGCTTCCCTGGCTTCCTTCAGATTCTAACTAAAATCCTATCTTCAACAAAAAGCTTTTCCCAATCTCTCTCAATTCTAGCGCCTTACCTTTTTTTGTTTAATTTCGTTAAATTTTTGCTTTTTTTTTTGGAGGGGTAATTGGGGTTAAGTGACTTGCCCAAGGTCACATAGCTAGTAAATGTTAAATGTCTGAGGCTGAATTTGAACTCAGGTCCTCCTGACTCCAGGACCAGTGCTCTATTCACTGTGCCATCTAGCCACCCCATGCCATACTTTTTAAAATTATTTTTTATCTGCCCTGTATAGAACTTGTCTGTAAATTTTTTTGTTTATTTTGCTTTTGGAGGGGGGAAGGCAAGGAAATTGGGGGTTCAGTGACTTGCCCAAGGTCACACAGCTAGTAAGTGTTAAGTGTCTGAGGCCGGATTTGAACTCAGGCCCTTCTGATTTCCTGGCCAGTGCTCTACTCACTGCCACCTGGCTGCCCCATGTACGTTTTTTAAATTTTTATCTCCCCTGCGAGACTGTGGCCTCCCTGAAGGATCATCATTGGCTTCCCTTTGTATCCCCAGCACTTAGCACAGTTTCTGACACAGAGTAGGCACTTAATGAATGCTTACTGCCTGACTGAGTCAGGCCCATTCTCCCCTTTACCGTCAGGTTGGGTAAAGTATTAGGTGAAGAAAGAGATTTCAATGTGGGATCAAATATCTTTTTTTATTACCTTGGATGACCAGACTTTTCAATAGTTGGCCCTTTGGAGTGACTGAACAAATTATAGCACATGAATGTAATGAAATGGAATATTATGGTAGCAAAGGAAACAAGAAATATGGGGAATGCAGAGAATCATGGGAAGACTTGAGGTAACTGATACAGAAGGATTTAAGTAGTACCAAGGACACAACATGTAAAAGATTGCAGTAAATTAAACAAATGAAGCAATGCTGTTAATTGTAATGACCAGTCCTGGTCCTAGAAAAGGAGGAAATGAAATTCCTTTCTTTTCCTTGGAGAGCTGGAAAGCTATGGATGTGCAGTGTAGATGCAGAATCTGTCAGATGCAGTCCCTGCATCACTTGGTTTTGCTTAACTGTCTTTCTTTTTTACAAGCAAAGGCTCACTGGGTGGTAGTGGTGAGAATATATCTTGAAACAACTATGTGTAATAATGAAGTCTCAATAAAACTTGAAAAAAAAATAACAGGACCCAGGATCAAAAATCCATGTGTGTGGACTGGACATTATCATTATATATCATTATATCATTAATTCATCCATTATATTAAATTCAATACAATTACTAATTGATTCAAGCCTGTTGGAATGACACCTAGCAGCAGCCAGTTACATAGTGAGGTGGCAGTGGACAGGTAAGTTGGCTCTACTGACTAACAAGTTCATGAACTTCCAGAGAGCAGTGAGTCTGCCATCATCGTTGGCCAGAATTCAGGGGTGGTAAACCTAAGACCTCGAGGCCACGTGTGGCCCTCTAGATCCTCAAGAGCAGCCCTTTGATTGAATCAAAACTTCTCAGAACAAATCCCTTTAATTAAAGAATTTGTTCTGTAAAACTTGGACTCAGTCAAAAAGCCACCCAAGGACCTAGAAGGTGACATGTAACCTTGAGGTCACAGGTTCCCTACCCCTGATTTGGATACCCTTTCTGGCCGCACAGGCTACAAAGGCAGATTTCAAACATGGTCTCATCTTGTCAGTATTTTTCTGCAAATCATCATGGAGCATCTACCCAATGTGCTAGAAGCCCTCCCTGGCTCTCCTAACATTTGTAAAGATCAGTGCAGCACTCTGGCTGGTCCACTTTTATCACTCATTTTCTCTCCATGACCCGTTAGTAACATTCTACAGCCTGTGTATGCTGAAATCTATTTCAGCCTTTGAGTAACTGGTAATTTTTTTTTCTGAGTTCTTAGTATTCCATGATTTGCAACCACATGGCATCACTGAGAGATGATCAGCATTTTAAAAAATGGATTTTTGCATCAGGGAGTAACTTGGAATAATTAAAAGTGCTTTGTAATTTCCCAGATGTAATCCAACCTAATCTCCAACTCCCATTCAATAATTTTTCTCTTTTAAGTTTTATTGATGCCTTTGGTTCTTCATTTTTTTTCTTTTTTCCTTTTTATAACTATCTTTTGCTTTTTTACGTCACCTCCATTTTCAAAGATACCCCACCTCCCCTACCCGATGATAAATCCCTTGTAACAAAGAAACAGAATCAACAAAATTAGTCAACATATTAACAGAGTTTGAGTCTGATGGCATATTCGGTGCTCCTCCCTAATATTATGAGGTGGGGAACCTGCAGCCTCAAGGCCACATGTGACCCTCTAGGTCCTCAAGTGCAACCCTTCGCGTGAATACAAACTTCACAGAACATATCCCCTTAATACAAGGATTTGTTCTGTAAAACGGACTCAGTCAAAAGGCTGCACCTGAGGATCTAGAAGGCCACATGGGGCCTCAAGGCAGCAGATTCCCCACCCCTGTGCTCTGCAAAGAAGGAAGCATGTTGATACCTTTTGTTTTAATACCATAGTTATTTTTCCATAAATTATATACCTCCTTCCACTGAACCCTCTTCTAACCTTTGACCTTTGATATCAATTGAGGAATGGCTCTTATTTCCATAAATTTGACTCCATTTTCTATATATTTGAGAAATGAAGCCTTTATCAGAGAAACTTGCTGCAAAATTTTTTAAAGTAATAATTACCACCTGTGTATTTCCCTTCATACTATTTTCCCTCTGTTTATCCTACACACACTCTGTCTATCTCTCCTTTCACCCTGTCCCATCTCAAAAGTTGAATGCTCTTCTGTAAGAAATAAAAAAAAAACATCTAAAGAAAACTAGCCAACACAGGGATAAATCTAACAGTACTTTATATCACATATTGTTGCCCCTCTCCCCCCATCTCTCTATTGATAAGATAAAAGTGTGCTTCATCATCCGTCCTCCTGGAACGATTTTGGTAATTAATTCAGCTGCTTTTTAGTGTTGTTTCCACTTTCACTATTGTTGTCATTCTGTATATTGTTTACCTGCTCTTGCTTTCTTTGGTTAATTTTTCCATACTAGTCATACTGTGCTTTTCAGAATTCCTCATATTGTTATTTCTTTCCCACAAAAAATATTCCACTACATCAATATGTCAAAATTTGTTCAATTATTCCCCAAGCAATGGTCAGTCATGTGCTTTGTTTACAGGTTTTGGCTACCACATAAGGACTGTTAGAAGTAGTTTACTGTACCTAGGATTTTTTTCTGCATGTGACTTCCTTGGGGTACACATCCATTATTTGGATTAAAGAGTAGGAAAGTTTAGTGGTTCCTGTTCAATTACAAATTGTTCTCTAGAGCCATCAGACCAATTTACTGTTCCACCAATGATGTATTAGCATTCCAACATTCCTGAAGCCCCCCTAGACATCTTTGCCACTTTGAGGCATGGGAAGTATAATTTTAGTTCATTGAGATTTACACTTCTTCTCTTATTGGTGATTGAGTACATTTTCTTTTTTCTGGTTGATGGTTGGCAATTCTTCATGAAAACTATTCACATCTGTTGATCACTTATTAATTAAGTTCTTCCTTTTTAACTCTGAACCAAACTCACTGTCCATTAGCAGTGCCTGACAGATATACACACATGAATACACAATATACATACATGCATATATATATGCACATACATATACACATGTACACACATACGTGTGTGTACACACATATATATGCACACATACCCTAATGGACTAGTTCAATAGCTTAGAAAATATAAATTTTTGAGGCAAATAGATAGCTCGATAGAGTTCTGCATATAGAGTCAGGAAGACCTAAGTACAAATCTGGCCTTAACCATTTACTAGCTGTATGTGCAACACTGGGCAAACCATTTAACATGTGTCTGCCTCAGTTCTCTCATATGTAAAAAGAGGTTATTAAAAGCACCTACCTCCCAAGGTTGTTATGAAGATAAAATGAGGTATTTTTAAAGTGTTTTGCAAACTTTAAAGCCTTATAAAAATGTTAGTTATTATTTATTAGTATTATTCATTCACTTTATTTTACAAGTGTAGGTGGTTAGCACAATCTTTTTGCTTTTTATATTTATTTTATTTTAATTTAATTTAATTTTTTTTGCTTTTTGGAAGGGGGAAGGCAGGGCAATTGGGGCTAACTTACCCGATGTCACATGGCTAGTAAAGTGTTAAGTGTCTGAGGCCAGATTTGAACTCAGATCTTCCTGACTCCAGGGCCGGTGCTCTATTCACTGTGCCAACTAGCTGCCCCCACAATCTTTTTTCTTTTTTTTTTCAAATGGTTTATTAACTTCTGACTTACATCATTCATTTCTGCCAGAATTTGAGTTACAAATTTTGTCCCCGTTTTTCCCCTACCCACCGCCCAAAATAGCAGTCCCACAGGATATCCCTTCGTCCAATCTGCTCTCTCTCATATTTTCTCCTATACCTGTATTGACTTTTCTAGGGGATCTCTATGTCCCAGTGCCTGTATATATTATTTCCAAATTACATGTAAAATAGTATTAATATTAGTATATATACATATATATATATATGTTTAAACATTTGATTTTAAAACTTTGAATTCCAGATTCATTCCCTTCCTTCCTTGTTACCCACCCTTACTGGGAAGATAGGTAGTTCAGTATAGGTTGTACATGTGTGGCTAATGCAAAAAATAACATAGTAGATATATTGTAGAGGACTGACTATATTTCCCTCCCTCCTATCCCACCTCCCACTTGTTCTATTCTCTACATTGATCCCATCCCTTTTCAAAAGTGGGTGCTTCCAACTTCCCTCCCCCTCAGCCTGCCCTCCCTTCCATCATCCCCCCTCTTGTCCCCTTCCTCCCTACTCTCCTGTAGGGAGAGATACCCTATTTAGTGTGTATTTCATTCCCTCCTCAAGCCAAATTCAATGGGAATAAGGTTGACCCATTCCCTTTTGCCTTCCTATTCTTCCCCTCCATTGTAACCATTTTCCCTTGCCTCTTCTATATGAGATAGTTTACCCCATTCTGTCTCTCCCCATCTCCTATCATTATATTCATCTCTCTCCTCTTAATTTCTCCTTTTAAGTATCATCCCTTCCTGTTAAATTGGTCCTGTGCCCTCGATGTATATCTGTAAACATATATACACACATTCACACATGTATTCATATGCCCATATACCCTCATATATAGACACACACATACAACACACACACACACACACACACACACACACACACACACATATATATATATATATATATATATATATATATATATATATATATATATTCCCTTCAACTACTGAGTTGTTTTTCCATGTAGGAATGTTAATAGTTCAACTTGGATAAGTTCCTTTTGATTTCTTTTCCCTGTTTACCTTCTCATGTTTCTCTTGCTTCTTATATCTGAATGTCAAATTTTCTATTCAACTCTGGTTTTTTAAACAAGAATGCTTGAAAGTCCTCTATTCCACTGAATGACCATATTTTCCCCTGAAACATGATACTCAGTTTTGCTGGGTAGGTGACTCTTGGTTTTAATCCCAGCTCCTTTGACCTCTAGAATATCATATTCCAAGCCCTTCGATCCCTCAGTGTAGAAGCTGCCAGATCCTGGGTTATCCTGATGGTGTTTCCACAATATTCAAATTGTTTCTTCCTGGCTGCTTGTAATATTCTCTCCTTAATCTGGGAATTCTGGAACCTGGCTATAATATTCCTAGGAGTTATCTTTTTGGGATCTTTTTCAGTAGGTGATCAGTGGATTCTTTCAACCTATATTTTGCCCTCTGCTTCTAAAACATCAGGGCAGTTTTGTTTGAGAACTTCCTGGAGGCTGATTTCTAGGTTCTTACTTTGATCATGACTTTCAGGTAGTCCAATAATTTTAAAATTATCTCTCCTGGATCTATTTTCCAGGTCAGTGGTTTTTCCCATGAGATATTTCACATTGCTTTCGATTCTTTCATTTGTTTGGATCTGTTTAACAGCATCTTGATTTCTCATAAAGTCATTAGCTTCCATTTGCTCCAATCTAATTCTGAAGGAATGATTCTCCTCAGTGAGCTTTTGAGATTCTTTTTCCATCTGGCAAATTTGGCATTTTAAGGCATTCTTCTCCTCATTGCCTTTTTGAGCCTCTTTTGCCATTTGAGTTAGTCTATTTTTTAAGGTATGATTTTCCTCAGGCTGCTGACTCTCATTTCATACTTTTCTTGCATCATTCTCATTTCTCTTCCCAATTTTTCCTCCACTTCTCTTATCTGCTTCTAAAGGTCTTCTATGGCCTGTAATCAGCTCGTATTTTCCTTTGAAGCTTTTGGTGCAGGAGTTCTGACTTCACTGTCTTCCTCCTGTTCCATGCTTTGCTCCTTTTTGTCCCCAAAATAGGAGTGTAATGTTGGAATCTTCTTTCTGCTTTGTTTCCTTTCCCTGGTCATGTTGCCTCTCAGTCACTTGACCCCTGGGCTTTTTGCCACAGTAGGACTCTGCCACCAGACAGGGGAACTTTCATCCCAAATGCTGGGGTTTTCTCAGCTGCCGGAGGTATTAGATGATTGCCCTCTCTGAGGCCTGCACATGCTCTGGCAAGCTGGACACACACCCCAGGACCTCCACCCTAGACTGCAATACAGATCCAAGCAGGTTAAAGCAAGAGTGATTACCACTCAGACTGGTCGCTTGGTCCCCCTACACTCTGCAGGCCAGGAGCTGAAGCTGCCACCTGGTGCTGGCTGGCTGTGCCAGCGTCTCAGCGGCTTCTCGCCCCAGGGGCAAAAGCTATACACTCCCATTTACTGGGTCCCAAAGTCCAGACTGCACTAACCTCTCACTTTGTCCTTCGCATCTATGTGTTGATAAATCTGGAAATGGCCACAGCTGCTGCTGATCTGGAGTCCCTCCAGCCAGCGGCTAGTCAGGCCCACCCTGGGGCTAAGGCCTCAGTGTGGGGCTGGGCTTGGCTCCCAGAGCACTGCACTGGTCGATTCCTGCCAGCCTGCCGGGCTGTCCTCAGTGGGAAGTTAGCTTATCTGTGTCATTTTGTGGGTTCTGCAGCTCCAAAGTTTATTTAGAGTCCCCTTTTTACATGGATTGGGGAAGGTGGAAGCCAGAGCTGTAGGGAGGTCCTGCTTCTATTCCGCCATCTTGACTCTACCCCCCCTCCACAATCTTTTTTCAAATGACTAAGGATGTCATTGAGGAAAATTTGCAGTATATGGCAGCCCAATGAAATTAATATAGTAAAGATCAAGATTGAAATTAATATAGTATCTTCTACAAATTTGAAGAATCTCCTCAACAGGACATATGTTTTCCAGTCTGACTTTGCCTAGGTCATCCAGCATGATGCTGGTGAAGACTTCATATCTCTCTGTTTTATACCTTACTTGATGTTAGCACCCAGGAGATCATTGATTAAAGTTTGCATCTGTCACTGAATCTTGTATGATTTCAAAATATATGAAGGAAATAAGTTGTGTAAGGAAAAATATTCAGGTTACATATTATTGGACCGAGTCAAATGCCCTATTAAAAAAAATCAATAAACAAAAGGCACAACAGAATTTTATGTTCCCTGCACCTCCCAGTCAGTTGTGTGACCATGACACTCACCGTTAACAATTTTCTGTGAAACCCTGCCCTTCACCTTCTCCTGTTTTCTATAAGGACACGCTCAAAGATGTAGATCATCCTCATATTTCATAGAGATGAAAATCATGTCTTGGTAGTTGATGTTTTCTCATTTATCTTTTATTTTAATTTTTTTTTGCTAAAACCACTATCTGTGAACTTTTCCATTCTTTTAGAATCAGTACCTCTTTGCAATTAATCTCAGAACTTTTAAAATTACTGTATCAGTTCCAATATAAATTTATGCATTTTTTGGTCAGGTCCAGGTACTTTTTATGATTTCATCATCTTCAGTGCCATCTAGTTCCTCAGATGGTACATTGGGTTCTCAGGTAGTAGAGTCCAAAGGTGGTAGTTCCTCTATTAATGATGATGAGAATAGATCATTATAGAAACATTGCTAGATCTGTTCCATTTCACATTTTTTTGTTGTACTCTACCAGCTTATGAGTGATCTCAGGATGGCTTAAATTAGCTTTTCTGTAGGCTTGTTTTCCCCTGGATTCCTGTTTACTACTTTCTTGGGGTGATACTCTTTGCATGTTTCCATTATTTTCCTCCATCATATTTTGCAAATTATCTTGCACCCTAGCCTAGCATTGCCCTTGGCTGCCATATCTTTCTGCTTGAGATGGAGCTCTAGGTATGTTTGGACTTAGTTTTGGCAATCTTGTCCATTCTCCACAGAATTTCAATATTTGTTCACTTTCTGCCAAAGTTGCTGGCACATAACCTACAATGGTCTACATGATGGTCTGTTTGCTTATGCTTATTCTGAGCACCACAAGATGAGATGACCAAAGCGTCCCAGGTACACAGCCAGTGAAAATTCATGTGAGATGAATTGTCTCATTCCAGGAATAGCTAGGAGGTCAGTGTCACCAAAACGCTGATTATGTAGGGGAGCAAGGTGTTAAAAGAATGGAAAGGGAGAGCAGAGCTAAGTTATGAAGAGTTTTCAAAGTCAGACAGATGATTTTATATTTGCTTCTGGATGTAATAGAGATCTACTAGAGCTTATTGAATGGGGGCAGAGCTAGGGGATGGGGAGGTGACATGATCAGACTTGTGCTTTAGAAAAAATCAATTTGACAGTTAAATTGAGGATAGACTGGAGTGGGGAGATATTGAGGCAGGGAGACCAACCAGCAAGTTGTTGCAAGAGTCCAGGCATGAGGTAGTTATGGCCTGCATGGTGGATGGCAGTGTCAGAGGAGAGAAGGGGGGCATATACAAGACACATTAAGAAGGACCCGTGGGAAGAGAGACTAGAGTTAGGAAAGATGATAACAGTGCCCTCGATGGTGATAGCGAAGTTAGGAAGAGGAAAGGGATGGGGGAGGGGGGATAATAAGTTCTGTTTTGTACAGGTGTAGATGAGGCATCTAGTTCAAGATGTCCAAACAGGCAGAGAGGTTTGGACCAGGTAAGTGAATATAAAAATCATCAGCATAGAAATGACAAGTGAATCCTTGGGAGCTGATGAGGTCACCAAGTGAAATAGGATGGAAAAAGAAGAGAAGGGGACCCAGGGCAGAGCACTGGGGGTTTCTCACAGTTAGCAGATATGACCTGGATGAAGATCCACCAAAGGAGACTGAGAAGGAGCCGTCCAACAGAACAAAGATCAAGTAGTGTTGGGTAAACATAGAAAAAAGACGTTGTCAAGAACAGTATTGGTAAGCATTAAATATGTCACAGTAAGCATTTAATAAATCCCTATTGATTGACTAATTGATTCTATTGAGACTTTCCCTGTTATACTATTTCCTTGTCTTTGTTTTGAACTGTGTCCCCTGTTGGACTAGATAAGAAGTGACATATCCACCCTGAGAGCGGTTCTCAAGCTATGGTTTTGAGTAAATGTAAGCCCACGACACCTTCAATCAGAGATAACTATACTGGAGAGGGATGTCCAGATGTGAAAAGGAGGTAATCCAGATACTACACCAAAGTATCAAAAGGAACTCAGTCTTTCATTCCCCAAATATGTGTGTGTATATTTATATACATACACACATATGACCTACTATGTGCCAGGTACTATGCTAGGCTCTGGGGATAAAAAGACAAAAGCAAAAAACTTTTTTCCTTCAAGGAAAGTATGTCCTATTGAGAAAAACAACATGCATACATATAAAAAAAAACAGAAAAAATATACAACATAATTTTAGTGGCCCAAAACACTCACAAATGTGGGATCAGGATAGATCTGGTACAGGAGGTCAGACTTGAACTGAACCTTGAAAGATGATAAGGTCCTAAGAAGCAGGCAGATGTGAAGAGGGAATATAACCTAGGAATGAGGACAGTCTGTGCAAAGGCATGGAGGTGGGAGACAGCACTGTAAAGTGTTCTCCCCCATAAAGCCATGTAGCTTCAGGAACCCTAAGGGCAGCATTATGGCAAAGCTCCACTGAGTTACTAATTAGAGTAATTATTAGAATAACAATAACACTAACAGTGATAATAATTAACACCCTAATAATCGACCTTGTAATTACCAACTGGCTTCCTTCCAAAGGGGCCAGATTGCTTCATGACCATTTCTTTCCACTTACAGATGGGCTTCTCCTGCAATTTAATACCTAGGTGCTCTAGGCTAGGAAAAGGAGCTGCTGTCTTTCATCAAAACAAAAACCACAGAGATACAGAATCTCAGAGTCAAGTGACCTCAGGGTTCATCTGAACCAACCTATATCTAGACAGAAATTCTCTTTATAACATCCCCAAGAAATGGTTTCAGCTCCACTTGGTGACCATCTGTGATGATATACCTGTTAGCTCGCAAGGCAGCCCATCACTTTAGGACAGCCCTCATTTTTTAGGAAATTTTTCCTTAGATAGTCTGAAACCTACCTTCTCTCCATGACTCCCAGTTCTGCCCTCTGGGGGTAAACAGGACAAATCTAACCCCTTTTTCCTTTGATAGCCCTTCAAAAAGCTTTCTTAAAACAGCTCTTATGTCTCCCCTGAGACTTTTCTTTTCTATGCTAAATATCTACAGGTTTTTCACAGGCCCTCATATGCCAAGGGATCTGGGCCTTTTAACATGCTACTGGCCCACTGTTGGATATCACTGGCTTAAGTCTTTCCTAAGCTGTTTTGTCCAGAATCAAACACAGTACATCAGATTTGGCCAAGTGAAGGCAGAGCAGGACTATTACTTCCCTTTCCTAGGAAGCTGCGGATCTTTTAATGCAGACTGAGATTGTTTCAGCTCTTTTTTTTCTGGCTGTCCTGTCAACACTACTGATTCAAACTGAGTTTACAGTCTGCTAAAATCCCTAGGTCTTTTTTCAGATGAGCTCCCTTCCAAACATGCCTCCACTCACTTGTAATTGGGAAGTTGATTTTTTTAAACCCAAATGTTACACTTGATATATGTTCTTCTTCAAATTCTCAAATTAGATTGTAAGGTCCTTGAGGACAGGAATTGAAATTTACTTCTTTTTTGTACCTCAGTCTTGAATAATGCACACAGGTGCTCAATAGTTGTTGGTTTCGTTGGATTTTTTTACTGAGAGCAGATTCATTTTCCTTCCAACTTGTAAGGCAATAAGAGGAGTTGAGCCTCTTACTGTCCCACTGCTGAAGGGCACTTTTGGGACATGCCAGGAGAGTGTGGAGAGAAGAGAGGCAAAACCAATGTATATATGTCTTTTATATGTGAACTGCTTTATTTCACAAGTGTTAGTGATACGTAACAGGAGGAAAACGAAATGATATAAGTTACTTTACTGAAATTAATTGGCAACGTTCAAATATTGGGATGCTGTCATTATCTAAGAAGAAGAGGCAGAGATGGATTAGCATGGATGGATGCATAAACATTCACTCTCCCACCTTGGAAGATGATCAGAATAAGGGAAGCATTCGGGTATGTTAGAAAGTTAAATAGTGCCAGCCTTCTGGGTTCTCCATTCTCTAGCAAGAGGATGTTATGGAGAACCTAATCTGACTTTTTCTTGTTGGAAAGACTGATCAGCTACAACGAAAATTGAAGCATATTAGAGTCAGACTGCCCTGGGAGTAATGCAGCATTTTCTGCTTACCCTGGGGATGACTTGCAAGGTCTAGGATTTTGTAGGGAAAAGAGGCAGCAGTGGTCTTCCCTCTCTGAAAACCCCACCATTGCTGGATTTGGTCCAGACTGTTTTGTGGAAATAAATAAAGCCTCACCTTCTCTAACACAATTTTGATCTCATTCTTTTTCTGTGAAGAAGAAATCATACATACGCCCCACCATTAGGAATAGTAGTCCCTGGAATCACTTGGGATATTTATCTTCCTATGGACTCACGACACCAAGATCTTATTTGTTGCACGAGGTCACCAAGGATGAAATGTCCCATCTCATCAGAAAGTTCATTCATTCATTCATTCATGGTGCATTGTTCTAGGCACTATATGCTAATACAAAGAAGGGACACCATAATCTGTGTATTCTAGCAGCTTTGCATCTCTAATAGCGACTTTCTTGAAATGAAAGGCTTTTGAGGGAGAGGGAATCCCAAAGAAAGATGAGACAAAAGAACCACAGGCAGGATCAGCAAATGGTGAGCAGTACAGTTTGGCTGGAGCTCATTGTTCAGGGAGGGACCTAGTGGGCCATAAGGCTGAAAGGATAGACTAGGAACAGGTTGTAGAGGGCCTTTATTGCCAAATAAAAAAGAATGGATTTTATTCAAAACATCAAAGGTGTTTTAAGCAAGGGAATGAGAGCATAAGATCTCTACTCTGGCAGTGGTATCTGAGAAGGCTGGGAGGAGAGGGAGGGAGATTATGAACAGGAAAACTTGTTAGGAGGTTTGAAATAGTCCAGGGAAGAGCAGGGGAGGTGGAAAGAAAGAGACAGATGGAGGAGACTTCAGCAGAAGTGAGAAACAGAGGGATAGCTAGGTGGCACAGTGAATAGAACACCGGCCCTGGAGTCAGGAGGACCTGCGTTCAGATCTGGCCTCAAGACACTTAACACTTACTAGCCGTCTGACCTTGGGCAAGTCACTTAGCCTCAATTGCTCTGCCTTCCCCCTCAAAAAAAAGAAGTGAGAAACAGAGCCCCTCAGACTGGCCACTCTCTTCTTGTATCACTCCACATGTCCTTTATGGCAGCATTAAGTGAAGCAATATGGACTTCAAGTCTTGTGCTGAGAACGAGCTAGTCTATAAGCTCATTTCCTTTTGGGAAGCTGCATCTGCCTCTTCTTCCCCATTAAGAAGATTACTGTGTTGTTGTTTGTGCCTGGTTCTCATTGTTGCCTCCTCTGCTATCCCAGTTTTTTACCCTACCAATCAGCAGAAGGCCGACCTACACACAACGCTCTGAGGATTTTTTGAGGAATGAAAACTGGAACCTTTCTTTGAATACAAATGTCTTAATGGACACCTGGTCAACCCTCCTCCAACTATCCAACACCTTCTAGCAAGAATAGCAATATAAGACCGTTGCCTGCTATAGGCAAGGCACTGTGCCAGGTGTTGGACTTTGTTCTTAAGAACCTTATGATCTTATGGGGGTGAAGGGGAGGAAACAAATGTACAAGTAACTAGGGCATAAAGGAGGATGTACTGAATTCAAAGAAGAGATGCAGACAAGGTTCTATGAGAAATTTGAGGGGACTATCCAGGAGTGACTGAGCCTCAAGTGCAGTCAATAGATACGGTTTTCTGTAACAGTTTCCCTTGAAAATTAGCCTCCAGAATAACTAAAAGGAAAAGAAAAATACTGAAGATCTTGCTATAAGCAAGTCTAAAATGGAAGGGGCATTTTGTAGTGATCTGAACCATGCTCCCCATTCTACAGTTGAATGGGGTGTTCAGGGGGCCCAGCACCTCTGGTGTGGGAGCTGCCGAGCCCTTTCCAGGGCTGCTCAGTCCCCTTTGGTGTCCACTTTCACCCAATTCTCACCTGTGGCTCCAAGCAGCATTTTCAGCAGCCATACCATAGGAAACCATCTCAGCTGATGGGCTAAACCAGGTTGAGGTAACCAACAGATCGAGTTGGTGGGTTAGGGGATATGTACCCCAAGCGTGTGAAGACTTTCCCCAGTGGAATGGGTGGATGAGAACAAGTTATTCCAGCGGCCATGCAGGCAGCTGAAGCAGGTGGTGTGGAACCCTTGGAGCTTAGTCAGACTTTGAAGATGCCAAGATCATCCACAGCATCCTGGGCCATTGCCAGTCACCTTGTATTTTTTCCTGCCACTGGACTTCAATGACTCTGGAAAAGAGAATGAGGTTGACGACTGTGCAACTCTGCCTCACTTAAATCCAACTTATGGCAAGTCATCCACCCCATGATGTCTTTGGTTCTCTTCAAAAATGAAGGACCACCAATGGCTACCAAGTAACCACTATGTATACACACAGTGCAAGTTGGTCTCTGTCTGAGAGGAGAAGGTGAAAGGAATGGAGAAACACTTTTTCACCCTATAAGCATCCTAGGTTTGTGAGGTTATTGCCAAGGGTCGGAGAAATTATTAAGTTCTCCCACTCATTCCAAAACATGTAGCAGCAGCAAATGTTCCCTGCATGGATCAACATGTGATCAGTGTCACCTCTGGTGCACTAAAAGGTAAATAGAAAATCCAGCATGCAATTCACATAGATTCTAGTGTTTTATTGAAGGATATGTTATAGCTGGCAAGTTTCAGATATATAGCAAGTTCAGCGAATGAGGAAGCTAAGGCCCCCTCCAGGTAAGGAACAAACTGCTCTAGACCTTCTCCACCAGTCTTCAACAAGTATAGAGCAAGTCTTTGGTAATAATTCAGTTTGAAGCTGGATTGTTCTTGCTTGCACAGCTTGCTTGCTTGTTTTGCTTCTGATAGAATTTACACGGTCTTGTCCACGACTGGTCTTGAAGATTCTGGAGCACTAATTGACCAAGGCACATGTGGCCAAGCTTGTGGACAGTCTTTTCTGACTTCATAATTAGTCTTCTGGACAATTTGGCCTTGACACATCGGATGTAGGAGGTGGTTATCTGGAGAGAAGCTTGTTGTGGGCAGGTTGTCATAATTAGAATAAGAATAACATGCAGTCATTACTCTCTGGAGGCCAATGTTATCTCAAAGGTTAAGTTCTAATTCAAAGGTCAAGTAATATTTTTTTGAGAACGTCCTGGGAGAAGCTACTGTTGTCTCAGAGTCCCAAAAGGAAAAAGGTCATTCAAAAATTATCAAAAGAAGAACTAAATAGTGGTAATTTGGTGATGGTTGACTTCAGGGATGTAGAAGTAGTTGACTACATTTGGCAATACAACGTAAATAAAAGCTTTTCAATTGCTAATGTTCTTCCTCCCAAACTACCTGGTATTTAACTAATTTGTATATGTATTCACCTCATATTTATGCTGCATTGATTTCTATATGTATTTGTTGTCTCATTCATTAGAATTTGAGTTCTCTGGCATTAGGGATTGTCTCATTCTTTTTTTTTTTTTTAACTAGGTTTCCCCATTTTGTCCAGGCTGAAAGTACAGAGGTTACTCATGGGACCTATACTACTATTTTTTTTTTTTGCTTTTTTTTTTGGAGGGCAATTGGGGTTAAGTGACTTGCCCAAAGTCACATGGCTAAGTAAGTATGTCAAGTGGCTGAGGCTGTATTTGAACTCAGGTCCTCCTGACTCTAGGGCTGGTGCTCTATTCACTGTGCTCCCTAGTCGCCCCTGACCCATACTACTATTGATCAGCATGGGAGCCTTTACCTCCTCTGTTTCTGACAGCAGCAGGTTTTCTTCCTCCTTAAGTAACCTGGTGGCTCCTTGACTCTCCATATTGACTGCCCGTATTGATACTCAACTTAGCATGAACAGCCAAACAGCATAGCCCCAACAGCCCAGAATTCCAGAGCTTAAGACATCCAGCAGCCTTGGCTTCCCTTGTAGAAAGGACTATAGGTGCCACAATACCCCAGTTTCATTCTTTGTACTTGTATCCCTATTGACTATCACAGTGCTGGACACACAACAGTTTCTTAATAAATAAATACTTACTGTTTGATTGATTACTTGACTTGGAACCAGAAGAGATTCTGTGTCCTATATTAAGAATATATACTGATGTATGGAAATCTAGGAACTTGAGGGTAGAGAGCATTTGGATGAAGATCAAGAGAGGTAGAAGCAGAAGTGATGTTATTATGGAAAGACAGAGAATGACAGAATGAAAAATTAGAGGAGCTTGGGACAGCTCTCAGACCTGGTCCAGACATACAATATTCCAGTGATGGGTGACTCATAACTTTTCTCTCTCAGACAAAAGCAAGGCTCCTGATACATTTTTGATCTTCACTTATCTTAATTTTATTCTTCAAAAGGCAGAGGAAATCACAAGGAGAATTCCTATTTTTGATCTGATTCTGACTACCGTGGAGAAATTGGTTGCTAAAAGAGAGATGATGATAATTGTGGGGGCAATGATAATTCTGTTTTATAACTGGTGATCAAGGTGAAGAGAAAAGTGGACATAGTCTAACCCCTAGACATGGAGAAAGAGAAGCTTTTCTGCTCTAAAAAGCAGAGAGGTAGGATTCCTTAGCAACTTCTCCATTCCCAGAGGGTATGGAGAGCCCTCAAGAATGAAATTCTGAAGATGGAAATGAAAAATTATTCCAAACAGGAGGATTAGGGCAAGTTATCTGAAGTGACAACTTTCCCAACTTTATCAACTTCATCTTTACCAACTCAAAATTTTAAAAGATATTTATAGGAAGAAAAAAATAAAGGCATATAGTCAAAGAAGACTGTGGAAGGGTAGCATGGTCCTGTAAGAGTATTATTATAATTATCAGTGGCCACAGTGGGCTAAGGCTATCCTTGGAAGGTAAAGATAACAAAACAGGTTTGGGGTTTTTTACTTGGCTTTTGGTGTGTGTGTGTGTGTGTGTGTGTGTGTGTGTGTGTGTGTGAGTGGTTTTTTTTGGTTGTTTGGTTGGTTTTGTTGTTGTTTTTGCTTTTTGGAGGGCAATTGGGGTTAAATGACTTGCCCAAAGTCACATGGCTAATGTGTCAAGTGTCTCAGGTCATATTTGAACTCAGGTCCTCCTGACTCCAGGGACAGTGCTCTATTCACCATGCCACCTAGTCACCCCTGTTTTTTCTTTTTTTAGCTAATTGAGGTCAAGCTAAAGATAAAAGAATCAATAAGGTTGTTCCTTAGGATGTTGATTGATGATAACCAAAGATAGGGAAAAGGTAGAACTGATCAGCCCTAATTTTGATCACATTTTCTTTTTCAGGGAGAGAGATCTTTGACCTCAGAAAGTTAAAATAAAAAATGGCTAACAGGGAGTTGAAACACAGAATAAATAAGGAAATCATCAAAAAGCACATAGCTTTTTCAAAGAGTTCAACATCAAGTTGGAAGAGTTCAGGCCAAATTCAAAGAGTTGGCTCAAAGCCAAAACAAACTACATTTTAAAGTATTGAAAGTAATGGCAGATGGAGGTGCTGAACTCTTCAGTGATCTTTGAAAAATGTTGGAGGGAAGTTAGGTGGTATAGTGTATAGAGCACTGGCCCTGAAGTCTGGAGCACTTGAATTCAAATCTGGCCTCAGATACTCACTAGCTGTGTGACCCTCAGAAAGTCACTTAACCCATATTGCCTCAAAAAAAAAAAAGGAAGGAAGCAAGAAATGAAGGAAGGAAGGAAATAAGGAAGGAAGGAATGAAGGAAGCAAGCAAGGAAGGAAGTAAATAAGGAAGGAAGGAAGTAAATAAGGAAGGAAGGAAGGAAGGAAGGAAGGAAGGAAGGAAGGAAGGAAGGAAGGAAGGAAGGAAGGAAGGAAGGAAGGAAGGAAGGAAGGAAGGAAGGAAGAAGGGAAGGAAAGGAGGAGGGGAGGAAGAAAGACAGACAGACCTTGGAGAATGTGAGAGGTTCTACAGAACTGTGGAAGGGCAAAGAAGAACAAGTACATGGTCCTTAAGCTCTAGGCCATAAGTTTCACTTTGATTTGTGGCAAAATCCTACCACAATATTAAAGGGATAATGTGTAAGTAAAGAAAGAAAAGCAGTGATCACTAAAAGCTAACATGGAATCATCAAGAACAAGCCATACCAGACTAACCTCATTTTTTCTTAACAATGTTACTACATCAGAGTTTTTCCAATGCTGTTGTATTACTGAAAGATAGGAAATGCTAAAGTTGCCAAAGAATTGAAAATCACCTAGAGGGCACATTGTGGACCTGAACAGACTGTATCACATTATACAAAAGCAAAGTGGAATAAAGGACATCATCAAAGTGTATGTGGGAAAAAAAAGATGACCTGATCATGTCATAAAACCAAGGAATAACCAATGGACATCAGGTATACTCCATAATTGTAATCATATTATAAATATGAATGGAAAAAGACCCCAAGTATATTGGATGCACAGCCATGAGAAACTTATGGGAGAACACAGATGAGTTGCAGAGGATGGATTGGCATGGATTACAACCCATATCTATGGGGATAAAATCCACATCTGTGAGATGACCAATTCATTTTCTAATATTTTAATTTTTTCCAATTACATGTGAAAAAATATAACATTTTTAAAAATTTTGAGTTCCAAATTCCCTCCATTCCTCTTTTCCTACCCCTCCCTGAGGTACCAAGTAATTTGATATAGGTTGAACATGTGCAGTCATGCAAAACTTATTTCCATATTAGTCATGTTGTAAAAGAAAACAGGATAAAAATACCATGAAAAATAAAGAAAGTTTTTAAAAAGTATGCTTAGATTTGTATTCAGACTCCATCAGTTCTTTCTCTGGTGACAGATAGCATTTTTCACCATGAGTCCTTTGTAATTTTCTTAGATCATTGTCTTGCTGAGAATAGCTGAGTCATTCACAGACGATCATAATAAATATTGCTGTTGTTGTATACAGTGTTTTCCTTGTTCTGTTTACTTCACTTTGCATCAGTGCATAGAAGTCTTTCTAGGTTTTCCTGAAAGCATCCCACTCATCATTTCTTATAACACAATAGTATTCCATCACAATCACATACCACAACTTATTCAGCCATTAGCCAATATAATGTTGTATCTTCCAACAGTCTGTCACTCTGGCTGCTTCATCTTACATACAAGCTGCCAAACTCCCTCTTCGGACCTGAGTGGCAGTCTTTTAAGCCTGCTATGACATAAACTAACTGCTATTCATAGGAGTTAAACAGAAATTTCAGTCTTAACCAATACCACCACATAGGTGCTCTTTGGAAGTCTGGCTTCAAGTTCTTTATTCTGGGGCAATGACTGGCAAAACCCTGACCTCTCTGCCTCCATTTCATTTTGGGAGGGGCAGAGTCAGTCATACCAGATGAGTAGACATGGATGGATTATGTTTTGAATCAAGGATATCATTGCATTCTCTCTCTCCCTCTTCAAACCCACCCAAACTTCTCAATTGCTGACAAGGGCACCACCATCCTTCAAGGCACCCAGGTTTTTGCAAGTTTGATCACATCTTTGACTTCTCCTTCACCCCACATCCACATATCCAATTAGCTGCCAAATCTTTTTGGTTCAACATCCACATCTCTCACATCTTTTCCCTTCTCTTCACTCACACAGCCACTACCCTAGTATGGACTTTCATAAATTCTCACTAGGACAATTGCAGTATCTTTCTTATTGGTCTTCATGCCTCTTCTCTCCCCATTCCAACCCATGATCCACACAGCTGCCAAAATACTTTTCCTAATATAGAGGTCTGACGAGGTCATTCTCCTATTCAATAAATTCCAGTGGCTCCCTCCTGATTCTAGGCTCAAATAATATTTAATATTTATCTCATCCTTTTACAATGTCTTTTGTATGTGTTTTATAATTTCTATGATCACTGACACAGTAGTATGTGTATATAATTTATAAATAAGTAAATATATCCATATTGGAAGTACATGATCAATTTTTTTTTCTGATACAAGCATGTAGTAAAGAAAAAGTTTGGAAACTAGTGCCCTAGAGCAGCAATTTTCTAAGTGTGATTCTCAAACCCTTGGGGGCCAAAACTCTTTCCGGGGATCTACAAGGGCAAAACTATTTTCATAATAATAATGTTATTTGCTTATTAAAATACTCATCCCTTTTCCAAATACATCTGTGTGAGGCTAGATTTTCTTTATTATTTCTTGGAAGTTAGAGGGGGGTTGGATTTTTTTTTTGGAGGGGGGAAGGCAAGGCAGTTGGGGTTAAGTGACTTGCCCAAGGTCACATAGCTAGTAAGTGTCAAGTGTCTGAGGCTGGATTTGAACTCAGATCCTCCTGACCCCAGGGTTGATGCTCTATTCACTGTGTCACCTAGTTGCCCCTTCTTTATTATTTCAACAGGGAAAGGAAATGGAAATAAGCATTTATATAATGCCTATTATGTGCCAGGCATAATATTATATTATATATTATATACTATATTGTATTATATCTATAAATATTATGTCCTTTGATCTTTGCAAATCCTTTGAGGTAGGTGCAGTTATTATCCTCATTTTACAGATGAGGTAACTGAAGCAAACAGGTTGAATTACTTGCCCAGGATCACACAGCTATTAAGTGTCTGAGGTCATAATTGAATTCAGGTCTTCCTGACTATAGACCCAGCACTCTATCCACTTACCTCCCCAACAGAAATGATATATCAGAACAGATCGAATGCAGAAGGTGATATGAGAATCCATCTGCCTTCTACTAAACCAGGCCAAAAAAAAGAGAGATTTACAAAAACATATGAAAAAACACTTAATTTTCTTTTGTTTTGAAAAATACAGTTATATTTCTTAATTAATCAACCAATAAACATTTATTAAGTACCTACTAGGTGCCAGGTACTGTCCTAAGTGCTGGAGATACAAAAAGAGGCAAAAGACAGTCCTTGTCTTCAAGGAACTTGCAGTTTAATCAGGGAGACAACATGCAAACAAATATATACAAAGCAAGCTATGTACAATATAAATAGGAAATAATTGAAAGAGGGAAGGCCCTGGAATTAGGAAGAGTTGGGAGACTTTTTGCAGAAGGTAGTTTATTCGGGACTTAAAGGAAGCCAGCAAGGTCAGCAGTCAGAGTGCAGGAGGGCTAGTGTTCCAAGCTTGGGGAACAACCAGAGAAAATGCCCAGAGCTGAGAGATGGAGTGTCTTGTTAGTGAAACAGTCAGGAGACTAGTGTCACTGGATGGAAGAGTACTTGTTGGGGACTAAAGTATAAGAAGAATGAAAAGGGCTTTGAATGACAAACAGCATTTGTGCTTTCAGAGTCAATGGGATTCCCCGGGAATTTATTGAATAGGGAAGTGATATGACTAGAGGTGCACCTTAGGAAATTCATTTTTGCAATGGGGAGAGACTTGAGGCAGTCTGACCCACCAGCAGGCTGTTGTAATGGTACAGGCATGAAGTGATGTGGGTCTACACCAGGGGGGGCGGGAGTATATTTGAGAAATTGGAAGAACTTGGCAACAACTCGGAAATGGTGGTGAGAGAGAGGGAGGAATCCAGAATGACTCCTAGGTTGAAAGCCTGAGGGATTCACCTCTACAGGGAAAGTAGGAGGTGGGGAGAGTTCTGCTTTGGACATATTGAATTTAAGATGTCTACTGGAGATCCAGTTCAAAATGTCTGAAAGGCAGTTGGAGATGTGAGATTGGAGATCATAAGGATTTATTTATGTTAATGTGCAATGAGTCTATTATTGTCATTTTAAATAAATTAATAACTATTTTAAAATTTGCCAATTTTAATTTCTAATATGGTAAATATTGATAAATATAACCCATATAGAGAAAAGTTCTTTGGGGTCTTCAGTAATTTTTAAGAGTATAAAGGAGTCCCAAGATAAAACTGTATATAGTCTCTGGCCTAGGATGACAAAATCAGGAACAAAGGAAGAGAGGCAAATTTTAGCTCAATGGTCAGAAAGCTTCCCAACAATGAACTTTCCCCCAGTGGAATTAGCAGCTACAGGAGTGTATCAGCAATGCCATATTCACAATGCCTATAGAGATTACAAATATGCTGATATAATTATCCATTACAAAATACGTCATGTTTGCCATATGAGGAAATAAACTAGAAAATTTATTAAGATACCAAAAGACTGAGTCCCCAAACCAGAAAGTGAAAGCCATCAGAGTAGTGATGATATTGGCACAGGTAGATAAAGTAGAAAGCACCCACATTTTCAAGCCTTTGAAACAGAACAGGCTACCTCAGGCAAAGGTCCTCCTCTCCCCACTCACAGCAACCACCCAGCATCCTGGAAGCATGCTCCCAGCAGCTCCGGCCCCCGGCAGTGCTCAGCAGGAGTCCTTAGCAGAAAGTCCTGCTCCCAGCAGCTCCGGCCCCTGGCAGTGCTCAGCAGGGGTCCTAACTAAAAAAAAAAACAAAAAAAGGCAACCGCTGCCAACCGCCAACCGCAGGACCGTTAGCTCGGCTTTTCACTTTTTCTCGCTTTCCGCTTTCTCTTGCTCTGCTATGTCAGCACGTCCATGGGGCATGGGAGATCTTTAAATCCCATAACCCTTACAAGGAGGAAGTGGGCTGCTCTCACTGGCAGCTTCCAAGAAGTGCTGGAGGACCACTTAGATGTTGGGTAAGGAATTGTTGGTCAGGTCAACTGGACTGGATGGCTTCTGAGGGCCTATCTATATTTTGTAAATATAAGTTCATTGTGAATAGAGATTGTTTTATTCTTTGTATTCCTATCCCTAGAACCATACACAATACATAGCACACAGTAAGAGCTTGTCGATTGATTGATCACTTTGCAACTTATTACCTATACGGTAGTAAGCAGGTCACTTCATCTTTCTGATGCTTTCTGAGCCTCCGTTTCCCCATCTGTAAAATCAAAGTATTAGATAAGCTCCCACAGTTCTAAATCCTTTGATACTCTGATGCTACTCCAAGTCCAATCTAGTGTCCCTGACCTTTGATCAGGTCAATAGGTTTCGTTACAATCAACTCTTCTAGTTGGCCAAAAATTTTCCTTCAGAATTAAGAATTAGCAGAAGAGACATCTGGGTATCTCAGATGCTTTTGACCTCCAAACCCTATAATCTATATACTTTCAAAATTTTTGATTACAAGGGATTGATTTTTAAATTTCAGGAACATATAAGTCAGTGGTATCTCTTGTCTTGTTACAGGCTCCTGAAATTTTACTTGCTGCAAGAGAAGAGTGGGCAACAATACATAGTAGTATATTGATTTCCTTCCAGGGACCAGCTCGCCAACAATGAGGTCCTGGCATCCAGCCAGTTCCCAAGACTTGATGACAAAATCAAGAACAAAGGAACCAAACAGCCATAGCTGGATGTGTCTAGTGCAGAGGACAGAAGGTAGAAGGCCTCCTATGGAGGCCGGGAATGGATCTGGGGAATGGCATAGCTCTATGGGTGGTGGTGATTAAGATGTCTCAGCAGTAGAGGTGGCAGGCAAGAGCAGAACTAGGTAACTTCTGGCCAGGATAGCAGAGAGATATATACAAAGATATAGGTAACGAAACAAGGGAGAATAACTATAAAAAATGAGCGATGTGCCAAACCAGGAACACAGGTGAAAGATATGGTACAAGGGTGGTATGGTACACAGGTGAAACAATATGGTACAAGGGAAAGACCATAGGAAATGGAGTCAGAAGACCTGGGCTTGAAGCTAGGCTTTGCCACTTCAATCAAGCAAGTAAACATTAATTAAGCATCTACTGTATGCCAGGCACACAGTAAGTGGGGGGGAGACAAAAGACAGTACCTGCCCTCAAGGGGCTTATAATCTAATTGTTCGTAATTTGACCTTAGGGAAATCACTCATTTCAGGTTTCTATCCTGTAAAATTAGACCACTGGACTAGATCTGGGGTGAGAAACCTGCTGCCTGGAGGCCACAGGTGGCTTTCTAGGTTCTTGGGTGCTTCCTTTTGATTGAGACCAAGTTTTACAGAACAAATCCTTTTGTTAAGGGGATTTGTTCTGTGAAGTTTGGATTCAGTCAAAGGATCACATGTAGATAAAGATAAATATAGTAGATTCCAGTAGATAAAGATCCTAAAAGATTGCAATGGGGAGGGAGCACAACCTTGGCATGGAATAGACCAGGCCAACTGCACAGAGAGGGAAATGGCAAGTCAAGTTCAGGGAACTACTACTGGTTCATAGAGCAGATAAAGAAAAGTCAGATGAAATGGGTCTAGAGAGGCAGGTGGGAGTTAGGACCTTAAATGGAACACTTAATTAAGGAGCTTGCAGTTAATCCTAGAGACAGTGGGGAAGAACTGAAGGTTTATGAATAGGTCAGGGATATAGTCTGTCCTGAGTCCTCAGAAGGTTCTTTGGCAGCTGTGTGAAGGATGGGTTGGAATGAAGTTAAGGCAGAGAGGCTAGAGGAGAGTCTGATAATAATTATTTTCTCCTGTGCAATTTTCCCTGGAAAAAAGACCCTACCTGCCTTTACTTATTATCATTATTCTAAATAATGGCAATTTCCTTATGGAAGCAGCCTCGGTTGTCCTGGTACTTTGATATTTCGAGTTCCTCGGCTCCTGGCCCACGTGCCTATATCATGCAAGATGAAGGTCTTGCCTATAGAGAGATCTACTGTAAATCTCACCACCTAGTTGATAAAGGAGTCCGGTGCTTATGGACAAGTGGACCACTCAAAAGTTATTCTTTCTTGGCTACCCTGGAGGAGGGAAAAGGGAATGACTTCTCCTCTTACCCTCAAATTGGGTTTTTCAAAGATTTCTTGTGAAGGAAGTAATGAAAATTCCACCATTTCACCAAATGGATTTGTGATCCCATGGATAGTCCTTCCACGGAGGCAGCTCCCAATAACATCTGCCCATCTGATATGACTCTTGTCCTTTTCTCCCCATAGTTCCCGGCAGGAAGGCCACCAAATGAGGCACGCCTCACTTTTTTTTAAAATAGGGCACCAGCAGGACATAGGGGCTACCCAGCCTCCTCACCCTGCATGGCCAGCCCCAACTCTTTTGCTTACAGATTTTTTTTTCTGACATTAATTCGTTCCATTTCTCCTGTTAGTCCCTATTGCCTCCACACAACATTGTAAACTTTTCTGTTGATCTCAGTTTCCCATAAATGTCACTGGAAGGAGACTGGTATTGAAAAGATGATCCTTTGTTCCCAGGAGAAAGGAGGATTATTAAAAGAATTTGGCAGCTTCCCATTTTACAGATGAGGACATTAAAATTCAGAGAGGTCAAGGGATTTGCTGTGTAAGTTGTTCCAGGCCAAACTGTTAGGATGCAGGGACTCTGACCTAGATCTCCCATCTCATCCCAATGCTTTTGAATGAGCCTTCTTTGCTTGATGGAAGGCATTTCTCCAGACCACCATGGCTTCCCAGTCACTCTGGGCTCAAGACAGGGATGTTACTGACTGTGAGGATCAGACTGCCTGGGAGCTGGGCCCAAGCAGCCTTGCTGGACCAGGCTCCACTGCTGTGGAATCCTTAGGCCCCACTCCAGATGCAAACAGTTTCACAAACAGAAATGACAAGATTGACTTGAGGCAGCAGCCAAGGGATCCTCTCCCAAAGAGCACATGGATCTTTTAAAACCTCCGTGGGATTTATTATAGAGGTGCCTATTAGCATCAGCATGTTTGCACTGGTGTCATTATTTCCATCATGAGCTCCTGCTTTCAGTGTGTTTTATAACC
>NW_027185903.1:23844438-23864162 GCF_028583685.1 Petaurus breviceps papuanus | reverse complement strand
ATATACCTGTAATATTTGTCCTCAGTCAATCAGTTGACAGCTGCTTGGGTCAGAAAGTACCCTCCCATCCTTCTCCCCAGGCTTATACAGCAGGTATATTCTGGACTCTTTTTTTTTCTCTGAGACAGTGGCTTCTCCATCCCAGGGTATTCTGGGACCCTGCCATCTCTGCTGGCAGGAGGGCACCTATCCACTTAACCAGATTTAAATTAAAGACCAGAATTTGCATTTGGTCCCCTTGGGGGCTGGCTCAGTGACCTAAGCCTCAGGTTTGAAATACCTCGGGGAGCTGAAGGTTCCAATCCCAGGAGGATCTCTGTAGCCCTGGCATCCTTCCGAGACAGATCATTTGAATAAATGCAATTTACTGAACGGAGACCTTTCCGAGGAGCCCTCAGAAAGGAATAGTGTGTTAGGCCTATGGGGACTGTGAGTTAGGTCAGGGTTTTATAAGGGCTTTCCCAGTGTCCTTGGCCAAATGTCAAGCACATGCCTGAAACTTTGAGGGAAACCAAAGAAAGTTCATAAAACAATCAACTGACCCCAAAGACTCTCACATTCTTTTTCTTGAATTAAATCCCAATACTTCTCCCCCACCTCTCCAAGCTCTTTCTAAGGCTTTGGGTTTTGAGATTCCCACCTTTTCTGGTTTTTTTTGTTTTTGTTTTTTCCCACAAAGGCCTTTGGTTGGGCTGATGAAATCTTAAGGCTAGATGGCACCCCCTTTCCAGCCTGCCTTCCTTCCACCCCCAGGCTCATCTGCCTACAAGTTATCCAGACAAATGTTTTGCTTCCAAATGTTATTTACACTGGTACAGTCTAGTTATAAGCATAGCTATTCCTTGAGGGCATCCATAAGCTGACTCAGCTAAATTGAGTGCTCCATTCCACACACACCACCCCCTTTCCCAGCTCCAAACTAAACTACTCTGTACCCTTTATTACATCTCTTTACAGGAAATCATATTGAACTGATCTCCAAGCAGCTCTGTCCTTCCTCTCTTTCCCCCACAGCTTGTAGAATTATAGACTCTTAAGAACTGGAAGGACATCGGAGGTCACCTCATCTACCTTCAAAAGAATCCCTTCAGAAACATTTCTGACAAATGGTCATCCGACCTCTCAGGAAGGCTTCCCTATGGATTACATTCTTCTTTGAGGTGGCTCTGAGAGTGAGGAAGGTTTTTGTTTTTCTTTAATCGAGCAAAAACTTTCCTTGAAAACTTCCACCCATTGTTTCTAGTTTTACCCTCTAGAGCTAAGTAGAAAAGGCCCAATCCCTCTTTCATATAACAACCCTTCAAATATCCGTTGATATCTACTATTTGCCTTCCTCACGCCCCATCCCTTAGCCATTTCTTCTTTGGGCTAAGTGTCCACAATCCCTTCCATTGTCCTCTGGTCAAGTCCTCTCACCAGCCTAGTTATTCTCTTCTGAACAAGCTCTAATTAAGTCAGTCAGTATCAACAGGTATTTATTTAATAAGCACCTATATATACTAGGCACTGTGCTAAACTCCCATCAATATGCTAAACTCCAGCTTGTCAAAATCCTTCCAAAAATGAAGTGCCCCAAACTAAACACAGCTCTGGATATGGTGTGATCAGTGCAGAGAACGGTGGGACTTTTGCCTTCCCCCTAGACACTATAGGTCTCCATGCACCCTACAATTTAACTTTCACTTTTTAAACTGCCATCATCCTATTGACTCCCCCTGAGCTGTAGTATACACACACACACACACACACACACACACACACACACACAATTGCCAAGGAAGTCAGGGAGTAGGAAGTTCTGGGGACCTAGTAAATGGGATCTCTTATGGCAGCTATGAAGTTGGATAAGCTCATGGGGCAGTATTACACAGAGTACCCTAGATGGAACAATAGAGACAGAAAGAAGCCAGGCTTACCTCAGGGATGGCAGGATGGCACAAAAAAAAGGCATCACAGCAGGTTTATATTATGATTTTGTCAAGAATCAACCCGGACCACAACTTCTAAAACACCCCTCTCCTTGCTTGTTCTGTGTAAAAAGGGGAAACAAGAGAATTCTGGGAAGATGGAAGAGTAGATCAGGAATCTTTCGGCTCTCCAAATTTCCTCCACAAAAAAAGACAGAACATGGCCTCAGTGCAGCAGAAATAAACAGAAGTCAGGGTAAAGCAGTTGACCTAAGACAACTTGAGAAGACCCCAGGAAAAGACCAGACTTCCAGGGGCGGTTGGAGGTCTGGCCTGAGTGAAGTGCAAACACCTCCAGGCCTACTCTGCAGAATCAACAAACAAACTGTGGGGGTAGCTGGGTTGGGAAGCCTTAGCTTCAAGAACTTCCACCTCACAGATTGCTTGAGGTTGAAAGGCTGAGCAGAAGGTTGAAGGACCTTCCTCTGTTGAGGGATGCCAAGCCCAGATGTGCTGACCTGACTTGGTCCGAGAGCTGTGGTTGCAGGAGTGAAGGAGCTAGCACTCTCCTGGTGAGTGCAATAGCAGAGGGCCTGGGGCCCTGGCTGTGGGCCCCTGCAATAGTGCAGACTTCCTGGTTTCAGTTTGGGGCAGAGAGGAAAGCTGTAGCTCTAAGTCACCAGAAGGCCCACAGGGAACAAGAGTATTTGTGTGACAGTGTGGCTGGGGGTCGTAGTCATGGCTTGGGCGTGGATAAGAGTGTCCAAGATTGGGCCCAGGAACAGAGCTCAGAAAATAATAGTAAGAAGAACCTGAGGCTTAGGGCATCATTCCCTGTACCTTGGGACTAGAAACTTGATTATAATAATAGCTGCTAAAAACAAAATAAAAATGAGTAAGCAAAAGATAAAGAACCTAATAGATAGCTATTATGGGAATAGAGAAGATCTGGGTTCATATTTAGAAAAAGATATTGGAGCTAAAAAAAAAAAGTCACTCCTTTTTCAATGAGAAATGCCAAATGGTCCCAAACCCAAAAAGAGTTCTTGGAAAAACTTTAAAAGGACTTTAAAAGCCAAATAAGAGAGATAAAGGAAAAATTAGGGAAAAAAAAGAGGAATTCAAGAAAATTATGAAAAGAAAGTCAATGAACTGGAAATAGAGGATCAAAAACTTTAGGAAGAAAATAATTCCCCGAAAACTAAAATTGGGCAAGGGGAAACTAATGATGTTATAAGACACCAAGATAAAATAAAACAAAATCAAAAGAATGAAAAAGTAGAAGAGACTGTGCAACAGATCATCAGAAAAACAGCTGATCTGGACAACACATCAAGGATAGACAATAGAAGAGTATTGGACTACTTGAAAATTACTATTAAAAAAAGAATCTTGATACAGTATTGCAAGAAATTATCAAGGAAAATTGCCCTGAAGTTCTAGAACAAATCTGAATTCAACAATATGTTGCTTTTAGGAAACACAATAAAAGCAAGAGATATGCACAGAGATAAAATAAAAGGCTGGAATAGAATTTATTATGTAAAAATGCAGGGGTAGTGATCATGATCTGAGACAAAGTTAAAGCTAAGGTAGATTTGGTTGAAGGAGAAAAATAGGGGAAAAAACACTATGTGTCACCAATGTTGTTCAGTGTGGTTTTAGACCATTTGAAATAACTAAACGGTGTGGAATACCAGAGAGTGTGTCTGCCAAGGCAGACACAGAAACTACATGGACATAAACAGAATACTTTTTGTATAAATAAGATCAGATTTAAATAAATGGAGTAATATTTATTGTTATTTATTTGTTATGGTGAAGTCAATGAAGTAGAAAATGACAATTTTACCTAACTGATCTATTTATTCAATGCCATCCCAATTAAATTACTTTAAAAAATTATTATACTGAGTTACGAAAAATAACAAAGTTCATCTGTAAGAACAAAAGATCCAGAATTTCAAAGAAATTAGAGGGAAAAAAAGAAGATTCAGCAAGTATCAGACCTTAAGGGGTGGGGAACCTGTGGGCTCCAGGACACATGCGGCCCTCTAGGTCTTCAAGTGCTGCCCTTTGACTGAATCCAAACTTTGGAGAACAAGATTTGTTCTATAAAACTTGGAATTAGTCATAAGGTTGCACCCAAAGACCTAGAAGGCCACGTATGGCCTTGAGGCCACAGGTTCCCCACTCCTGCACTATATTATAAGGTGAGAATATTGTTGAAGTATAAAAATAGACCATTTCAATTATCTTGAATTAAAATTTTATTGTATGAATAAAACCAATGTAGCTAAGAATAGAATGAATGCAAAAAATTGGACAGTCTCTCAGATAGGATGTGATTATGTTGCAATACTGATGTAGTGTAGAAAATGATGAGCTGGTTGATTTAGAAAAACATAGAAAGACTTGGACCTATGAAGGAAGATGCTATCTACCTCCAGAGAAAGAGATGATAAGTGGAAACATGCATAGTGCAGTCTTACATTTATATGTGTATGAATGTATATGTGTGTGTTTATTGATATCTGTGAGTATGTATACATATATATGTGTGTATGTATAATTGTAGCCTTCTTTCTGGTAGTGGCAGGGGGAGAGGAAGGGCAGAGAACAAAAGAAAACAGAAAGAAGCAAAGAAAAGCTGAATAACTTTGAAAACAATGGGTAGTGTTTACTATATAAGTTTTCTTGAAATTGAAATTTTTTGTTTTCATTGAATCCTCTCCTGTTCTGCTGTGTACATGGAAATGTTCTTTTTTTTTTGTCTTTTCTTATTTTGTATTTAAGTTTAAAATTAATAAGACATTTACAAACTTTTTTTTTTAAAAGGGGAAACATTGCCTTTAGAATCACAAATCCCCCTCAGGATCTTTGGGAGCTGGGAAGTCCCAGATATAGAAGGAGCAGGAGCAATATAGAGGGAGGGTTATCACCAATAGGTAAATTCGCAGCAAAGCTGGGAGCCTAGGGTCAGAGGTGAACGGTCCCTTTGTACCACAAAGGATCGAGTGTTCTGAGACAAGTAACAACATGATACACCTTATTTGGCCCATTTTTTTTTTCCTTCAGGCGGCCCTGCCAAGTCAACCATGAAACTTGGCAGTCTTGTAGTTCTATCAGCAAAGTCAGTTTCATTGTGAAAATGTCCATTTAAATCAATCCCTAAGTAAGCAGTCCACTGACCAGAAGACAACATCTTCGGCCTATCTGATGAGGTTTCTGTGACTATACTTAGCCCTGATGCCTAGGGATGGAGGTGATGTTGGCTCCCCCATCCTTTTCTGATTCAGATCAAAAGTTGGAAATAGCCCTTTTTGTTTTGTTTTCCCCTGAATGATGACAATCGGCAAGCAACAAGTCTTTCCAGTCTGCATTTCCTGCTTGGGGAAGCTGATATCCTCCCCAAGGTAAATGCCTTGCTTGAAACCTAGAACAGCAGCATATCCTGGGTCACTTCTTGCTTGTAGGAGAACAATGCCTGTAATCGTTCTTATCTGAACTAAATGGGAACTGACCAGCTCGTTGTTCAAGGAATGAATGAATTGGGGGAAGCGTAGAAAAATAACACTGCTATTGCCCTGCGTATGGAAGCCCAGTGGCAGCATTACTGCCTTACACCTGTAAGGTGTCATGGCACTGAAGAAAGAAAGATCAAGATTGGGGCCTGCATTCTGAATGAATGTCTCTCTGAATGAATGAACCTCTCGTTGTTCATCAGCATTATCACCAAAAATCATCGCTTAAGGTGAAAAAGACGACTCAAGGTGGGGGGGTGGAGAGGCAACTAGGTGGAGCAGCCGATAGAATGCTGGACTCAGACACTTCCTAGCTGTGTGACCCTGGGGATGTCACTTGATCGTCTTTGCCTCAGTTTCCTCATCTGTGAAATGAGCTAGAGAAAGAAATGACAAACCATTCCAATATCTCTGTGTGACTGCTATGAAGTCAGTAGACTCTATGTGTGGCAATACCCTCATCAATCTGTAAAATTAGAGAGTTGAACTAGATGTTCTTTCTTTTTGTGTTTTTGTTTGGAAAATTTTTTAATGTTAACTTTATAATTTCTTCCATTTCGGAAGCTATTTCATAGCTTCTAGATCTAATAAATCTATACAATCACATTCCATTTTTAATATTTTAAATTGTTTCCTTCTCATGCTAAATCTATTATTCTATGATCAACCCAGATCATTATGTTCTATGGCCGCATTTCATAAATGAATAAACTGAAGCCCAGACAAATGAAATGATTTGCCTAAGGTTTTCTAATGTCAAAATCCCACATTTTTGCCAATATACCATGTGGCTTTGTACAAGCCAACCCAGGCTCATGGCAGTGAAGTGGCACAATGGATAGAGTGCCAGGCCTGGAGTCAGAAAGAGTTGGGTTCAAATCCATCCTCAGACATTTCCTAGCTGTGTGACTCTGGACAAGTCACTTAATCCCATTTGCCTCAGTTTCTTCATCTGTAAAATGAGCTGGAGAAGGAAATGACAAACTACTCCAGGATGCCAAGAAAACCCCAGATGGGGTCACAGAGAGTCAGACACAACTGAACAACTACTGAACAACAAGAAACCCAGGCTCCTATGCTGCTTCCATTTGCACTCAAGTGTTTTTACTTATGTTGCTTTGTAGTTAGTAAGTCTTTAATGTGTTCAGCTTCCTCGACAATAATCTCTGTCTCTGTGTGTCTCTCTGTTTCTGTCTCTCTTCTTATGTCTATCTCTGTCTCTGTCTTTGAGCAGGTGACTCTGGTTGTATATATCCCACAAGACACCAGGCCTCTCTCTTGGCATGTGAGCCACAGCCTCCCTCCCACTCCAATCCCAGCAAGATGGGGGCAGAAGATACCGCCAAGAAGAAGTATCAACTTCAAGGCCAGTCCTTCTGGCTTAACAACCTTCCAAGAAACCAAAAAACCTCATTTATAGGACTCTAAGAACTAAGAATGCAGAAGCTGTGAAGAAGTTCTTCTCATGTTCTGGTTAGGGATATACACCACTCAGTCAACATAATCAGGTAAGTGGGGGCAGCAGGAGACGGTGAAGCCTGAGCAAGGCATTCCTAGGGCTGGAGCAGGGCTACTTTTCAGAGTTTTCCCAGCCTTGTATATCATTCCAAGTGATGAGCTGGAGCCAAGGGCCCAGAAGAAACCCTTGTACATATTCAAAAACCCAATTGAGTTCCCCTTACCCATCTTCTTTCCTCCTCTTCCACAAATACCGCCAGTGACTCACCATATTAGCCCCAGATGGGAACCAGCCTATTGGCTGTCTTGCCTTCTGATATCTTGTGCAGGTGCTGAGATAATTATAATGTGTGGAACCAGTTAACACAGCCCTTTAGAGATTTCCTCTTCAGCATAGAACATGGTGACATGGCCAAAGGAACTGTCTTAAGAGTAGCAGTGTTTGCGCTCTGTTTAATATACCACCTGCTTGGTCCTTTTTCTTGTGGTTTAATCAGCAGGTCTTTGTAGATTCAAAACCTATCACAATCATTTCTGAGTAACTGAGTTAATCATTTTCCCCGTCCCACACCCTTACCATCACAGTTGGTGGCACCATCATTGTTTTGGTTCCCCAGGGTTTTTTTTTTCATTTTTCAAATGGTTTATTAACTTCTGATTTACATCATTCATTTCCACCAGATTTTGAGTTACAATTTTTCTCCCCATTTTTCCCCTACCCACCGCCCCAAAATAGCAGTCCCACAGGATATCCCCTCCTCCAATCTGCTCTCTCCCATATCTTCTCCCATACCCCCTTCTACTTTTCCAGTAGGGCATGGTGGATCTCTGTGCCCCAGTGCCTGTATATCTTATTTCCCAATTACATGTAAAATAGTATTAATAATAGTACATATATATATATTTTTTTAACATTTGATTTTAAAACTTTAAATTCCAGATTCATTCCCTTCCTCCCTTGTCACCCACCCTTACTGGGAAGATTAGCAGTTCAGTATAGGTTGTACATGTGTAGCTAATGCAAAACATTAACATAGTAGATATATTGTAAAAGACTGACTATATTTCCCTCCCTCCTATTCCACCTCCCACTTGTTCTATTCTCTACTTTGATCCCCCACTTGTTCTATTCTCTACTTTGATCCTGTCCCTTTTCAAAAGTGGGTGCTTCCAACTTCCCCCCCTCCCAGCCTGCCCTCCCTCCCATCATCCCCCCTCTCATCCCCTTGCCCCCTACTCTCCTGTAGGGTAAGATACCCTATTTAGTGTATATTTCACCCCCTCCCCGAGCCAAATTCACTGAGAATAAGGTTGACCCATTCGCTTTTGCCTTCCTGTTCTTCCCCTCCATTGTAACCATTTTCCCTTACTTTTTCTGTGTGAGATAGTTTACCCCATTCTGTCTCTACCCATCTCCTCTCATTCTATTCCTCTCTCACCTCTTAATTTCACAGTATCATCCCTTCCTATTACATTGGTCCTGTGCCCTCTATCTATGTATACCTGTAAACATACATACACACATTCACATATGTATTCATAAGCCCGTATACCCTCCAATATAGACATATATGTATATATATACATATATATATATTCCCTTCAACTATTTTCATGCTGAGAAAAGTTTCATCAGTTACAATTATCATTTTTCCATGTAGGAAAGTTAATAGTTCAACTTTGATAAGTTCCTTAAGATTTCTTTTCACTGTTTACCTTCTCCTGCTTCTCTTGCTTCTTCTATCTGAATGTCAAATTTTCTATTCAACTCTGGTTTTTTCATCAAGAATGCTTGAAAGTCCTCTATTTCACTGAATGACCATATTTTCCCCTGAAACATGACACTCAGTTTTGCTGGGTAGATGATTCTTGGTTTTAATCCCAGCTCCTCTGCCCTCCGGAATATCATATTCCAGGCCCTTCAATCCCTCAGTGTAGAAGCTGCCAGATTCTGAGTTATCCTGATTGTATTTCCACAATATTCAAATTGTTTCCTCCTGGCTGCTTGTAATATTCTCTCCTTGATCTGGGAATTCCAGAACCTGGCTATAATATTCCTAGGAGTTTTCTTTTTGGGATCTTTTTCAGGAGGTAATTGGTGGATTCTTTCAACCTCTATTTTGCCCTCTGGTTCTAAAACATCAGGGCAGTTTTCCTTAAGAATTTCTTGGAGGATGATTTCTAGGTTCTTTCTTTGCTTTCAGGTAGTCCAATAATTTTTAAATTATCTCTCCTTGATCTATTTTCCAGGTCAGTGGTTTTTCCCATGAGATATTTCATCTTGCCTTCTATTCTTTCATTTGTTTGGATCTGTTTAACAGCATCTTGATTTCTCATAAAGTCATTAGCTTCCATTTGCTCCAATCTAATTCTGAAGGAATGATTCTCCTCAGTGAGCTTTTGAGATTCTTTTTCCATCTGGCAAATTCGGCTTTTAAGACATTCTTCTCCTCATTGCCTTTTTGAGCCTCTTTTGCCATTTGAGTTAGTCTGTTTTTTAAGGTATTATTTTCCTCAGTCAGGCTGTTGACTCTCATTTCAAAATTTTCTTGCATCGTTCTCATTTCTCTTCCCAATTTTTCCTCCACTTCTCTTATCTGCTTCTTAAGGTCCTCTATGGCCTGTAACCAGCTCATATTTTTCTTGGAAGTTTTTGGTGCAGGAGTTCTGACTTCACTGTCTTCCTCCTGCTCCATGCTTTGATCCTTTTTATCCCCAAAATAGGAGTCTAATGTTGGATTGATTTGCTTGTTTTGCTTTCTTTGGCTGCTCATTTTGCCACTCAATTACTTGACTTTTGGGCTTTTTGCCACAGTAGGACTCTGCCACCAGACAGGGGAGCTTCGTTCCAAACGCTGAGGTTTTCTCAGCTGCAGGAGGTATTAGTTGGGTGCCCTCTCTGAAGCCTCCACAAAGTCTGGCAAGCTAGTCACATACCCCAGGACCTCCACCCTAGACCACAATTCAGATCCAAGCTGGTTAAAGCAAGAGCAATTACCCCTCAGACTGGTTGCTTGGTCCCCCTACACTCAGCAGGCCAAAAGCTAAAGTTGCCACATGGCGGGAGCTGCACCACAACCCTCAGCAGCAATAGCTGATACACTCCCAACTACTGGGTCCCAAAGTCCACACTGCACTAACCTCTCATTTTTCCTTTGCATCTATGTGTTGATAATTCTAATAATAAATACCACAGCTGCTGGTGATCTGGAGTCCCTCCATCCAGTGGCTGGTCAGGCTTGTCCTGACTCCTGCTGGCCTGCTGGACTGTCCTCAGTGGGAGGTTAGCTTCTCTGTGTCATTTTGTGGGTTCTGTAGCTCCAGAGTTTGTTCAGAGTCCTCGTTTACATGGATTGGAGGTGGTGGGAGCTGGAGCCGCTCAGAGGTCCTGTTTCTACTCTGCCATCTTGACTCCACCCCCCCATGTTTTCAGTTCCCCAGGTTTTTAACAGAGATATTTTAGCCTTGAGTAATTTAAATGGTAACTGGGGTTCTGCAGTGCAATCCTTCCTACACAAAGACACATCTCTTTCCCTCTTCATTCTGAATTCTTCCTCATAGCCCAGGCCCTTTTAATAGTAATCTTCACATCACGCTACTCTCTTCCCAGTCCCTGATCCTCCAAATCCTCTCTATTCCAATCCACCCTACACATTATCTCCAGGTTAATTTAGCTTAGATGCAAGTTCTGGTGGTGTTTGTTGCTGTTTTAACCATATTTCTGCCCCTTTGAAACTACAGGTGCTCCTCATTATCAATACTGTCAAATTGAAATTCCTTTATCAATCTCCAATCCTCTCAGAGGATCATAGATGAAAAGTTGTCAAGGATCTTCCAGATCATCCCATCTCACCCTCTCATTGGACATATGAGGACGGTGAAGTCACTTGCCCCATCACAGAGAGCAGACAGGTGACTGAGCTGAGGGGCAAGCCCAAGGCCAGGCTTCTGATCACAATTTGATCCTCACTCTTCACTCCTGCTTACAACGAAGTCTCTCCATCTCTAGGTTTCCAGCTTGGAAAATGCTTTCATCTCTTCTATGCCAATTTATTGTCATTACTTCTTACAAAGACCAAACTTGAACATCTTCCAAAATACTTTCTCTGACTAATCTCACTGCTCTGGTCATTCCTCTTGTTTCCCTCACCACTTGATGTGTAGAATTTTTTTTTCCTTTTTATCATATCTCCTTTGGACTTATTTACAGAATCTCAGAATTGAAAGGGATCTTATAGGTCATGTAGGTCAATCAGTCCCTGAATAAAAACCCCCCTGATGACATCTCTGATGAAGAATTATTTAGCCACTATTTAAAGAACTGGGAATTTCAGCCCTTTTTGAGGTAGTCCCTTTTAATTTTGGAAAACTAATTTTTGGAAAAGTTTTTCCTTTTATTGAGATGATGATGATGTTAGTTTTACAAGAGTTTTTGAACAAACTTTAAAAAATTATTTTTAACATTCTTTAAAAAAACTTTTTTGAATCCCAAGTTCTTTCCCTCCAGCCCCTTCCCTACCATTGAAGAAAGCAAGCAGTATGGTACCAATTATATATGTGAGGTTTAGCAAAACATATTTCCATGTGCACTAAGGTTTTCTAAAGCATTTTACAAACAGCTGTGTTCCCTAAACACAACCCTGGAAGGTAGGTGCTATTATTATCCCCATTTTACAGAGAAGGAAACTGAGGCAGGCAGAGGTTAAGTGACTTGCCTGAGGTCACACAGCTAGTATCTAAGGCCAGATGTGAATGTTGACTACAGGTCTAGGACTCTATCCCCCTGGGCCATCTAGCTGCCCTAAATTGAAATGTTCCTCCCTGGTACCTCTGCTCATGTTCCACTTGTAGGCCCTTCTGTAGTCAAGCAGAATAAATGGAATTCCTCTTTCATATAACAGCAACTCATACTTGAAGAGCCGTCATGCTGAACTCCTCCTCAGTTACTTGAGCTGATTCTTGAAGGAGGTGGTTTTGAGTCCCCTTAGCTCTCTTCTAGATGTTTATAAAGTTTATAAAGTACTCTTCTTAAAACATGGTGCCCAGAACTGAACACAACATTCTGAAGTCTGACAAGAACAGAGCAGAGCGGGCCGGTCACCTCCCTTGTCCTTGGGACTATGCCTCTCATAGCACAGTAAGATCTCAGAAGGCTTCCTCCTTGTCTTGTAGCCTGAGGCACTGTTAACTAACAATGAATTTGTGGTCCCCTAAAAAGCTATAGAGTTCTTTCATGTGCAGTGTTGTCTAGTCCATCTCTCCGCTCTGTTCCTCCAGGCCTGGTGACTTGAGCTCATTGAAGTCTGCTAGGTTTCACGTCCCTGTTGGCCATATTTATTCTAGATATACCACTCAGAAATACATTCTCCTTGGTAGCAAAAACATAATTTAAAAAGAGTTAAGCAGTTTTACTTTCTCTTGCCATACTTACCTCATTCATCTGGACCATCAACCTTACATTTTTTTTCCGATTTTTCCTTTAATCTTAATGTTGATTTAAAGTCTGTTTGGGTCATTTTTAGCATTCACCACCATCCCCAATTAGTTCTGGGCTTTAGTATACGTGACACCACCTTTTCAGAACCATGTTATTCTTCTCTATTCTTTGATAGTTATTCATTCCTGATTCCATCTTTTGTATATAGTTTTTAAAAATATGAGTTTGGTCAATGAATTTCTTTTGCAGCTATATTGGTCCCTTTGGGATTCTTCCTGTCCTCCTAAATTCTTTGAAAATTGTTCTTTTAAAATTTAAGATACACAACATACTATACCCAGCCTCCTTCCTATGTATCTATTATGAAGTTTAAGATGGTATGGTCAATTCTTCCCATGGTTTCTCACTTTGTTTCTTCATCAACCACTTAATTGGCCATAATGAGATCCAGAATCATATTTTCCTTTCTTGGTTCCTCAACATTTTGAATAACAAAATCATCATCATCAAAGCAAGTCAATAATTTATCAACTACCCTGCTTTTAGAAGAGAAAGAGATCAAGTAGATATTTGGATAGTAGAAATTCCCAATCACTTCTTCATTATGCCTTTGCCCTAACTTTATGATCTCCTGTTGGAAGCTATTGTCTATTTTCTCCTTCTGGCTGGTTGGTCTATAGAATACTTTCACTGGACCATCATTTTTATTTCCCCTTCCATTGATTCTCACCTCAAAGCTCTCAATGATGCTCTTAACCTCTCTCATAAGGAAGTATTTCTTTCTAATACAATGGTCCCTTAATTTTCTTTTATGTAATCTGTCAATTTTAAATGAGACAAACCTTTCCATAGCCATGATCGTGAGTCAGGTCTAATCAAGTGTCAGTTATAGCTTTGAAGTCATCTTTACCTTTTAGTATTAAAGTCTCTGGTTTAATTTGTTTATCTTATATATTCTATGCATTTGTCTACGGCTATCTGAATTCATGAGCATCATTCCTGTCCCCTCTTTGGATATGGTGGCTCATGATTACTCAGTTTCTTCTTCTTCTTTCTTCATCTTCCTTCTTCTTTTTCTTCTTCCTTCTTCTTCTGCAGGAAGGAAGGCAAGGCAATTGGGATTAAGTGACTTGCCCAAGGTCACACGGCTAGTAGGTGTTAAGTGTCTGAGGCCAGATTTGCACTCAGGTCCTCCTGACTCCAAGGCCAGTGCTCTATTCACTGCACCACCTAGCTGCCCCTCTCCACTAGTATTCTTTTTCCTCTATAGTTCTTCTGTGGTATTTGGTATAGCAGATATATGGGAGCAGTTATTTTCCTTTCTCTACTTCATCTCAGTTTAAAACCCTTTGATTAAAACTGCAAGCCTCAAGGCAAATATATTATTATTGGCCCTCATTAAAGGCAGGCTTCTATTAATAGTCAGTAAATATTCATTAAGCCCATACTAAGTGCAAGCCCCAGTAGTAAGCACTAGGGATACAAATAACAGAAAGGTAGTCCCTGCCCTTAAGGAGCTTGCAATCCACCTTGGGAAGACAGAACACAAAAGGAAGCTGACATGGAGAGGGACAGAGGGTAATCTTAGGCTTGCAGCTCATAGTCTCAAAACCAAGCAGCAGCTGCTGGGAAAAGACAAGTTATCGGCCTGAGCCCGTTCTAAAGGGAATTTTGGAAGGAGTTTATTACTCCATCTTCCAGCCCTCCAATCAGAAGGGAGAAAAAACAGAGCTGTTGCAGAGATGTTGAGTGTCAAAGCTGAGCCAGTCTCCATGACAATAAGATTTCAGATGATAAGTTTATTCTGGAGACAGCATGATGTTCATGGAGTTGGAAGAAAGCAGGGAAGCTGATGGGACAAGTGATTCCCATTTCTGTTTCTTAAAGCATTGGTGCAGAAATCCAAAATCCACTCATCTTCTTGACCAGTCTCATTTCCCATATATTCTTTTCTCTTCTGAGAGCTCTCCCTTTAATTGTTATCATTGAGGAAGTCTTCATGTATCTATAAGCTCAGTTTTATCGGACCACAGATATAGAGATGGAAGGGTCCTTAGAAACTGCCTACTTCAAACTCCTACTCTTACATATAAGGGAAATGAGACCCATGGATGTGGAGTGACTTGCCTAAGGTCACACAAACAATAAGTAACAGCTTCTTGCCCATGACTTCATAAAGCCAAGAGATGTATTATAATAGGCTTCTTCTAAACAGATCATTTAGGGCACCTGGGTAGCACAGTGCATAGAATACCAGCCCTCAAGATAGGAAGACTCATCTTCCTGAGTTCAAATCCAGCCTCAGACATTTACTAGCTGTGTGATCCTGGGCAAGTCACTTAATTCTGTTTGCCTCAGTTTCCTCATCTGTAAAACGAGCTGGAGAAGAAATGGCAAACCACTCCAGCATCTTTGCTAAGAAGACTCCAAATGGGGTTATGAAGAGTTGGACATAACTGAAACAATTGAAGAACAACAATACCCAGATCACTTGGCCCTCCATGAACTGTAAAAAGTAGTTATTGTTCATCAGATCTGATGATCCCTGGGATTCTTTCCCATTCAAACTCTAGGAAGAAGCACATTTCTCTATTGCTTATGTCATGTCAACATAGGGCAACCTTGAGGCCTCTCAGAAGGGTGAGTGATTAATTGATCAATATATAAAACAAGTCCTCTATTAAGTGGGAAGCTAGGTGGCACAGTGGATAGAGTGCTGAGCCTGGAGTCAGGAAGACATTTTTGTGAGTTCAAATCTGGCCTCTGACTCTAACTGAGTGACCCTGAGCAAGTCATTTAACCCTGTTTGCCTCTGTTTCCTCATCTGTAAAATGAACTGGAGAAGGAAATAGCAAACCACTTCAGTATCTTTGACAAGAAAACCCCAAATGGGGTCACGAAGAGTTGGACATGACTGAAAAGAAAGACAAGCACAGCCACAAGTCTATTAAGTACCTGTGGGCTACATGTACAAAAGGGAGCCAGTTCCCGACTTCAAGTAGCTTACCTTCTTATCACAATTACCAGATATCTTCTCATCCTCTGGTTCCTACGGAGCTTCATAACCATCCCATGGAGCACTGGAGGCTGCTGCTTTCTCTGCAGAAGATACAGTTCCACCTTCTGGAGAAAGAACCTTGAACTTGTTAACATTGTTATAATAAAGGTTCAGTGACTCTTCTTCCCCCCCCTTATCTCTGTCACACATTCTTTTATCCTTCAAATTGCTACAGATTTGGATCTCCCCCTTCCTTTTCAGGTTAATCCTCCTCTTCCGTGTTCTTGTCAAACTTTAATTCATTCCAATAACACTTCATGCTCTAGGGTAAGCTGGAGAGTACAGAAATAATCCCCCGTCCCTCTCACCTCCTTCAGCAGGGAGACCAACATTCATTTATTCACCCACAGTTACTACTTGTCACTAGCAGGAACACAAGCCTATCATGGTTCCTATGGATCTCTGGGGCATTGGAAAGGTGACCTGTAGTCCAGAGTCTCATTAGAGCTCAGTTTGAGGCCCTCCTTTCCCAATCACCTTGCTTTTGGCAATCACTGTCCCATCACTTAGTCAACTCCCAGTACCTCATTTTCCTTAGTTATAAAATAAGGAAGTTGTACTACATGATCTTGGTGCTTCCCTTTAGGTCTAAAAACCTGTGGTTAAGTGGATATTTGAATCCCATACTTTCTTAATGAAAAGAACCTTTGTTATTTAGTTGCTTCAATCATGTCCGACTATTTGGGGCTCTCTTGGCACAGATACTGGAGTGGTTTGCCATTTCCTTCTCCAGCTTATTCTACAGAGGAGAAAATTAAAGAAAATAGGGTTAAGTGACTTGCCCAGGGTCACACAGTTAGTGTCTGAGGCCAGATTAGACACATAAATGGATATTTGAATTCCATACCTTCTTTCTGTAATTAATGAAAAGAAGAACCTTAGATCTCCAGGGCTAACTCTTGTTACTAACTGTCTCGGCAATCTGCCCATTTATTGTGCCTAAGGCTCCCAAGTATTGGTTGCTGTTTGATTTGCAATTAGCAGATTCCTGCCAACACCCTAACATAACCAGTAACTGCTGCCTTCAATAGTTATCTTCTGGAAGATCTTCTGAGGAAATATCATTTCTACCCATTCTAATTCTCTCTCTGTCCCTCTTTCTGTCTCTGCCTCTGTCTCTCTCCTATTACCACTAATCAAACATCAGATGCTGTCCACTTGTCTCTTGCTTCTTCCTTCTGTGCCTTAATGGGTATCTCACCCTGTCCTGTGGCAGCCTCTGACAGAAGAGGAGAATCTCACAGTTGGAAAGGACCTGACTGGGAATCTCCTTTATCATGTTCGTTGTAAGTGGCTGCACAGCCTCTGCTTAGAGATTTCTAGAGATAAGGAATACACAGCATTGCTTGGGCTGCCTGTTTTACTTGCAGACTGTCTGAAGCCTAAGGAAGCTTTTCTTTACATTGAGAGGAAATAGGCCTTTTTCCAACTTCCCCTTATTGTTCCTAATTCTGTCCCTTACAGACAGGCCAAAAAAAAAATCTAATCTTTCTTCCACATGACAGGCTTTCAAATATTTAAAGAGAGCTATCAGATCTTCTCTAAGCCTTCTATTTTCTGGCCAAATATTCTCAAGCCCTTCATCTGGTTTTCCTATGATCAGGGTACTGTCCACTATCTCAGCTCCAGGGATTTTCTCAGGCTGCTCCCCATTCTGAGAATACTCTCCCTCCTCATCCACTCTTGGTTTTCTTTAGCTCTCAACTAAAATTCCGTCTTCTACAGAAAGCCTTTCCCAAACCCTCTTAATTCTAGGACCTTCTTTTAATGATTTCTTATCTACTCTGTATATAGCTTGTTCGTACATTTTCATTTCCTTGCTCCCCTGCCTCCCCCTTCCCCCCATTAGACTGTGAACTCTTCGAGGGCAGGGATTTGTCTCATTTCTCGTTTTGTATCTATAGCATGGTACATAGTAGGTGCTTAATTTAGTGTTCTTGATTTAAAAATGCCTACTTTTGGACAACTTATATTGACCATAAATGACCTCTAGTTGTATGTGTTTGTCCTTCTCTCCGAGGGCAGGGATCCTGCCTTCTACCTCTTGCATGTGTGTCCCAAGAACGTGTGTCCCTCCGGCGGCCAGGTGGCTCAGCGAGTAAGAGCATCGGCTCCAGTGTCGGGATGACCTGGATCAAATCCGGGCTCAGATACTCAGCACCACACTCAGAAATAACTGGCCGTGTAACCTTAAGCAAGTTACTTAACCCCTATTGCTTAAAAAAAAAAAACAAAAAAAAAACGTGTGTCCCTTGTCTATTTCTGGGGACACAAGAGGCTCTAGAAATGTTTAATGAATTAATGAGGAACATGAAGGAACCTCATCTCACTGGGCTTTGATTTCCTCATCTATTAAATGAGAGGATGGACTTCCAAGGTTCTTGTCTAGTACTTAAATTCTATTCTAGCAATCTATTAATCATAAACTACATTTTCTAATTCTATGCCCCACCCCCAAGAAATAGGCAAGAAGTTTCCTTTCAATGGTCTCCTTTTAAATAAAAATTTTAAAGATTACCAGAAAGGATCTGGTAGATCCTTTGGTCTCAAAGGCAGGATCAGGATAAAGAGGCTGAGGGAATGGTTAGGGTGTTCAAACTGTCAGGGGCATGGGCTCTTGAGGTCATCAGAAAGAAATACCTATTTCTTTTCAATTTTGCATCCACAGCTGGCATGTTATATATGAAAACTCTTGGGATCTAATGGGCAAGGAGACCTTGGATGTGAATTTTCTGCCCAATGGTTTGGTGGTGATCTGTGAATACAATTCCTTTAGTTCTGAGGCCCCCAGATCTCCTGGACTGACAGCAGTCAAAGTAGATTTAGGAAATTTCATCCATGAATTAAATTTGCTGGTTTCCAAAATGAAAGCTTGTTAGATTGAAATCTCACTGCTTCTAAGAACTCCTGAGGATTTGAGGTATGAAATTGGAAAATCAGAGAAACTTGATCTTCTGATACAGAATCAGTCTCACAGGGAGGTTAATAATTCATTCCTAGGCCTTCATTCAATAGGCCTTATCTCTAGGAGACCAAATCTTTCACTGGTAGATATACTTCAATTCGACAAAAGTTAGTATGCAAATGGTCCCTATTACAAGGCCAAAATTCATCATCTTGTGGTCAAAGTTTTGATGAGGAACCTCTCTAGACTTAGCTTTCTGTACTCAAAGCTTTTTTGGTTGGCAGAAACTATCAGTTTCCACTCCACTGGCATAGCAAAAATTGGAGAACTCAAGGCTATTTGCCCCTGGGCCTGAGGCACAGAAGACAGAAGACCTAATAGAAAACAATCTAAAATGGTCCAACCATAGGAATTTCCTTCCATCTTGTTTGGCAGCTGTATGTACTTGTTACTTTGCTGAGGGAAAATTCAGGATAAGAAATGTCTAAGTATTTTAGCCCACCTTTCTTTGAATTATCTGGAAAATTTCCACGACAGCTGTAGATTCTTATACTTCTCTTCTCACAATGCATCCATCTTCATATAACAGGTGTTTCATAAATACTCGGCTTGTTTCTAATCAAATAGGACGAAACTATTCTGACACTGGTAGTGACGCATTCCAAATTACATTAATGAATTTATCTGAACCTGTCTATGAAAACATGCACTATGGCTAAAAATATAAAAACAAGCCACAACCTAAACCATTTTATTTGTTCTAAATGGGTATGTTCAGAAACATGGAATGTATTTTAAAGAGAATTCTACTTCTGGGAGAAGGTAGTTTATTTTATGGGATGAAGAACTAGTATTCCTCTGGATATTTTCACTGGAAAGATCCACATCTTTCCATGTAAGCTTTAATTAATGAGTCCAAAAGCTTCCCACTAGAACTTAATCCTCAAGGTGAACTGTGGTAATTTCTTCCTTTTCAAAAACATGAGATTATCTTTGTTATTTATTCAGACCCAATTTTCTCTTATGAGTTACAGAGCAGTTTTCCAATTCAGGTTAGAGTAGGGAAGTGTTTTAGTTTGGTTGTTGGTATGAAGGGAAAGGCAATGCAAAGATCAGCTCTTCATTCTACATTTTGTGGCTTGGTGAAAAAATGATGAGACAGTATTTTTGTGGGGCTTGAATATCAGAGCTTATTCTTTTGCTAATATTCAGAACAAACTTGGAACAGGAATACATGAGGAATGAGAAAAGGCATCTTAGGCCCTAAAAATTTAGAAATGAAGTACTTCTATTTGTTGAAATGAGATTTAGGAGTAAAAACAGCTAAGGAAAGGCAATTTGTTTCCATGAAAGCGTTTCCACTTGAGGAAAGGGATTTCAGTGATTAATAGAATATTAGGGCTAGAAGAAACCTTGGAGGTGATCCAGTCTAACT
>NW_027185903.1:23754438-23839438 GCF_028583685.1 Petaurus breviceps papuanus | reverse complement strand
CAATGGTGCTGTTGGACATCACTGTCGTAGCAACAATACTAGTGGCCTCTGTGGGGGTGAAGAGTGTAAACCAGCTCTGCATGATGCTATCCAGTGCATAAACGCCTAGGAGACAAAGAAGAGGGGCTGTCACCAGCCAGCACATTCTGGAAGCTGATTTTTCATTTTTATTTTTAAAAAACAAAACTTAACTTGTTTATCTTATCAGAGGATATATGACAGGCTTTATATAAAGAGCCCTGATAATGTTATGGGAAGCAACCTTTTAGATTCAATGAAAAGGCTAAAAGAAATTTGGCCATCTTATAATACAGAATTAATCCTCTTGGTAGCTTATATTTTCATTGTGTTGTTTGCAGTTTAAGTCCATGGCTTTTGGATAAATGGTTCTAGTTTGCAAGAGTCTAATGTCAGTCACACACTTCAAATTTTCTGTGGATAAAATGACTTTCTCAAACGTTAAAGAGTTTTCTCTAGGTGTTTTTGTTTTTCTCAAAATGTCAAGACCAAAGTGCCTCAGTCACTGAATCATCTGGAAGGTGTGTAATTTAAATAAAAAGTATCAAGTCACTGAAGCGTAATAACAACAACAAAAACCCAGTGTGAGTCTGCTGGGGTTAGGGTATGAGAAGTAATTCTTGGATTAGTCTTACCCTTGTACCTACTCTCTCTAATAATATGGTAAATTAAATGTTATTCTACAGTCACACGAATTCTCCGCTTTCAAAATACTGACATATTATACAGTCACTAACAAATAAAATTCTAACAATGATTTCCATAGTATCTCTTCTGTCTCACTTCTAGTATTTCTTCCTGGCAAAGGATGTGTGTCTTTTTCTGATGCAAATAGGAAAAAAGAAAGATGATGTGACCAATACTTATACTAAACAAATGCCATTCTGTTTTTGTTGCATTTTTGCAGGAAACATATAGTTTTGTTTCATACCACTTTATTACTGCAGTGGGGAACTGCCTGATGTACTTTACAAATTGTTGATTATGGGCACCTAGGGCATCTTGTTATGGCCAGCAGTAATTTCTCACTGACTTGAGCTCACCTAAACCACACCCAATGGTTATCATTTTCTCAATGGGAACTTGAGATTTTATTTTACTCTCATAATTTGAGAATAAGATTCAGGCAGCTAGAAAACTTCCTATTATCTTCATCTAAATGTATATCGTCAGTGACCTACAGACTCAAGTCAGTCCCATAAGGTAATTTCTCCCCACAAAGGGCTCACTCTAGGATACTTTTACAGGTAACTATAAACTAGACTATCATTATAATGTAATAAAAGCACTTCACATCCTCAGAGATAACTGGTTGTGTCAATTGAGATAAGTGAAGGATGCACACACCTGGCATGGAAGGCAGGGATGCGAGGGGGCTCTACCTGCACTGACAACAAGATACCCTCACACAGGAGTGGTACTAGCATAGCAGAGAGGACATCAGGAGAGGCAGGGGTTATGACAACTGCTTCAACAGACAGTAGAAATTAGCCAAATCTATACTGTTCTTTAAAAAGGCATCAAAAGTTACCATCGGCCCTACCAGGGTCAATAGAACCACATATTCTGGTACTCTTCATAATCGAGGAAGAACCTAATAAGAACAATAATTAACCCCACTGTTATCAGTTATATATGTTTACTAACATTAAACTAATTTCAGGTGGTTTGGGGTATTGTTAAGGTCCCTAGAATGAGAATGACAGTGATAAGGACTACATTTCAGCTTGAATTGGTAACATCATTTTTTTTATTAATGGGGTATCATCATGTAGACTTATTCTGATGTACTAGTCAATGTTCTTGCTTACATCCCAGTCAGACCTCAAAGAGTCAGAGTGGTGGAAAGAAGACTTCAATTTCAGGAGTAGCTTAAATACAGACAATTAATCTAAAAAAAAGAAAGGATTCCCAGTGCCTGGGATGTTGGAGTGTGAGTGTGGGGAAGAGGAGAAGATAAAGAGAAGAAAAACGAGCTGTGGCACTTCAGAATTTATGAGAACCCTTAAAAAAAAAACACCTTTCTGAAACATGAACACCAAGCAAACCATAATCATAACCAAGACATATAAAATTAAACTCAAAATTTATAATTAAACTTGCTTATGAGTATATGGGAAACAAATGTTTTTAGAAACTCCTTTCTAACAATCAAGTTTACTTTTCAAGTAAGTAGAAGCATAAAAATAAAAATTCTACAGGTGAATTCAGAGGATGCTTAAAGAACAGACGACCTGGTGACAAAAAGGGAAATTCATTTTTTGATTTGCGTTGAAAAGAAATATTTCTATAATTTATGTAAAGGTATATTCCTGACATTTCTGAGTCTTGTATTCCAATGTACTCAAAACTAGATCATTATTTGACCTGAAAGAATTTTCAGACTTCAAGGACAAAGTAGAATGAAACAAGCGTTTATTATCTGCTTTGTATTTTTCTTAGTATTTCTTCTTTCACTAGTATAACAAAAACTGGAAAGCCATTTTTTTCCTGGCCAACCAAAAACAAGTGTTGCCAAACTCTAAAAATGAAATGCTCCTGGAAGTTGTTTCTTGAACCACATTTACTTACCCACTTCAGTTGCACACGTTACCAACCATCTCACCATTTCCCGTCGTCGCCAATTTAAAGTTGACAATGTCATTCGCATGACCTGCCAAAATTGTGAAGATATAATCAGCAATAATATTAATCAAAGGAATATGTTGTTATAATGTGAAAACCGTAAGAGATCTAATAACGGAGAAGTCAAAGAATTCTATAATGGTAGTCCTTATACATATATGTGCCTCCTAATCAATTAAAAACTATTGCTCTTCTGTGCCAGTAAATAAAGTTATAATTGTTCTGGACTGGGGAGACTTATTAAAAAAAACTAAGTTTTCCAAGCTGTTAGACTCAGTATCACAAGAGCTATTATCAATTCTGCCCAATATCCTTTACCTTATACACTCACAGCTCTGTACAACAGTGCTGAAAGGTAGTGCTGTATAATGGAAAGAGCAGGCCTTGAATTTGGGAAGACCAATGTGCCAAGCAATGGAAATAAAAATAAAAAACAACAACTCATAAAAACTGTAAGTCTACCCAAGTGGTATGTGCAATACAAAGAAACTAAAAAGCAAAAATAAAGCCAACGGCGTGTTTTTCTGAAAATACAAAATTCTAAAAAGTTCAAATTTTGAATTATATTTAATTATAGAATGAGGGATTATTAATCATCTTTATTCACTCAAAGGAGGAAAGAATGATGTTAGGATTATAATTCAAGGCAAATGGGTGGTTTTTATTGAGGAGGGAGGTCGATTTTTACAGGCACCTATTTAACTTTTCACATATATTTTCTCACCTGAGCCTCACAACAGCCTTATGAGGAATGTTTATTCTCATTTTAAAGATGAATAAGCTGAGGGAGTCCCAGAGAAGTTTAGTGATTTGCCCAAGACCACGTAGTTTTTGGTGGGACCTGAGCCAGGTTTCTTGATTTCTGGTTCAGGGTTTTACTATGCTACCTACAAATACTTCCTTACGCCTTTAAAAGACAAGTCTCTAAAAGGATAGTGAATGCATCCACAAAAAAGTAGGTCCTCTTAGCTGGGAATCACAAATGCCCTCAAGTGGTATTTTCTTCTGAATACTTAACAGGTCTGCATACCTGAGAATTTACTTACCTATACTAACAAAACTAAGTCTTCTTTGTATTTACCAGTCCTCAGAACAAGAGTAAAAACAAGTTTTCAAATCTCACATAATAATATTGGTGATATACCTGAAGGCCCAGCTCCAGAGACACTTTCAAAAGAGTGATGTCTGGCAAACTGTCCATGAGAGTTGCTATCTTAAATGCATCTTGGGCAAGCTTAAAAATGTGTGATGAGGAGTGAATGTTTTTCTGGATGGATTCTAATACTGTTTCAAGCCTCCGAACATCGCCTGCAATGCACAAGGGGGAGGAAGCAAACACACATGCACAATACAAGAAAAAAAGAAAAGAAAGAAAAACAATTACACAAATTAATTTACTTGAAATGTTCACCGATGGAACAGACGTTATACTTGTGTTCCATAATCACTTCAATGTATATGAATACCAGATTTACCAAAAAAAGGACACACCACAACATACCTTTAGTAAGCAAATGCATATGTGAAACAAAATCAATATGAAATAACAAACAGCTTCCTAAATCTTATTCATGGATGTTTTAAGGAATGAAAAATTAAGTGGACATTTATCTATTTCTGAGTCTAAATAACCACTAATCCCCTATCTGCAAAATAAGCAGCCACCCAGGGGATAGTCCGGTGACTCAGGTAAGCTAGTCTCAGATTTAAATCAGATCTATTACTCCTAACTGAAAAATCATGACCACTAAAAATCTCTTACAGTAGAATTACTATCAACTAAGCAATCTGAAATAAAAATTACCCTCCCTGGAAAACAAATAAAATCCTGTATCTTAAGGATAATACTGTACCTTTGGCTGCTGTTAGCATAGTCGATGCCAACTCACACTGCTGGGACTCAATGTGGCTTAGGGTAAACCAGCGAGGATACCGGTTTGGAACAACTGACGCAATGTGGTGTGGGCGGGACATGTCTCCTGTTGGAGCAGTAGATTCCAACACTAGTAATCTGTAATGAGAAGACAAGGCAGGCTGCCTCTTTTTACTTGTCCATCATTATAACCATGGTTACTGGCAATCAAAAGCCACAAGAGCTGCTTGACCACAGAAAAAGCATACATGGCCCAGGTGCAAGAGCCATGGTAGACAATCTCTCTTCTGCCAGATTTTCAAAGTCAGTTTTCCAAAAGCCTCATTAACTGTTAATCACCCAAACTGAAGAGATTTGCTTCCTTGTGTACCACTAGGAAGATGAGGGCATGCAGGCAAACTAAGCTACTGAGCACTAAGAACTATGTTTTCCTACTGCCATATTTTTCATCCTTAACTCAATTTTAAAATTCACTCATTTATATAAAAAAAATTTGTAAAGAGAAACTAGCAATGGAAGATCAGGGCAGAGGGTACTAAAACAGATTTTAAAACCCCCCTGAGATTAAGGTACTAATTGATTAATGGCAAAATTGGATGAGAAAGAGAGGAAACTGTCCTTTCTACTTTATTTTCACACATGATAAAAGCTTTTTTTCTTATACCCCTTTAGGTATCAACAAAATATGCCATTGGTTATTTATTTTTTGATTCAGAAAATATAATGTTAACTCAAACTCCAGACTCCTTTCACATTTCCCCACGGCTTCAATGAAATTTCTAATCTTGGCAATCAATTTGCCTCGATCAGAATAAACTAAAAATGAAGATCATGCTGAAAACAAAGAAAATGTTAAACCATTTCTAAGTGTAAGTATGTCATACATACAAATCATATACAGCCTTTTTCACTATATCACTACAACTTTTGGTAGTATAGAATTAGAGTTATAAGCAAAATGTGTTAGAATGGATTGGTGTCTGATAATACTTCCCAAAGTCCAATGTGACATATGTTTGCGACTTTACAGGAAGGCAATTTTCCTCCTTTTTTGTATTTAGAATGGCAAAGGGGTGATATGGTGAGAGCAGGTAAGAGGAAAGTTTCTTCACTGTTGGAATTAGGGACAGGAAGAGTTGAGCATATAATTATATAAGTAGATACAGAGATAGATATAGAGAGATAGTTATGAGATATAATTTTTAACAGATAACTGTCTTTTATTGGGTACATTTGGAAATGATTTCTCTATTTCTTGTTTCACAGAAAACATCAAGTATAATCAGCTTACCATATATGTTGTAAACCTGTCTTGTTGGCTAAACAAAAGAAATCATTCCAACCATTGGAATTGAGGGAGGAAGAGTTAGGTATATAAGTTTTTAGGCTAACTAAAAAACAAAAAATACCCATTTATCCAAGAGCAAACTTTGCCAAAATTGTTTTAGAGGCAAACCACTACTGCAGAGTAGGAAAAGAAAAAATGCTAAAAGAGCATTTCCCAATACCGATGCCTTCTACTGAGGGCTGGGAAGGGCAGGAGACAAGTGAAGGTAGATCTCTCCTTTTCTTCTCTATTTCTGTTTTCCTCTAAAGACCAGTGTTTGTTATAATGTGTCTCCTCCACAGCAGCTTTCTGAAAGGCTTCTCTAGTAATAGGCGTATGAAGGGAATTTACAATAACAACAATATTCCTTATTGTTCTGTTGCTATACACAAGCAAGAGCTGCCTTTCAATGAACCAGAGATTAAAGGGAGTCTTTGCACTTTGAAGGTAATTTAAATCAGCAAGCACTGCTGAGTATTATTCCACGCAATGCTGGTAGTAGCATCAGAATGTGGTAATGCTAAGGTTCTGTGCTTTTTTCCCAGCAAGGCAAGCAGGGTAAAGTGACTTGCTCAAAGTCAGACAGCTAGTGTCACGTGTCTGAGGCTGGATTTGAACTCAGGTCCTTCTGACTCCAGGGCTGGTGCTCTATCTGAGGTTCTACTCTTAACAACAGGAGTGGAATCTTTTGGATTTGAGTATGTCCAGATTTCAACCTGTCAGAGAAAACTTCCATTTCATTTCACTAAAGTTCTATTAAAACATTCTGTCCAACAAAACACAACTAGTATTAAACTACTACTCTAATAATGGTTATCATTCTAGAGACTGGAAAATTTGGGCATTATCCACCACCTCCAATATTTTCAAAACATGTGATGCTGCCAGTCACAACATTTCCTGCTAAGTCTTTCTTTGGTTTCTGTTACACTGGTCTCTCTTAGTTCTTCTTCTACCTGTCTGATGGTCTCCTTTGCTGAATCATCACCTGTGTCCTGGCCAATGAGACAGGCATTCTCCAAGCTTTTGTCTTGGCCTCTCTGCTCTCTCTGCAGCACTTAGACATCTCTACAGTTTGCATGGTTCCAGTTGGGACCCTGTGCAGGCAGTTTACACCTCTCTCTATCCCTCTAACCCCAATCTGTCCACTAAACTCTGTTACTGCATTAGCAAGGGCTTGGTGGACACGTCTAGGCATCTCAAACCCAGCATATCTAAAAGGAAACAATATGTTTCCCCCAAAACCAACTCACCTACAAACTTTTCAACCCCTATTGATGGCATACCTTTCCAGTCTCCCAGCTTTGTACACTGGTAGTAATTCTTGATTATTCCTTCTCTCTCAATCCCCATATATGATCAAATTTTTTTTTGGAGGGGCTATTGGGGTTGACTTGCCCAAAGTCACATGGCTAGTTTTCGTGTTAAGTGTCTGAGGCCGGATTTGAACTCAGGGACTCCTGACTCCAGGGCTGGTGCTCTATTCACTGCACCACCTAGCTGCCCCAATATATGATCAATTGTTAATTGTCAGTTCTACAGCAACACCACCTCTCACATCCGCCTTCTCTCCACCCTAGTTTAGGCTCTTATCCTGGACTGCCTTTTGGTTTTTCCCCTCTCCAATCAACGTTTCACAAAGATACAAAATTGACATTCCTACAAGATATATATCTGATCATGTCACACACCTTCTCTACTTTCATCATACTTCAAAACATCTTCCATGGACTTGCTATTGCTCCTAACATAAAAAACAAAATTCTCAGACTGACACCCAGGCTCTTTTATAGTCTAGCTCCCACCTAATTTTCTAGTGTTCCTCCCCTTCACACATAGATGTTCTAGTCAAAATGGCCTGGTAGCATTTATCCATGCATAGTATTTCCTCTTCCTGCCTTCCATAAACGTGGTTTCCAACTTCTACTTTCCATAATCCTTGGCTTTGCTTGAGAGTCATTTCAGGTGGCCTGTAGAAGAGGCCTTTCCCTTCCTCAGCCAATCGTTCCTTCTCTTTTCTTCTCTCCTCTCTCCCCTGTTTTGTGAATGCTTTGTTTCTACTAATCCATGAATGTGTCATGTCTCCTAATGGAATGTATGCTCCCTGAAGGCACGAACTACTTCATTTTTGTCTTTATAGACACAGAACCCAGCACCATGCCTTATGCATAGTAGGTACTTTAAAAAGACTGAATTGAATGGAATCTGAAAAATTAAGGAGACATCAGAGTGCCAGGGAAAGAACACATCAAAGAAATTCTAGCCTTGAGTGTGTATGTGTGTGTGTATACACATATACATATATATATATATAAATATATACATATAAATAAAATAGCTCTCTCTGTCTCTATCAAATTTAATTACGGGCAATTCTCTGAACAGAGTCAAAGTCACACTCATTATTATGTTTAAAATTAGTGACATATAGGGGTGGCCAGGTGGCGCAATGAATAGAGCACCAGCCCTGGAATCAGGAGGACCTGGGTTCAAGTCTGGCCTCAGACACTTAACACACACACACAAAAAAACTAGTTGTGTGACCTTGGTCAAGTCACTTAACCCCAAATGCCCTCCCCCCAAAAAATGAGTGACATGTGACACAGTTCAGAGGCATGGTATGTGTTGTTAAAAAACCATGGCAATGGCTATGGACACAGAATGGGTGATGTTCAATTTCTTACTCATTCACCATACTCAAGCTCTCAGATCCCTTCTTCAAATGGGACTGCAGTGGGAATTATTATATACTCTCCATTAGAAATCTGGGCCTGATTTGTAAAATAGCTTATATTTTAAGAAAAGCTAGTGTTCCTTTTGTATTCTTGAAGTTCTGCAGGTTACAACTTCACAAGATTCAATGAAGAATGGAAAAAAAAATGTCATCCTGAACACACACACAGGTTGGTTAGAAATGGGAGGAATGGTTATTTAGTAAATTATTTTTTTATGTGAAAAGCACAGAAAGACATTTTAATGTATGTATAAGAAAGGGGGAATTGATGAGTAGTTTACAGCATAAGGAGTATGAAGTGAGAAGACTTCTGAAAACCTCGGTAAGTCATTACTTTTACATGTAAGGATACTATTCATGTTCTTGTCTTTTGAGCCAACCATAAAGGTACTTTGTGATGCAACTGCTTTCCTGGATTATTGATGAATGGTGAAACAACCACATGGAAGTAAAGACTATGGCAGCTCTGAAGGCCTCAATTAGATTTTGTCAAGCACATTTATTATTCTTTACTTTTTCAAAAAAATCTAATTTTCAAAAAGTAATGAATTATTTAGGAAGGTTTCAACTGAAAACTGCCTTGTGATTAAACACAGCCCAAAATAACACACTAATACCAGATTCTAGATCTAAAAAGGAAAAGAGAGGGGAAAAGAAACCAATAAAAATATCCCTAAAATTAGTATGTCAGCACACTAGCAGGCCAAGTATGGTTCTTTTCCTGCTTTTAAAAAACAACACAAGACGCATAGGCAAACAGTTTCCTTAGCTTTTGCTTGGTTACAGGAAACATGAATGAATTAGTAGCAGGAGTCAGTTAAAGGCCATTTTTCCCAGTGGGAAATTTTGCTTGTCTCTTCCCAGTGGGGCTTTCTATACATACCGCATTGCTCTCAGTGCAATTCTGTATGCCAGTTCAGCATCATGAGGTAGGAGAGAGGTGAAGAGATACTTGGCAAATGTATGCATTGGAACACTCTCTCGATGGATGATTTCTCCTAAACCACTATATGCTCCAGCTGTAGGGAAAGCATAAAGATTTAACATTTCTAAAACTGAACTGCTACCATGGCTGATAAAAGTATTTAAACCAAAATTTATAAAAATGGGATAAGCAATACTCTAATTAATTGAAACTGCAATCTAAGTATTACAGTAATATTAGGAGGAAAATCTGAAGTAAAAGATGACTGGTATTTGCAAGACAGTTCAAAATTTGTGTCATAAAGCAATGATTCAGATGACTGTGCCACAAAGTTAAGTAGAAAAACCAGAGGGGCTACGTGAAAGTGGTGCTCCCCTATGCATTGTAAGGACCACCACAGTACAGGCATCATTTTTCTGAAAAGTAAAACCTGGAGAAATTTCTAGATTATCTTTTTGAAGCTTTGTCTATTAGATAATGGAGGGTTTATAAATGTACAGGTACATTCTAACCTTTACAAATGTACAGGTACATTCTAACCTTTACAAATGTACAGGTACATTCTAACCTATAGGGACAGAGAGACCCACAAACCTGACCACTGGGGACATGCAAAACAAATTTAGGTATCTAGAGATATTCTAAATTACAAACTAAGATGAGGCTGTGAATTATAATTGTTAAGATCAGTACTCTATGAGAATACCACCCTAATGACAAAGAATTATTTACTTCTACTATATAAAAGTTTCATCAGAATAAAAGGGTACTCAGCACCACATCCAGAAATAACTGGCTGTGTAACCTTGAGCAAGTTACTTAACCCTGATTGCTTAAAAATATAAAAAAAAAAAGAATAAAAGGGTAAACTATTTAAAAGTTTTGTCAGAATAAAAGGGTAATTAGCCCTCGGTTAATATAAGTCAACAACTTTTTTAAAGGATACTGTAACCCTTAATACATTTTCCATACAAAATTAAATGTAAGCTATCAAAATCCATTTTTCTAACAAACTGTGACATGCACAGTGAACAAAAAATACCTTCCCATATGTGCCTCCTGAATGAATTAACATTGGCAACATAGTCTCTTTTAAGTTTCAAAGTGAAACCAGAGAACTTGTACTGATTTACAGTTAAATAGTCTGAAATTTAGCTTTTCTATTTCAACTGTAAGCAAAACTGATTTCACTATACTTAGAGGTATAACAGGACCCCACTCAACAGGACAAAATGAAATTATCTATGGTAGAGAAAAGAGATCTTATGTTTGCTAGATGCAAGAAATGCAATTGTTTTATTGTGGAGTCACTGATAATAAAAAGGCAAAATATTTCAATGCATTTTAATGTAGTTTTTTTGTTGTTTCTGTTTTTGAATGCAACCATCATTACTCATCCAAACTACGTAAACATTACTCACCATAGTCGGCATTTATAAAGGGCTTTATTGTTTAAAAAACATGCTCCTTATAACAATCTAGTAGTGGTAGGTAGAATAGGTATTTTAATTTTATGGAAAACTGAGGATCAGAAAATCATAAAAACTTTCTTCCTTACTTAGCTAACCAAACTGAAATCTATCCCTCCATGTCCTAATTTACATTATTTTCTCAGAACCACCAGATTCTCACTTTCTATTGTGTCTTAAAACAAAAAAAAAAACCCAAAACCTTTTAGTTCTGTGATTTTCCTTTTTGAGGAATTAAAGTATTATTTTCTTGAATATTTATTTTCAAAAGGCCCAAATTTTTTAAATGCAATACATTCTCGGTTATTGAGGATATAACTGTTCAACTTATAGTTTATTTGAGGCCTTCTGCATTTCAAGAAAACTGGAGTTTGCCTTAGAAACTACATGAAACTTTTGGGTTGGTTAACCTATGTCTAATGAATCACTAGAAACATTTAGTCAGGATCACTGGCAGTGGTAATTCACTCATTCATTTCCAAATTCTATGTACTTTGTCAGTATTTGCAAATGACACATTAAAAACCCAGACACTATACAAAAGCAAATAATTCGGAGATGTCACTCAATTATAATGCTATTATTTAATTGTCCAACTAAATGAAAACATGGTCATTGGCAATCAGATTTATGTCTGTTTCTGGTATGGGATGGCCCAAACAAAGCAGCCCTATTGAAAACCATATGGCATTAAAGAGGGCTGCTTCTTCATGAACTATAAACATAAGGCCACTTTTCCCTTCCCTTCCCATCTCAACCCAGTTTTTTATTCTAAAAACTGTTTCTTCTCCCTAAGTGATCCTACCTCCTGCATAGTATGAATATGTATATGATCACTTGATGACCAAACTCCTTAAAGAAATGATCACACTTTGAAATCAATTCAGATGTCAAAGAAAAGGTATTGCCAAGCAATCTATGAAGGAATTACTATCTTATAAACAAAGCTGAATAAGTAAACACTGAGCAGCTTCATCAAGGTACCTTCTAATAGGAAGACTGCTTGCTTGCGAAAAATTTTCACTAATGTATCATCCAATTCGATTTCTTGTAGCTTGGAAATGAGCTGTTCCTCATTTCGGCAAACCTTCTCTTGTGTATACAATCCATCTGGCATGATCCGCTGCTGCCCCAGCCCTATCAGTGCTACTTCCACAGCCAGCGTTAAATATGATTCCCCTTCTTCCAAGAACTTGTGTGCAGGCAGGTGCTGGTACTCCAGAGACTTGCCCTGCCCCATATTCTCTGTGAAAAAAACAAACAACAAAAGAAATGGTAGTTCACACACTATTTTCCCTATATACTCTGACACATACAAATATTATTTTTACCAAATGCTGTTCAAGGAATTATAATATTTATCCTCTGGAGAATCAGAAAACTTGTTACATAAAAATGGAGTTTCCCAACATCTTGTTTAATTAAGTAGGGAATCTCCTTACTGTAAATCAATCACCTCCAAATTTCTATTCAGCCCCACAGTGAACAGATCTAAAATATTTAAATTAAAAATAAGTTAATGAAGCATACAGCTGAAAGTAAATTAATATTGACTAGTAAAGGCTATAAGATCACTTATGATACGTTCCTTACTTCTATACGTTTCAAAGATTTAACAAGATTGGTGCCTAATTCTAGGATCTAATGAGAATAATTTCACTCCAAAGGTTCCTCCCATCATTGAGTATGTATCATTTTCAAAAATGATACTTTTAATGAGCACTCCTTGGCCATCATGGTAGATTTCTGTTGTAAATTAAAATAAACCTCAAACAGTGTTCAGTGTTTTCTATCAAATCCCAAGGGTAAGATAAGCAGATGGATTCCTGAGACTTTGGGCAAAAACAGGGCTACTATTAACCCAAGGAGAAAAGCCTTATAAGGGCTTACAAGAAAGCAGGTAAATTCATCTCTTTATCCAACTTTGCTACAAGAGAGCACTAGAGGGACCCACCTCAATGGCACCTGAAGAGGCATTACTGAGCCCTGTGCAATCATACAGAAGAAATAGGCTAAACATACAGCTAAAATATGAAGAAGACTTCTTTAAAAGAAGTTCATTTTCTCCATATACTTAACAAGATTTAGGATTAACATTTATTCATATGTAAATATACATATGTACCTGCAAATGCTCATATGTGTTAATAAATATACATCTCCTATAGGAAGATAAAATCTAAGATAAAAATCCCTTCTTTTAAAAAAGGAGACTCTTGTGCCTTAATATGACTATGCTAAGATATAATTATCAATATGACAAATTAAAGAACTATGCTAATGAATATTACGATAAAAAAAGTTATAGGAGCAAAGAAATAAAGAGTATTTGTAACATCATGAATTTTCAATAATTCCTTCAATACTGCTTTAGTCCAATTTAGTCCAATAGGTTGTGACCCTTCCCAGCAGCTGTGATTTCATTGGCAAAAAGAACTCTGAAGAAATTTCCTCTACTAGTACAGGCCAACAGTTATAGTCTTAGAGGACTGCCTATTACACTGAGAGATTAAATGACTTTCCCAGGGTCACAAAAGACAGTATGTCTAGGCAAGAAGATATAAATTTAGGTCTTTCTGACTCTAAGGCTACTATAATGTGCTGCCTTCTACTGACAGATTATGCAAAACAAAAAGATGAATGCTCAAAGAACTTTCCCCCCAAACTTACACATCAGGAATGTAAGTGTTTTTAAAATAAAAAGCAAGTGATTCTATCTCTGAATATTCTCTTCCATAACTAAGATTTTGCCTTTTAGAAATGCTTAATGCTTTGAATACTGTATAATATTATAAAATATATTAAGAAATTTAAAGCTAGTTGAAATTACTTTCTAAATGAAGAAAGCTAATCATTTGTGAAATAATATTATGGATTTTAAAAAACAAAATTGAGGGAGAGTATTATATGACTAATCCCATTCAGTATCCAAAAAACTCCATACAAGTGTGAACTGTTTTACCTGCAAAATCTGAGAATCCAGGGTAGCTTTCATCATCTACTCTGCAGGCTTCCATAAGGCTACTGAAGAGGGTGCCGATGGGATCCAAAGGATGACCAACCCAACCTTCTAGATTGGTGATTGATGTTATTCCCTTGTGGAGCAGCTCTGAAGAAGAAGCATTAAAAAAGAGGAGAAGGGAGAAACAGGAAAGATTCAATAATTAATAATGTCTCCCAAATTAAACTATTTCTTACTGACATAAAAAATAATGCAAATGGGGCGGCTAGGTGGTGCAGTGAATAGAGCACTGGTCCTGGAGTGAGGAGGACCTGAGTTCAAATCTGACCTCAGACACTTAACACAAAAAACTAGCTTGCGACCCTGGGCAAGTCACTTAACCCCAACTGCCCTACCTTCCCCCTCCAAAAAAAAAAAAAAGTCAATGATTACAAATTACTGATCAGCAAAACAAAACAAAAAATCAACGAAACATACATATACCTGAAACAGAACAACAAAAAAGATACAGAAAGCCTCCAAATGACAAACAACTTTTTACAAAAGTTAATTTGTGTGTTGTTTGGTAAGAGCTCACAATGTATTTTTCCCATGAAAAATGTTATAAATGGTAGTTTGGTTTCCACGCTAAGTTTATCATCTTAGTAAGTATCATCTAAGTAGTATCACTTCTATGGGAAAACATGCTTCAAGTTCCAACTCTGGGGCGTAACACATCTCTGCTCAGGAAATATAGATGGTGGTCCATGGGATGGGACCAGGAGCCAGGAGCCAAGAGGGGCTAATGCAGAGTATTTGCTCCTGGGCTTCAAGAAACTGTTTATTGTATTTAATTAAAAAAAAAATAACAACACCTAGTTCTTTATTGGGGGAACAAAGGTAAAGTGCAGAGTTAGAATAAACACTCATCATAGGTGTCAGAAGACTAAGTGTGGAACTTTAAAAATTCCTACTATACTACCTAAATGAAAGGTTTATAGACTGTAAGGGGCATAAGTAATTATAAGCAGTCTTTTTTTTTTTACATAAGGGAAAATCAACGTAAGTGCAAAACAAAAATAATCTATGACCTTTTTACTATTCCTAGAAATTTTTGAATAGAAATTTTCAGCAACTAGCATAAGAAAAAAAGGGATTAGTGTATTATGCTATTTGTATATAATGATGTAGATAGCATTAAAGTGTCCCAAAGGAAAAAAAAATGGTGGTAATAGACTGGACAAAATATATACATATATTACCTTCATTTTGGTAAATATCTTTTCAGCTAACATATTTCAGCTGATTTACTTTTCATAACTACAAAAATTTTCACTCTTGATTATAAAACTGTCCATTTCTCCCTTCCTTTCAAACACTACCCGATCTTTCTTTCTTTCAATTCCTTCCCTGTCCCAAGGCTTAATTTCATATACACCAAGCAAAATAACTTACCTTGGGGGGAAGAAATCTTAAATTTTTCTTTCATTTCTCTCTTTCTGAATCCTGATTTCCCCCCACCCTCTAACCAAACAAACGAGAAAGAAAAAGCCTAGCATTTCTCACAGACTAACCATTCAACATTTTAAAATTAAAAGAAAATGAGGATACATAAATTTCATTTTAAATACAGATTCTTCATGAGCAGTTTGAAATCGAGTTATCGCGCCATCACCCAGAAGCTCTTGCCAATGGAACCTTTTCCTCTCACAGTCACCTTTCTTCTGGGCTCGGAACATCTCCAGTTGTTTCTGCTGCTGCCGCCTCAGCGTGGTGACAATCGCGATGGCCAGCCTCAGAGCTTCTCTTGGGTGTCCGTGAGACCTTAATGCGTCTACTCGTGCACACGCTGTAGGGACATGTTCTAAAACAGAGGAAATTATGGGGAAAAGTTGCCCCTCTGATACGTATCAAAAAATTGTATTTCATGAAAACAGTTTTCCACTAAATATTCTTCAGAGATAAGAAACTATATTTGCATTATAATCGGAATGCAAAATTCAGCACTTATTTGCCAAGCTTTCATTCATTTACTATTGAATCTTTTCCCCCTCCCTGTGGTACTCCAACCCCCCCCCTCCCCATAATGCTATAGAAACTAAACAAAGAACAAGTCATGGAAACATCTTTCCGGTGTAGCCACTCACCATGCCAGAGGGGCCACCCGTGAGAGTCAAAGAGGGAGTTTTCAGTGTCGTCATGGTAACAGTAGTTGGTGTATAGGTCGCTGCTGATAATGTGCTGTAAGTGGCTATCCTGCCAGTGGAGATCGCATGCCTCAATGGCCCGTGTGAACACTGTCCGATGTGGCCTGCTCGATGAATCTGTTTTTTTCACAATTCAGAAAGCGCCATCAGCTCTTATTCACATGTGAATAAGTCACTCACACCATTATGTTGCCAGATGTCCATAAAGACCCCTGCATACACTGGTCCTGTACCCCTTATGCAGAAAAGTTCTGGTGATGAATTTCATCTCCTAAGTTCTAGGGGGCAAGAGACACCACTCGCTCACTCTTGTTTTGTCAAACACACACACACACACACACACACACACACACACAAAACACAACTCTGCAGCCAATGAAGCTAATGTTAAAGGCACCCTGCAAACTAAATATTCACAACTCTGGTATACATGCTAAATACCACCCCCGGCACCTGGGGTCACAAGAGGCATTCAGCACCAAAATCACGTGGAAATTCACTAATCCCCTTTTCTGTAATACTTGTGCATAGGTGTTACCCCTGATCAGATCAACAGTTCTCACAAAATACTATGCAAGAGATGCAACATCAGCCATGGAACCGTTCAGGATTATACAGTCGGCCTTAAGATACCAGTAAGTGTTGTGCTTTTGGTTATATTTTTAAACTATATTGTGCGGTTTTGCACAATTAAAAAAATATGCTCTTTGGGATATAATGATGAAATGCTACTTTACATCCCAAAAGGCATAAGTATAAATATTTAACACTTCACAAAGCCACACAACATAGTTAAAAAACAAACCACTGCACTTACCTTCACCCTACAGACTGCCTCCTGACTCCAGGGCAGGTTCCATGACTGCTGTGATGTCACCAGCATAGTCTATGCTGGGGCATCACAAGAGAGTAGAAGTATACAATCCGAGTAGGGTTCAAAGTTGCAGGACCTAACGGAAAAAAGAAATGTTTGGGGAATAAAGGATAGTCTTATTCTAACTACTGGGGTTATTAGTACCGACTAGAGTGGTTAGAATTTTAGCTATTTTCTCCCCCCACAGAAGACTGGCAACTATTTCCCCAGTTTTTCATAGGACAAAGCTTATATGAAATCCTATGTTGCCACTAATTCTACTTTATGAATATTATAGGCATCTAGAACAGTCTGGCAATAATAACAGAATCATATAATTTCAGAATCTGGAACCTTGCTGTTTTCTTATTTAATGAAAAAAGTAGCAACATAACTTCAGGCCAATTTGTGTCATGAAATGTGCTGGTAGTTTGATTTAGTCTTAGCTTGACACAGAATAAAATAACTTTAAAAGTTGGGGCTAGAGGAGACTCTAGAGCTGAATTCTTAAGTATGTGTCTTTCATGTGTTTTAAAAAATATTTTTCTAACTTTTTTCAAAATAATTTCAATAAAACTGGCTTGTTTTGTAATCCCTATGTATTTTATTTTATGCATTTAAAAACTTCATTTTGAGAAGTGATCCATAGGCTTTACCAGACTGCCAAAGTAGTACTACTACAAAAAGAGCCAAGAATCCTGATCTAGAAGTCTTGTAGGCTAACGGGGCCATCTTACAGCTGAGGAAACTGAGGACCAAAGAGACTGTGTGACCTGTGCAAGATTAAACAGTCTGAGACTAGCTGATATGTGAAATCTCTCTTTATCATCAGGAAAATGCTCCTTTTAGTTTTGAATGATTATAACTAAGTTTTGGCCAGGGCCTATTTGGCTTTTAATATTTATGCTTATTTGCAAACTGATCCATTTCAGCAGATGAGCCTTAGCATCCACTTCCACTTAGGGCTCAGAGTGTAGTCTCATCAGCATCACCCCTGGCAGTTCAGATAAGCACTTTCTTACACTATAACAGAGGTCCTTTGTCAGGACTTTTCTCATCAATTATTGCTGTTAGAGGTGGTCGCTCTGCTAAGAATAGGAGCCAATGGTCTTGGGCAAAGTGGACAGACACCTTGACCAAGGGAACCCAATTCTCGCTGCATATTCACCAGCCTGGTGAAATGGGCCGCTTACTCGGGAGCCTGGTGTACTTCTCTAACAGTGTTCCCAGGCCTGCCAAGAGGCCACACTTCAACAAAGGGAACTGTAGGTAGGAGAGGAAGAAAAGGGAGTACACTGTGTTGGAATGCCAATATAGAGAGGAGAGAACAAGGAGTCAGTACAAGACAGAGGGGAACAGGAGACTCTCTATACACATTCAGGCATATTCTTCCCTGGTAACTTAAAAGAATAGATGGTGAATGTCCAGGAAATTGGGGGTTGGAAGTGGAAGGACAGGGAGGGGATGACTAATTTGTTTTTAAGTCAGTGAATATAATTTTCATAGAGATTTAAGGACACCACCGGTTTCCAATATTGTAGTTACAAGACTGAAATCTTCAAAAGTATCTCTGACATAGCAGAGTTGGACAGGGATCCCTCTAAATGTCCAAATATCTGACTTGATACAGTGAACACTAAAGAACAATGCAAGATAATTTCTTTCTTTGTGGGGAATAAATACTCTTAGTAACCTTATTTCAGTCAAATTCAGGGTTTCAGGCCTATGAGAGAAGTACAAAACTGTACTTAGAAAGTCATCATAGGTCACATAAAGATTGGTATTAAATCAATTCTAGTCTTAACCTATTTTAACTAATTAGAGGACCTTTTCTATAGTATTTTAAATCTGTAAAAATCTATAGGAAAAACTCCCCACTAATGCAAAAAGGAAAAAAAAAGCTTATCAGCATAGTAGTCACAAAAATCAAGCACTATCAATTGGTTTAGATAACATTATGATAGAAAAACGAAAATAATACAAATTTAGCTTCTGCATATAGTTTTCAAAATCCTAAAAAATTCAAACAATGGTCAGATATACAATATAAGTTCATGAAATGTAAACTTCCTGTACTAAATAATTAACATAAAATAAATAATTTCTTTAAACATTTAATTTGCCAATAGCTTAAATTAGATACAGGCTGCTGAATTAGAAACAGCACTCAAAAATAATCTAGTTCAATAATGTGAACCTAAAGCAGACATAAGTGATGGTTACCTACACAGTTCCATCATTTTCCTTCATCTATTTTTTCCCTATTTCCATTTTTTTAAATTATAAACTATTATTTCTAAACAAAGTAGAAAAGGTATAGATACGGTATTTTAACATTTACTAAGGTCTCTAAGAAATCCACCAACTAACCTTTTTCCTGAAAATAAAAAATTATCTAAACATCAAAAGATCTCAGGGTTTAATTCAAATTTTAAAAAAAGAAAAAAAATTCAAGTAAAAGAACATAACAAACCATTGAATTCCAAAGTAATTCTAACGTGGCTAAAATCAGTTTTCTCACTTTATTATTTGTCTTATGAAAACTGATTTTATGTATGTATAACAATATAGAGTATCAATTTAGGCTGACCTTGGTTGGCATTTGCACCCTGAGGCAAAGCATTGGTTAAATTGGGCAGCTCATTTCCATGGTTTCCATCTTCCCAGGGACAAACATCAACACTGTTCCATTTTTTCAGCTGTTTTAGCCAACTGGCCTTCTGCTCCAACTTGCAATGGGGATTTAAGACTATACACATCCACAGGGCCCCTGGAATATTTAAAAATAAAAATTTAAACACATGAAATTTTACAGTAACAAATTTAAAACCGTTTCTGAAATGAACACAGGTTGCCATTGTAAGAACTTTTTTCTTTTAGATACTGAGTAACTGACTTTCTGGAATCAAAAAGTCTTAATACAGAAGATTTGAACCAGCGGCTCAATTCCCATCATGTCAAAAACTATGAAAAATACTTAAAATGCTAATATTCAAGTAATTGTCCTAATACGTGGGAAATTTCAAAATAAAGAAACTATACTATTCTAAAGACTAAATCTAATTTGTCAATTCAATATCCAAAAGAAATTTATAATTCAAAATACCAAAGTAAACAATCCTACACAATTTCTAAATCTATGTACAGGGGCGACCAGGTGGCTCAGCGAGTAAGAGCACCGGCTCCAGTGTTGGGATGACCTGGGGATCGAATCCAGGCTCAGATACTTAGTACCACACCCAGAAATAACTGGCCGTGTAACCTTGAGCAAGTTACTTAAACCCGATTGCTTAAAAAAAAAAATCTATGCACAAAAAGGAAACTACTTTATGGGAAGAAGTTTTCAAAACCTGTAAAACAAAAAAAAGCCCAAAAAACCTGCAGGATGGGTGTTTTTCTTTTTTGTTGCAATTGTCTAAGCTCAGATTATATCATAGCAACTTTAAATTTCCCATTTTCTCACTTTGACACAGATAAGTCTACACACACACACACACACAGTATGAATGGTACTGTTCAAATCAACAAGCTTACTTTTCAAGTAAAACACATACTCAATATTCTGACTCAAAAAAATTCAATCAAGAACTTTTATTCACGTCAATAAGATATATTTAAATCATATTTATAAAACATTAAACAAAACAGCTTTTACAGAAAAGCACAGTATTTTTTCATAATTTCAGTAATTAACCTAAGAATTCTGTTTTCCATTCTTTAAAAAAAAATTTGGACTGACACTTCTGTAATGTGAATGTAAATTTTAAAGATCTTCCCTGCCCCTAGGCTAAAGTGCACCAGAAGCCTGGGGAGGGAGGCTTGTTTTTCAGTAGATACTTTTTGATTGGCCAGTGGGTCAATAAGGTTGTTACATTCTCTGAGCCAGGAGAAGGCTATATAAGCCCTGATGTGTAGCTTTGTTTTGGGACTCACTTTGAGAAGTGTTCTGTGATTTGATCTGAATTCTGGGAAGCCGTTGTTGAGAGTCCCCCGGCTTTGAAAAACCCAGAATGTGGAAACCCAGATGTTGACTGGGTATGGATGTAATGGTTGGACAGTTTGGAAATCTGTCTACTTGATGTTTCTGTCTTGATAATTATGCCTGTATACTTTGAGGTTCAGGGTGCTGACCTTTTCTCCTGAACAAGGTAAACGATATATGTCTGACTGATTAAAGTAAGCTTGTTAACCCATTTTGAGTTGCTTTCCTTTAACAAAGCAGATCCAAGAACCTGTGGTAGCTGCCAACCCTGAGGACACTTGGGGTGCTTGCTGCTACAACTTCACATATGCCATGAGTTCAGAATCTGTATTGCTAGGTCTGCAAAACATGCCAAGCAAATATATTATGGTCTGTAGCGGCAGCTTTTCAATGGAAAGTGTGTGTGTGTGTGTGTGTGTGTGTGTATGTGTTATTTCTAGGGAGGAAAAAGAGGGTAAGCATGTTTGAGTGGGGGGGGATTATAAGAGGTCTGTTTTTACTAATAAAGAGTTTCTTAATGTCAACAACAAAAAATTTTAACAGCTAATGGTTCCTTATGGTTACAAAGCACTTCACATAAATTATTTCACTTGCTCTTTAGAATTCGGTGAACATAAGCATTATTATATCCAACAGACAGATGAGGAAGGTGAAACTCAGGGGGCTAAATGACTCACCCAAAGTCACAGAGCTAATATATAGCAAAGCCAGGACTCAAATCCAAGTTTCATAATCTTAGGTGTATCATTAAACCTTTTGGGGTTGTTTCTTCATCTGCAAAATGAGCAGGATGGCTTAAATGATATCTAGGTTCCTTCTAGAGCTATCCTATGATTCTAAGTCCAATACTCTTTTTACTGTGTTGTTTTCATTTGTTTTTCATCTAACTTCATTTTTTTACAAAAACTTTATTTTGTTCATAATGTTTATAATTTTCTTATGAATTTCTCCACCTTAAAATGTGTTAAAAATAAAAATTAAATAGCTTCCTGGAACCCTACCCCTCACCTCCCATTCAAACAACAACAACAAACCAGACTTTGGGAAATGGAAAGGAATTATGATTACAATCTTGACCTCAGTTTCCCCATCTGTAAAATGAGGAAAAGTTGGACTAGATCTAGAAGGCCTTCTCCAATCATACTATTGAAACTTTCAGTATCCAAATGTTAATATTTTTCAATATTTTTTTAAGTGCTGGTACTTAGGGCTTCTGGCAAATAGTTTAGCCTGGTGGCATTCCATGACCCCAGGTATGAGAGTTATTTCTGAAGAATCACTTCATGAGCCAATGAAAACTGAGTGGGGAGCTATCAAATTCTTCTAACTCTCCCACACCAAAAGCCAGACAAATCAACTTTGGATGAAACTCTGTTGCAACAGTGAGATGTGAATTAAAAATGATTATCTAAAATGTCTATAAACTTTTTGTCAGACCCATGTATAAAATTATCCAAAAATTAACCAAGAATTAATTATCTGATTTAAGGAAGCACAATAAAGACTACCAAAACACTTCACTATTTGTATAAAAAATAATACACAGATCAGGACAAAAACTACCACTTTTGCAGACCGGACTACAATTTTTCAAATATTACAAGATTTCATTTCCTAAGGCTTTAAGAAAAAAGAAACCAAACATCAAAGGTTTAGCACACAGTGTTTTAGAATTTATGACTTATCATATGATTCTACACTAAGAAATTTTTATCATAGGAATCTACTTGTCTTAATCACGCAAATTAGGAGACAACAAGACAATCAAAAGGTTTCACTGAGGAGTGAAATGTCCTGCGATGGGCAGCGGGAGGATCCTCACCATGTTTGGAAGGGGCAGCTAAGTGAACTAAATAAGCCACCTTGACTTGTGGTCCTGGTTTGGCAGGTAGGATTCTGGAAATAAGAGTGCACAGCACAGTGTCTCCCACTTAGTAGGCACTCAATAAATGAAGGATGATTAAAAACGACAAAGGCTTTCATCCAAACAGCCTAGCATGATGGAAACAGCCCAGTCACATTTGGAGGAGATTCTAGTTCTAGTTCCCACTCTGGACTACCTAGCTCACAGCAATGCAGTCAAGTTCAAATTAAATAATATATGTAAAATGCTTTGTAACCAACTATAAAGAAGTATCAGCTGCTAGTATTGTAGTTCACTGTTAATGCTGACACTGAGAATGTGACTTTGTACAAGTATTTCAGGACTGTAAACTCACCTATAGCATAAGCCCCATCTAACTTAACAGCTTTTGAATCAATTCTATACACTAGAAGGTCTATTCATATTAGTACACTTTTGATTAGGAATAAAATGTTTAATACAGAAAAATAAATTTTTTATCCAAAAGGTGTAGCTTAACATAAATAAAATGCTAAATCAATAAATAAATTTAATGCAATGCATATTTATGAAAATTATATGGAAAACCAAATTTGATTCTATAGTATCATAGGCTTTAGAGCTGGAAGACAGAGCATCATAGTTTACTTCCTTTATTTTCTAAATGAGAAAACAGAGGCTCTAAGAAGGTAGAGTAACTTCCTAATGTCACATAGATACACCCTCTCACCCCAAATCCAAATTTCTTTCTGCTATAATACAAAGTCTCATTTGATAATATTGTGAAATGTCAAAAGGGCTCCATATTAAAGAAAAGATACGATGAATCCTGTTGTAGTTCTACTATTTTGTAAAGAAAAATGAACATTTAACAATAATTTCTGTCATCATGCACTTATCTGCTATTCTTAAATTGAGGCATATTTCTATTTTCAAAATGCATACATAGAGAAAATAAGGGATCAAATCATGGCAAGTAAAATGAATAATTATGATTACATGAAATTAAAAGGCTTTTGCACAACAAAACTAATGCAGCTAAAATTAGAAGGAAAACAGCAAAGTGGAAGAAAAAAGTTACAGCGAATTTCTCTGATAAAGCCCTCATTTCTCAAATATATAGAGAATCAAGCCAAATTTATAAAAATGTGAGCCATTCCCCAGGTGAAAAATGGTTAAAAGATATCAATGAGCAGTTTTCTGAAGAAATCAAAACTATCAATAGTCACATGAAAAATGCTTCAAATCACTACTGATTAGAGAAATGCAAATTAAAACAACTCTTGGGTACCACTTCACACCTATCAAATTGGTTAACATGGCAGAAAAGGAAAATGACATATGCTGGAGGGGATGTGGAAAATCTGAGACACTAATTGGTGGAGTTGCAAACTAATCGGACCTTACTGGAGAACAATTTGGAACTATGCTCAAAGGGCCATAAAAATGTTCATATTTTTATGAAATCAACATCACTACTAGGTCGCTATCCCAAAGAAATCAAAGAAAAAGGAAAAGGACCTATTTAGGGGAAAAAAATAAACTTTTTGTGGTGGCAAAGAATTGGAAATTAAGATGTCCATCAGCTGGGGAATGGTTGTGGTAATCTGATTGTAATGGAATTCTCTTGGGTTATGAGAAATAATGAACAGGATTGCTTCAGAAAAATCTGGGAAGACTTATATGACCTAATGCAAAGTGAAGTAAGCAGAACCAGAAGACAATTTTACACAGTAACAGTAATATTTTAAGGATGAACAGCTGTGAAAAACTTAGCTACTCTTAACAAGACAATGATCCAAGACAATTGCAAAGGATCCATGATGAAAAATGTCATCCACTTCCAGAGAAAAAACTGATGAACTCTGACTATAGATTGAAGCATACATTTTAAACTTTGTGCGTGTGTGTATATGTGTGTGTGGTCTTTTGCAACATGGTTAATATGGCAATATATTTTGTAAGACTTCATATGTATAATCAAATCGCTTGCCTTCTCAATAGGTAGGGAAAGGGTGGGAAAGCAGGAAAGAATCTGAAACGCAAAATTTTTAAAAATGAATGCTAAATTTAAAAATGTATAATTAGGAAATAGTTAATAAAATAAATTTTAAACGTATTCATAGATTTAGTTTTGACCCAAAACTTATATCCAATAAACTCAAATACTTCTCAACTCCAAAAACATTCAGATAATTTATTCATCTAGTTCAACTCTGCATTTTACAAGTATGGAAACTTGGGCTAGGTGGTTAGGTCTTGCCTAAAACCCTACAGTCACTCAGAGGCAGAATGGGGACTGAACCTGAATTTATTTGCAACCGATACAGAATTTTATGGTAATAGTTTCCAAACTTTTTGATTGTGCACCTCCATCAGTAAATATTTTGGGGCATGTGTACCCCTTATATTTGCTTATTTATAAATTATATATACATACTATTATACTGGGTATCTAGGTGGCACAATAAATAGAACACAGAATATGGAATCAGGAAGACTTGAATTCAAATCCAGTCTTGAGATACTTAATTTTGTGACTCTGGGCAAGTCACTTACCCGTTTCCCTCTGTGTCATCTGCAAAATGAACTGGAGAAGGAAATCACAAACCACTCCAGTACCTTTGCCAAGAAAATCCCAAATGAGGTTACGAAGTGTCTGACATGACTGAAAGGACTGAACAATAACAAAAACTGCTGTACTGATAATTTTATGATTACAAAACCTCATCAGAAATAGAAATTCTAAAAGAATAAAAGATGAAATATTTACACTGGAATTTAATGAGTAGTGGTGGTTTACCACTTCGGTATCTGTATGGAAGATGGATTAGAGAGTAAAGAGATTTGAGACAGGGAGACCAATTAGGAAACTATTGGAATTTGCCAGTAAGAGATGATGAAATCCTGAATTAGGATGGTAGCTGTGTAAATAAATAAAAGGGAACATATGTGAGAGATTTAGAAACAGAAACTGAGATATGGCAATTGATATCTGTGTTATGAAGGAGAGTGAGGAGACGATAACACCAAGGCTGTGAATCTGGGAGACCAGAAGGACAATAATAATGGGGAAGTTTGGAAAATGGGGGAAGATAATGTAAAGACATCTGTGGTATGGCATGACCTGACTATCTATGCTTATCCCAAGTGATTCAATCTGACTTCCCCCAAATGAAAAGGGGAAAGAGCAGACTCAATGGGTCAGTATATAGCATGCCCAATAAGAGCTTAGGGGCAGAAGTTTCCCAATGGTACCTGCTTCTGTGGGTTCCTCGACAGCAATTAGTTAAAAACACCCTGAGGAGCCAAAACCTAAGTTCAGAAGTGAATAGATTGGTAGCTTGCACAACAGAAAGAGGCACAATGGAGAAGTATTAGAGGATAAAGTTAAGTGTTCTTATCTTGGAGATAAGCACCAGTGGTATACTTGTAAATGTTTAATAATTGGTTTTTCAGGGAAAAAATATACTCATGATACACTTTTAAGTTTAATTTATATTTTTTAACATTTTCTTCATCACTTTCTTAAGTGTGGACAATCAACAAAACAATAAATCAAACCCTCATTTGTAGCAGTGGTGTAAATGTTCCCACTGAAAATTTAACAATGGACTCTCCTCTGCCAAATGAACTGGCTCCCAAATACCGCCTGGGTCTCAGGACTGACTAGAAAAGAGAGGGTGACCCACCTTCCCACTCTTTACTTGGTTGATCACACACCCTTTGGGGTCAGGTCCTAACCACACACTTTGTAGGCCACTGCTCTACTAATGTTCTTGTTTATATATGGAATTTTTTTGATCTTTAAAAAGAAAATTAAAAGTCAGTATGAGGAACTTTAATGAGTCAATGATCAATAAGTAGTGCTCACTGCATCTGAAGTAACTCGAGAATAGACTTGGGCAACTGCTAGTCAAAATATTTAACCTTTTGCTACTGAGGTCACAATGACAGAATATTGGTGAAATCACAAAGGTGTTGATACCCATACAAGGGGAATTACAAAATAAGCCACACCAGGACAAGGATCTGGTGTAACTTCTTATGTCTAAGACAAGGCCTCATTTCAAAAGTTATTTTTTAAAAAGGAATCATCATGAAACTGGAGAGAAACGAAAGGAAGAAGAACCACCACAACCACTTTTGTCCTAAGCAGGAAGGACTCTCTTAAAACAGAAAACAAAGGACAGGGATAAAGGAGTGTCTCAGGGAACCAGGACCAATCTTAACATCTTTATAACTGATTACAGGGAGAGAATTCACAATACAATGTCTAACTACACAAATGACTTTGGAAGGAAATCACAGAAAGATCTCACAAAATTTTTTCATATAATGCCTTCCCCCCAAAAAGGCAAGTGAATTCACATTGAAAACTACAAGGATAAAATGAATTCTTACATAAAATGAAGAGTTCTAAGACTTCAACCGATATTCAGAATGACGGATGAGTCACTGTGGATTCTGTCCTTAAAGAAATAAGCCTAATGTGCTACTACAGCCACAACCATGTCCAAACTATTGGGTATCATTGAGAAGGGTACTGAAAAGCCAAAACTTTAAAATGGTGCAGTATTTGAATAAAACACATAATATCCTACTTAATTCTAGTTTTTATACCTCTTCATGTAAGAGGCAAAAAAATAAGGAAAGCAACACAAGATCTAGCAGCTTCTACATTAAAGGATTAAAGGGCTTGGAATATGATGTTCCGGAGGTCAAAGGAGCTAGGACTAAAAACCAAGAATCATCTACCCAGCAAAACTGAGTATAAAATTTCAGGGGAAAATATGGTTATCCAATGAAACAGAGGATTTTCAAGCATTCTTGATGAAAAAACCAAAGTTGAATAGAAAATCTGATGTTCAAATATAAGAGGCAAGAAAAGCATGAGAAGGTAAACAGGGAAAAGAAATCATAAGGAACTTATTAAAGTTGAACTATTTATATTCCTACATGGGAAAACAATAATTGTAACTTATGAAACTTCTCAGTATGACGATAGTTGAAGGGAATATAAATGTATACATTTATGTATACATACATATATGTTTATGTAAGAGGGTATGTGCATATAAATACATATGTGAGTGTGTGCATATATGTGTACATGTATACACAGATAGAAGGCACAGGATCAGTTTAACAGGAAGGGATGATATCTAAAAAATAAAATTAAGAGGTGAGAGAGGAATATAATGGGAGAAGGAGAAAGGGAGAGACAGAATAGGGTAAATTATCTCATATAAAAGAGGCAAAAGAAAACTTACAATGGAGGGGAAGACCAGGAAGGCAAAAGGGAATGGGTCAACCTTACTCTCACTGAAACTGGCTTAAGGAGGGAACAACACACACACTAAATTGGGTATCTTACCCTACAGGAAAGTAAGGGGCAAAGGGATAAGAGGGAGGATGATAAATGGGAAGGCAGATTGGGGGGACGGTAGACAGAAGCACACATTTGTGAAAAGGGACAGGGTCAAAGTAGAAAATAGAACAAGTGGGGGCAGGATAGGATGGAGGAAAATATAGTCATCCTTTCACAATATATCCACTATGGAAATATTTTGCTTAACTACACATGTACAACCTATATTGAATTGCTTATCTTCCTAGTAAGAGTGGGTGACGAGGGAAGAAGGGAATGAATCTGGAATTCAAAGTTTTAAAATCAAATGTTTAAAAAAATTATTTTTTTTTTCTTACATGCAACTGGGAAATAAGATATATAGGCACTGGGGTATGGAGATCCATCTTGCCCTACTGGAAAGTCAGAGTGAGGATGGGGGAGGATATAGGAGAGAGCAGATTGGAGGAGGGGGTATTCAGTGGGATTGCCATCTTGGGTTGGTGGGTAGGGGAAAGACGGGGAGAAAATTTGTAACTCAAAATGAACACTGTAAACTAAAAACAAACAAAAATAGGGAAGGCAAGAGGTGCTGCTGCATGAAAACAAACTAAAACTTAACTGAGATATAGGTATGAGAAAATGGAAGTTTATCTGATGGGTAATAAGAGAATCTGAGAGGTAACAAATCTTTAAGGTAGACATAAGAGAAAACAACCAATTCCACTGAGACCACTTACGGCACTGTAACACTGGGCTGACTGGGCCATGTTTGACCCAGTATGGCAATTATTATTCTTGTCATTATGAGTGTCTGTGGAAAAGATCCTTAAAACTAAGGCTGTGAAACTCTGAACTGAAGAGCCTCGCACACTGATCCACACTTAGCACACCTTGCACACTGGAGGAAGTACAGGGTTTTTGTTTCTCTTCTTTTTTCTTTCTTTCTTTAATTGAATATGTCCAAGAATCTAAGCTCTTGGGAGAAAAACTGCAGAAATCTAAAATATTCAACTCGGTTTTTCAGCTCTCTTTCTGATATTTTAAATTTCCCACCCCCTCCCTTTCTTTTTAACACTTTGACTTTAAGAGGTCAGCAAATTTAAGTTAAATTTCTGATTATAAATTTTATTGACTGAACTTAGAAATTCCTTATTCACCTTTTACATTCAAACAAGAGTTTTATCTGGAAATGTTTTTTAAAGTTAGATTCAAATACTCTGTTATAAGTTCTTTTGCAGTATACCATATTGTTCCATGCTAGTGATTCTGGATGCTGGAAAGGCTATCCCTGGAATTAGTTGCAAAACCTATTAGATCTTTACCAGCTCCTAATTTGTAGTTAGAAAGGCTTTTTACACAGAACTACTAACAGATTATATGTGTCTTATTTGAGGACTAGTCTAAGCTCAGACACGTTTAAAATCAGATTGGCTTTTTGGCCACAGAAATTCCCGAACATCATCTCTGCTATAGAAAGATTGCAACCTGTATCACTAGACGATCTACAGCCAGGAAATCATGGATCCTTGACATTCTGAAGGAAGTTCAACTGTTAATAGAAATGGCCTTAATCTTATAAACAATGCTTGCCAAATTGAGTAAACTCTTCTCTCCAAATTAATTCATGGCTAATGTGACATTAATCTCATATTTTAAAAAAAATACAATTTGAAGATTTAACTCTTCTTAATTTACATTAAGAAAATAATAGCTATGGTAAAGTCAGCAAAAATAACTTTCCTATTTGCTCTAAATAAGGATAAAATAGGCCAATATTTTAAAGACTGTATTAACTAGTTCTCATGTAGCTAAAAGTATAAGGTCCACTTTCCAACCCTTTCACAACAAGAATAATACATTTATACCTTGAAAGGCCAATGATACAGCTTTTTAAAGCAAGCAGAATTGATACACTAATGCTATAGTGATATGTTCTTGAACTCAGGAATCATTTAATGCACATGAGAAACCAAGGTCAACTGCTTACAAAACTCGAGCTTAAACAAAAAATAAAGCAAGTTTACACAAAATCTTTGAGCTTTGCTCCACCCTCCCCCCCAATTTACTGATAGACATAATACACAAGACATTTTCCCATAAATTAAAAGAGAAGATAGTTCAACTAACAATTTGTGACTAAATGTTTTGGATGAGAAGATAAAGAACCATCATGATAGCTAGAGGGAACCCTGTTAGGAGACAGTAGATAGAGTACTGGGCCTGGAATCAGGAAGACCTGAGTTCAAATTTGGATTCAAGCACTTGCTGGCTACTGTGACCCTGGGCAAGTCACCTAAAATCTGTTTGCCTCAGTTTCTTCAACTATAAAATGCAGATAACAGCACCTGCTTCCCAGGATTGTTGTGAAGATCTAATGAGATAATATTTGTAACATGCAAAGTCAATGCTACATAAATGTTAGCTATTAACTTCATCACCATAATTTCTATAACTTTTTTTTTAAAGCAATCAGGGTTAAGTAACTTGCTCAAGGTTACACCGCCAGGTGTTTCTGGGTGGGTGCTAAGTGTCTGAGCCCGGGATTCGATCTCCAGGTCATCCCGACACTGGAGCCGGTGCTCTTACTTGCTGTGCTACCTGGCCACCCCAATTTCTATAACTTTTTGACCAAAGACATAGCAACTTATAATAATGTTATAAATGTGTATCATATGCAAATCCAAATGGTTGAGCATTATTTAACTATTTACTTGAGGAAATAAAACTCTTCAGTCAGTTGCACTTTAGTTTTTCCAGAGCTCCTCCCTTACGGAATGACATAAAAATTTTTTTTAAATGCATGAAAGTCATTAATCATTTAATAAGAGCTAGTGATTTCCTGGAAATCAAAATTATAAAAGAATTTTGGTGCATTTTGCTTTTCTCTATGTTTTGGAGAGAAAATGCTATAGGTATGAGGAGAAATGACTCAAAATTAAGATTGGAAATAAAGAAATTTGGATGGAAGAGGCAGAATCAATTTGAGAGAAGTTTGGGGAAAGAGAATAGTTTACTATACACACACACACACATTGTTTATATAAAGTCCTCTTCAAAAGGTCAAATAGCGCTTCCTTTAAGATTCTTTACCTTGAAAATGTTAACAATAATAATAATAATAATACAATAAATAATATAAGTGGGGCAGAAGGAGGTTAACAAGGATACTTAGAAGGATACTTTGTTTTTTCATTTCAATTTTTGAGCAGCATGGAAAATGAATAGGTCAAATAAAATTCACTTTTTACGTTTCATAGCATATAACATAAGCCAATTCTTAATATTTCTATTTGTCTCTTAGAAGTCTAAAAGAAGGAGCCAGAATTTCAAGTACGAACCAATTAGCTATTCCTCTAGGAAAGCTATAAAATGTTTACGTGCATTTGCAAATAGATAATCACTGACAAAATCTACTGTGCTTAAAATCTGTGCTAGATAATATTAAAAATCTGACCCTAATTACAAAATATGAATAATTAATAGATCCTAAATAAATTCAGTCTTCTGTAATATATTCAGTCTACTATAATAAAATTCAGTTTTCCTGTATCAGTCACCTTGCATTTGGAAAATTATTAAAAATTTTCCAATCATCTTAAAATTTAGCAATTTACTATCTAATCCACTGGTCTACATAGTGGGCGTTAGAGCCCGGGTGTTTGGGGGTAGCTTGATCCTATGGGGCATGTGATCAACCAATCAGAGGTGGCCACACAGGTCACATCCCACTGTCCCTGATATCCCCATAGGGGCTTATCTCTAACATTTGGCCATTTCCCTTCACTGGAGCTCTTAACTTCCCTCTTTCTAGGCAATGATAACACAAACGCTACCCGGGCACTCACAATCGCAGCTGCAAAGGTGCCATCAGTAAATTTCACTTCTTTCACCTCCCCATAATTACCTTTCTCGTCATGTCACCTGCTGGGTTATGGCAGTCATCTTTGGACGCTTTGTGCTCTGGGGTAGTGACTGATAAGTAGAAGCTCTTCTTTTCTCCTTTTCATAAACTATTTTCATGCACATATACATACTGGTGATACATATTCAAAAAACTGTTTGGATCAAAAAAATCTGAAGACCTATTCTTAATCTACCAAAAAACTTTTGTGGAATTAAAAATCAAATATTCTCAGGTCATGGGACTTCAGTGGCTAAAGAAGCTAAGGCCAGAATGATAAATGATTTGACCAAGATCACAAATCTACTCTTTTCACTGGGTCAAGAATTGTTTACAAAGATCATTGAGTGTAAAATATGGGGAAAATATGATGTCTCTTAGAAACTCTAATCATGACCTAAGACCATGTGTGTGTGTGAGTGCATGCGTGTGTATGCACACACACATATGCATACATCTATTTATCTACATATCTTCTTTTAATCAGGAAAAAATACCATCTGCATTCCAAACAGAAGATTGGCTTTGACAAGAGACACTGCTACGTGTTCATTTAATGTGTAGAGGGAATATCTAAACTCATCTGACTGTGTAACACTGTGTGGCCAATAGACTGTATACATTTGTGTTTGGCAGAAAGTTTGGGTTTAATTAGGAAGCTTGATTCAAAAGCAAATAATTGCAGTCCTTCTGTTTTCATGTCTTAAAGTTGAACAAAAATCCACAATGGTAAGGAATTGCTCAATATAAGTAACGACAAAAGGGCACCCAACAGGTGGCAAGGGGAAGGAATGTGAATTTCAGCATCCTGGGAGTAAGCACATTTCCCATGTGAATTTTTTTGGTCTTTTTTTAAAACCAGAAAAACAAAATTTCACATTTAGCTCCCCTAGGAACAGGTAAAAAATTCCTATATTATTAAATTTTTGGAAACTGAATGAATTCTAGTGAACTTTAGTATAATATTATAATATATAATATTCATCTACCACATCATTTACTATCTTCTACAGGGAATGTTTTCTTAAATTTGTTGCTTTGTGAAATCTATTATAATCAGACACATAGTATAAAAAAGAAAAAAAGTGAAAAAGTAAAGTATTATTTAAAAAAAATGAAATGGTAGCCACAAGGTTTTTCTGCCTTTATTACTGTCAAATTATTTAACTTTTTATGCCTTATCACCCAACTCTATTTCAAACTCCTTAATGATAGTGACAGTGTTCTGCATAACAAATGCATTCAAAAATAGTTTATCTGATAAAACATTATTATGTTTACTATGTATTTTCAAAGGCAAGACATAGTTATAATGATTTTTCTTTTACAAGAAACATATGTCTGTATTTTTTTAAAAAAAAAAAAGGGTAATCAGAAGTCCTACTAGAAAAAGCTCTAATTTAAAAATTGTTATTATAGAGTATTATGGGCAAGGTAAACACTTCAATAGCAAACAACCATATAAACCCCAAGGGAAAAAAATACTGGTAGGGTTCTGTCAAAATGGAACCACAATTTTATTCATAAATGGAATTTCTTAATGTGCTGGTTTTTCTATAGTCTTCAGATAGAAGCTAAGATATGGGTGCTGTGTTTTTCAAAGAACAGAATGTTTTATTTTGCTCTAATTCTTACGAATTAAACTCTGATGTATTGGTCTTGACAAGTGCTTCATGCTGACTGTACTATGTATGATAGCAAAATCACTCCCCATGTATTTCACACTGGCTGGCTGATAAATACAACAGATTACCTGCAGCACTGATGGCCGAGCAGAATCCTTGCCCTTGTTCATACTAAGTTCTGCTTTTGTGTGCATACATGTACACAATATTGGAAGTAGAGGGGAGGAAGAGATGTTTTAGAGAAGGGGGGGGAGGAAGGAGGGCAAAAGGAAGGAAGAAGGAAGGATAGAAGGTGATTTAAGGTTCTTAAAATTTCTCCATTACTCTTAAAAATTTTCTGCTTACTACCCACATATGTGTTCTGCCTTGCATTTTTGTACATTCCATCAGAAAACCTTATTTTTTAAAAATTTATTTACTTTTAGTTCACAACATTCAGTTCCACAAGCTTTTGAATTTAAAATTTTCTCTCCCTCCCCCCTCCCCAAGACAGCATACAATTCAACAGAAAACTTTAAAAGTTTTAGTGTCAGTATTGTAATTAAGGAAGGAGGGAAAAGAAAAGAATCAACATCGTTGAGTTAATCCTGGTGCAGATGAGCCAGGTCAAAAAAACAAAAGGATGACTGAGTAACTTAATAATGACAATATTCTAATGAAATCATAAATACATGTGCCTGAAAACATCTCTTAGTACAGTGGTTCAATGTTTTAAAAACAAGATACTGAGGCAGTGAGTGTTTAATAGATTAACATCTTTGTGCATTTAGTTTTTTCTTTACTAAATATCCTTCAGAAAAAAAGGAGAAGCAAGATACATTTAATCATATCTTCTGTTTTTTTAAAGAGGAAAATTTTTACCTTGGTATCTTGTTGAATTTTATTCAGGTATATCGATACCTGTTAAAACTTCACAGGCATGTCACAGGCAAGTTAGGATTTAACTTTTACCACCTCCCTTTTCCTAAAGAAGTCACTTCTCTTATGTATATATGCTCTAAGTTTACAACCCCCCCCCCACCCCCCCAACCAAAATCTTTGTCCCAGGCTCACAGGTTTTCTTTGCTGGATTCTTGTAAACCTTCCCAGTCTTTGCACATGTCCTCTACTCCTTAGTTTTCACATTCTCCCCCTTGGCAATATCACCCACTCTCATGTATTCATACTACCTCTATGCATATGATTTCCAGATCTCTGTATGGCCGGACTTCTCTTTAGAGCTCCCATCTCCATTTCCCTATATATCATCTCTACTTGGATGTCCTAGGTCACGTCAACATGTCTAAAACTGAGCTCATCAGATTTTCCTTGATGCCTATTTTGCCTTCTGACATCCGTATATCTGTCAGTGGTACCACCATTCAGTTTCCCATGTTTAAATCTTGAGGTTATCTTAAGTCCCTCCCACTTAGGGACCAAATCCAATCTCTCTTATTCATATCTTCCTATTCCCACTGCCATCATCTTAGTATACAGCATCATGACCTCCTGCCTATAATATTACAGTTGCCTCTTACTGAGTCTTACTGTTTTCATTATCTTCTCCTACCCCTAATCTCTCCTTTGAACCACTGTTGGTAGCATCGTTCTAATGCACAGGTCTGCTCAGGTTCTTTGATTTAAAAATCTTCAGTGACTTCAGATTCAAGTTTTGAATATATGCTATTCAAAATTCTTTGCCTGGCATTCAAGGTCCTCCATAATGTGATACCATGTTACCTTTACAACTTTATTGGTCATTGTTGGACCCTGACTGGCTCAGAAAGAATGTAAATAGCAACTGCTTCTATTTTGGCCAGAAAACCTGAGGGTCTTCCACTCCCAAATAGATTTTTTTGTTTGGGTAAAGAGGCCATTCTCTGTCTTATTAAGCCTTAATCATCAAATGAATATTGCCTCAGTCAAACTGAGATCTGTTAAAGACCTTAGCTTGCAAAGGCCAAGGTTTCCTACTGCATTCTGGGCTCTCTTCAGTTGTCCTGATTTATATCCGGCCACTAGACCCAGATGGCTCCAGAGCAGCAAATGAGCCTGGTGACTTTGAATAGCCCTCACTCACTTTTATCATGACATCACCTCCCTGATGCCAGGGTCCTTTTCGGAAAGGAATAACAAACAACAACCTATGCTCTAGTCAAATCCCTGTTACTACACTTACAGCTCCTTGAAGGCAGCCTATCCTCCCACATTCCCACCTGACATAGGGCTCTGTGTATACACGGTGAGTGCTTAACAAATGTTGAACACCTGCTCTTCCCTCCAGGCTTGCTGCAGCAGGTTTAGAAACTTCCGGTCATGTCCCATAATGAATCGAGCTGAGAAGTACTAACTTAAAATGAGGGTTAAGTCATAATTCACCCTCACATAGGGTCTGACATCCATTACAAAGATGAGGGTGGGGAAGGCTTATATGTCATGATTGACTGGGTTACTTCTAACAGTGCGTCACATCACTCTCCTTTAGTTTTTACTCCTCATTAGGCCCATCAACAACCCTAGCTCCTTGTTGTGAAATCTAAAGATAACAGGATTGCTGGGATAGGAAACTTTCTAATCCTAATCTCATCTTTTGGCATGTTCCTTCCCCTATAGTTTCTTTTTCCCCAAACCCACAGCATGATAACTCAGACTGGTCTGGGTGTAACCTTTTTTCAGTGTTTCATCAACCAAAAATTAATGTGAGAGTAGGATAAACCTCTTAGTTTCTTGAGGGCATGGTAAGGCTTGATTGAAAAAAAAAGTTGAAAAGAGAAAAATAGGAAATAGGCAAAAATGAATAAAAAAATGAGTTGGTAAAAGAAAAGTTAACACATTACAAAAATGTATCACCATTCTTATTTGCCACTAATACTTAGAAGACAGGATATGACATTGGTTTCTTAAGTAAGCTAATCTATCACAAACTGGCAAGTTTTATTTGCAATATACTACAGAAAATGTAATTTGGCAATGGACTATCTCACTTTCACCAGTTTAAAGAGCATAACTTTGGATCACAATTCTCTGCATTCAATTGGACTCTAGATATCATAATTCATGCCTAAGCACAACAAAAAAAAAAGATAACCAGATCAGTTTTGCAAAAACACCCTGCAATAACATAGTGGTGCCAACCTTCAGAGTTCCTACACAAGGTGAATGCAAGCCAAAACTGTATTTGCTAATGAATGCTAGTATCAAATTTAATCATTACTTGTTTTTATCAGAATCATGATGCTATATTCATGAGAGATTATAAATAAGGCATTCTGTGATATTGCAAAGTTTAAAAATAAGATGACTGAAAAAGGGGTATAAAAGTAAAAGCAAAAATTACAGCTTATGATCTCAACTGTCTTATCCTCCAATTTTTAAAAAGTGAAATGACATTAAAACTACATACACTGGATATAAAAATTTTAAGACAATCTTCTATTAGAAAATGAAAACTATGCATAGCAATACACAACTCCAAGAAAACTGTAATTTCCTAGTAAAAACTGTTCAAGGTTTCAAAGATCCCATGACTTCTTCACAAAAGGTAACAGAAAGGAAACAAAGCTTATATGTGTTTCCTGATTCCTTTCAAGGCCATAAGTATTTCTAATTTTCAAGACAAAATTAATAAATGACCAGGATGACAATTTTCCAGCAGAAAAATCTGTTTGGCATGCTCAGCCCTCAAGAAGTACTAATAGAACATAGCTTATTTGCTTTTAAATGAATTGATATAGAGGTGGGGGGGAGCAGAAATAACCCCCTTTACCAACTTAATAAAATTGATTCAATCTTAAGGGGAGAAAATCCATTTTGTAATGAGGCTCTGGTCCCTGACAAGACTTTCACCAAAGTGCTACAGGCAGTCTTTGAATTGAGTACATTTACCAAAATGGAGGAAAGAACCCTGGTATACGGACTTCTCCATCACACATCATTTCTCATTATTCCCCTACACTGATGCCCTTTCCTACAATCAAGCTGAATTGCTTGCTCTGTCGCATGCTCATGTTACTCCCTTTCCCTAGAATCTGCTTCTCTTCTCTCCTTATCTGCTCTAAAATCCACACCAAATTTAGTTTGTCCAAGACTGCTTTCCACTGATTTGCATTAATTTAATGACAAACTGTTTTACAAAAGGGTTCTTCTTTTGCTTGCTTCATATATATGTTTAAATCCTCCCTTTCTCCTCCTCCTCCTGTACCAAATGCCTAGCACTGGCAGGTATAGGGGAAAAGGCACTAGGTGGAGTCAGGAAACCTGACCAGGAAAGAAGGAAGGATTTATTAAGTTCCTACTATGTGCTGGGTGCTGTGCTAAATGCTTTAAAAATGTTATCACATTTAATATTCACAATAATCCCGTAAGACAGATGCTCTTAATATTACTATTTTACAGTTTGGGAAACTGAGACAAACAGGGGTTAAATTACTTGCTAGGGTCACATAACTAGGAAATATCTGAAGCCAGATGAACTCAGGTCTTCCGGGCCCAGGGCTCTATCCACTTAGCTACTAATAAGAAGTGTAATCTTGGGTTGAGTATCTTAATCTGTATGAACCTCAAGTTCCTCATCCAAAGAATGAGAGGGAGTGACTCCTAGAAGACGAGCAAGCAAAATGATGCCGATATCAGTATGTGATGAGTGTGTTGCATTTTATGTAAGTCAAGTCTACACAATGGTGGGCAGCAGCCCCAGAAAGACTGCTGAGAGGAAAGCTCAAAACTTCTCTCAACTGAATGTAGGTTACTAAGTCTATTTATTTACCACATGCTCTCTAGAATTCAAGAGGCTCTGGGAATTTCTATTTTCCCAAGTCCATCTCCACACTGTAAAGCCCAATTCAGTTCCTTGAAAGACACTGAAAAAGATAAAGAAATGATTATCCTATGTTGTAGTAATCACTAGGCTACTCTATGTTTCTCTGACAATACAATTGGAAAAGAATTGGAACCACGTGCTTATGCTATCAAAATGTTGGGGCTTGTGCCTCAATATAGCTAAGGATTCCAAGAGTAAAAGGAGGACAGAGCTTATCACGCAGAGAAAGAACTAATGGTTGTTTCTTTATGATCAAGCAGTTGGCACTTTTAAGTATCCCAAGTAAAGATGTAAAAATTCAAACTCTTCAAGTACCAGGCTAATCTGGTGATGGTGTGAACAGACTTCTCATTCTCCTGGATCCTGAGTTCCCAATGGTACCCTGTAGTACTCAGACACCCCACCCCCACCCCAAACTGGTCTCATTTCCAAAGGCATTCTGGCTTTGACTTCATTTGGAAAAAAAAAAGGTTAATCTAATCTTGCAACAAGATTCATACTAGAAAGAGATACTTAACTATGGCTATTTTTGCTTACAAGTAGAATCAGAGCCAACATTTTGCCAGGAAAGAAATTTACACCCAGATCAGAAACTTTGCAAAACAGGATGGGAACAAAATTTTGTTCAAAATATTAAATAAGCAGAGATTACTAATCACAACAAAATTGATTTAACTCACTAAACAGCCTGTAATAGCAAGACTCAGGCAGTAACAAGCTTTTTCTTCCTTGAAAAAAAAAACAAAAAACCCAAACTCATTTTGGTTTTTTAAACATGCGCTCAAATAAAATAGTTCAATCTTCTCAAAAAGAAAAAAAGTACTTAAAATGTGATAAAATATTATATAACACATGTAAATCTGAGATTTTTTCCCTTGATAAAACTGTAATTAAATCTTATTTAACTATGACCTCTAATGACATCTTCTTAAATTAGATTTTAATAGATTGGCAGCCACAACCTATAGTTACACAGAACAAAGTAAAATTACAGTTTAGGAGTAGTTTCAAGGAAGGAGGAACAGTCAGTACAGATGAGAGGTTACAGTGTATCCACTCATCCCTAAAGGATCCTATGGTAATTAAGCGCATTGAACAGATAGCCATTACAGCTAACAGTAGTTGCTCCCACTGCCAATCACTACTGGGATGCTCTTTGGAATCAAAGGGTTTTTTCCCCTTTCTGAGAGCTGCTTTCAAGACAATTTGCATGTGATTTAAGAAATAGACTGGCTGAAAAAGTATATTTCGTAAAGGTCTTACAATATGCAAAGCTCTTTCTCTATGTTGCTATTTTTTAATTCTCACTGTTTCTTATATAGTTGAGTAAAATGCAATATAAATACTGATTTGAGTGCACTGGCATAGAACTGGAAAAAATGAATGTAACCTAGCAGTGGGCAAGCCTAATTTAACATACCAGGCAATTAATATTTAAAAACTGGCTTGTCTTAATGTTGTCCTTTTGGCTAATCTAAGTGTTCCTGCAGGTACACTATATAAAACTGCTTCAGTAACAGACAGATGCCTATTTTCTCAACAGGCAACATGGAATAATGAAATCGGCTCTGGATCTGGAGCTAGAGGACCCAAGTTCAAAACCTGTCTCTGTCCCTCACTCCCTATAACCTTTGGCAAGTTATTTATCCTCCCTGGGTCTTAGTTTCCTCATATATAAAATAAGGGTGGCTGGACTAGATGACCTACAAAGTACCTGTACAGCTATAAAACACCAAAGTAAATGAAGTATTTTATTTTAGAGAAAAAAATATAAAAAATAATCCAACTACATCAACTGAATACCATGAATTCATGTCTTGGAGGAGAGGTAAATATACGGATTATTTCAATCTGTTAGCTTTTTAGGGATGGAATGGTAAGTGTCCTACCAAGTACAATCATGAACCAGTTTGCATCCATTAAAGAAAAAGAGGAAATGTCCCAAATGGTCTTATATTACTGGAAAAGTCCATTCCCCAAATGCCCTGTGCTAAATTATAGTAAGGCAGGTATATTCTGAAAATGATAGAAAGTGGAAGGGGACAGATCTCTCCGGGAGAGGCAGAAATCAAATCTTGAACCTCCATGTTGACAATCTATTGGGTGCTATCATTCCACCAAGTAGCAAAGATGCTTGTTTCAGATTCTTTTACTTGACTGCTTTCATCAGATTAAGCCCTTTCATGCTGTGAGTCTTTTTTTCCCCCAGTGCATCGGCCATTGCCAGAAATGGACACAATGAATCCACCGGTGCTAAGGAGTTAAGCATCTGAGATTTAATTTAACAGTTTCAGCTTTATTAAGCTGTCACAAGAACGGCCCCACTTTGATAACAGTAGCTGCTCCAATTATGGCTTGGTTTAGGGTTGACAAGTATAATGATTCATTCGTGGCACATGAGAAGCAATAAAAGGTTGTTTTGCATTACAGCTTTAAAAATGTGGGCACTTTTTTCATTTAATTTGTCACTTAGCTTTTGCTAAGAGGACATTTAAATTGCAGTAAAAGGCAAATGGGGCTTTTAGTTTAAATGTAATCCCCATATTTAAATGATCTGTAATGGCGCAGTGTTCAAGTGGGAACACTATTGTCTCACAGTGGGCCCTGATGGTGACATGTGACATTTGTATTCAGGTCCTGTATTATCCATGTGGCTAAAGGGCTTCCAATTTCATTTCACAGCCAGAAGCCTGTAGAAAACACCAATTAACTTGCAGATCCCATTTGCCGACAAAACTCAGCCTCTTCTCAATGTCTGGCATCTGGCAGTGCTCAGCATTTAATTCCAAAGCAGAGCCTTGAAGCAATGTGATCCTTGCACTGGGGCACAAAGTCAAATTTCCCCCTTTTATTAAGAAATAAAATCTTTTCCTTCTGTTGCCCAGGACCAACTTCAAGTTAATTTTTTGACCCAATATTAAGATGTCACTGCTAAAGTCGCCTTGCCTGGAATTCTTCAAAGATGAAATTTGGGGCAGTGAAAGGTTGACCACTGGTCTTTTCATGGAATCAGATTAGTCAGTGAAACAGAGATCTGACAAAAGATACCATATTGGATTTATAATTTTACCCTTTTGATATTACAATTCACATTTGGCTAGCTACTGATGGCAGAGAGGTAAACAGGAAGAATGAAGAGAAAACCGAGAAAGAAATAGCATTCCTCATGTAAGACTAAAATTAAGAGTACTTTTATTGTTCTGGAAGATCTCTGACCTGATGTAGAACCTGGGGGGAAAAGTCAAAATTAGCATGTAGGATATATGACACTAATGGAATTTAAATTTCCAACTGAAATTCATAATTTTCATTCCAAATTTTCAATTTGGAAAATTGCAACTTTGAGAGGGTGGATATGAGTTCAGATTAAAGTTGAAAATGATACTTTTCTTTAAGGACTATGTCACTTCATCTTGTTTTTTAAGTAAAATTCTAGGTGTTAATTCCTCCCCTTATTGTTAATAACCAGTCATTTGTAACATATAGTCCTAAACTTCTTGCCTGCGCATTTGAAAAAGAGATTTCTTAAATTTTGTTACTTTATTATTAGAGCATATTTTTAGAAGTTATTCATTATAATTTTTTTAAAGCCTTAACTTTTAAAAAACTAGATAAATAGGCAAGTTAAGATGACTTAGGTAGGAAAGTTGTGGAAGTTTTACCCCAACTACCAAATATTTTAATGTTGAATCATATTCCTTCAAAAGCTATTTAAGTCTAGTATTAGAATTACCTTTTTCATCTCAAAATCAGTCTTCCGATTAACCTGAAACAATCTGCTGCAATGGCAGAGAAACAGTTTAAGTTCTGACAGAGAGCTCATTATTTACTTGACTAAATGTAAATACAGAAGAACAAAACCTCAGGAGTCAAAGAAACCATACAGGTCATTTAGTCCAACCTCCCTGTCAAAACAAGAATTCCTTGTCCAATATCCCTAACAGGTGTCCATCTAGTCTCTGCTAAAGCACTGATGAAGCCTAAGCTATTACTGAACCTTTGTGCAAACGAAGCTCAAAGTTATTACAGTATGCTTAAAACAGAATTTCAGAAAAAGTGACAACATTGTATTCTAGCAGCTGTCCTGAAGAAAACTTAATCTATGAAGTCATTATTCAACTAGGGTTTTATTTATACTACATGTAACCTCATTAATTCTTCGTTTCAGCAAATCACAAATAAAATTTTGCAATCATAACCAATTTTTGAATTTTATATTTATTCAACAAAATGACAGCAATTCCATTTCCTCATACTATGATTGCAAATTCTTTATGATCCTACTTACTGTATGTTCTCAATCTCTCTATATATATCTATTGACTGGAGAAATGAAAATTAAAACAATTCAGAGATACCATTTCCCACCTATCAAGTTGGCCAATAAGACAAAAAAAAAAAAAAAGAAAAATTACAAATGCCAGAGGGTATATGGAAAAAATAAGGATACTAATGCACTGTTGGTGGAGTTGTGAACTGGTCCAACACTCTGTAGAATAATTTGGAACTATGCCTGAAGGGTAATTAAACTGTATACCCTCTGACTAGACAATACCACTACTAGGTCTGTATCCAAAGAGATCAAAGAAAAGGAGGAAAGATCTATTTGTAGAAAAAAATATTTATAGTAGCTTTCTGTGGTGGCAAAGAATTGGAAATTGAGAGGATGCCCATCAATTAGGAATGGCTAAACAAGTTATGGTATGCAATTATTATGGAATACTATTGGGCTATAAGAAATGACAGGCACAATGGTGTCAGAAAAACCTGGATTTATATGAATTGATGCAAAGTGAAGTGAGCAGAACCAAGAGAACACCATACATAATAACAGCAAAACTGTATAATGATGAACTTTTTGCATGACTTAACTATTCTGATCAAGACAATTCCAAAGGACTCATGATGAAAAATGCTATTTACCTCCACAGAAAGAAGTGATGAGATCTGAGTGAATACTGGAGGCTAATTCTTTCACTTTCTTTATTTTTCTTGCTTTTTTCTTTTGGCAACATGGCTAATATGGAAATGTTTTGTAAGACTTCACATATATAATTGATACCATTTTCCTAGCCTTCTCAATGGGTGGAGTGGGGGAAGGAGAGAGGGAAAAAATATGGAACTTAAAAACAATAAAAATAAATAAATTGACTTTTTAAAAAATGAAAGAAATGATGAGTAGGATGGTTTCAGAAAAACCTGGAAAGACTTATGTGAACTGATGCAAAGTGAAGTTAGAAGAACCAAGAGAACATTGTACATAGTAACAGTAAGGATGATCAACTGTGAAAGACAAGTGATCAAGACAACAATCCCAGACAATTCCAAAGGACCCAATGATGAAAAATGCTACCTCCAGAGAGAGAACTGATGAACTCTGAGAGCATTCTGAAGCATACTTTTTAAACTTTTTTTTTCTTGTTTGTGTGTGTGTGTTTCTTTTGCAACATGGATGGCATGTAAACTTTAGATATATAATCATACCATATTACTTGCATTCTAAAGGGATGGGGGAACAATGGGAGGGAAAAAGAATGTGGAGATTAAAAGTTTGAAAAATAAATGTTAAAATGTTTTACATGTAATTAGGAAATATTGAAATATATACATACATATACACATATACGTACACACACATATATATATTTAAAAGAAACTTTTCTCCATTGAAGTGATAATACCACCGATATAACAGGTCTGGTGCAAATGGCTAGCTAAGTCCTTCTAAGGAGAAACAAGGGGCTGTTGTTCCATTTAGTTTTAACTTCCAAGTATATTTTGGTTTCACCTACAGCAAGAATAGCAACATTGACACTGTGAAGTTGGTTTTATTAAGAACTGAACAATAAACATTCTTTCATGGGACGACTATTTTCTCTTACTTTATGGTGTACAGTGAAGTAGAAAGACCACAATGAAGATGAATGCAGATTGTATGCCAATATCTTATGACTAAGGATGAAAAGGAGATAAATGCCAGGAAAATCTCAATAAGATGGACCTAAATAGTGGGAAAGCAGACGGGAATAAAACATTTATGTAGTACCTACTATATGCCAGGCACACAGCTATGCACTTTTCAAGTATTATATCTCATTTGATAGAGGTTTGCTTTTTCTCTCATGAAACCTCATTTGAAGAGTCACCTCCTTGTACAAGGGAAGAAGAGGTATTGCAAGATGTAAAGTGAGGTAAACAAAAGTAGGAAAATGCCATCCATGCACGATGACTATACACTGGAAAAAAATATCAACAAAACAAATTCAATGTAATGTTGCAAAATTATAATAAAAAAATGAAGAAGTGTTTATTGAACACTTATGTGCAAAGCACAGTTCTAAGTGCTGGTATACAAATGGAAGAATTGGCCCTGCTCTCAATAAGTTCCTGTTCTATAAGGGTGACCCCAAAACAACCCCACAGGAGGTTCTGGCAGCAAGCCAGATGGGAAAGTCCAGTGGTTGTTAGGGAGTTATCAGCGAAGTATATGGTGATGCACTTCCTTTAATGTCACGTCTATTGATAAAACCATATTTATTTCTTATATCAGGTCACTTGATAAGTACCAAGTATTTGGGGTGGTGATAACTCTCCCCCTGGACTTCAGTTGTTTTAGCTGTGGAGGAGGTGGGAATTACAACATCCACAAAAGCTGCTATTGGGTGGCCCCTCCACAAAGGCTGCTCCTCTGGCTGATGGTTCTGGGGGTTAGCCTGGAAGCAGGGCTGATGCCTTGAAAGAAATACTGTTTTCCCAGGGGCTGCTGGTTCCAAGGTGTTACCCCCATCTCTCCTCCTCACGATGATTGATACGCCAGTCAGGCCAATTTGCCTGGCCTAGTTAGTGGCAGTGGACTGGCAGTTGGTGTTGATGGTAGTAGAGATAGTGGCCCCCTTCTTCATAAAAGTTGCCCCTTTCAACAACAGCTGCAAAGGATAGGATGGAGGAAGGGCTAATGGTTTTGAAGGGGTCTCAAGATGGCGAGGCACTGTCATCCTTAGGGTTCTTGAGCACAGTGGATTATTGGGCTGTCACAATTTAGGTCTGAAGAGAGATAGAGGTCAAAGTGGTAGCAGTGGTTTGATCTTCCTGGTATATGCTGCCCCCCATCTCTCCCTCAGGAAGCCTTGTTGCTTTAGCTAGACTGGTTTATTAAGACCAGGCTTGGCCCTAAAGAATAGATAGGAGCAGATAGCCTCTACCCCCATTTTTGTAAAGGTATGGGACTCTATGTGTGGAACACTGTATATAATACTCTGCTTTTCTGATATGCTGGTTAGTTTTGCCAAACTAATTACTTCTTCCCTTTAAAAAAAAAAGAAACTTTTTTTTTCAATAAGTGAATGCTCTCTGGGAGAAGGGGGGGGCGATAAAAAAAAGCACTGGGAAACAAAAATGGGCAAAAAAGTTCAAACCAAAAGATAACAATAAAAAATTTTTTAAAGTAAAAGTTGGATGGTGCTAGATATAGTCTACTTTGAACAATATCACACAAAATTAAAACAACTATATTTTAACAAAAAAGAAATGACTAATTATTATAATGAGGAAGCTATTTCTGAATCTGTTCTCTCTGGATAGGCAGACATTAGATTTGTTATAGCAAATATTAAAATGGCAGCTGCAACCCCAGATAATTACATAGTGCTTTTAAAATTTACGAAGCACTTTACCACAATTTATTTCATTTGATATCCACAACAACGATATAAGGTACTACAGGTATTATTAGGTGCTGTTTTATATGTAAAGAAAATGTCAGAAAGGGTAAGTGATTCACGTAAGGTCACACTGCCACAATTACAAATTCCCAAAGGAATTGTGAATAATTACAACAGTACCAACTTGATCTATTCAAACCAGTTATTTATATGGAAAAAATGGGAAATGAAGAAGAAAAAAAAATAATGACATTTAGCAATATCTTGTAAAGAAGTTTAATTACTAGAAAGTAAATGCCACAATGAAGACATAAAAAAGTAACCAAACTACCTCCATCTGCAAATAACTTTGTTCAATGCTGCTCTGATTATCAATATTGATTAATGCATTAAATGGGGTGATATATGCTTGCCAAAAAAAAGCATTTATTGCTGTCATGGAAGACATGCATCTCCTAGTCAAAACAACAGAATCACTTATAGAAGGTGAAGTCATCCATATCTTCCTGTTCATAAATAACATTATGTTGACTGTATCAAGTCCAGGAATTCTACAGAGCCTTGTTAACTTAATTCACAAGCTTCAAAAGAATTTCACCTAATAATCCACACAATGGGAAAATCTAAGTGAAGAATGCCTGTTTCTAGCTCAATTCAACAAATATTCATCAAGCATTTACTCTGTCCAAGGTACTTATGCTAGGCTCTGGAGATACAAAGACTTATGAAAGAAACAGCCCCTGACCTCCAGGAGCTCATTATACTGTGGGAGGATACAATAATCACAGAAACAAGTACAAGAAAAATTTAGGAGGGAGACAGTACTGACAACTTCAGGAAATCAGGGAAGACTTTTAAAAGAGAATACATGTATATGGAGAAGAAAAGAAGACTCATCTTGGGTGACTTAAGGATGCAGGAGAAAGATCAAAGTTCAGTAAAAAAAAAAAACAGTCAGGTAAGAGAGAGAACCAGGAAACTGTTTATGGGAGCCAAAGGAGAAGTGCAGGACTAGAAAGAGAGGGTAGTTAACAGCATGGAAAACTATAGAGAGGGCAAGGAGGATAAGGATGGGATAAAGGCCAAAGGGCCTATACTTGGATGAACAGTCCACTGTCTTGACAAACAACATGATGCATCATATACAACACTCTATGTGGAGTCAGGGAACCTGAATTCAGTGCTATCCCTGACATTTATTAGTTGTGTACTCACAGGCAAATATCTTAACCTCTCAGAGCCTGAGTTTCCCATATGTAAAATGGGCAAAATAATTCCTGCATTACTCATGTCACAGAGGAGTTGTGAATAAAGTACTCTGAATTTTAAAGCACTATGAGTATCTTTAAAGTATATGATATGGTATTATGATTATTACTGGACCAAGAAAGCAGGCTGAATAGCATTTTGGAAATTGTTCATTACTTTTAACTCTTCCAAGATGATCTCTAAAACAAAACCTCACATTTTTTACACAAATATTCCTCCAGTGAAACTATATGGCTGTGAACTTAATGCCACAATCTATCAAGAATTAAAACCATGGGTTTTGGAACAGAAAGAGAGTTGGTATTAAAGAACTGCATGCTACTTGTTACCAAAAATAAATTGTGTACAAGAAACTGTGTAAAAAGATGATGCATGTCTGGAAAAGAGGAAGGCTATTCATATAGCAAGAGAGAAATAGCAGATGGACAGAGCAAACACTGTACTGGTTCCTATGCATTGTTCAGTGATCCAAAAGGTTTCAGTAAAATTTGTGGGTCTCCTGTAAAAGAATTTAGGGTAGGAGATGAACAACAGCTGCACAGCAAGAGAAGGCATGAATGGATTATAATCTTCATGATTTGAAGAAATCCCCAAATTGATGAGATCATAGCTCCACTGTGTACATAAAATGTCATTTACTTATATTTACTGGAATAAGATTTTTCCATTTCAGAAGGTGAATAAGTTTCCTAACTATGTAAAGATCCTTCAAAGTACATATACATGGCTATTTTAAGTAATTTAAATGGTGCATTTCTTGAATATTCAGTATTCTAAAGATTCCTGGATACATGATCGTTAGAAAAAAAAAAAGATGGAATCTAGGACTATCCAGCACAGTCCATATCAGTTCTTTATTTCTCAAGTGATGAAAAGCAGCAGTTTAAGATTCCCTGAATTTCTATCAATAGCTTAATATTTTTCTTACAGAAAATGGCTAGCAGGCTTTTCAGACTCATAACCTCTAACACATCACCAATGCCTTCAAGGATTTGTGAAATCAACAACTAAAATTCATTGACTCCTTTCAATCCCTAAAACCAAAATAATCTAAATCAGTAGTAGCTCAATAAAAATTCTTATTAAATACAATTTTGTTAGAAAAATATAAGAATTTAAAATTAAAACAACTGAATTGATTTCAGATTTTTTTTCAAAATTTAGAGTTATTCTCCATCAGTCACACCATTAACTACATAGCATATTTTAAAATTAAATGATTACTTTTTCTAAGGTATGTGAAAACTGATTTATAAAAGCCAGTTTTATTCCCTGCCAAATGCCACCACAAAATTCACATAAGTTTCATTCTCTTGACCAATCAGCTAAGACTTGAGTTAGCAACAGGAACAAGATCTACATAATCCTGATCTTGAAATGTTTGGCTCTCCCAGGGTTTGTTACATACAAGAGATTCAACTGTAATGGTTGTAGAATATCATATTTACCAAGTTCGTCCCAGAGCTGCCTATACTTGTCAGTCATTGCCGTGCCTTGTTGCCTCCAAAGGGAGAGACGGGGGTCAGCCATGAACTGCTCTGTTATCAATGTCAACATTCGAGCGCCATTCGAGTCCCTCATCTTCAACATCTCTCTCACCTAAGAAAAACAGGACACTTACAAATAAATGTGCAAGAAAAACACCACCAAAAGGAAGACTAATTTCTAAAAAAAAAAAAAAAAAAGGGCTTTGCACTAGCTCTTCCACTGCCAACAGAAAGAGCAGCTATCAATGCTCTTCACCTCCAAAATGCTCTGTGTCTATTGGGCATTTAACTTATCTGCATACATGTTGTTTCCCACTAATAGAATCTAAAGCTCCCTGAGGGTAGGGCTAGTTTCATCTTTGTCTTTGCATCTCCCAGCACCTCACACAGTGCCTAATACAAAATCGATGTGTTATGTATAAACTGATTAAAAATGTATCAGAACAACTTTCATGTAGAACTATTTGGCTTATATTTTGTTCTATAAGTTTGGACAAGGTAAAAAAGAATAAACTATTTCACCCATTCAACAAAAATGCATTGTTTTGAAGGCATCACTCAGAAAAAACCTTCATTCAACATTAGTCAACTTTATATGGTTCATATTTATAATGCACATAGAGTAGCAACTACATAATTCATGTTTCAGCAAACCACAAAAAGAAGTATAGCGGCAAATGCAGACTTTTTGAGCATAAAATTTTACCAAGGCCAAGTTTCAGTATGATTCTCCTATTTTGTGGAGATGTGGCAAAGGGTTTTTATGATAGTCCACTCTTTCCCATGCTATTGTAAAGGACATAGTGATATGATGACTCTCCAAATGGTTTGTTCCTCATTTCAAAGGCAGAAATTAAAATGCTACTCAAGAAGATTCACTAGGAAGTCTGTTTCTAAGTGCACCGTTCACACTTCTGCTTCTGGTTTCAATTAAGAATCCACTCATGGTATGTCCTTTAAAGCCTTTATACTAAAGTCTTCTAAAATAGAATGTAGGATCCTATGGGTTCTTAAAGGCTATTACTAGTAGGAAACAAGTTCCAAAAGGTCCTACAGCAATCAGAAAAGTGTTAGATAGAGGAACAGGTGATCAATTCCATGCCTGCTTCCTGAAAACTGATCTAGCCAAATTCAGAAAGTCCCATCACTACGTTGCTGCAGGGTGGTGAATTTTTCAGGACAGAACGATTTATAATGACTAACTTTAGTGTGGATGGCATGTGGTATCTTTCACTGGAGGAAGTAACCAAGCCAATGAAATCATGAATCCTAAGTACAAAAGTATTCCCTTATTTCTACTTTAATAAACAAAACAAAATACTGTTGTTCTGCCTGTTAATTCAGGTGAAATTGCTTTCACAATGGCAAATGGGAAAAGTGGACAATGCTTCTCCATAAGGTCTTTTGCCCTATACTAAAATGATTCATGAGCTAAAATTATAAGAACTACTGACTTAAGCCCAGGTTGGCCTCTCCTATAAGCGTCTTCTCTTCCTCTGCATTCTCTCATACCATATTCAACATTAATAAAGGGTAATATGAGAACCTCAGAAAACCCCTTGGCTGAGAACATAAGGCATCCATTTTAGGAATGTGGAGAATACTGTCAGGTATTCAACAATTCTGCAGCTTAGTTGTACTAATTTTCCTATCAATGAAAAATAATGGGAGAGAAAGGAGAATTCTTGTTATAGGCTTACTCTCTGTGTAGTGCAGGTGGAGAGAGGAAAGGCAAATGTTTAATAAAGCAACAAATTCCTCAGACATGAGTTTAAGTTCTTGAAAGTGAAGGTAACAGAGAAACTGCTTCAGGATTGAACCCCTATCAGGTAAGATTTCCCTGAGTTCACATCAGGGAGCCATAGGGTGAAGAGTCCCTTCAGCTGGTTGACAATAAAAGTCTTGTATGGATTTTGAAATAATTTCTATCTCAACAGCTTTCCCTCCAGGGGAAAATGATGGGCAACCTGTCAAAAATACACAGAAGTCTGGTGTCCACATCCAGGCAACTACTAAGATCACTATGAACCCTCGAAGGGCCAAGTCTGCAGTGTGTGGGTCTTATAAATCAAGAAAAATAGGTATACTTGTCTGATAACAAGAGTGGCCCAGGAAACAGTGAGAATTATTACTATAGAAAATAAGTTCTTTCTTAGGACATAACCAGGTATGAAGAAGTACTCTCACTCATCTTGCTGATTTTTTAGTCTAAATTGTATTGCTTGTCTAGATCAAGATGTCAATGTATTTGTCTTCCTACTGGGTTTTCTATCCAAAGGGATCAAGTTAACAAAAGCATTAATATGGTACCTTCTCTACAATTAGATATCTTAACCACAACTATCTACAGCCAATACTTTGCTATATCTAAAAATATGACAACCGATTTTCAGAATGACTCTTATGTCCTGTAAGATCACTAAAATTCTCTCTGGATTAGCAAAGAAAGATAATTATTTTTAGTATACTCTCATTAAAATAAAGGTAAACATATTTTACTATACTTTAATTCCCTGCAAATTAATAATTCCTTTTTCTTACATACTATTTAAGTATCTATTAATTAGAATGTTAGATCAACCTTAATAACCTCATTCCATGACCATGTCTAAAAAATAATTTCCTACAGTTCTATGGGGGAAAATGGTTTTAAACTATAAATACAAGTTATATGTGTAACCAAATTTATCAAGGAAAAAGAAATTGCTCATTTTCTATAAATAAGTGTGGATGTGATTCCAATGATATTGTTTTTAGTTAATGAAAAAGGAGGCAGAATTGATTATTTCAGCAGTATTGAAAAGAATGTCATCCAGTTGTTCTCTCTAGGAGCATAATATAACAACAAACTTTCTACATGACTGAAACAGTATGATGTAATGAAATTCTAAATTAATGAAATTTATTGAAACTAATTAATGAAATTATTTTAAAAACATAAATCTTCACGGAAGTACAAATGTTATTTAAAAAGACTTCTTTTCAAATTCTTTCATTTACTGTGGGGGAGAAAACAATAAAACTTTTCTAACAAGTGAACTTATAACGGAAAAGCAATGCTTATTAAAATAGGTGCTGCATTTCTACGCAAATATGAAATCACTCAAAAACACTGCATTGCTTTAAAAATCAAGCACAGCATATATGCCAATAACAACAAAAGCAATCTCCAGGAAATGTATGATTTGAAAAGGAAGTGGGCTAGTAATAGAGTAAGAGCAAGAGAGAAAAGATAGATAACTTGGCTACTGCACAGGCATCCAGAAAATGGTAAAAGAGAAAGATTTCCAGTGCTTTAAGTTGATCTGCTTTGAGATATTCAGGGGAGACTAAGGACAAGAAATATAGAAGATGAGAAAGCTCAAGTGAGTTGCTTATCTATACCTATGAAAAGCGTACTGACACTGGTTCATGATCCAATGAGCATGATAATGAACTCATGTTCTTCAACATATACATAAATTATCATCATTGTGTAGATAAGAATTTAAGATAAAAATGCACTAAGTCTTAGAGGTCACCCAGCAAGTTAAAGTTTGGGCTGAAATCAAATCATTTCTGAGGACAGTCAATGACTCTGAGCCTGTATTTATAAGAAAACTAACATATATCATTGTGTAAACACCAACAAATATGCAGATTAGAATTTGTATGTAGTGTTTTGGTAAAACTCTTACCTTTGCAAAGAGTAAGTTAAGTTGCTTCCCTGATCCATGGTACCCACCCTGGGAAAGGAAGAGTTTAACCTGCTCTTGAACCTGTTCTTCATCTAAGTGCCAGCAGTTTTCATCATCTATACTAGCACCTGCTGTTGGATCAGGAGCACCTAGAAAAAAAAAAAACAATATATAGCACATTAATATTCTTGGTTGACAGGAGTGTCTGACAAGGTAATTGAAAAACAACAACCTATCTTTATTTTATTCATTCATTCATTCATTCATTCATTTATTTTTGCTGTTTGGAGGGCTATTGGGGTTAAGTGACCTGCTCAAGGTTACACGGCTAGTTTTTATGTTAAGTGTCTGAGGCTGGATTTGAACTCAGGTCCTCCTGACTCCAGGGACGGTGCCCTATTCACTGCACCACCTAGCCACCCCAACAACCTACCTTTAGCCCCAGAAAACTTTTACCTAATCTCTGTTTCAACAGCCTATTGAAGATCAAGATATGTTGAAATGCAAAGTATCTCAAATTCAAAATATTTCAGTTTTGTAAGAATATGTAATTTAAGCAATGCTGAGATGAGTTTACAGATCTGACAGAATGATACAAAATTTAACATATGGTGTTTATAAAGCTCTACAATGCAGACTATATAAAAATATTTCTAGAAATTTGGAAAATACAAGAAAATGAGAAGCCTTAGCTGAGTACTTTTTTACTGTGTTAATTTAAAGGACTTTCAATATTACCTGCTGCTATATGAACCACATGCTTTCATAAATCTTCAATTGCAGAAAACAGAAGATTAAAAAGAGAATCAGGCCACATGGGAAAAGGCAATACAGCTGTTATATCAACCCAGGTTGTAGAATTACCTTGCCAAATTGCATAAATATTTTAATACTTAAGTATATACAAAAAAGAACAGCAATGTAGACGGCTAGCCCATTTGTGTGTACCCTTTATGCAATGTCTAAATCACCTAGCTATTCAAGTAGGCAAGATTAACTCTCAATGATTGCTTATGATTGGGAAAAGGAATACCACACTAAGGAACAGAATCATAAAATCTTTAATTCAAAAGCCAATGTTGTTTCAATCTCATTTCACTATAGCCTTAAAAAAAATCTTACCTCTAAAAAGCTAGGATGTTATGATGCTGTACTTAAAGCAACTTAAAAATTATAATTGAAATGCCTTAATAACTTCAGTAAACTGACAGGATATAAAAGAAAATAAATCCATACAAATTTCAGTATTTCTATGTAATACCAATAAAATTCTGCAGGAAGAGATAGATAGGGAAATCCCATTTCAAATCACTACAGAATGTATAAAATACTTGAGAGTCTACCTCCTAAGATATACACAGGAATTATACAAAGACAACTACAAACAACTGTTAACAGAAATAAAGATCTAAATAATTGGAAAAATATTAATTGTTCAAGGGTAGGATGATACAACAGAAAAATGACAATATTACCTATATGAAGGTACTTATTCAATGTTATATCAAATTTCCAAAGGATTACTTCCTAGAACTAAAAAAAATAATGAAATTCAGATAGAAGGGAAAAGGGTCAAAACTCTTAGGAAAATTAATAAAAAGAAACAGAAATGAAAGGGGTCTGATAGTGCTAGATTTCAAATTATACCATAAAACAGTAGTTACAGAAACAAATACAACACACAGAAACTAAAATGTCTAGTAGTCTAGTATTTGATAAAGACAAACACCGAGCTAGTGGGACTGGAACCCACTGACATAAACTACTAGGAAAATGAATAGCAATATAGAAGAATTATTATTTAGAACAATAATTCATAACTTATACAAAGGTAATCTTTAAATGAGTATGTAACAGATATAAAAAGTCACATCATAAAGAAACTGGAGAAAAATGAAAAAAAAATTACCTAATAGATCCATGGATAGGAGAAAAATTTGTGATCAAACAAGCAATAGAAATGATTGCAGAAGATGGATAATTTTGATTATATAAAATTAAAAATTTTTGTACAAACAAATCTAATAAAGCAAAAATAAAAAGGAAACAAAATGGGGGGAAATCTTTGTAACAAGTTTCTCTGGTAAAGGTCTTATTTTCAAAACACGTAGGAAACTGATTAAAATTTATTTCGAGGGGTGGCTAGGTGGCCCAGTGAGGAAAAGCACTGGCCTCAGATTCTTAACACCCACACAAAAAAACAGGCCATGTAACCTTGAGCAAGTTACTTAACCCCAACTGCTTAAAAAAAAATTATTTCAAAAAGGAAAAAAAAAAAAAGCCTGTCCCCAACTGATGGTCTAAGGATATGAACAGATAATCATTAAGAGGATGTACGGCTGCCTTTTTTTTAAAAATGCTTCAACAAGCATTTATTCAGGGGTCGCTGGGTACCAGGCGCCGTGCCAAGTGCTGTGGACACAAAGAAAAGCAGAGAGTCAGGCCCTTCCCTCAAGGGGCGCCCGCCCCAAGGGAGGAGACAACATGCTAACAACCACACAGACACAGCGGGAGGCAGGAGGCAAAGGCGAAGAGCAGTCTAGGCAGGGGGCACACCCCATGCAAAGGCCTGGATTCCGGAGGTGGTACCACCGGTGCAGGAACAGCCAGGCCAGCACCTGGATCATCACGTTTGAGGGAGAGAATAAAGTATCAGAAGAGTGGGAAGGGAGGAAAAGACCAGACCGTGAAGGGCTTCCATGCCATGATCAATCTGGTCCTGCAGGTGACGGGTCAGGCCTGTGGCTCCCCAAGTCTTGGTCCTAGGATAGCCCTTAGCTCCCTTGGTCCCAGAAGGCCTCCCTCTAACCCCATTCCTCATCACATCTGAGCTGACCAGTGCCACCCAAATCTGTGAACCAGAGGACCAGGAGGGAGGGGTGGGCTGAAAACAAAGGTGGGCTTTATTAAAGCAATGAAAGGAATAATATAGGAATGGGGGCACAGGGAGGCACCTACTCCAGGAGCCCCTCCTGGTGGCCCTGTCCATGGTCAGAACTACAATTCCCAGGATGCAACACTCCACCAACACTTGGGTGCTGTGCCAGCCAGGGATGGGGTGGAGCAGCTCTAAGCAGGGGGAGGGAGCCCAGCCGAGGCTCTGGGCAAGGAAGAGAGTCCCATTCGCCCTCCACTGACTGGGCCAACGCTGGGGAAGTGGGGTGGGGAAGGACGGCATGTCTCAGCCTCCTTCTCTCCCTTCCAGACACTTGGGCCAGCCGAGTCTGTGCCCCTTGCCCTTTCCTGAGGCCTGACACTGGTCCCCAAAGCTGGGAAGGTGGGCAGCCCCGCTGTGGGGGCTGAGTTAAGGGCCAGATCTCAGCCCCAAAGTCCGCTGCCCAAGAAGGCAGGCCAGTATGATTGTATGTGCCCTCCCCACCCTCAGGTGTCTCGGCTCCCAGCATTGGGGCACCCACCCCAGCTAAGTCAGTGCCGTGTTGTTGAGCCGGTCCAGGACTCGTGAGCAGTGGGGGTCACTCTCCAGGTGGTAGCTGCTCTCATACAGGGTGGGGCAGAGGTGCCAGCGGTTAGCGCGGTAGATTCCTAAGTAGGTGTACACATCTGGCTTGTAGGTCAGTGGGCACTTGACCCCAGCTGCTCTAATGGCAGCGTCAGCCCTCAGCACTCCCTCCTGGTCTGTTAAATCTTCCGTGTAGACACAGATGACCTGCCCATCTTCTTCCTGGGCCCGAGGGCTCACTTTGGCCACTTGCAGCTTCCCCTCCACAACGGCCCTGGCGATGCCAGCCCATGCGTGGTCCAGCTTGAAGCCAGGGCTCAGGTGCATCAGCCACTTGCCGGTCAAGACCTGGTGGGTGAGGGCGAGCTCCCGAAGGATTGCCGGCGTGATGGGCCGCCCCACTGGCCTGAAGGGCTTACCAAGCCCCCTGGAGTCCCTGGACATCGCCAGCTCCAGGGGAGAAATCAGGCCCATAAACTGCGATCCAGCCAACAGGTTTGGGATTGGGGGCGCTGGGGCCCCCGTAGCGAGAGACGCGGGAAGGGGGATAGGCAGCCAGCCAGGAGTCCAGCTCACAAGGTGGGGTGCTGCGGGCATCGAAGACCAGCCAGGGGTCCATGTCCGCTGCCATGGCCTCTGCGGCCAGATGCTCTGCCGTGAAGCCATCCTCCTGGCCTCCCGAGGGGATCTCTTCCTCTGGCAGCTCGATCCTCCGCCTCTCGCTTCCTCTCCCTGCCGACCCGGCCTGGCCCCCGGTCTCTCCGGGGCTCCTCCTGAGCCGCGGGCCCTCCGCTCCGCCCACCCCACGGCCGCTGCCATCTTGGGCCGCCTGCCGCCTCAACCAAAAAATACTCTTAAATTACTACTAATTAGAGAAATAAAAATTAAAGCAATTCTGAGATTATACCTCTTGCTTAACCCCCTCAGAGTGGCAAACATGATCCCCTTCCCCAAAAAATAAGGGAAATGATAAACATCATAGGGGCTGTGGGAATCAGTGATGACTTGTGAATGGGCATAACCATTGTGGAAAGCAATTTGGAATTATAGACAGATAGTTACTAAACAGGTCATACCCTTTAATCCATCTATACTATACCACTGTAGGTCTACACCCAAAGAGATCAAAGACGAAAAGTTTTTTTAATCCACAAAAATACTCCTAGTAGCTCTTTCTGCTGTGGCAAAAAAACAAATGTAAAAAAAGAAGGAACAGACACCCCCTTCCCTCCCCACAGGATGTCCAAAAATGAGGAATGGTTGAATAAGTTGTTGTATACAAAAGTGATGAAGTACTCTAAGAAATGAGGAAACAGATGTTTTCAGTAAGACAAGGAAAGATTTATATGAATTGAGGCAGAATGCAGTAAGCAGAACCAGAACAATCATTTTATTTATTTTATAAATAAATATTAATTTAATTTATATTAATATTACATCAATATTATAAAAATGAACAATTTTGAGGACTTTTATAAGCTAATGCATGAAATAAACAGAATCATGGCAATAATTTATATTATATGTAAATATGAACAATCTTGAAAGCTATAAGAACTATGATCAATAAAAAAATTATTCATGATTATGAAGGGCAGATGATGAAACATTCCCTCTGAGAGAGGTGATGAATTCAGGGCACAAAAAGCTCAACTGATCAATTGATCTATCTGTCTGTCTGTCTTTACGAGACAAAATATACCCACTGGTGGAACTTGTTTTGCTTGACTATATATGTTAGTTACAAGAAACTTGTTTTTCTCTTTTTCTTTTTCAATGGCCTAGGGAGTGGGAGGAAGAAAAAAAACAAGTTCTCTTAATTTTCTTTAAAGTAGGTGGAGGTATTAAAGATATAAAATATTGTATGCACTTTCAGATAAGTTTTACTTTTTACAAAAGAACCCTCATAAAACGAGAGTAATCTGTAAATGCTTATAATATAAAAATAAAATGTCAATAAAACTTAAAAATTAATTAATTCAAAATAATAGCTAGCACTTATGTAGTACTTTAAGGTTTGCCAAGCACTTTAAATGTTATCTCATTTGATCCTTGATAACCAGAGATTGTTATCAAGTAGCAAAGTGTGAATTGTAATATATTTTCCTTCCCTTATAATTGTGGATTTGTCAAGGACTGGCAAAAAAATAGTTTAGGACAAAAAGGAATCTAAGCAATTTTTTTTAAATGTCATAATTTTTCTGACTCAGAACAAAACCACCCTTAAACTGCTGCCAGAAAGACAGTCTAATGGTCTATTTTTTACCAAAAAACACCTTGGAGAGAAGTTCAAAATCTTTTGCTGAGAGTATAAATATTAGCTAACAATTTCCTCCTTAGCAATTTTTAAGCTATCTCTTCACGCCTCCTTTTCAGTGAAAACACGCATCATTCTTTCTTAATACATCTATTTTTATATTCATTTCCAGGCTAAATAAATGCAATTTCCTTAGCATTTCTTCACCAACTACCACCCATAAGGCAGGAAAAAGTACATGCTAGAAAAATCAAAGCATCGCTACCACTTTGAGTACCATTATCCCTCAGACTCCAAGACAGTCTGGAGACCCTGAATCAAAGAGCCTTGGCAACATCAATACTTTTGGTGCAGTTCCTGAAGCCATCCCTGTGGAAATGCAATCTGGCAACTGCTCCTTCCATAGCTCCTGAAGACCCAGAAAAATATAGTTCCTGCCACCAAAGTCCCTGGCATTGTCAAATGGTCCAACATAAAAAAAGATAGAATTTTATCAGTAGAAATGATATTTAAAAGGGGGCATTATGATCTGCTTTGCTGTTGTATCCAAAGGACAATGGGACCTTTCTATCTAACTTGAAACTAAAACCTTCCTTTTTTCTCTCTACCCATTAGAATATGAGCACTATGGGGAAAGGGACTGACTTAATTTTTCCATTTGTATCCTTAGTATCTAACACACTACTTTACACAAAACAAGTCCTTAATGAATCCTCCTTCCCTTTCATTCTTCATCAGGGTTATTTATTAAAACTTCAATAATTTTGGTGGTTATTTTCTGAACTTTCTCTAAGTTATTATTTTTCCATTTTATCCCTTAATTTGATTAGTATGGGGAGCTCATTTGTGGAAAGTTAACTCTACCAATGTAGACCATCAAATGTCTTGCAAGAGATAGTCTTAAAGAATTGCCCAGTAAACAAGAAGTTAAGTGACTTGTCAAGGTTGATAGAATCTGTGTATGTTAGAATCAAACCAAACACCTAACTGACCAATATAGGATATCACAAGTTAACCACATATTCCTGAAACGTTCAGAGTTGTCTATTTTAGGACACTCTAGTTATATGTTCCCTTACCATCAATTTCACCTCAACACTCCCATCATTTTAAGTGAATTTCTGTCTGGATAAGGTAAAGACCCTGATTTTCACCATATACATGCAATTCAAAATATACTCATCTCTCATTTTTCATATTACCATGAGAGTAGTAACAAATAATTTTTAAAATGTTTACATCTGGGGGCGGTCAGGTAGCACAGCAAGTAAAATTTGCAACAGCCCCAGTGTCAGGATGACCTGGGGATCAAATCCAGGCTCAGATACTTAGCACCACCCAGAAACACCTGGCCGTGTAACCTTGAGCAGGTTACTTTAACCCCAGTTGCTTAGGGGTGGCCAGGTGGCTCAGCGAGTAAGAGCACCGGCCCCAGTGTCAGGATGACCTGGGGATTGAATCCGGGCTCAGATACTTAGCACCATGCCCAGAAATAACTGGCTGTGTAACCTTGAGCATGTTACTTTAACCCCAGTTGCTTAAAAAAAAAAAATGTTTACATCTGGCTCTGGAATGTACTATATAATTATCAGATCATTTAAGGAATTTTTCCTAATTACAGTTTTCTAAATATTAATATCAATATAGTTTTGTGAATATACAGCTGACAAGAAAGCTATCAATATGGATAATCCACTCAGTGAAGCAGTGAGGTGTAACAGAAAGAACACTACTATGGTGTTTTAAAATTGACAGAACACTTCCCCCACCACAAGACCCCTACTTGATAAGACAAATATTACTATCTCATTTTACTCATGAGAAACTAAGACAGAGACACTAACTGGATTGCTCATGGTCGCAGTTATTCACTTCCCAGAGAAATGACTAGGACCCAGGTCTTCTGACTTTATAATCAGTGCTTTTTTCTTCAAAGATATAGACTCACATATCAGTACAGTTGAGTTATATTTTGTGTGCTGACTTATATGTATAAACCATAAGTGAGCCACCCACTTTCTAGTCTTCAGTTTCCTATTCTGTAAAATGAAGGACATGAAGCAGATGATCCCTAGCCACTATAACTCCCTTCCAACTATAAATTCTAGGATTCTATAACTGAGAAGAGGTGGAAAGTTTATTTGGCAATAAAAAGCAGCCATCCAAGTCAAATGTACTTTGATATAGATAACGTCCCATTTTCTCTTACAGATGCAAACAAAAGGTAACTAGTAATGGTGGAAGGAGTAACCAAATACATTTTGAAGTATTAAAGCCTAGAGATTCAAAATCGCAACACTTCCATGAAAGCATTTGCTAAGCCTGGTTCCCTAGCATGAAAAGACACTGCTACAAATTCTTTTTAACCACAGTTATTGGCTTTGAGAACAGAAAAGCACTGACTAAATGTGCTGCTCATTTTTCTGTACTAAGGACACTAAATAGAATTATGTATGTGTGTATATATACTTAGAATTGCAGGTACATTTCAGCATGTAAAATATGACTTTTTAAGACTTCAATCTCATCATACTTGTAAGCCTTATTTGTTTATAATTGCAAATGTTTTAACTATTTAACTGCATAATTAATCTTTGTTGGCTACTTTAAGTTTATTACCAAAGTATAATTCTTCAAAGTTATCTTGTCTCTAGGGAAAGCAAAATTATTTCTTGCTTAAAAAAGTAAAGGATCTTAATTTCCCCTTCACTTCTGCCTGGTACTTTTAAAATTCTACCTCTCACCCAATCCTGGGTTAATGGTTTCTTCTAGACAAACTTTGAGTCTGCCTCAAGTCTGAAAGAATCCAAGGAAATTAAAGCCTGGATTTGCTCTTCACTTTGACCTTGAAGCCTGTGGCCTCCTTTTTCTTCTTTGGTTACAAAGCCAGCCTAAAAATTTAATTCAAGAAACAATAAGTACAATAATGTACAAGGTGCTGAATTAGATCTGAGTTAGAGTTGAGTTTATGTTGTAGACAAAAGGTAAAAACAAAACAGTTCCATAAATGCTACCTAGTAGACATTGTATGAATACACACACACACACACACACACACACAAACACACATATTGTTAAGTTAATACAGGGTATTCTAAGGAGAGATGAAGCGGTAACAGTTGGGCAAATCAGGGAAGACTTCATGGTACTGATACCTAGGCTGGCTCTTTTATTAGCAAGGTAAGAACTTCAAAATGGCAGAGATGTAGAATAAATACATGGGGGATAATCTGGGTGAAGAGATGGAGGTGGGAAACAGAACACCACGTCTGGGAAACAACTTGTCCAGTTTGACTAAAATCTTGAATTGTGAAGAGGAGCCATATGAAACAGACTTGGAACCACACTGTGGATGGCTAGGCTGAGATGTCCGTATTTGATGTTAAGAGGCAATAAGGGACCACTAACAAGAAGGCAAGTGACATATTCAGACATCTGCAATTTAGGAGGACTACTTTAACAGCCGCAATAAAGGACGGTTTAGAAAAGGTAGATAATGGGAGGCGTATATGTGTGTCTTTGGGGGTGAAGGGGTGAATCAGAAAGCTATTAAAACAGTTTCAGTAAAGAATGATAAGGGCCTGAGGGTGGGAATGGAGAGAAGGGGAGAGATTCAAGAGATGTGCAGGTCAAAATGGTAAAATTTAACAAATGACTAGAAAATGGAATGTGGAATAAAGGAGAAGGACAAATTGAGGTTAGTTTTAAAGTTAAAAACCTTTTTTATTTAGGAAGACAGAAGCAACTGCAACAGAAATATTACAGTCAGTAAGTCAACGAGGCTCTAAGCAGCACTCAGTGTGTGTCAGGCACCGTGCTAAGTTCTACGGAATACAAAGAAAGGCAGAAGCATTGCCTGGCTGTCAAGGAGCTCATACTCTAATGGGGAAAACAGCATGCATAACAAGACACAGAGAGTGCAAATGGTAAATGATCATAGAGGAAAGGCGCTAGCATTTGGGGTTGGGAGGTAGGAGTTGGGACCTGGAAAAGGCCCCTCCCTGCATAAGGGAGAAATTGAGCTGAGCCTTGAAGGAAGCCAAAAGACAGAGGTGAGAAAGATCATTCTAAGAACAGGGAACATTCATTGCAAGGAAAGGAGGCCAGAGATGGGAGGGCATGTGTGAAGAATAGCAAGAAGGTTGGCGTCGATGGATCATAAAATACTAGGAGGGGAATTAAGCAAAGGATGGGGGAGATGAGGGCACTTCTGTCCGTGTCAAGGAAGCAGTCAGTAGATGGGATAGGACTAAATATTAATAACAGAGCAGAGATGATGGAGGGGATGATCTGTTGGAAAAGATGAGATGGAAGAGAATCATGGGTACAGAGGCCTGCCTTGGCGAGGAAAAGGGCTGCTTTTCCATGTACGATAAGAAGATGACAGTGGGGAAAGACATTTAAGTGATGTGAAGCTAGGTGGGGAGGATGGGAGTAGGGGAGTAGGCTCAATGTAGATTTAAGAGGAAAAATCGTCATGATATTTGGTATGCTGAGTTTGCAGATGATGATGAGACATCAAATATAAATTAGACCAATCCTGGCGCCACAAAACATAGGCCAGAAATGAACACGTTTCAAGGGCTGAGGATGGCCAGCAAACAAATGTTTGCTCATTATATAACTCTATTTCATGCTATAATGCTATATAATAGATAGTAATAACCATAAGGAATATGGAAATCACCAGAACCATTAATAGCCAAAGATGGAATTGAGGAGGACTCTGCCATCTAACATTTTAAAACAGAGATCTATGGCCCAATATGGATGACAAACGATGGTGAGGCAGAGTTGGGGAGGACAGAAAAGAGGGAGAAATATAGGACAATATGCCATGTAATTTATGACCAGAAACTGAAAAAGACATTCCACAGGAATCAATTCTCCTTATTGTCTCTTCACCTGTACCTGAAATACTCTCCAGTCAAGTTCCATTTACATTTCTTATTGTCAACTCTCATTACTTTCCTACAGATGCCATCTTGACTGAACCTATCCTTTCTCATGCATTTCTTTTCACTATGCTCTACCCTTTATAGTTATCTTATTATATAATGACAGTTTCTACTATCATTGGTAGTTTTAAGGCATATTTTAAGGAATTAGGTGCAAGGAACTAAAATCAAGTTATGTACCAGTCCAAGGATGTTATGCATATTGTAAAACAACCACAAGTCAGAGTTTCTCATCCTATTACAATTCCTTTGTGAACAGTAATCACATGGTGGGAGTACATTTTCCTTTTTACTTCAGGGTTGAAATATATGGCATAAAGACAGATGAGAAAATTTTAAGACCTATGGCCTTTAGGTTTAAAATGAACTAGAATTAGAATTTTAAGCCTTATGCTTACAATTAATTAGAATAAAAGACCAGGAGCAGTTAGGAGGTGCAGTGAATAGATCTCGGGCCCTGAAGTCAAAAGAACCCGAGTTCAAACCTGACCTTACACACTTGACATTTAACTAGCTGTGTGACCTTGGGTAAGTCACTTAACCCCAACTGCCTTGCCTTCCCCCCTCCACAACAGAATAAAAGACCTAGAATTGGAATAAGAGAAAAGACCAGAAACTGGTCATGTAGGCCAACTTTCTCATTTTACATCCAAGAACATATTTACCCCATGGAAATAAAGTGGAATTCTAAAAGTCCCAATAATAGTAAGTAAACAAAGATTTAAATCCAGGTCTTTGGACTAAAAACTCAGTGTGCTTTTCCATTACAAACACACCGCCTGTGAGGTAAGAAAAATTTTTTAAAAAGAATAAAATTCAATCTCTCCATAGTTTGACACTTCTGTGCTTTTCAGGTACCACAAGAAAAGTACCCTATCATTTAAAAAAATACTCAAGAGTACCAACATATTAAAATCGAGCAAATAATCTTTACTCTGTAACACATAGGATAACAGATTTAGAGTTGTAAAGGATTTTAAGTCATTAAGTCAACCCTATCATTTTGCATATGAAGAAACTGAAGGCCAGAGTGACTGACTCAGTACTACCCAGGTGCCAGGTACTATCGGGACTCAAAACCAGGTCCACTAACTCTAACTACTGTGTTCTTTACACTAACCAACAGTGCTGGGCTAATTTCCTGGCAATCTTTTTAAGTTCAATGGAAGGAAACCATAAGTAATGTTAGACTAGTGTCCATCCTCTCCTCTTATTTCCACAAACAACTTCTACACAGTTAATGTTCAATTGCTTCTCTACGGTTTTCTCAGTAACACAGCTTTTCCCAAGAGAAGCTTTTAACTCTGATGTATCACTGTTGCTTACTATTAAAATTAAAGTTTCAAACTCCCTCTTTTCAGATGGCATGCAGGTAATAGCCATCTACACTGGAGAGGTGATTAATTTAGCTTCTTTGGAGAACTTATGAAATAAGGTCATCTTCTACAGTTTTACTACTTGTTGGTTGTGAACATTGTAACATTATGTCTTTGGGTTACAGAGATAGCTGTACATCTATTACAAATTGAAGGCAAAAGCTGTACATTAGCCATTGACAGAAGGGTGGAAAGAGAGGAAAAATCAGAGATTTATATGTTTTTTTAAAATATTTTCAAAGCAGAAAGGAAAAAGAGGATAACGATTTGAGAGGAAGATTTTTGAAAATGAATGTTATTTTATATAAATACTCTATATATGATTCACATGTTTTCAAATGTATTATTCCTAATGAAATTCCCATTTCAATCAGATGATTAATACTTCAATTTTAATTTCTAATTTTGGGCAGAAATCAGTAAAAACCCTTACCTTCCATTATAAATGCTCAACCTTTGTCATAATTTCACAAATTTTGCAATCCAAGAAGCTAGTAACACAGATTCTTTATTGGAGAGTTTAATGAAAGGAGAAACACTGAAAAATACCAGTCTCTGCTCCCATTTCAATGAATGATTTTCCCTTCAGCTAAATGCCAACTAAGTAAGCAAGCAGCATGGCCTTCAATATATATCTTGAATAACTCAAATAGATTTGTCAGAGTTTATAGCTCCTCCTTCATTATTTTCTCCTTATCTGGGTTTATTACTCATCTCTTATTATCATTTAATTTACTTTTGGTAGTATAATAATATCTTATTCATTTACGAGGATAATCATGCATTTCTATATGCACAAAAAATAATAAAATATCCTTATATCATGTAGTATTCATTTAAAAAGGATGAATATAAATTCAGGGTGCATTGCAAGGACGCAATTTCCATTTGCTCACACAGTAATGTATTGGTGAATACCTGGTTTTTCCGATGTGCCTGTTTAAAAAGGGGAAAGATCATTGGAAGTTGAATTTTTGCCCAAATCAAATTCTGAATATTACTCTGCTGGAAGAAATGGTGTATGTGATGAATACAAGAGAAGCATGTAAAGATGAACTGATGCTGAGTGAAAGTAAGTAGAAATGGAAAGACTACATACCCAAAAATCAAAAGTGAATTTAACAAAATTATATAGAACCTGAACGAAGAGACATTAGAAACTACCCCTAACCTACCTCTTTGTGGAGGTGGGAGGTCAGCTGTTACAAACTGCACATGTTTTTGGACTTTTTCAATGCATTGATCGTTATACTGATTTATCCCCTCTTTAAAAAATATTATTTATTTTATGGGATAATTTTCTGGAAGGGAGAGAAGGAAAAGTACTTGGGATAACTATGGTGAAGTACAAAGATATGCATAAAAACTTAAATTGAAAATCTTTAGTTGCAACAAAAACCAAAGCAACTAAAATAAGGTAAGCTGCTGATGTGGCCAGAGGGAAGAATATTCATATCGAATTTCTATAAGGGAACATCCAAGATATACAGGAAGTGAAAAAAAGTATGTAAGAAAAGAGCCATTGCACAATGGAAAAACAGTCAAAGGATAAGAGTAGTCCTAAAAAGAAGAGCTGCAAACTATGAACCACCACATGAAAGCTAACAGTGCTGAAATGCTTTTTCTTCTATTTTTCTTTCTTATTCTTTGTTACAAGAGATGTTCTCTAAATAGGGTATGGGGAAAGGGCAAGTGAGAATGAAGGTTATGCTTTTTAAAAAAAGATGTAAAATATTTAAAAAGAAAAATACATATTAAAATGTGAAATTTCATTCTCTTCTAGATAATAAATTTACTAATTTGACTTGAATATAGTTGATTGAATACTGAAATCTGTATTTAGCATGCCATCATTAGGTACTATATGAACACAAAATAGTATAGGATACTCTTCCAAATGAGACTGGCATTGTGAAAAGAAAGCAATTAAGTTAGCAAAGAATAAAGCCTGGGATACTGTTTCTCAGTACCACTCAAAATTGATTTAAGATTCTGTGAAAAGAACACAGTTTGGGAAGACAGCACTGTTCCTTGAACCACTAGCCTTGAAACCAACATTAACAATGTAGCATTGTGAAGAAAATATTGTTAATTTTAATAAATTTAATTTTTTACTCGATTATCCTTTTCTTGATCCTCTCAATATTATTTGTTTAGAATATGCTACCTAGTAGCAAGGGAAAAAACCTGGACTGAATTTTTGTTTAAATATTCATGGCCCTCTAAGTTCGGTAGATCACTGAGGTCTTTAAGGATCTTGTGCTCATTCTTGTACACTCCCCTCTCCTTCTTTCCCTCTGTCCTTCTGTCTCTGTTTCAAGGAAACTGAAAACATATTTGCTCTTGGTATCACAAAGAGTTATTGAATTTATGAGTAAGAAGTACATAGAAAAGGTTAGCATGTTAAAACAGTTGAATGCTTCATTGATTTAAACTCATATCTTGAATTCATATAGACATACTGAAAAAGTCATTTGTGAGTTCAGAGATATTACAACTGAAAGACAGCCTAAAGATTATCTAGACTCTCCTATTCCTTTACAAACATTCATTGAGTACCTCCATTGTGCTAGGTACAGGGATACAGAATCAAACAGAAAATACAGCTCCTGCCCTTAACAGGGCGGGAGGATCAGCAAAAGCTGAAGGTGGCACTTCAGCCGAGTGCTGAAGTAGATGTTTTAAGTGGTGGAGGTAAGGAAGGAGGACAACATGGCTGCACAACAGAGTACAGTGAAAGGGCACAATGTGTGGCCGCCATCCTTTTCACCTTACCCCACCAGAATTATCCATCGAATCTTAGTAAGGCATCCCAGATTAGTTCTATTCTACCCAATCCCATCGCTTGTTCATTATTTCACTCTTGCACTACTACAATGGTATGCTAAGATGTAAAGCTAGACGGGACCTTGGAGATCAACCAGTCCAACCTCTCCTTCTGCAGATAACTATCTAACTGTATCTCTCGATATTTATGTACATAGGCAGATAGCGATATAGATATGCCCAGGGAGGCTAAAGGAGTCACTCAAGGTCACACAGGTTATTAATAACAAATGGCAATATGTTTGCACTGACAGCACACATACTAAAACTGGAACAACACAGAACGAATATTCATCTTAAAACAATAACTTCATCAAAGTTTCAAGGTAGGAAATAAGTCTACATTAATAATCAGGATTTCTGAATGTTACTAACAAAATCCAACAAGAAGAGATAAAGAGAAATTTCATTTAAAATAACTACAGTGTATAGTAAAATGTAAAATCCTTGGGTGACTATCTACCAAGATATAGGAACTATATGAATATAACTACAAAACACTACTGTAATAAAGAGCTAAATAATCAGAAAAATATTAAGTGCTCATTAATAGAATGAGCCAATATAATAAAAGTAACAATACTACCAAAATTAATTTACTTATGTAATGCCACATCTACCAAATCATCAAATGACTACTCATAGAACTAGAGAAAATGATATTGAAATTCATCTGGAGGAACTAAAGGTCAAAAATCTGAAGAGAAATATGAAAAAATGGGAAAGAAGTAGGACTGGAAATACAAGATTTCAAATTATATGACACAATAGTAATGAATAAATTTATTGGGCACTGGTTACATAAACAAAGAAGCAGAATCGGTGGAAGAGGTTAGATATATAACATACAGAAGCAAACAAATCTAGTACCCTAGTGTTCAGTAAACTTAAAGACTTCAGGTTCCTGGGGTAAGAACACACAATTCAACAAAACCTGCTGGGAAAACTGGAAAAGACTTCCAGGCTGGCAGGAATTAGATGTAGTCCAGCAACTCACACCAAATGGATAAATGACTTAACATATTAACAGTTAACAAGTTAACAATGCACCAGGTAGTGTGCCTAAGTGATCAGGGTAGAACAAAGTGCAAAAAAAAAAAAAAAAATCCCTGCTCTCAAGGAGCTTACAGTGTAATAGAGAAAATAACATGAAAACAACTATGTGCAAAAAAATATGAGTGTGTGTATATACATGTATGTATATATATATGTGCATGTGCGTGTGTGTGTGTGTGTGTATGATAAACTGTAGATAATCAACACAGAAACAGCAAGCAGGCCAGTGTCACTGGATCACACAATGTGCATGGAGTTGAGTAAAGTTTAAGAAGACTGAAAAAGTAGAAACAGGGGTAGGTTACAAAGAGCTCTGAACCCCAAAGCTGCTATATTTGTTATATTATATTTGATTGTAGGGGTTTAAGAAGCCACTGGAATTTACTAAATGAGGCAGTAACATGGTCCATCAGGTCTGTGATTCAGGAATATCCATCTGACACATGAATGGAGGACAGACTAGAATGGGGAAAGAGATTTGTGGTAGAGAGATAAACAAAAAGACTACTGCAACAGTACAGGTCTTGAGGGTCTAGAGCAGAGCAATGGCAGTATCAGAGAAGAGATGGTAAAACTGACAGCAATTGTCAAAAGACTGGATATGGGTGTGGGGGTAAGAGAGTGAACAGTTGAAGACAACATGTAGGTTGCAATCCTGGGTGATTTGGGAGGATGACAGTACCCTTAACAGTACTGAATAAATTTGAAAGAGGGAAGATGTGGGGAGAAAAATGATGAGTTCAAGTTCTGAACATCTTGAGTAAAAAGTCAAATATAAATAAATTAGAGGCACAAGGAAGAAATTATCTTTCAGAACTAGAGATTTAAAGGCAGCTAGGTGGTGTAGTGGTGAACTTGGGAGTCCAGAAGATCTGGATTTGAATCCTGTCTCAAATACTACCTAGCTGTGAGTCCTGTACAAGTCACTTAACCTCTCTCTTAGACTTAGTTTTCTCATCTGTAAAATCAGAATAAACACCTACCTCACAGTGTTGTTGGTGTGGATACAATGAGATACCGTGTAAAACACTTTGCAAACCATAAAATGCTATGTAATGTTAGTTATCATAATCATCATCTATGGATCTCATAGACAGAGGAAGAATTCACGAACATATAAAAGACAGAGAGGATCACAGAAGATAAAGTAAGACAAATTTGATTGCATACAATTAAAAAGTTTTTGCACAAACAAAACCAATGCCGCTATGATTAAAAAAGATACTGTTCCCATGGAAAAATTCTTGCAAGAAATTTTTCAGATAGAGGTCTCATTTCTAAGATATTTAAGAAACTGATTCAAATTTTTAAGAAAAATAGCCACTCTCCAATTGCCAAAGGGACAAAGGATATGGAGCTTTGAATTGGTGCAGCCATTCTGGAAGCAGAAAGTTACTAAGCTGTGCATACCTTTGACCCAAAAATACCAATATTGTTCCTACATTTCAAAGAGATAAAAGAAAGAGGAAAAGCTCTATCATAGTATACAAGAATATTTAAAGCTTCTCTTTTTGTGCTAACCAAGAACTAGAAACAAAGGCAGTGACCACCAAATAGGGAATGGGTGAATAAATTATGGTATTATAAATGCAATGGAATATTACTGTGCCACAGGAAATGATGAACTGTTTCAGAAAATGTTTTATTTATATAATATTTCTATACAATAAATATAAATGAAAATGTATAAATAGTTCATCAAGACATATTGATCTTATATATTCAATATATTCATATTGAACATGTTGTTCAAAATTCAACACTACTTAAATCAAATTAATCAGAGAGTATTTATGAAGCACTTCATATATATTAGGCTCTATAGTTATAATTTAGGATAAGAAAGGGAAAAACATATCCCTAGAAGTTCACAACAAATGGGAGAGATGACATTTAAATAATTAGGTACATACAAGATACATCACTGAGTAGAAAACTCTTATGAACTAGATCTCTTGAATGTGGAAGGGATGCAGGGAGAAATTAAAGTGATGTAAAACCCAAAAAATCAATTAAATTTAAAAAAAGATATATATATGGAATAAATAGGGAGAAATCTTGGAGAGAAAAGCTGAGGATCCTAGGAAAAGCCCACTGTAGAAGATGAGATCTGAGCTCAAAAGTGAAGGGGAAATTAGGAGGCCAAAGTGAGGAGAGCATTTCAGACCTAAGTGACAAACAGTGCAAAGGCACAGTGATGAGGTATCGGACAAAGTGAAAAAGACATGAAAGTTCATTACATAAAAATGTAACCAATTCTTCCCCAAACGTATTTTATTTCTGCCTGTTCCCGGAAGAAAATACATCCAGAAAAGAGTACAATAAAGAATTGCTTTGAAAGTTGATTATGATTAAGTTTTATGTTCTAAAGATCTAGCCAGAGGAAACAATATAACAGCTCTCATTTCTATTAGAAACTAGGCATCTTAAAAAAAAATACTCCTTTCTCCAGTCGTACAAACAAAAACTGGCTAATAATTGTCCTAAGAAGAGCTTTCTGTTAGGAAAACTTTTGGTGGGGGATTTACAAATTTAAGAGCAAAGAATGGTTAAAGCTAACCAAATTCATAGAGGATGTGTAGAGAAAAACAAGGACTCATGACTTAGTATCATTAATAAATTTTCAATAATGCCAGATGTGCAAAGCATTTTGTATATATAGCATGTATGTTTGGAGAACCAGTCTAGGTTCTTGTTATCTCACTTCCTACTAAGCTATTATTAACAACATGGAGCCTTCAGGGAACAAATTTCCTATTGCAACACTTCAAGCTAATCTTGTTTCCCACATTCCTTTTTCCTATTGTCTTACAATTCTGAAACAGAAGGAACTAAGACAACTAATCCAACCTATATTGTTCAGACTATTAGTTCATTTGGCCACATACTTTCAAAAAATAGGACTGACTGGATAAACTGTTTAATGGTTACTATTCTTATGCAACTGTTCTCATATAAGAGTTAGTTAGGGAAGATGGCTGAGTAAAAGCAGGAACCTGGCTGAGCTCCGGTTCCAACCACCTCCAAAACGTCTAAAATATGACTCTAAACAAATTTTACAGCTGTAGAACCCACAAAGTGACAGAGAGACAAATCTCCCGCTAAAGGAAGCTTGGCAGGCCGACAGGAAAGGTTTATTGCACCAAGCTGGGAGCTGTACACAGTCCTGCATGAGCTGCCTGGGCCCAGACCTGGGGCACCCCAACCAATGGCACAGACTCCCCAGAGAAGACTTTAGGAGAGTGAATCACCAGCAGCTGTGGTGGTTATCAGACTTCTCAACCCACAAACGCCAAAGAGAAAAAGTAAAAGGTCAGCAGGGAACCCTGTAGGAACTAGGTGGAGAAGAGCATGGTCTGGCCCCCTGCCCTCGGGGAGAGAGGTGGTGGAGGCGGGGCAGCTGTAGCTGCTGCTGCATGGCTGTCTCCAGAGCTCCTAGCCTGTAGATTGTAGGGAGACCTAGCGACCATTCAGAGGGTAATCGCTCTTGCTTTGACCTGCCTGGATCTAGATCACGATCTTAGGTGGTGGTCCTGGGGTATGTGGCCAGTGTGCCAGAGCTTGGGGTGTCTGCAGAGAAGACGCCCTCCTCATAGCTCTGACAACATTTGCGAAAACCCCAGCAATTTGGGACACAGCTCTCTCCACTCTGGAAGCAGAGTTCTATTGTGGCAAAGAGCTCAAAATCAAGTAACTGGCTGGCAAGATGAGCAAGCAGAGGAAGCACAATCAGACCATAGAATCCTTTTTGGGGGGGACAAAAATGATCAAAACATGGAACCAGAAGAAATCAAAACTCCTGCATCAAAAGCTTCCAAGAAAAATATGAATTGATTACAGACCATGGAGGAACTCAAGAAGGATTTTGAAAAACAAGTAAGAGAAGTAAAAGAAAAATTGGGAAAAGAAATGAGAATGATGCAAGAAAATCATGAAAAGCAAGTCAACAGCCTACTAAAGGAGACCCCCCAAAATACTGAAGAAAATAACACCTTAAAAAATAGACTAAATCAAATGGCAAAGGAGGCCCAAAAAGCCAATGAGGAGAAGAATGCTTTAAAAAGCTGAATTTGCCAGATGGAAAAGGAATTTCAAAAACTCACTTAAGAGGATAACTTCTTCAAAATTAGATTAGAGCAACTGGAAGCTAATGACTTTATGAGAAATCAAGATACTATAAAACAGATAAAAACAAATTAAAAAATTGAAGGCAATGTGAAATATCTCATCAGAAAAACCTGGAAAATATTGACCTGGAAAATACATCCAGGAGAGATAATTTTAAAAGTACTGGACTACCTGAAAGCCATGATCAAAAAAAGAACCTAGAATTCATCCTTCAAGAAATTCTCAAGGAAAATTGCCCTGATGTTCTAAAACCAGAGGGCAAGACAGAAATGGAAAGAATTCAACAACTGCCTCTTAGAAAAGATCCCTAAAAGAAAACTCCTAGGAATATTATAGCCAAATTCCAGAGTTCCCAGGTCAAGAAGAAAATATTACAAGCTGCCAGGAAGAAACAATTTGAGTACTGTGGAAACACAATCAGGATAGCACAAGATCTAGCAGCTTCAACATTAAGAGATCGAAGGGCTTAGAATATGATAATCTGTAGGTCAAAGGAGCTAGGATTAAAACCAAGAATCACCTAGTCAGCAAAACTGAGTATAATGCTTCAGGGGAAAATATGGTTATTCAATGAAATAGAGGACTTTCAAGTATTCTTGTTGAAAAAAACAGAACTGGGGCGGCCAGGTGGCTCAGCAAGTAAGAGCACCGGCTCCAGTGTTGGGACGACCTGGAGATCGAATCCCGGGCTCAGACACTCAGCACCACACCCAGAAATAACTGGCCGTGTAACCTTGAGCAAGTTAATTAACCCCGATTGCTTAAAAAAAAAAAAAGAAGAAAAGAAAAAACCAGAACTGAACAGAAAATCTGACTTTCAAATACAAGAATCAAGAGAAGCATGATAAGATAAACAAAGGAAAAAGAAATCATAAGGAACTTATTAAAGTTGTAACTATTTACATTTCTACATGGAAAAACGATAATTGTAACTCAAGAGACTTTTCTCAGTATGAGGATAGTTGAAAGGAATATATATGTATATACATATATATGTATATACAGGAGTGTGTATGTTTATATAAATACATATGTGAGTGTGTGTATATATGTGTGTACATGTATACATAGACAGAGGGCAAAGGATAAGTTGAATAGGAAGGGATGATATCTAAAAAATAAAACTTAAGAGGCAAGAGAGGAATATAATGGGAGAAGGTGAAAGGGAGACATAGAATAAGGTAAATAATCTCATATAAAAGAGGCAAGAGAAAACTGTTACAATGGAGGGGAAGACCATGAAGGTGAAAGGGAATGGGTCAACCTTACTCTCATTGAATTTGTCTTAAGGAGGGAATAACATACACACTCAAATGGGTATCTTACCCTATGGGAAAATAGTGGGGGGGGAGGGATAAGAAGGAGGATGATGGAAGGGAGGGCAGATTCGGGGAGAGGGTAGTTAGAAGGAAACATTTTTGAAAAGAGATAGGGTCAAAGGAGAAAATAGTATAAGTGGGGGGATGGGATAGGATGGAGGGAAATAACAATTAGTCATTCAGAATATAACTACTATGGAAATGTTTTGTGTAACTACACATGTATAGCCTATATTGAATTGCTTGATTTCCCAGTGGGGGTAGGTGAGGAGGGAAGGGAAAGAATCTGGAAATCAAAGTTTTGAATACAAATTTATTTTTTACATGCAACTGGGAAATAAGGTATACAGACACTGGGGTAAAGAAATCCATCCTGCCCTACTAGAAAGTTAGGGGGGATGGGGAAGGATATAGGAGAGAACAGATTGGGGGAGGGGGTACTCAGTGGGATTGATTATTTTGGGATGAGGTAGGGGAAAGATGGGGAGAAAATTTGTAACTCAGAATCTTGTGGAAATGAATGCTGAAAACTAAAAATAAATAAAAGAGTAAAAAATTTTTTTTAAAAAAAAGTTAGTTGGGGTAAAAGGTAAATTTCTACATCTAACTGTCCATACCATTACCTTGAATATTTCCCCTTCTTTCTGCCCCTGCCCTTATTTTTAGATTAGCAAGAAATACAGCAATACTTATCAAATAAATTTCAAATACCAATTTACCTTGCTGTTTTAGCCCTACTCTTCTCTATGGAGAATAAATTAAACCATTTTTTAGAGAAAGAAACTTTGGTATGCAAGAACTTACAACATAGATTTTTTAAGAATAATCCAGAAAAAGCAACGGCATTGTGGATATAGTTCTTCTAAATACAGCATTCAGATATCTTAGTATTATTCTCCCATAGTATTAGTATTCTTTCATATTCAACTTCCATTTACACATTTTAGATTTTCCATTTGACCATACCTTTGTATTATTTTTATGATTATATTATGTACACTCAGATATACTACTATATTAGATTATTTGTATATGAAGATGAATACATAAAAGACTGAATAAATGAACTGTTCTGCATTTTTCTGCCACCACCATCACCATTAAAAAAAAATGTTAATTAGCAGATGACAAAATAGGTGCAGAATCTTGGATCTGGAAGTGACCTTAGAGAATATCTAATCCAACTCATTTTGCAGATTAAAAAACTGAGGCCCAGAAAGCATTCAATCACACAACTAACTAGTGGGAAAAGGAGATAAAATTGACCACTTAAGATTCTACTTCTGGAGGCAAACTCCTAACTAGCCTGAAGTTTCAAAGGGGAGTGGTATTTGAGCTACATAATGAGGGATGCACTAAATTGCTTTCACTGTCTTTCTGAGTCACCTGTGCAGTAAGGTGCCATCGCTATTCTTGAATGCTGGCAAAACAAATGCCAAACAAGAATCAGAAACACATTTTAACACGTTAGGTATTAATCTCACTAGGGTCCTACTTTGCTTTAATACTTTATAAAAGTAGACAATATCTGATGACGAGAAGGTTCGAGTGTAAATAGGGTTAGCCAGGTTCTGCTTTGATAAAGCTTTTCAAAAGAACCAGACTCCTTAGATCTGGAACATGTCACTGTCTTCTGAAGATTAAATATCTGTAAAAAATGCAATCATATCTAACTGTAGTTTTAAAGAAAATTTGTGTATCTTACTGGTAACTATATGTGTGTATGTCTGTGTCTGTATAATCCTATATAACTGCACTGCTGATATAAGTATACTTCACTACCTCCTTTTACTCTAAAGATGTTTTTGAAAAAACATATGGTAACTTCTTGTAAAGAAAATATTTCACGTCTACAAAGGAAAACTTGTTAGGAATTCTTTTGTAAGGCAAAATTATCTGCTTATAATTTTCACATCAATTCTTTAAGTGAGGCATAGCTGCATATTCTACATTTTAAAGAATTATCCTTAAACTTAATGACAATAATAGTTAACAGCTTGCATTTATATAATACTCTGATGTTTACAAAAAGTTTCCCTCACAACAGGTTTTGAAGACAGGTACCACTTGTTATTATTCTCCCCCAATGCACTAAAAAAAATTTTTTTAAGCGTCACTCTTTTTTTTTTTTAAAGCAATTGGGGTTAAGTAACTTGCTCAAGGTTACACAGCCAGTTATTTCTGGGTGTGGTGCTAAGTATCTGAGCCCGGATTCGATCCCCAGGTCATCCCGACACTGAGGCCAGCGCTCTTACTCACTGAGCCACTGGCCGCCCCCTAAGCGTCACTCTTACTTGGGGCAAGAATTCGGATCATAATGTCAGGCTGTGCAAAAATCCATAGATTCATAAAGTAGAAGAATTAAATAATCTACCATATTGTTTACCAGAATAAAGGTGATAAGGACATTTGGAGGGGAAAAAAAAGATCTCTAAGATCATATATTCAAGAAAATAGAGGAAGAAAGTCTAATGGAATGCTCCATTGTACTACAACCACAATATGGTTGAAAATATTAACAAACAGATTTGTAACTCCAACTGTCTAAGAATAACATCTAACTTAGTTCATGTTTCCAGCCAGTTTCTAGGCAAATACCCCCCCCCAAAAAAATTATTAAAGGATAAAGTGGAAAGCAAACATGTAATTTTACTGAACAAAAGTCCTACTTACCATGGACTTGGTTGATTTCTGAATTCTGGGAAAGAATTTCATCTGCTAATTTCTGAGCGGTTGGCAAAACCTCTGTGTGGTGCACTGTGATCAAATACTGTACAAATTTTTGTAGTTGGTCTCTGTTCATTTGAAAGAGAGTCTCTGAAATGGGAAGATGCAGTTTGACCTGATCTGGCTTGCGGATGCGATATAAAGAAAGTGCCACAACATGGGCACAGTAAAATATGTCCTTGTTTCCACAGCTACAGGTCACTGAGGTAATCTTGCAACGATCAAAGCTGATAGCTACGTTGCAAACAGTTTCTGGCTCCGATTGCATTGCAGGTTCTGTCACTGTGCCACTCAAGTGGAAACCTGTATACAAAAGAAAGGGAGAAAATTTAGCTTATACAAGAAAATGCAATACTTTTTTGTGGTGTCATAATTCTAAGACATCATTGTACTTTTAGCAGCAACCAAACATTACTTTTGTAGTTCAGACTTATTTTACTTCCTAAAATAAAAGCTTTCATAGTAAAGTAAGCTAATACATTAAATATTAACCCTGCCATATTAATCTTATCAATATAAATCCATATTGTTTTATAATCAGCGATGTAAAAGTACCCTAAGACTACAATAACTAGAAGTAAAACAGGATCACATCAACAATAAGCCATCATTTACTATAACTTGCTATGCCTAACACAAGTTACTAAATGCCAAATCTGATCATCTTTTTTCAATCCTCACTCTTGACCTCTCCCTGTAGCCTTTGACACAGTTATTGCCTTCCTTCTCTTTGAAACTCTTTTCTCCCTGGGTTTATGGGACACCACTCTCTCCTGGTTCTCCCAACCTTCTCAGCCTCCTTTGCCAGATTTTCATCTAGGTTATGCCCACCATGAGTGTCTCACAGGGTTCTCCTCTCCTCTTCTCCTTTCATACTGGTTCACTTGGTGACCTCGTTGTCTGCCATGGATTTGATTACATCTCTGCACTGATGATTCTTAAATCTTAACTATCCTGCCCTAACCTCTCCGCTGATCTCTAATCTCATATCTCCAACTGTCTTTCAGATATGTGGAAATCTCCAGTAGACATCTTAAACAAAATATGTCCAAAACAGAACTTCTTATCTTTTGCCCTAAGCCTTCCCCTCTCACTATCCTTGTTTCCCTATCACTGTAGAATATGCCACAGCCCTCCAGACTCACAACCAGACTCACAACCTGGGTGTTATCCTCAGCTCCTAACCATCCTTCACCACCACCCTCATTAAATCTCTTGCCAAGGTCTTTCAATTTCACCTTTTCAACGACTCTCAAATATGCTCCACTTTCTCCTGATATGGCCAGCACCCTAGTGTAGGATCTCATCACCTCATGCCTTGACTACATCAGCAGCCTTCCAGCTGGTCAGCCCACAAGTCTCTCCCCACTCCAGTCTATCCTCTATTCAACCAACAAAGTAAAATTCTGACCACATCACCCCCATACTCAACAAACTCCAGCAGATTCCTGTCACCTGCAGGCTCAAATACAAGATCCTCTTTTTGGTATTCATAACTAAAGCTCCCCACTCCCTCCAGTCTTCTTAAACCTTTCACCTTCCCCCATATATTCTTAGATCTTGTGACACTGGTCTCCTTGCAGTTTCACTAACAAGATACTCCATCTCTCAGCTCCAGGGATTTTCTCTGGTTGTTTCCTATACCTGGAATGCTCCTCCTCTCCTTATCTCTGCCTCCTGGCTCCCTTCAAGTCCCAACTAAAATCCCACCTTCTACAGGAAGTCTTTCCAAATATTTCTTAATTCTGGTGCCTTCCTTCTGTTAATGATTTCTTGTTGTTTTCTATAATTATTTCCCATTTATCTTTCGTGTAGCTTGTTTTTATGTATTTGTGTGTGTGTGTGTGTGTGTGTGTGTGTGTGTTGTCTCCCCTATCCTACTGTGAGCTCTTCAACAGCCAGGACTCTTTTATCATTCTTTGTAATCCAAGTGCTTAGCATAGTACTTGGCACATAGAAGGAACCTAATTAATGTTTATTGACTGACATCTAGTAAATGACAAAATAGAATTAAAAGAAAAAAGCAACAGATAGCCTCCTCTTTTTTTCAATCAGAGTATACTATACTATATGTGTCTATTAATTGTTTAGCCCTGGAACAATATTCACTAGCTGAGCTGCAGGAGCCAGTCTTCCACTCTTCTAAAAATTAAAAGACTTACAAATTCAACATATTCCTATCTAGTAATTTGCTCATTTCCGCTCCTCACACTCACTAAAAAACCTAAGGGGTGCAAACCTTTTCAAATTCATGTAATCAGAATTCCACAGAAATGGAAATATAGCAATGGAGGAAAACTTAAATGTTATCTAGTCCAACCACTTATCTGTGTAAGAATTGTTCTATAACGTCCCTTCTGCTGGTCATCATCCAGCATCTGCTTGAATACTTCCAATAAAGTGAACACAACTATTTGAAGAGTAGTTCATTCCACCGTTTTCTTTAACTGTTAGATTATTCTTCCCCATATTGGGCTGAAATCTGCTTCCTATAACTTCTGTCCATGATTCTAATTCTGTTCTCTGTAGCAACAGTTTAAATCTACTTCATCTTTCACCCTATAGTTCCCTAAATACAATTCTCTAAACACAATGAATAAAGATAATGATCATTTCTACCTTAGAAGTGTAGTCTTCATTCGAGTTTTCTCCAAGCCAGAACAGAGAGAAAACTTCAGCCTATCTTTGGATCAGTCTCTATCTTCTGGATCAGCCTCTACAGTTATCAACCCAGTCAGGTCCTCATTACCTCATACCTGAACTATTCCAATGGCCTCCTGGTTAGTCCCCCTGTCTCAGGTCTCTCTCTCCCCAGTTCAATATGTCTTCCACTCAACTGTCAAACTGTCACGCCTCCTCTCATTCAACCAACTCCAGTGGATCCTTATTAACCCCCAAAATTAAATATAAAATCCTATTTAGCTTTTTAAAAAAGTCCTTAAAACCTGCTCCTTTCCTGCCTTTCTAGTGTTCTTAGACTTTATCCCTCTCCACATACTCTGTGATCCAATGCATCTAGCCAACTTGCAATTCCTGTCATTACACTCTATGTCCCAACTTTGGGCATTTGTTCTGGCTTGTGACCCCTGTTGGGAACTCTATTTCCCCTCAGGTCAATGGCTTTACTACCTTCCTTCAAATCTCAGCTAAATCTCTAGGTTCTGCAAGAAGCCTTTCCTGATCCTCCTTAACTTCAAAACCTTCCCCCTAAAATTGTCTCCAGTTTCTCCTATATTTATCTCGTTTGTACATAGATGTTTTTTATATTGTCTCCTTCATTAGACTCTGAAAACTCCTTGAGAGCAGAAACTATTTTTGCCTTTTTCCCCCATCCCCATCACTTAGCACAGGGCCTGGCACACAGGAGACATTTAATAAATGTCTGTTTGCTGACCAGTAAATATGAGTTAGGTCCAAGATCTGGCCCTAAAAAAGATTCAGTCAAGGCCTTCCTTCAAACTTCATGCTACTCCTTCAACTAGAGAATTCTCTACGGTTAAATCCTAAGGGAGTGAGAAGACAACTGAATCGGCTAATTAGATTCCTTAACTCTAATTTCTCTTATTAAGATAAACTATTTTACTAATGAAATGGTTTAAAAATACTTAAAGACAAAGTGCCATTCTTGGATATACAAAAGGTATACTAAAAGTCCTAATACAGTTTTAAGCTAAAACTTAGCTATAGGGTGATAAATGTTTTGGCCACAGCAACTCTAAAAAGCATCTACTAAATTACAGAAGAGTAGGAATATATTTTGGTGCTGAGAATACTCAATATCATAAGATTACTGAACTGTAAAATATTCAAGCATGGTTATTTAAATTCATTTAATTAAATCACAACTAAAGGTAATGAAATGAGAAAATATCTCCGTCTAGGTGAAATATCTCATTTATCTGATCTATGGCGTTAGATACTTCAATACTACAGGTGTCTGTTATTTCATTCCTCCATGAATGCATTATCCCAAACCATCTAAAATTCAGTATTGCCATAAGCTAAAAAAATTCTGTCAACCTGGTAATATATCTGTCCAAACTTGGCTAGGCTGATTTTATATCGAGAAACTTATAGTCTGTCATTAGACACAAGTCCCTCAGTAGGTTGGTTAAAATTGTTTATGTACTTAAAATCCTAATTCACTGCTTTAGGTATAAGCCAGGGGTTCTTCTATACTACTAAAATGTCTAGTCAAAATAGAAGTGAACTAGATTTAGAAGATCATATGACTGAATGCAGACCCAAATCCATAAATATCCATGATTTTTTTCAAGTATTTTTCCAGAATAGGTGCCAAAACTATACTTAAACACATTCAAAATTATTTTAACTGCTATGTTTTGGAGACCTCTCTGGCCCAGCTCCAAATTCCTGGTAGATAGCCAGTAGGGAAAAGAAACAAACAAGATAATTAACACTTAACTCTATAAAGCAGCAACAAATTTAAAGATCTAAATTATTTGTCCCATTACTTTAAATTCAGGTTTATACAAGTCCGTATTTTTCTAATATGAGCAAATCTATTATTTACATAGTCTGACATATGCATCCTTCACAAGCAGGAGTGACCACCCAGAAGATGCAATCAGGCCAAACATCACTTCTAACTCCTGGCTTTTCCAACAAGATTTAAAGTAATCTTACTTGAGTCTTTTTTATCCTTGATAACCTAAATCTTGGATAGTCTTTAATTCCGGATCTATTTCCCATTTTTACTCACCAGTCAATGAGCACTTATTAAGGACTTACTCCGTGTCACATATTGTGCTAAGTTCTGGGCTATACAAAGAATGTCAAAAACATGGCCCCTGTCCTCAAGGAGTAACTGTGTACATGAGAAGGCTGGACAAGATGGTGGTTTTAAAAGAAAGCAGTATAAAACCCGCTTTCTCCTATGACTATCCCCGTAAAAACTGAGGGAGAGAACCAGAACAAGGAATGAATGTAAAATCAAAGGAAAAAACGCAGTGAGTCATATCTTCCAGCCCAAGAACATGGATTCAACATGTGACCAGCCCAGGTTGGGCCTACAACGTGGTCACTCTAAACCCAGAGCAATACCAGGGATTAAGCCCACGGACCTGTGCTGCTGCCTCCTGCTTAGTAGCAAGAGCTGGAACTGTAGACTGTGGAACAGAGGGCAGTCTAAGGTTAGTCCCTCTGAACCTGCAGAACTTCCTATAGCTAGCAGACAGGAGCTCGGGCCAACAATTGTCTGCTGGAACCCCAAACATGGGTAAGCCTGCAATTGTGTTGCTGGATGAAGAGCCTGCCAAACTCAGACTAGAAAGGCAGCAATCAGACTATAGCCTAGAAGACTGTGCCATTTAGGCCCCAATTAAGTTTGTAGCTCCCCAGTCTGAACCACTCAAGATTCCTGAGAAATACATAACTTGATAACTGGTAAACACAGTGGCAGGACCTCAGCTGATACCCATCAGAGTCACACAAGTCAGCAACATTTCCCTCAGAAGCGTGCAAAGTATGGTCATAATGTAAAGATTCAATTCAGAAAGTAAGGCTGGACAAATGAGTAGACATAAAAAATAAGGGGGAAGGTTATATGGAGCTAGGGTCAACCAAAACAAAAGCCCAAAAGAATAGATTAACTTCAAAATGGCTAAAAGCAAAGCAAAGCATGGCTACAAATTCAATTTGAATTCCTGAAACAATTAACAACCTATTTGCATATACAAAAATAAATGGCAAAACTTAAAAGCAGGAAGAAGTGGATCTTGAGATTGGCTATAGGCATTACAAGGAAGCTAGGTAGGGCAGTGGGAGGACTGCTGTACCTGGATACCAGAAAATCTGAGCTCAAACCCAGACTAAAGCACTTGCTATAGCTACATGTCCCTGGACAAGTTATTTAAGCTTTGCTGGCCTCAGTTTCCTTATCTGTAAAATAGGGATAATAATAGAAGTTGTTATGAGTATAAAGTCAGGCAATATTTGTAAAGCTCCTTGCAAATCTTAAAAGTGCTATGTAAATGCTAGTTATCACAAGGCCCTAATAGGATTAGTATTATTATTATAACATCTTCACTCATTTTCTCCATAGTACAATTTTAAAAGCTAATTTGGTTTGAGCCTAAAAATAAAGAGATAAGGAACTCTGCTTCAAAATGACTGTTGGATGCTCTTAAAGAAATTGTCAAGTACTGTGTTCTCCTGTCCTTTGAAGCTCTTCTACTGAACTATGGACTGGTCTTCTTTCCTCCATCTTTCTCATCCCTAACAAAATATACCTTCCCTCTCTTCCCCCGCCCCCCCACCACCAGTAGAGTTCCAACTATTTGTAAACACTCAGAGCTCTGAAAATTAACTGAAAGTTTATGGTAGAAGTAAATAGACTGAGTACTCTTGCTGTGGAAAAAAGAGTTGTTGTGAATTTTCATTTATAGCAGTTTAGGCACAGACAGCTAGAATGAAGTCTGTACCACCTGAAGATCAAAGAACACTCACTCACACTTAGACTCCAACATACTGACATTTTCACTGACTGTTGATACCTAGATGAGTAGGGAGTATTTTTTTCTTTCCCACAAATTTTCTATGTCTTCACTCAGAAATGGGAGAAGCATTTCCAACAGGGTTGCCATTTCAGTAATTCTTCCCAAGTTAAAAAAAAAGTATTAATACAGAAATGCTAGTTCTAAGAAACCATCCATCAAAACCTAAAATCATCAGCAAAGAGGATTTAAAGAATAGTAAAAACCTTTTCCCATATGGAATATTTGGGAAATTGACTCTTCTGGGTAGTTTTCTAGACAGCTAAGGTCCCTTCTATTCCATGATTTTAATCCACAAATATTCAGAAGCTGGATTCTGATCCAGGTGAATTTTCCTACCTATTATCCCTGAAAAAGAATAAATAATTGTGGAAGTAGATGACTGGTCTCACAGTTCAGGGTAGGCACAGTGGATGCCATGCATACCGGAAGACCTTCCTGCCATGGTAGTTTCAGTGTCATTAGGCACTGTTTCAAGTGACCTCTTGGACTAGGGATTAGAAGGAAGAAGAGAATGCACAAAAAGAGAAGGAGGAAGACACTGCTGATTAATTGTTCAAGGAAATGACTAAACACATTTACTTGTGTTCCAAATCATGTCTAAAATAAGTCCTATTTTTTCAAAACCACGTTAGCATCCAAAACACTATGCTTACGAACAATAGAAACTTTAATTCTTTCTAATGACTTAAAGTGCCTAGCTGATTAAGGAAGGTGGACATTAACTGCTTTTCATTATAGATAGGAAAACAAAGACTGAATGACCTTAATGATACCCTATAAAAGTTGCGATCAGAATTATAACAAAGATCTTGGCAAAGTCCTGTCTTCTAATCATAATTTTGTTTCTCTCCCCACTTCTTTTTTAAAATGTATTTATTTGTCAATGATGAAGCATCTTAAGTTTTTAAACTTTAGAAATCTAAAGCCAAGCTTCTTACAAATTAGGACTTATGAACAAGAGGCTCAATATTCCACAGTTCTGACTGCAATCCATTCAAGGAGGCAACTGATAGCCAATGGTGTGAGCTGCAAAAGACTGACAATTATAGCGATTATCACTATATGAGGTCACTGATTTAAACACACAGGGAAGTCAAAAGAATCAGAAGACAAAGCATAATACAGAGAAAAAAAAACTTTCTTGGAATTGAAGAGAAAATCATTATAACTGCTTCTGCCACCAACTAACTTCATGACCTTGGAAAAGTTAGTTAATTTCACTATATCTCCATTTCCTCACTTCCAAAATGAGTATGTTAGAAAGATGATCTCTAAAATTTCTCAAGATATAAAATTCCATCAGTCTAACTGGATAGGTAAGAAGCACCTACAAGACATTTACTGCTAGCATACTGAGAATTCTTTGTCAATCAATATATTAATCAGAAGGGAATAGTACATAACTATCATGGTTATTCATCTCACCCTCAATGTGCACAGTGAAAACACAGATTTTTACCGATTTTACACAGCAGTTGGGGGAGACAAGGAGGAACTTACTGGTTAGAGTTCTTTTTGTACTTAGTGTATGTATTTTTAAAAATATATGTTGGGGGGGCGGGGGGGTAGCCAAGATGGCGGAGTAGAAGCACGACCTTTCCCTGGCTCTGGCTTCCACCTTCCCCAATCCATGTAAAAAGGGGACTCTAAACAAACTTTGGAGCTGCAGAACCCACAAAATGACACAGAGAAGCTAACCTCCCACTGAGGACAGGCCAGCAGGAATCCAGCACAGTGCTCTGGGAGCTAAGCCCAACCCCATGCCAAGGCTTTAGACCCAAGGTGGGCCTGACCAGCCCCCGCCCCC